>NC_133325.1:431893898-432591398 GCF_042186555.1 Aquarana catesbeiana | reverse complement strand
TGACAGATGGCACTAATACATGGCCCTGATGACAGATGGCACTAATACGTGGCACTGATGACAGATGGCACTAATGCGTGGCACTGATGACAGATGGCACTAGTAGGTGGCGCTGATGACACCTAACACTGATGTGGCACTGATGACAGATAGCACTTATATTTCAAAGTATTTTATTGATGAGTATGAAGTCATTACAGTAATCATTCATTATGTATTAAACATTGTAAATGATACAGTCATAAGGTAAACAGTAATAGAATATCCCAGCTAGTATTGGTAGTCACTTCCATGCTGGGTGAATTGTGAAAGGGTTATATACCCAACTTATTTAGTTAACCTGGTTTCAATTGACTGATAACCGACTTTCTACAGACGTTGTATTCTGTTTGCATTAAGAGAGTCGATATACGAGTCTTGAACAGAGAGAAACATGTAAAACTTCTGTCGGAGGTGAGATATAGTTCTTATTGGGTCTCACAGTGGGTCAGGTTAGTGAGCTTTTCGAGTATCTTCGTGTGTGTTTAGAGTTCGTTTTGCCGGTTGGGTATTTGATAGGTATGTGAAGTGGAGAAGTTATTTGCCTACGTGGGTGTCTGTGTGAAGGCCGTGGGGAATGGAGGAGGCAAGTGGGGGCGGCAATGGGAGGTGGGGGAGCATGGAGGGAGAGGAAGGAAAAGAGGAGGAGAGGGGGAGAAAAATGAAAATAAAAAAAAATAAAAAAAAAGGGGGGGGGGGGATGGGAATGGGGGATCTCTGACTTCCCTTGATATATGTTATCTAGTTGTAACGTTTCAAAGGGATATCAGGTTGATCTTGGGGAAAAAACCCCCGATGTGGTAAGGAAGAGTTGATGGTGGAGAGTTTGGATTTTATGACCTATGGGTCATCAGATTTAGATCTACTTTAGGTGGGTGGGTTTAGCGTGTCTTTGTATTCAGGTGAAGATTGGTAATGTATCCAGCAGGCCCACTTGTGACTAAATTTTGTCGGCGTGTCTCGTGAAATATGTATGAGCCGTTCCATTTCTGCTACTCTGTTTATTCTGGCGAACCATTCTTGGAGGGTGGGTATTTGTTTTGAATTCCAATGTATGGGGATACATTGTTTTGCTGCATTGATCATGTGCATCATTAACGATTTGTGATACGTAGTGTGTGACAAAGATGAGAGGTGCAGGAGAAATTGGGCAGGTGTGAAGTCTAGTTTGTAGGTGGTAACTTGCATGATTATGTGATGAACCTCAGCCCAAAAGGTTTGCAATGGAGTGCAAGACCACCAGATATGAAGAAGGGTACCCTTTTCTTGGTGACATCTCCAGCACGTTTCAGGGATGACAGCTTTAAATTTATGTAACAGCTCTGGGGTATGATACCATCTAGCCTGGATTTTGAACCCATTTTCTTGGGTGGTGACATTAATGGAGCCCTTATGTATGTTCAGATATATTTGTTCCCATCTGTCTTCCGTAATTTGGATGGATAAATCTTCCTCCCACTTTCTGCAGGACCGGCTTTCATTTGCTTTGAGATCAGCGAAGAGGAGGTTGTATATGTAGGAGATAAGATGTGATTGTGGTGTTATCTTGGTACATAGTGATTCGAAAGGATTGAGCGGTCTGGAGCATTGACCGCTTTTGTCTAGGATTTTGAGGTAATGGGCTATCAGCATGTATGTCCATGGAGGGATAGGTGATTTTTCTAAATGGGCGGCAATTTGAGCTGCCGTGAGTAAGTTACCTTGGTGATAAAATTGGTGGGCTCTGATTTGTTTCTGCGACCAATTGGCCGACAGATATTGTTGGTGCATTCCTGGAGGGAAGTCGGGGTTCAGCTTTATTGGAGTCAGAGGGCTGGGGATAAAGGATATGGATGTTTTTTTACATGCTCGGCTAAAGCATTGTATGGTGGGTCCTATCGTTGGGTGTGAGCGAATGTCCGGGGTGAGATGGTTTGGGGAAATCCAAGGGAGTGAGCTCAAGTTTAATTTTGTGAAGGAAGCCTCTAACGAGACCCAGTCTTTCTGTTGGGTATGGATATTCCAGTCCACTATCCTGGCCAGATGAGTGGCTGTGTGGTAGTAAAGGATGTTTGGGAGGCCTATGCCTCCCAGATTTTTCGGATGGGTAAGTTGGTTGTGACCGACCCTATGTCTGTGTTTCCCCCATAGGAATCTAGAACATATCTGTCTGTAAGTTTTAAAGAAGGAAGGAGGGATCTGTATCGGAAGCGTCTGTAAAAGATATAGAATCCTTGGTAGAGCATTCATTTTTAGTATGGCCGCCCTACCAAACCATGAGAAGATCGGTTTGTTCCAGGTTTTGAGATCCGAAGTTAGTTTATTCAGAAGGGGGAGGAAATTTTTGGCATATAAATCAGAGATTTTGGAGGGGATTTGAGTTCCCAAATATGTGATCGAATCATGTTTCCAATGGAAGGGGAAATTTTCCTTGCATTGATCTACTTGACTTTGGGGTAATGATATATTTAGGGCGAAAGATTTGGAGAAGTTGATCTTTAAGTTGGATAAGGTCTGGAAGAGCTTGAATTCGGATAATAGTATTGGTAGAGTGGTTAGTGGTTGTGTGAGGAACAGCAATATATCATCTGCGTAGGCAGCGTATTTGTACTCCTTCTTCGGAGACTTGATTCCCTTTATGTTTGGGTTATTTGTGAGTTTGCGGAGGAAGGGTTCTAGAGTGAGTATAAAGAGAATAGGTGACAGGGGGCATCCCTGTCTTGTTCCATTGCAGATAGGGAAGGCGTCTGACAGAGTGCCATTGACTCTTACTTTAGCTGAGGGGTTGCCGTATAACGATAGGATCAGCCCAATCAGCTTCGGTCCAAGACCTATGGCTCGTAAAACCGCCGACATGTATTCCCAGGACACTCTGTCAAACGCCTTCTCCGCGTCCAATGACAAGAAAAAGCCCTTTTGTTTTGTTTGGGACATCATATGGTGTAGATTAATTGCTTTGATGGTGTTGTCCCTGGCTTCTCGTCCAGGGACGAAACCAACTTGATCTTGGGAGATTATGGAAGGCAATATGGGTAGCAATCTGTTGGCTAATATCTTGGAAAATATTTTTATGTCCGCATTTAATAGTGAAATTGGTCTGTAAGTTCCTGTTTGGGTGGGGTCCTTTCCGTCTTTGGGGATGACCACAATGTGGGCCTCCAACATACCCTTCGTAAGAGGGTTTGTAGGGGAGAGTGAATTAAAGGTCTTAAGAAAGGGGGTTTGGAGAGTACTTGAAAATGTCTTGTAGTATACCGCTGGGAGACCGTCAGGTCCCGGGCTCTTTCCAGGTTTAAGCTGTTTAACTACCTGTTCCCATTCCATGGGAGAGATTGGTAAGTCAAGGGATGCTATTGTTTCTTGGGGTATTTTCCCTGGGGCATATTGCTCTAGGAACGTGTCGATGTTCAGAGTTCTTTGGGGTGTTGGGGTCGAGTCATGTGCAGAGGTATGCAAGTCGTAGAGGGAGGCATATTATGTTTCAAATTCCTTTGCTATGTCCTCATTGTGCGTGAGGGGTTGTCCTTTAGCGGAATGTAACTGATGGATTGTGTTATTGTTTTGTTTGTTACGGAGGGCCCGTGCGAGTAGGTGGCCGCTCTTGTTCCCAAATTCGTAGAAGAGTTTGTGAGACAAGATGAATCTTTTTTGAGATTGTGATGTAACTCTTCCTTAATAAGTGTGCGTATCTCCGTTAGTTCGGAGTGCGTTTGTTGAGCTAGAGTATGTTTATGTAGGGTCTCAAGTTTTTTCAGTTTAGCAAATAAGTTAGATAGTGTAGCTTTCTTCGCCCTTTTGATTGATGTAGCTAGTGATATCAGTTTGCCTCATATGACACATTTGTGAGCTTCCCATTGTGTCTGGGGAGACGTGTCCGGGGTGTCATTTTCGATGAAATAGTTCTTTAAGCAGGAACGGATCTCCTGTACGTGTATTGCGTCTGTTAGGAGGGTAGGGTCTAATTTCCAAATGTACGTTCTGTGTTGTATGTCAGGAAAGGTAAGAGTCATGGAGATGGGATGGTGGTCCGACATTATCATGGGGTCTATAGTTGCCGCAGTCAGAGTCGAGAGGTCTTGTTGTGAAAGAAATAGATAATCAATGCGAGAATATTTGTTGTGGGGAGTGGAAAAAAAGGTAAAGTCTTTGTCTTTTGGGTGGAGGATGCGCCATGCATCATGGAGAGAAAGTTCTTGGAGGCAACCCTTGATTTGTTTCAGGGCCCTGTATGGTAGATGAGATTTGCCTGTGGAAGTGTCGATTAGAGGATCTAAGGGGACATTGAAATCGCCCCCCAAGACTAAGAGGCCTTCCTGGAAGGCTGCTAGCTTCCCTATCACTGTTCTGAAAAAGGGGACTTGGGCGGTGTTGGGGCTATATAAGTTTGCAAGAGTGATCGGTCTCTTTTTAAACGTGCCTTTAAGGAAGATGAATCTGCCTTGATCGTCTAGAAGAGTGTCTGTAACTTGCAAGGGTACGTTTTTGGAAAGGAGTATGGAAACTCCTTTAGTTTTTGAGGTTGGGGCTGTGGCATGAAAGTGGTGGGGGAAAGAATGGTTCGTCAGTTTAGGTATATTGTAAAGGTATATTGTAACCGTCAAAGTGGGTCTCTTGGAGGAAAACCACATCTGCCTTTGCGCTTCGCATGTGGGCTAGTAACTGCGAACGCTTTTCAGGTATGTTTAAGCCTTTCACATTGCAAGAAATTATTTTCAAGGAGAGCTTAGCGGGTGATGTTTGACGGTGTGCCATTGTCAGCTAATCTAGGTATAAGCTACCTAGCTTATTGTTTATCAGCAGGGAAGTCAGAGACGGGGGATGGATATGAAAGATAAAAAAAATGTAGTGGGGGTGAAGGGGAGTAGTGGTATGTGGAGGAAGGTGGGTAGTAAGGATAGTATCGGGTGAGGAGTGTGGATGTTGGGTATGAAGGGGGCAATCTGGGGGATATACCGGTTGTGGGGATTGACCTGCAGTCCCACGTACAGAATCTGCGGGGAACCGGTTTGGGTCAGTGGTATCTACCTGAGTCCGCTGGTGGTGGAGGTGGCAAGTGACGTTCAACCAAGGGAGTGAGTCCCGTGTCCCATTGAGGTCTTCAGGGCTAAGTGTAAATTTTCCTGTGTATCATGTCAGGGTTTCTAAAGAGATATGAAGTTGTCCCTTGAATGTTCCCGACAAAAAGTGTATGATTTCTGATTTCTTACTATGGTGAGGGAGCGTGTTATAGGCTTGGGGAGAGAGGAGGAGGATGACGGGTGTGTAAAGTCTGTGAGGTGCCAGAGGTCTTATAATCATTGGGGGTCTATTTTTTGTTATTTTAGGGGGAGAGTTCTTACTGACGCTTGGGCCATGTGTAGGTGTCATGTGGTTGAGGAGTATTGAATAGGTCAAGGTACATCATAGGCTAGAGATTACCACTATACATTTGAGTGGTAGAGACCTAGGATGTTTTGTTCATTCTTGATATTGAGAATATTGAAACTATTAACTGAATGTAAACAGTCTAGTCTACCTGACACAGGGTGGAATAGAAGGCATAGGTTATGAAATCGCTTGCAGGTTCAACCATAACAGAAAGGCAATAAAGTTACTGTATTAACTGCAGTGCATGCATACCTGTGAAAGAAAAAGAGAAACTTATACAGAGCATCTCCAGGACCGAGGGGGACGCGCTCAGCTGTGATCTAATGAGACGTATCCTGTGTTTTGATCCCCTGGAAACGGGAATTAGGGTGTGCTTTAAGTGTGGATCAGGAGGATAGTTTTACTCCTCTGGGCCTTGTGTGTATAATGGCTGGTTGTAGTGTTTTGTCCTTCTTACCTGAGCACGTCCCTCTCGGCTCCCAGTTAGCTCTCCTCAGATCTTGGTTCTAGCGATTTGACATGAAAGAGATATCTATAAGAGGAGAAAGAGGAAGGGTGAATGCTAGTATATTAAACATACTATGAGGACATTTGAATGCTTTACTTGAGGAGGACACAGCAGAAGGCAAAGTAAGTTTGAAAAGGGGAGAGTTTTAGTAGGGTTAATGTGATATAGTATGAGTTAGAAGAAGGTGGTATGGGAGGAAAAGGGAAGATAAGTAAGAGGCAAGAGAAAGAATGAGGAAGGAGGGAGAGGAAGGGAGGAGTTGTAGGTGGGTATTGAGATACTGCAAAAGTCTTCAGAGGGGGATCCAAAGAAAGTTTCTTGATCGCGTTGTTGTAACTTGGGATCCAGAGTCGGTATGACATCTGTTGGATATGAACATGTCTCGCTACCTGTTAATTCAGTGAGAGGGTAAGTTCCGAACTTTAACTCCTTTAGTCGGGCAAAGGGATTAATGGAGGATCAGAGTCGGTTTCTTGAGTAAAGGATGGGAGAAAAGGTGGGTAGAACAACAGATGGGGAGTGTGTCCTCTCTCTGCGTGGGGTGAATCACCACATAGTGCAATGACAATGTTCCCTTCTGGCTGAGTTGTGGGGATAAAGATAAGGCACTATGTGGTTAAATCTTCTGGAACTTAAGTATAGATGTCATCAGGAATTCCAAGGTGGTGTTGTAGTGTCTGGTAACAGGTCTGCTGGTCTCTCACAGGCTCTGAGGGTGTACAGATGAGGGGAGCGTAGAACTTGGTGTCAGCCGTCCTGTGTCAGTTAGCTTTGATAAACCAGAAAGTGAGAACGAAACAAAAAAAAAAAAGGAAAGGAAGAAAAACCCATTAAAGCAGGCCTGGGTGCACTTGTTTAGGTGATGCGGGCTCTGCGGTGTGCAGGGGAGGCCGTGGGGCTGCCATTCCGTGGCATTCCTGGATCTCTCAGCGGAGAGTGAGGGGGTGCTGGGTGAGGGCGGCGGCGGCCAAGGTTAAAGTTGCCGGCTTCAGCGATGCCATCCATCGATGTGGCTCTTTGCATTTGTGGTAGGCGGAAATCGCTATACCAATCAGGTAGTGCAACTACTGGCACGTCCAGGGTGGAACAGAAGTGTTCTAGGTCCTCTGGAACTCTGAGAAGCACTGTGCGACCCATGTGCGTTGCTGAGAGGCCAAAAGGAAACTTCCAACGATACACAATCGATCTGGCTCGTAGTATGTCTAGTAATGGTCTCAGTTTGCGCCTTCTTTGCAGAGTGATATTTGAAAGATCTTGGTATACCTTGATGCTGGAGCCTTGGAAAGAAAGTTGATTGCGATTTCTGGATGCTCGCAAAATTTCTTCCTTAAGGGGGAAATCATTGAGGCAACAAACCGTATCTCTAGGGGGGTCTGTATCTTTTCCCCTCGGGCGTAGTGCTCTGTGGATACGTTCAAAAGCCACTGGGGTGTCCTGGGGCCTCTCGAGTAGCTCGTTAAATATGGATGTCACTGTCTGAGGCAGTTGATTGGGATCGATTGATTCCGGGATCCCTCTCAGGCGGAGGTTGCGGCGTCTCCCGCGGTTATCGAGATCCTCCATGTGACGGTTTATATCTCTCAGGTGAACTGCGTGTGATTCAGTTATTTGCTGAACATGGCATAAAGATGCTTCCTGGCGTGTCTGTGTCACCTCTACCTCCTCCATTCTGATTGACGTGGCATGTAGGTCAGACCGCATGTCCAAAATGGCCGCCATAAGAGTGTTTTTGATATCCGCAGCCACGCTGTGTAAGTCGTCCAGGCTAACAGGCGGCGGCTGTCTCTGTTCTGTCCCCATATCTGATGGGCTCTGGGCTCCGGAGCGGTGGGGGCTGTCGCTCGGGGAAAACGCCGTGCTTGCGGAGGCTGACTGTGAGGCCTGCGTCCTTCCCCTAGGCCGGGATCGGAAGATCTCGGGAATGTGTCTGTCACACTCGGTTTCCTGGCTCCGTGGAGATCAGGACCCGGTAGCCGAGGCGCTGCGGGATGTTCTCACCATAGTAGGGGAGACTCGAGAGCTTGAAAGCTGAAGATGCCGGACCTCATGGACGGGAGCTACGGATCTACACGTCCATCTTGGAGTGGCACCAGACCACGACCCGACAGGTAGCACTTATACGTGGCACTAGGGACAGATTGGCACTGACAGGTGGCACTGGGGACCCATAGCACTGACAGGTGGCACTGGGGACAGATGGCACTGGGGACAGATGGCACTGACAGGTACTGTGGGCACTGTATTTTCTATTTTTTTTTTACACTAACGCTGCAGCCAGTCCTCACACAGAGACAGCGTGTGAGGAGGGAGAGCCAGCAATGAGAGATGATCTCACATGTTTACATATGAGATCATCTCTCATTGGACACTCCGATCAAGTGCTAAATAGTCATTGTGATTGGCCATTTAGCACGATCTGTGATTGGCTGTGTCCTAGGGACACGGTCAACACAGAATTTCCCCAATGCGCACCCGCGGGAGCGCGCATCATGGAAGTGAACAGGAGGACATCCAGGGATGCCCTCCCGGCAATTGGAGTCCGCGCTGTAGCCATCTTTCAGCTATAGTGTGGACGCCTAGTGGTTAAAGTGTTACTAAACCCACAAAAGTAAAATGAGTCTGTATATGCAATAAAGCATGCTTGTTATATTTACTGTGGAACCTAAGGGGTTAATCCTCTGCATTGTGTAAAAAGGCTGTTTGATCATGTATGCACAGACCCTCCTCTTCTTGCATTGTCCCCATAACATGTCCGGACAAGACAGAGTTACTGGAGGCAGACTGCACATGCTCAGTTTGGTGTGTATTGCTAGAGTTTTTTTTTTTTTTTGGGAGGGTGCATGTGATCAGCACAGGGCCACTTAGCACTGTCCAGGCAGAGGGTCAGGGGTCCTGCATCCTAATAGGACAGCCAGTGCAGTATGAAAACTTCTCTTACCAGCTTTAACCAGGCACTCATGGAAGTCACAAGACTGCTATATACTGCTGGTGAGAAAGGGTATTTAGCAGTTTATATTTACTAAAATTATTGCATTTCTATGTTTTGTGTACTATGGGAGACCAGATATAGTTATTGCAGGGTCCTGGGTGTAGTAACATTTTGAGCCACCAATAGCTTTTGCAAAAATTTACAGCATGTCAAATACTAACTACTGAAAACTCTAGACAGATGAGATCAGAATACTGATGGTAAAAGTTTGTGTTAAAAAGTCTCAGGTGCCCCTTTTTTTTTTTTTATTTAAATAAACACAAGCCACGCTGCCTGAACCATCTGGCTAAACAGCCTTGAGAACTGAAATCTGCCTGAGCTTCAAGACTTGCATGTGTAATTTTATGGGAAAAGGACTATCCAAAGTACTGAGATAACAGCTGCCAGTTCTGTACCCCTTGTGAATGGTACAAACTATGAGTTGGTTAAAGAACCACTAAATCACTAAATAAAGCATACTGATTGATCAATCAAGACAGTTCTTAGTAATACATTAACTGAAAGATTGGTATCATGTAGCATACTAAGACTTTATTTTAAATATGTGCAAGAAAGCTACTGTGTGTTCAACCATTTTTCCTAATTGTTATACATTCCTATTAAAACTTGTTTTAAAGAGAAGTGTAGGAATCCCCCCCAAAAAAATCATACTCACCTAGATGACTGCAGCACCGATCCCAGCTGCATCTGTCCCCCTCCCGCACTAAGACTGAAAAATGAACGCTGAACTCTCGGTCCTCAGCCTGCAGAGAGCTGGTGACTGTTAGTCACCAACTCTATGCTTTACCTCTCCAGTGCTCAATGGAGCACCAGGCTGTGGAGGGGGTGGGAGGGTCTGGCTCAGGCTCTCAACAGCTCTCTGAGAGGCTTAGCCAGCTGTCGACACAGGCTTCTGGGCGGATCCCAACAAAATGAATGGATCTTTTCAGAGCCTGGACCGGCTTTGTGACTTTATCCAACTTTAGCCCGATTTCGCCTGAAAACGGGTCTCAGGAGTGCAGAACGAACTGCACTCTGGTGACCCACAGAAGTAGTACAGACAAAAAAGCTTTGGCCATACTTCTCCTTTTAGTGTCACATAATTAGCCTTATAGGCTTCATACACATGGGGAGTTTGCCCAGCTCTTCTGAGTGCCTTTTCTCCTGATAGGAGAAAAGCAGCATAAAAGACGCACCTAAGCCATGTTTTGCAAATATGTTTAGGCATATTTAGGCATGTTGAGAAGCGTGTTTGTATGAGCACTGGGGTTGTCCAGAAGTTGATTTACTGAAGCAATTTTCATTGAATCGTTAATAAGCCATCGGGTCTTGTTGAAAAAAAAAAAAAAACGGACTCATGTATGGGCTGCCTTAGGCTGGCCATACGTTATACTATTTTCTTGTACAATTTTCTTTTGGATTTACCAAAACCATATAATGGGGTTGATTTACTAAAGGCAAATACACTGTGCACTTTGCAAAGTGCAGTTGCACTCTGCAAGAGCAATTGCTCCAGAGTAAAGTGAGGTAAGGCTTCACTTTGCAAAGAATATCCAATCATCTGTAAAGAAAATACAGATGCACATGTTAGGATGATGGAAGTCAGCAGAGCTTCTGCTCATTTACCAAGCTCTGGAGCAACTGCTCTTGCAGAGTGCAACTGCACTTTGCAAAGTGCAAAGTCTATTTCCCGTTAGTAAATCAACCCCTAAATGAGGTCAAATCTAAACACTTTCAATATGTATGCAATTAGGCAGGCCCTTGTACTACTTAGCTGAAGACAAATCTAAAGGAAATTGAAGGAAATTCTATAATGTATGGCTAGTCTTAGTCCTCATATTACATCGTTTTTGGTTGTTATAAAGTAGTACTGAGATTGCATTGTCAGATAATATGGTGACCCTAACAGGTAGATACTGGGTGAAATTCAGGTACTTAAGGTGCATGCATTCAAGATACATTTGATGGTGTTTTATTAATTACAGAGCTGCATTCATTTTGTCGTTTAGATCTGCCTAGAGGTCAGCTTTACCTGTTTAACACCCTCCTAAATAGGTTGATGTGAAAGCAAGGTAAATAGCTTTGCGCTGTTCTAGACTCTGCAGGCTGCAAGTTTGATTACTCTCCCATCTTCTGGTGAATTCCAGAATATAGTAGGTTGGGTGGATGCAAATCAGCAGTCTGAATATTTATGTGGTCTCAGCCAATCCCTGGGGGAGGGTGTCCAGTAGGTGGCTGCAGAGTGCATAAATATTGCGGGCATTGAGGCAGCTTGGTCTTGTCCAGAAGGAGAAGTTTCCAGCCTGACACGGCTGCTGCCCTTCTGGGCAGCCCAGTTAAAAGTTCTGCTTGTACTCATCGTGGTCCCAGCTGTGGCGTCCAAGTATCCAGGGACATTGTGAGTACAGACCCGAAGGGAAGATCCTAATAACTGTTGCTGATATCCCTAGCATATATTCACTGATGCTCACCTGGCCTGGGACATTGCTGACGGTGTCCCTGTGCTTTTAATTTTTTGGGTTTTTGTTGGAAAGCCCGTCCTGAGAAGCAGTATTACAATGAAGAGTGTCCACAATTCATTGCTCGGGGTTCATGGAGTAGCCCACAGCTCCCAAAGTCTTATCCAAGTTAATCAGCAATACATTTTAAAAGGCAACCTCTAAACTATTTACTGAACCAGAAGAGTGACTGTTGCTGTGTGCCTGGCTGCTATTGCATTAATCCGGGAAAGGAACCTAGGACAAATCTGTGGCCCTTTCGGGGGTAAGCGTTACACCTATAACAAAGAAAGTAGTATCGCACTCCTGGTTGTGCTGTCACTAAAAGAGATATATGAGTCACAAAAGTAACAGAACACTATGAGGACAGTTGCACAGGGGCTTAATAATTTACTGATGTTTTCTCATGAACTTGTTAACAGAAAGTTTGTGAGTAAAAAACTGTGTGTAGAAACCTGAGTAATGTTGAGTATAGCTGAGTAAAAGTGTGTAAGCGTATAGATGAGTAAAATTCTAATTGCCAGTGTTGTAATATACTTATTTATACTCATGTAAACATTCTAATAGATGAGTAAACACACGTATGCCAGTAAATTACTGCACTCAAATGTAAAATTTTCTATTTTTGTTTTATAACTCTGTACTTATCACTGTATTACTGATCTTTACTCAGCTGTGTACAATGCCCCATAGACAACAATGCACCTCATTTCAAATCAGTAAAAAACACAGTGGCTTTTAATCCTGTGTGCAAGAAGCTTTACAGTTTACAAATGTGCATTACAATTATATATTTTGTTGTTTGCCTGGAGTTCAGCTTTACGTGATATTGCCACGTCTAAAGCTAGCCTACAGTGATTTCAATTGCTAAAGGATCAGCAAATTTTCAAGGAGAGGCAGCCTACTAACTCAATTAATTCCAAATGAATACGCTTACCTTCATGTAAACACGCAAGCATGAACAAGAGATATTTTTTCTGCCATTTGCAATTCATTTGTTTAGAATATTGAGAACAATGTGATCATAGTTAAGTTAAGTGGATATATTTGCACTAGGGATCAGCTGAACATACCTGGGAAGTGAATGCTATAGCAGTAATTGCCATTTTCTAGGCTAATGCTAGGCACTGTCAAACAAATGGTATGAGAAGCTGGGCGGTGCACTTGGGGTTATGTACCAAAGCAAAAAAAACCTGTACAAATTCCATTTGGCAAGGATTTAAGTAATGCTTAAAGTAAGACATTAAAAATGCAAAACTCCATTAAGTAACATGCCTGGGGAATGCCCCTGACCTTGCCTGTGAATCGGTTGATCTGAGCAATGTGTACAACCTACTACAGCAACACTGACATTTACAAAGTAAAAAGTGTGTTTAAATTGCCAGCAAAATTACAGCTCCTAACCACTTTACTCTGTTTGTAAACAAAGTGAACATGGGTTTCATTCATCCATACCAGAACTTATCCTAGATGAAGGTGTGATATAGATGTTAATGGGGGACCTCTACACAAAAGAACAGCATGGAGTTCCCCTCTAATTCATATCAGGCCCATAACAGCCGAGATTCAATCCTAACATTTGTTCAGACCACACCTTAAGCTCATCCCTATTTTGCTCAAGACAGAAATTGATTTGCTTCATGTGCTGGTAAACTGATCTAAGGGTCCACTAATCATTTCATTTACTTGAGCAGGGTGAAAGCAACACCCTCCAAAACAGCAATCCAATACCACCATAGTGGGTAATGAGGCAAGAATTCTCCCCCTGAGACATAAGGACTAATAAGAAAATAGCCTAAAATGTGTTACTAATTTGAGGAGGTCACACCGTATCTTCTTCAGAACTGGTAGGCAGACTACCTGGTCTTTTTCACCATTTATTTTACATTATTATAATATTTTGAAAGTGGTGGCTTTAGAAAAAGCACAGTTAGATGTGTTGTGGGGAGTCCATAATTGAAATCTAGTTTCTAAATTTTTTTTAAGTGCTAGCAATATACTGTAAGTTTGGTACTTCCAAAAGGGTTCTAAAGGGTAAACAGTTTTCTTTTGCTGGGTTCATGCTCTGGGGTTAATTAGGTCAACTATGTTGCAAATTGTTGCAATGTACAAAAGTTGCACTGTGTCCTTAGGTTGACCTGCTGAGCTGGTAGTTCCTGGGAAGGAGGTGTTCACGCTGTTGGACAGGTTTTCCCTGCTCTTTTCAGGAACGTTACTGCACCCTACATGTCATATCATATAAATAGGGGCTCATTAGTGCCCGAGAGAGAGTTTGGGGTAAGTCTGCCAAAATGTTGCTGTTACTGTGCCAGAGTAGGGGGTGGGAGCCTAGTCAGGGTTCATGGGATCTTGAGCCTGTGGCTCTTTATAGACTTATAGCTGCCAGTCATGGACATACTGCCTTTTGTGGATAATTACCAGATCACAGACTTTAAGAGATTGTTTTCTGTCTCTTGTGGATTACTGCCATTTATGGACTTAAAAAGAGTCCTTATGGATATAGTCATCTGCCTAAGGTAGTGCCAATTTATGGGGCTCTAGAGAGCTTTGTACAGGAACGTGTATGTAAGATGTTTTTGAAAACTGTTATTTATTATTTGCAACTACCGTTATTTCTTATCTGCATTGCCTGGTCCAAAGTCTCGAAAGTGGTGCATGCATGGCGTCTTAAAATAACAGGCTTATAACAGGGGATTGAGAAGTTAGAGAAGATACAGCACATGGGTCTAACAAGCAGAATGCTGTCCAGAGTCCAGAGGAAGCTAGATTATCATTGCTAAAGGCTACTGTATTTATGTCACTTGCTAAATCAACCAACCAGCCAGGAAACGGGTGATATGGCAAGAGTGATGGTTACCCTGGTAGTGAAGGGGTGTAATGCTTGTTCTCTATTTACTAGCGGATGTTTAACCACATACTGGCACGTGGAACCTAGGAACCTAGCCTGGAGTCACAGAGAAAGAGAGAGAGAGAAAGAGATGTAGAGGGGTCCAGGAATTATGAAGAAGTGTGTTTCTTATATCCAATTGTAGCATACGGAACATTGTTACTGGGAATGGCGGTACTGCTGAGTTGGTGTAGACTGGTACAAGCTCTGCGGTATTGGCTTATAAATTCTGCACACCGAAAGAGAGAGATGTTCTCTGACAGAAGTTGTGTCCAAAGTGATTAGTGTTAACAGTGTGAGAAGTATAGACACAGATTACAAGGAGTTAACCGTGCAAGTGTACTGCTCGCTTTTACGCTTGGAGTCCTATCTTTAATGATGATTTCACATAACCACGGCTCCTGCCTATGGTTTAGGCATTAGCAAGTGCAGTTCCACAGTGTCCCTGCTATGGTGCCTGAAGTCCCGTCCACAAGGTTATTCTTCAAAGTAATGAATATTACCATGAAATGTAGCTGTCTTTCAAAGAATGGTAGCTGAGGCTCTGGAGGCTTATTCTTCAGCCTATCAATTTACATCAATTTAGTGATACGGTATTACAAAACTCTGGATTTTTTCCACCCACAGGATAGGTGCCAGAGAAACCCCATGTTGTAGTAAAGGTAACTTGAATCAAGGTGATCTTATACATCTACTGTGGAGGTGCCCCAAACTTGTGAGGCACTGGGATAAAGTGGTAACCAAGATTAACTGTGCATTCAGTATGCATAAAAATAATACCCAACTTACTTGTATATTGGGCTGTTTTGAAACCACAGAACTAGACATACACACTTCCCTTGCAGTGATATATTCTTTATTAGCAGCTTGTAGAATGATAGTATTGGAATAGCTTCCTCACAATGGTAGAATGGGTTTTTAACAATGTTACTTTTGAACAATGCCCAGTTTTAAAGACACTCCTTCATTTAGGCTAGATCGGGGGTCAGCAACCAGTAGATCGCGGCCAAGTGACTGGTGTATCGCAGTCTGAGCTTGCTGACTCGCCATCCCAGAGCATCAGAGTACAATGCAAATGCAGAGGGACTATTTGTAAAGCTGAAGCTGTAGTAGGGAGCAAGAACTACAAGAACTGCATAAGCTGATGCCTCCTCTGTAGTGCTGGCTCCGGTCCTATGTGGAGTGATACCAACTGTACTTCACCTCTTATCCCAGCTAGTGGTCTCCAGAGTGGTGCCAGCAGCAAGAAAGAAGAGATCTTCAGGTCAGTGTGAAACAATACACTGGGCATAATAGTATAGGGCTGCTTTCACACTGATGTGCTGCGGTTTAGCCACACCGCGGGTGCAGTGCAGTGTACCTGAAGCTTTCCTGCGAGTTTCTCATGCTTATCCATAGTCTTCAATTATATCCTGTGGGTTTGCCGCGCTTATCCATAGTCTTAATTATATCCTGTGGATTTGGTGCGCTTAGCCATAGACTTCAATTATATACTGCGAGTTTGGTGTGCTTTCTGAATGCAGGAGTTTTTGTTGTGCTTTCAGAAAGTGCACCACACCTGAAGGATATAATAGAAGTCTATGGCAAAGCACAGCTAACCCAGGAAAGTCGCAAATGCACTGCACTACACCCACAGTGCAGGTAAACCGCAGCACATCAGTGTGAAAGCAGCCTTATAGGGGGCGCAGAACAGTACGGGTTAATTTACATTTTCACCCCTGCCTCAACCACACCACACCCCCTTTGGTCAGGGGTGTACACATATCTAAGCCGTAGCACGAGTTATATACCCTGTCATGGTTGGTGGGTGTAGCAATTGCCAAGCATGACTGATTCAAGTGTATGAGGCCACTCTGCAATCTTTCATCCAAAAAAAAAAAAAAAAAAAAAGCTTTAACTATACTTCTACTTTATTGTCCCTTTTACATGGCATGAATGATCTGAATGGAAGCTCAATGTGATTGTATAGTCAGGAGGATGTAAACATACATGTGTCCATTTACCTGGTTACCTCTGAGTCTGTCAAGGTCTGAACAAAGAAAACGTTTACATCATTTTTCCATTTTTTTGTACCTAAAGTTGATGCATGGGAGGTAAAAGGGCATATGCTCATAGATCTAACATGGGTCTGTTAAAATGATTGTAAAGTCTAATTTTTTTCTCTAAAAATAACAAACATGTTATACTTAGCTGCTCTGTGCAGTGGTTTTGCACAGAACAGCCCTGATCCTCCTCTTCTTGGGTCCCTCTTTGGCTCTCCTGGCCCCTCCCCCCTCTCGAGTGCCCCCACAGCAAGCAGCTTGTTATGGGGACACCTGAGCCGAGCTGCATATCCGTGTGTCCATTCAGACACGAAGCCCCAGTCTGGCCCCGCCCCCTCTCTTTCCTGATTGGCTAACTGGCTTTTATTGACAGCAGCGGGAGCCAATGGCGCCACTGCTGTGTCTCAGCCAATCAGGGGGGAGAGTCACAGATGGCCGAGGCGCTCGTGGACATCACTGGACAGAGATGGGGCTCAGGTAGGTATTAGGAGGTGATGGGGCGGCTGCTGCATACAGAAAGCTTTTTATCTTAATGGATAGGTTGCATTAAGATGAAAAACCTTCAGAAAAAACAGTGCTTAAAGAAAAACCTGGAGGGAAGCAAATGTCAAAAGGTTACATCCATGCCAGTCTGTTGTATCCCAGAGGGGATCTGTTCACGGTGTGGACACAGCTCGTGTGAAAGGGCCCTTACTGACAGCTTTAGCTGTTGCTAATAGAGTTGTTCCTAGGCATTCATAGCAAGACTTACTAGCAGCAGTGGTTCATGCTCTGTGGTTAATCTCACTATGGGGGGAATTAAATAAAGCTGCTGCACCACGTTTTTGGGGTTACTTGCTCTTCTTTATATGTTGCAGCTTATTCAAAAAACATCTTCAACAGTTTTGGTTCTGACAGCGACTTGTGCACCAAATTTGGGTAAGTCTAATTTGCTCCACTTTTACATTGTGGTGCAACACCTGCAACAAATTTAAAGTGAAATACCGACAGTTCATATCTTATAAAACTGGAGCTAATCAAAACCAACTTTCTTCTTGTGTACAGAGACAGATTTTGCAAGTGTCCCGCCTGAGTTCTAAAAGTAGTGCAGCATGCGCCAAAATCAAGTACACATTCTAAAAATGTACATAAGTTTGGCGCATGCGGTGCCATGAGAGACACTTTCAGAAATGTTGTCTGTGCCAGGCTTTATGAATTCCAGGGTATGTATTTGCATCACCAAGTCTTAGTTGTTTGTCAAGAATGCACTTTATGCGATCTTTTATTGAATTTAGTTTCATCTGTAGAAAGCTGGAGCACATAAAATAGTCCCAAACTGCAAAATGATTTTTTTTTTTTTGTTTTAAATCAGATTTTATTTTTGACAAGGTTTTTCCAATATTTGCAGATACAAAAACCTAAGACTAAACATATGGTATGTGTAATACAGAGGCATGTAAGCACATAACAGTTCACTTACAATGAATATACAGAATTTGTAAATATAGGATCAAACATAAGAAAGAGGGATCTTCAGCAGAGACAACCACATTTAACTTAGTGATATGACCAATTGCTCACTTTTTCGTCCTCTCATCCATTTTTTAAAAAAATATTTCAAATGTTTTATTGAATTTCAAATAGAAGTCAGTACAGAAAACAAACTTGTAGAACCGGAATTATATAATGTGTACATATGTGTGTTCTACGTGTACAAGAAAGTGATGCCAGTAGTGAGTTGCTGAGAGCATCTTTTCCCCCAACACACCTTATGGGAACACGCTGTGTCATGGGTAAGCTAGAATTGCCATCTCCAATCCCTAGGCCTAAGAGGTCTTGCCATAACCTTCCACTGGGTGTATACTTTGTATTCCCCAGCATTACTGGGTAACTGGATCCATTAGCTTATTAAAATAGTGTCTAGAAGGATTCACTTTGCGCATCCTTGTGGATGAACACATAATCAAACCATGGGTTCCTGGTTCAAACTAAAAATAAGTAACTCTTAAGAAATAGACAATGTCATGTGTCTATGCAAACAAATATTGAAGTGGAGATATGAAAAATGAAGAGAAGGAAAAAGTAAGAGGTAGAGTAGAGAAGAGTAAGAAGATACCAGTCGGCCTCCAAGACATCCGCTTAAGTTCAGCTGGATCCATGTAGGAGAGAGATACCAACATGTTGGGCCCCTGGTCACCAGATTGCTTCAAACTTTTTAGATTAGTCTAGAATAGTGCTCACTATCTTTTCCTTGGTCATGATCCATGAGATCTTTCTCTTAGTCGATATGATAGTGACCTTGGGTTGTTTCCAGGCCTTAGCTATGGATAATTTGGTTCCCACCAGCATAAAGAGGTTTCATTTTTGGGTATGTTTAGGGGTTTTCGGGATGGGGGAATTAAGTAGGGCTACTGAGGGAGTTTGTGGGATTGCACAGCCAGGGACGCTGCGGATAAGATGGAATATTTTGTTCCAGTACCCTCAGATTTCCGGGCATCCCCACCAAACATGTAAAATTGTCCTGAGTGTGTGACATCCCCTGAAGCATAACGGAGAGGAGAAGGGGTAGATGGCGGCTAGTCTAGTAGGGACTAGGTACCATCTCGTAAGTACCTTGAAGTTGGCTTCTATGAGGGCGGAGTTAAAGATTCCTTTGTAGGATCTGGAGAAGGATTTATGCCAATCCTCCAAATCCCAGTCCTCTTGTATATCCTTCTCCCATGCCTCCATATATGGGAGTTTTCTCTCCAGTAATGAGTAGAGTATAGATATGCCCCCCTTTGCTTCATGACCTGGCCACACCATCGTTCATACTCCGTGAACATTGGTGGTTCAGGTTTGTTTTTCCAGAGTGAGTGTAGAAAGTGTGAGATTTGGTGGAACCTAAATTTTTCAGAGTTAGGGAGGTCTAGTCTGTTTACACAGTGTGTAAGTGATAGGGGTCCCGTGCAGGAGAAGAAGTATCCTATTCGGGACATGCCTTTAACTAACCACCATTTGAAGGTGCATAATGTCCATACCCAGGATAAACTGCGGGTTGTGAAAAATGTGTGCTAGGGGTTGGATTTCTGAGACCAAAGAGGGAAGATTACGTAGGGTGTACTATGTACCCCCCACACAGAGTGGGAGACATCACTGGGGGTCTATTCCTCCTATTCCCCTGTGATACCACAGAAAGAAGTCTAGTGTGAATGAAGCACCGCCTGTCTCTCTATGTGCACCCAATCCAGCTTCTCCAGTCTAGAATATATAGTGGATAATTGTGCCAGCCTTGCAGCTTGGTAGTACCATAGTAATTTTGGGAGACCCAGCCCACCCTTGGATTTGGTACTAAAAAGGATACGTTGTGAGAAGCGATATCCCTGCTTGCCCCAAATTAACTTAATTATTTTCCCTTGGAAGGACTTAAGATGATCTTTTCTAATCAGGATTGGGAGTGAGCAGAATAGGTACAACATTCTGGGGATCAGATTCATCTTAACAGAATTTACTCTACCTATCCACTGTCACCCATTTTTATATGTCCTGTGATAAGAGGAAAGGGGTAGGCAAACTTACAGCGGTGGAGATCTACTTGAACAACGTGTGCGAAGTCAAAGATCACCAGGCACAGTGTCGCCTACTCACACCTGATTTAAACCTATAACTGCTGTACTACCGTGTCACAATTGCGTGCATTGCATGTCAATCATGGATTTAAATAAGGTGGTGAAGAGGCAACATATCGCCTCCTCACCACCTGTCAAATACACTCGGATCGCTTTTCAGAGGTGCAACAGTGCCTGCTGCACTTGTGAATGAGCCCTTAGTTGCATTCAACAGTGGCACACTTAGGGCTTATTCAAAAACAAAGTTGGGGGGTGATTAAACCCTGAGGTTGATTCGCAGATTTACTTCCCCCAATCCCTACCTCCTTTAGCTGCTGAGGTAGCAGCCAAAGGTGTACACATGCAACAGCAGGAATTAAGCCCCTTGTTGCTTTTGGTGGCTGCTACCACCTGCCAAACGTGACCCATTCAGATACATGGGCCACTGTGTATCTGTGTTGACACCGCCTACAATCAAGACCTCAAACACACTGCATATATGCACGCTGGCACCTGAGCAGGCATAATAATATAGCCACACTCTGCAAGCACAGCCTATGCATGCACCCAACTAATCACAATGAGAAGGACCCTGGGCACACTGCACGTGCAGGCCTAATGCACGGAGCCCAAGCACACACAGAATGAGAAAGATCCAGCTGAGTGTAATAGGGCATTCAGCTGCTGGGACCAAGGTAAGTATTGTAGATTTTAGCTCCTCTTTAATTTTTCAAAACAGTAGTCAGGGGTTTCTGGGTCTTTGAAGCCTTGCTGGCTTAGAAATTTTGTAGAATTATGTGTTGGGTCCAGAAGCCGGTCTGTGCATCACCATTCAAGATAACTCGCAATTGCATGGAAACCCATTATCAGCGTGGGGCTGAAGCATATCTTATCCCCGGAGTGAATATTGGGTGAGACTGTCCTTGTCCCCCACAGTGCCCCAATGTATGTTGCAGCCAAGCCATCCATCCCAGCCGGAAGGTACACAGCATCTATAGCATCAGTGTTGGCTGAAAAATACATTGCCCTTGTGTGGGGTGAAGATTTGGCAATGTTGATCATTTTCTTTTTTCCCACTGTGTCCTGCTGAGTTTGTAGTCAAGCCATCCATCCCAGCCGGCAGGGCACACATGCCATCCGGTCCCTGCTGATAGCTTCAGTCCCACACCTACACATGGGGGGGGCAAGCAGGTACACCAGTGTTTAGCCCATTGAGGTATTGTCTATTGTCGGCTTTTTATTAAATAAGTACTAAATGGACTTCAAATATCAGTGATTCCGATACATCGGGTGCTAGCATTGATTTTACTGTGATTCAATTACTTCAGTATACTATCATGACAAAAATATGCAAAGATAAAAATAATCCCAGCATTAACAGCGCTTCCAGAATATCCAAACGTATTCAGTGCAATTAATGACATTCAATCAAATATAAGATTAAACACAAACATAGGTCAGTAAGTGAAAATAAAGTCCATAGAATAGTCCTTAGATAGTGTATAGTATTCCGTATCCCATCAAAACCATAGGAGGAATTGTTCAGTTCCTGAATACCATCACCAATACCCCACATGCACATAAAATCCCCTTTGGTAATGCACTCACTACAGATAAGGGTCAGTAAGTCTGATATCTCCACACAATACTGGATAAACACCTGTCCTTGGATCGTAAAAGGTCCCTGATGGAATGGCTCAAAAGTGCATCATGCAAAACAAAGGAACACTCTGCATAGCGTAATACTGTATTTTATTAAAAAAATATCCCCCACAAACAATGTATGCTTACAGGGTGAACTATAAAAACAGAGTGTAATCATTAGCCTGTACACCACAGTGTATGTCCTCTAACCACTTCATGGAATGGCTGGCCGCGATGAGACCCGGGATGACACAGACCGTGATTGACAAGAGAGCTGCGTGGCCACGCCCTAACGTATTTCATCATCACGTCTTCGTCAGAGGGCGTGGCTACACAGCATGGCTCACTTACTAAATACTCAAAAGCGGCATGTAGTTAACCCTACATGAAATGAGGCATAGCAGACATCACGAGTATCACCGCAGCCGGCAACACCCGATAATAAGCTGCAGTGCACACAGTGCAATATATAGACAGCAGCATGCAAACTACAGTATCATGACAGTTGATTGCAGCATGACCTTATTGTCCTTAGTGCACAGTCCCTGCTACATCCAGGAGATAGCTTTCCACCAGTCATCATTCTCTATTGGAATGTGAAATCATCTTAAGATATTTATAGGGGTATAAGCTTACTTGTGCAGTTAGTTTAGCCGGTCAACAGGTGAGAAAAGCCTTCCATTATTACACCATATTATCAAATTTGAACACTTTTTCAATTGACATCTGGGTGTTGCATAATCTGGGGCAAGCATCCATTTGAACTATTATCCATAGTGACATTTTGTCATTTCAGCTGTTAGGGAAGGACCTTCTTACACATGGTAGGTCACATGGGGTGTTTTTTGGGGGGTTGGGAAGGCATTTTTGGTCTGGTGATGAAGGAGGATATATACCATATACCAGAAATAGGGACCCCCCATTACTTAAATGTGTATGTGAATTCAGCCTCAACTCCCCAATAGACAGACTTTTTTTCCAGTAGCCAAGAAATTTTAAAAAAAGTGTCAGTTATTCTCTGTGTGCGATCGTTGTAATATAAGGTCATTCCCAGATTACAGATGCAAATCACTTACATATGTATAGCAGTAAATGTGCGCAGATCCCGCGTCCCACCACTAAATGACGAGTAGATAGAGGAATAAAAATATATATTTTTTTCTCTCTCCAGAAGAAAATAATGATGCAATCATCAACAAAGGAAAGCCAACTAAAGAGGTTCAACCCACCATTGATATCCATCCGACTCCATAACACAGCAATGGAACATCATGAAAACTCCTTCCACTGGCTTCAGATCGCAGCGCAATACGGAATGTTCTGCCTTTACCCAGGTCAGTCCACGGCGCAATATGGAATGGTCCGCCTTCACATAGATCAGTCCACGCCGCAATATGGAATGTTCTTCCTTCACTTAGATCAGTCCACGACGCAATACAGAGTGGTCCATCTGTATTCAGATTATTCCACAGCGCAATACAGAGTGGTCTATTATTATTCAGATTATTGCACAGTGCAATACAGAATGGTACATATTTTTTCAGATTATTCCACGGCGCAATACAGAATGGTCCATCTCCTTCCGGATCATTCCACAACGCAATACTGAATGATCCACCTTCATCCAAATCATTCTACGGCACAATACTAATAGCTCCATCTTCATATGGATCCTTCCACACTTCAATAGGGAGTGGTCCATCTTCATTTGGATCATTCCACACCGCAATATGGAGTAGTCAACCTCCTCCTGGATCATCCCACAGTGCAATAAAGAAAGGACCACCTCTTTCTAGATCAACCCATAGCGCAATACCAAATGGTCCACCTCCTTCCAGACCATCCCACAGTGCAATACCAAACAGTCCACCCCCTCCTGGATCATCTTACAGTGCAATAAAGAAAGGTCCACCTCTTTCTGAATCAACCCACAACACAATACCAAATGGTCCACCTACTTCCATATCATTCCACAGCGCAATAAAAAAAGGTCCATTTCCTTTCAGATCATCCCATAGTGCAATACTAAATGGTCCACCTCCTTCCGGATTAACCCCCAGCTCAATACCGAATGATCCACCTCCTCCTGGATCACCCTACAGTACAATACCGAATGGTGCATCTTCATCCACATTATTCCACAGCGCAATATGGAGCAGCCCACCCTCACACAGAACAGATGATGCTCCAATATTTAACAAAATATATTCAAGCGATTGGGTTACCAATGACCAGCCATGTGGACTATCAATGAAAAGCTTCACCTTCCATAAAGTGCTTGGACAGGGGTCCTTCAGGAAGGTGCTGTTGGCCTCCCATCCAGCCATTCAACAAAAGATGGCAATGAAGCTGGTCAAAAAAAAGTCTACTAATAGAAGCCCCTGAGTCTGCCCTTATAGAGCGTGTCGTAATGCAAGTCGGTGGCATAATGCCCTTCATCACTCATCTATATGCATCGTTCCAGACAAAGGTAAGTCTTTCCAGCTTCCAATTTCTTTGTCTCCTTCCTGTACTGCCCTCCACCACTCATCCATACCCCCCAAAATACTCAAATAGTGACTTTTTTGGGAGTCAGAGCCAACACAAGGTGAAGCCCACCCCCTTTCTCCATGCCGGTCTTCAGGGCTGTCTATTAGTCATATGGGCACTGAATTGGAGGAGGTGGAAGAGAGCTCCACTTGTGTCCCACACCAGGTTTTCTGAGGGTCCTGGCTGTAGTCCGGGAAGCAGTATAGGTAAGAGCAGAACTCTAGAGCACCTCCTACAAGGCTGGAGGTTGGTTAGGTCAACTGTACAGAGTAGAGTTCTTCTACAGAGTGGCTGCCGTTGCTGACCTACTTCTGAAATGATTGGTTGCCTGGCTGCCTCTGGCCTCAAACCTCGAGTAACTGAGCCAGAACCAGCCTACAGCAAGGAGGACAAGAGAAGTCAGGCCTTCTCATCTATATGAGACTTCCATGATGGTGACCAAAGTACTGCAGTCACTGGATCGCCCCTAACAACTAGTACTGTGATCAGGAGTCTAACCATGGTGGCCTACGTATTTTCTCTGTTTGGTTTTCCTAACTCGTGTGCCTGTTTCTGTATAGTCATGCACAACGTGAACGTGAATACATGTCTATAACGTAATCTCTATCTCTTCTTTTCACAGACTCATCTGGTCTTTGCCATGGAATTGCTGAGTGGAGGCGAGCTCTTGGCATTGATAGAAAATAAAGCTACTCTGGATCTGAGAACCTTAAGGTAAGTCCAATGACGGGTGATGCTGGAGTCGGGGGTGGCTGACCACTGAGAATAGGCAGTGACGTAGTCAGGCCATTCGTAACCAGACAATCCATACTCCGTCCATCCATACCCCCTCCATCCATATCCTGTCCATCCATACCCTTTCCATATATCCATACCCCATCCATCCATTCCCTCCCCATTCATCCATACTCCATCAATCCATTCCCATCCATACCCCATCCATTCATACACCTCCATCCATACCCAGTCCATCCTTACCACCTCCATCCATACCCTTTCCATCCATCCATACCCTGTCCATCCATATCCCCTCCATCCATACCCCCTCCATCCATATCTACCCATCCATACCCTCTCCATCCATCCATAACCCCTCCATCCATACCCCCTCCATCCATAATACGTCTATCCATACCCTGTCCATCCATAACCCCTCAATCCATACCCTCTCCATCCATACCCCCTCCATCCATACCCCTCCATCCATACCCCCTCCATCCATACCTACCCATCCATACCCTCTCCATCCATCCATAACCCCTCCATCCATACCCCCTCCATCCATAATACGTCTATCCATACCCTGTTCATCCATACCCTGTCCATCCATAACCCCTCAATCCATACCCTCTCCATCCATACCCCCTCCATCCATACCCCTCCATCCATACCCCCTCCAACCATACCCCGTCCATCCTTCCCCCGTACATCCATACCCCATCTATTTCATACCATCCATCCATATCCCCTCCATCAATACCCCCTCCATCCAAACCCCATCCATCCATACCCAGTCTATCCATTCCTAGTCCATCCATACCCTGTCCATCCAAACACCCTCCATTAATACCCTCTCCTTCAATACCCCCTCCATCCATACCCCATTCATCCATAGCCCTGCCATCCATGCCCCGTCCATCCATACCCTGTTCATACATACCTCCTCCATCAATACCACGTCTATCCATACTCTGTCCATTCATACCCCGGCTACCCATGCCTCTGTCCATCCATAATCCATCTATCCATATCCTGTCCAACCATATCCCATCCATCCATAACTCATCAATCCATCCCCCCTCCATCCATACCCCCTCCATCCATCCCCCCTCCACCCATACCTCTTTGTACTTTTGGCCTTTATTGGTCTGTGATGACTTTGAATGCTAATTAATATTTTTCTTTCTCTATCAGATTCATCACTGTGGAAATATTATGCGGCCTGAAGTTTCTGCATGCTCATAACATTATACATAGGTAAGGATTAGATGTCAATTTTTTTCTGGTACCCCAGTCATAAACCAGTATTGAACCCTTGCAGTGTGGAAGGAGCCCCACTAGAATGGTATTTTCTTATTTTCCCCAAATTCAGTATTAATGGGTCACTCCACCAAAACTGTCCTTGTAGTTTTGGACAGAATCACCCCTTGACTTCTGATATTTTTTGGTGAATCAGGAGACTTTCCACCAGAGTTCCCAGTTGTGTTGCCTTCCATAAAGTCTTCTTCCATCTGCTGCAGATGTCTTGGCACTAGGCATGATGAATATAGCAGCTGGGCGGAGCTGGGAAACCCAGAACATAGATCTTCCAGTATAAAAGAAGCCAATGTCCACCCATCAATCTTTATTTTGCTTTGTATAGATGTATATTTGTATATTTTTTCTTTGTAATACAATGTGGGATATACAGAGCTAACTGTTCACCTTATTTCTTCACAGAGATCTCAAACCTGCAAACATTCTGCTGGACAGTGAAGGACAAGTCAGAATTGCTGATTTTGGCTTGTCTGTGGTTGGTGTCACTGAGACCTATAGGATCACAGAACGTGCAGGTATCATATCATACATGGCCCCAGAGGTAAGATTCCTGATATCCTGATATTAGACTGAATTGTAATGTGCATTATGGGATAGAGAAGACAAAAGGGGGTTCCCCTTTCATTAAACAAAGAATTCTTCCACTGGGGCCTGATTGCTTTCAGTGGATCTCAAGGCCAGAACTATATCCAACAAAAGGGAAATTCTGAGAGTTGCAGCAGTGTTGGAGCTTTTTTGTGGAGGACATTGAGGCCAGGTGTAGATGGCCCTATTCACTCCTTCTCCTTACCTTGGTGAGAGCTTGTGAAGATTGAGCTATTGGGGTCTGTACCTTTATCTGCCTCCTTTATTTAAAGGCAAAACCTTTTGGATAGAGTGGGGGTATGGGTGCTCAACCTGCGGTCCTCCATCTATTGCGGAACTGCAAGTCCCATGAGGCCTTGCAAGGCTGATAGTTACAATCATGACTCCCAAAGTCAGAGGCATGATGGAAATTGTAGTTTGGCAACAACTGGAGGGCCACAGGTTGAGATCCCATGGGTCAGGTTTTTATTAGTGTCCCCTTTGCGGAGATTCACCTTCTATTTGAACTGGTGACTAGAGATGGGCGAACGTTTCAACCCGAGCATAAGTTCAGGCTGAACTTGCGTCGTTCAACCATTTGTTTGGCCCACCAAACAGATCAAAATGCACTGCTGCGCTGAACAGTGCATTGCAAGCCCTGAATGGCTGAAGCAGTGAAAGCTTCAGCCAATAAGGGCACAGAGGACTGTCAAAGTCATGATTGGACACTGTCATCATGACTTTATCCAATCATGGCTCATTTCTGCCCCACAGTATAAAAGTATTCTTTCAATGGCAGCCATTTTCAGTGTGATTTCGGTGTGGAGAGAGATAGAACAGGGCTCTGTTCAATGCTATTAGTTAGTTAGTGTGCTATACTGTGCTTTTTTGCTTCAAATGTCAGTGCAGAATATTAGTTTAGTGGCAGTCTAGGGATAGTGTGAGTGTAGTGAGGAGGACCATCGTTCAGCTTTGCATAGTGTGCAGCTAGAGTAGGGACAGCTCAGATAGTTTCACTGTAGTGTAGTGAGACCATGTCATTCATACATACATTAGCGTAGAGTAGGGGCAGCTCATTTAGTTTCAGTGTAGTGTAGAGAGACTGTGTCAGTAATCTTTACATTTTAGTGTATAGCTAGAGTAGGGACAGTTCAGATATCGTCAGTGTAGTGACGGTTGAACACCATCTATTTGATTGTGTTACTGCCAGTTTAATGCCATTTACTTCTGTGTTTATTACTGCCAGTTTAACGCCATATATTTTTGTGTGTGTTATTGCCAGTTTAACGCCATATCGTTTTGTGTTCGTTACTGCCAGTTTAACACCATATAGTTTTGTGTGCGTTACTGTCAGTTCAATGCCATATTGTTTTGCATGCGTTACTGCCAGTTTAACGCCATATCATTTTGTGTGCGTTACTGCCAGTTTAATGCCATATAGTTTTGCGGGCGTTACTGCGGGTTTAACACCATATAGTTCTGTGTGCGTTACTGCCAGTTTAACTCCATATAGTTTTGTGCGTTACTGCTAGTTTAATGCCATATTGTTTTGTGTGTATTACTGCCAGTTTAACGCCATATAGTTCTGCGTGCGTTACTGCCAGTTTAATGCCATATGGTTCTGTGTGCGTTACTGCCAGTTTAACACCATATAGTTTTACGTGTGTTACTGCCAGTTTAACGCCATATAGTTCTGTGTGCGTTACTGCCAGTTTAACGCCATATAGTTTTGTGTGTATTACTGCCAGTTTAACACCATATAATTCGGCATGCGTTATTGCCAGTTTAACGCCATATAGTTCTGTGTGCGTTACTGACAGTTTAACACCACATTGTTTTGTGTGCATTACTGCCAGTTTAACGCCATACAATTTGTGTGCGTTACTGCCAGTTTAATGCCATATCATTTTGTGTGCATTACTGCTAGTTTAACGCCGTATAGTTTTGTGCATTACTGCCAGTTTAATCTCATTTATTTCTGTGTGCGTTGCTGCCAGTTTAACACCATATAGTTTTGCATGCGTTACTGCCAGTTTAATGCCATATAGTTCTGTGTGCGTTACTGACAGTTTAATGCCATATCGTTTTGTGTGCATTACTGCCAGTCTAACTCCATATCATTTTGCATGTTTTACTGCCAGTATAACGCCATATAGTTCTGTGTGTGTTACTGCCAGTTTAACATCATATAGTTTTCTGTGCGTTATTGCCAGTTTAACGTAAGATAGTTCTGTGCATCACTGTACGTTTGGCGCATTATATTGCAGTATATTATAATGTATCCATGGAGTGTGCCTGTGTAGTGTGAGTACTAAAATTAAAGTTCACCAAACACCTTTTTACATTGATTAAAGTGCATCTACATACAGATTTCAACTTCTTTACATTTGCTTATAAGCACCGCCCCCTCCCACCTAATAAAGTCTGGGAGGACAACAAGGAGAGGCAGACGTTCTCTTGGCACTGTAAGGGGGCCAGCAACAAATGTGTCCGCAGGCAAAGGTGTACGTGGTGTTCAGTCCTCAGGCAGGGCATCATTTCCTCTGTTTAGTGAGTTTGCCCATGCTATCCAGCTACAGCATGCAGAGGAGGTGGAGGACTGGCTTACTAAACTTTCCTAATCTTCCTCATCCTCTGTCATGCAAGCAGAGAGAAGTGTGCAGTCCCCTGCAGTTGCCAGAGTGGATAAACCTGCTTCCTTGTCCACATATATTCCTTCCATAGCCCCAACATCAGCCATTGAGGAGTCAGCTGAGTTATTTGACAACAGCATCAGCCATTTGCTCCTTGATGATGCCCAACCAACTGGATTCAGATGTTGGTTCTGAGGTTGAGGATGACAGGAACATGAGCCTAGAGAGAGGGAGGAACACTGGTAGACAAATTGGCATTCATGTTCCCCAAGCCGCAGCATATTGCCAAGTTGTCTCCAGTGGTAATGATGAAGATGGAGGAGATGATGATGTTGATGAGGTCACTGATGCGACTTGGGTGCCAGATAGAGCAGAGGAGGAAACCGAAGGTGAGGCGGCACAACCCCAAGGAGGCCGACATCAAGAAAGAGTAGAGTAGAGAGCAGCTACCCTATTCCATTATGCAGCTGTTATCTCCCAACCCACTCCCCAAAGCTCAGCTGTCTAGGCCTTTTTCAGCACATCTGCAGCAGATCGCACTGTTGCTATCTGCAAACTGTGTCTCAGGCACATAAAATGTGCCAAAAACACCAACCATTTGGGTACCACATGCTTAACAAGGCATTTAACATCCAACCACTCCGCCCTTTGGCAAGAGCACCTAAAAGCCACACAAAAGGGGCACAAATCTGTCTTTCCTCCACCTCATTACCCACTTCAGTCTGCCCCTGCGATACCGAGTCATTACCTTTCAGCAGCCTCCACTGACAGGGATGATGGTATAGCACAGGGTGTCCCAGGTCCTAGCAGCACATCTGCCAGCAGCTCACCACCAGCTGTAGACTGTAGCCGGCAAATTTCTCTGCCCCATCTGCTGCAGTGGAAAAAAAAAATACAGTCCCTGCCACCCACATGCCCAGTGTCTGAATGCAAGCTTGTCAAAGCTTTTGGCTCTCCAACTTCTGCCTTTAAGCCTGATGGTTTCTGCCCCCTTCCATGAATTCGCACAATGTGCTGTACCACAATGATGGGTTCCCAATCACTACTACTTTTCACGTAAGGCCATTCCATCTCTCTACGATCACGTGGAAGGGAATGTTCTGGCATTGTTGGACAAGGCAATCAGCCATAAAATCCACCTTACTGTTGACACGTGGTCCAGCAGGCATGGGCAGGGATGATATATTTATTTCACAGCACACTGGGTAATGCTGCTTGCAGCTCGAAAGGATGCAGGACAGGGCTCGGTGCTGCAGCTTGTTGTGCCCCCATGTCTCTATACAGCTGGTGGTAATGATGCCAGACCTGTGAGCTCTACCCCCCTCTACCCCCTCCTCCTCCTCCTCCTTCTCCTCCTCCTCCACCACCTCCATGTCCTCCTCTGCAGAATTATCCTATGAACACCCCCCCTAAGCGTTCAAAGGGCTATTCCCAGAGTCAGGCTAAAAGGTGCCATGCAGTTCTTCAGCTATTGGGTTTAGGGGACAGGAACCACACTGGAGCAGAGATTCTTGCAGATCTGCAGGGACAGGCCCAGAGGTGGTTCACACCATGCCAGCTGGAGCCAGTAATGGTGGTGTTTGATAATGGCTCAAACCTACTGTCCGCCTTAGACAGATAAGGTTGACACATGTGCCATGCCTGGCACATGTCCTCAATTTGGTGGTACATCATTTCCTAAGTACCCAGGGTTGCAAGATGTACTAAAGCAGGCCAGAAGAGTCTGTAGCCATTTCAGGCGGTCATACACAACCAGTGCTCGGTGGGCAGAAATTTACCGGGAATTCCACCTGCCCATAACCTGCCTGATCTGTGATATGCCCACTCAACTTTGGGAATGCTGAGGCGGCTATACATGCAGCAGAAGGCCGTCAACGAGTACCTGTGCCAGTAGGGCACGACGACAGGCTCAGGCTGCCATGGCTTTTTTTCCCCATGCCAATGGCTGATCATTAAGGATGCATGCACTGTATTGTCACCATTTGAGGAGGCCACAAGGATGGTGAGCAGTGACAGTGCATGCATCAGTGACACAATCCCTGTTATGTTCCTGCTGGAGCAGACTCTGCGTGGCATTATAGACAGGGCACTGGAGGCAGAGCAGCAGGTGGAAGAGGAGGACTTCCTTTCCTCTCAAGGCCCACTTTATCCAGACACCATCATTCCTATTTTACAGAACACACAGGAGGAGAGAGGGGAGGAGGATGAGGAGGATTCTGGCACTTTCATAGGCTTTGAAGAAGAGGAAGACATGTGTCAATCTGTAAGTGATGGCTTTCCAACCCCAGAACCCCTGGGAGTAGTACATGGCTGGCAGGAAGAGGTTCCAGATGCTGTCATCCTGAGTAAACTGAGGCGCATTGGGCAACCTCATGCTTCAAAGCCTGCGAAAGGACCCAAGAATACGTGGCATAAAGGAGAAGGATGATTACTGGTTGGCAACCCTCCTTGACCATCATTATAAGGGGAAGGTCTCAGAACTGATCCTGTCCCCACAGAGAGTGCAGAAGATAAAATCTCTTGAGGACAGGTTAAAGAGGATTTTTTTGAATGTTTTTCCTGACTCCCGTAGGTTACAGTGTCATGGAAAATGTAGTTTTGAGTCTTTTGTTGGTCAAGAGAGGAGCGTTGGAGAAGGCGTCCGCCTAAGTGAGGCATTTCTGAATTTTTTTAGTCCTCGCCTACCAGGGCTGTCAGCTTCCACATCCCCTCAGCAGCGTCTGCATCACATGGTAGACTATTACCTCGGGGCCAAAGCAGAGATGGAGAGCTTTCCAGCTGACGATCCACTGACTTACTGGGTCAGAGTGAGAATAGACCACTGGCTAGAACTTGCCCAGTATGCTATTGAGTTGTTGGGCTGCCCTGCTTCCAGCGTGCTTTCAGAACGGGCATTCAGTGCCGCAGGAGGTTTCATTACTGATCATAGAACACATCTGTCCACAGACTTCGTGGACCATTTGACTTTTATAAAAATGAATCAGTCCTCGATTACCAGCTATGAAGCCTCTGATGCTGATGTCACTGTTTAAGTCTTTTTTTTGGATGTGGAATCTCTGCAGGACTTCAAGACTGCCTAGCTTTGAGGATGTTCAATCATTTCATCTGGAATAATGTTTTTGGTATAGGTTTCATGGGCACAATTAACACGCAAAGACCGATTTTTCTGCACCTGTTTGACAGGTGCATATCATTGCAATTATTTACAGCAAGGCCAATTCTTGCTCTCATCAAGAGTACCTCTATAGGGTTACGATGGGAAGGCGCAACCGACACCCAAAGACCAATTTTTCTGCACCTGTTTGACAGGTGCATATCATTGCAATTTTTCACAGCAAGGCCAATTCTTGCTTTCGTCAAGATTACCTCCATAGGCTTATAGTTGGAAGGAGCCACCGACACCCAAAGACCAATTTTTACGCACCCATAACTTCTATCCAAAGTGACACCAGAATGTATCTAAAAAATCTCTAATCTTGTTCCCAGTGCACTACATTGTGGCCTCATCATACACACTGGCTCCCCAGCTGTTACTGAGCAAAATAAAGGCAGCTTACAGGGAAATTTTTGTTGGCTTTATAAATGCAATTATTGCTGCAGCAGATTCTAGACATGGTACAGATCTGCCACTTTACAGGTAGACTAAGGGGACCTCCCTAGACACTATATTGGAAGGAATTTTTCATTTTTTTGCTTTCACTTTAAAAATCAAAAAATCACTGCTCATTTAAAAATGACGTGTTTCACAAACTTTTTTTTATTAATACATGTCCCCCAGGGCAAGACCCGGACCCCTATAACCATTGTATGCCAAAATACTTGCATATAGGCCTTCAAAATTGGCACTTTTGATTTGTGACGTTTGGGTCCCATTGACTTTAAAGGGGTTGGTTATTCGGGTCCGAACTTTCGCGGTGTTCAAAAGTTCTGTTGCGAACTGAACAGAGGTCCATTCGGCCCATCCCTACTGGTGACCATTGTCCCTGAAATGAAGAGGAAATCCAAAGTTTTGGAGTTATCCCCTCACTTTGGGAGATTTCCTCTATGATGGGAAGTGACGGAAAATTTCTCCAATAGTACACAGCCAGCAAAAAATAATAATCTGCCAGGATTCCAGACCCTAAATGACTTGATACACTTTAAGCCCCACCTCCAACATCCACCAGCTCCGCCTCAGTTTGTTGTATTTTGAGTACAATTGTAGGACTCCTGGGAGGCTTCATACATCCCATAAGCCAGCATGGAGTCATCTCTGTCCTTTTCTTGGATTTTGGGGGCACCCCCACGCAATTTTTTTTTAAATTTGGTGCAGGGTTCCCCTTAATTTTCATATCAGACATGAAGGGCCTGGTAATGGACTGGGGGGGGGGAACCCATGCTCTTTTTTTCAGTGAGTTTTATCTATATTGCCGAGACCCGACAATTCATTACAGCCGCGATCAGTTTTAAATGACAATTTTTCCTTTAGAAATGTCATTTTGCTGTGGTACTGTTCTAAACACGGGAAAAATGTGCCACTTTACAGGAATACTATAGACACCTCACAGGCATGATATTTAAAGGAATATGTCATTTTTATTGTTTCACTTTAAGCATTAAAAAAATCACTGCTCCTGAAAAAACTTTAGTTTTTACTATTTTTTTTTTTTTTATATACATGTCCCCTAGGGCAGGACACTTTTTATGACAATAACTTGCATATAAGCCATTAAAAAAAGCACTTTTGATTTTTCATGTTCGTGTCCCATAGACTTTAATGGTGTTTATGTGTTCTTCCAATTTTTTTGCCTGTTCAGTATGTTCTGATCAAAATAAAAGGGGAGTGGGAATAGGACCCAAGGTGTCCTTAATATATAATGCTTACATGTGTTTAGGCGAGGTGAGTTCCGGTAATCTTCTGCATTAAGTCTTTACAATGTTGAAGAAAGCATTTTTTTTTTAATATATTATCTCTATGATTGACAGTGCTACATCCAGAAATCAAACTTGTCCTGTTCACTAATTATCAGGAATAGTTTCTAGCCAGAATTGCATTTATTTGTCTGAGATAACCAATGCTTTCTTCAACATTGTAAAGACTTAATGCAGCAGCTCTATAGGCATATAGAGAGTCTGGAGGTCCATGGTTAAGCACAATACGGGTACCGACTTGTGCTACCGAGGTTTCCCGGAACTCACCTCGCCTAAACACATGTAAGCATTATATATTAAGTCACACTTAATGACTCGAGATGATTGACACGTGTGGATGACTGGGATATGGCTGAGCTCATGGGCATGCGTTTTTAAGTGACAATATTGTCAGTTTTTACCTTATGCAATCACCTATTGTTTATGCTTTCCTTTCAATGATTAAAATGTTTTTCTATGAATTGTTCTAATAAAGTTATATCAGGTTAAACCACAGTTTGTTCCTTTTCCTTCACTTCCCCTTTTATTTTGACTACTTCTCCTGTTCTGACAAGGAACACCACCCTATTAGGTGAGCCGGTAACCTGTTACCTGAATTGACCAACAATACTGGTCATCAGGACCCCGCCCATTGCGTTCTTTACTACGATCAGTATGTTCTGATGCAAACAGAACCGGGGGTGTTCGGCTCATCCCTATTTAAAATGTCTCTAACATCACTTTTTTTAGCTGTAGTCCCCTTTAAGGGCCACCTGCACCTAATTTAGGCAGGCATTAGGAGATTAAGGTTAGAGTTGGGGTTAGTGTTAGGGATTAGCGTTAGGGTTGGGGGTTAGGAGGTTAGGGGGCTAGAGTTTGGGATTGAGGGGTTAGGGGGTTAGGCAATAAGGAGTCAGGGGGTTAGGGTTAGGCATTAGGAGGTTAGGGTTAGGGGGCTAGGGTTAGGGATTGGGGGGGTTAGGCATTGAGGGGTTAGGGGGCTAGGGGGTTAGGGTTAGGCATTAGGAGGTTAGAGTTAGGGGGCTAGGGTTAGGGATTGAGGGGTTAGGCATTAGGAGGTTAAGGCTAGGGTGAGGCAGTGGGGATTTCAATCCCTGAACTGGTAGAGCGGCTTACCTGTGCCTGACAATACAGGATCGCAGGAGGTAGGTACAGCGGGACCTTGAGGTGCAGTTTTAGGTCACCTGACATATTTTCTGTAAAAGTGAACTTACACTTACCTCTGCACACCTGTGACCTATACTCAGCTCACAGCAGACTAAAGCCCGCTGTCAACCGTGTTTTCAGGATAGGAAATTATTTGCACTGGGTGGACGGAGCCTGAGTGGGGAGCTGAGAGATTAGTGCCGCTCTGACTGTTCAGTAGCGGCCTTTCAAATGCAATTTTTGGGGAAAAAAATACACTTTAATGAATTTAAAAAACTAAACAGTAAAGTTAGCCCAATTTCTTTGTATAATGTGAAAGAAGATGTTACGCCACAAGAATCGTGATCTTTATATTATTAAGAAAAATTGTGATTCTCATTTTAGCCAGAATCCTGCAGCTCTAATGTCAGTGCATTTAAATTATTTACAGTTCCCTAGGACATTGCTAACTTTAACGTCCCCTAATCAATACATTTTATTTAAGAGACAGGAACACCAGGGATTTTTATGAAGTTCAGGCAATAGCTAAACATCCCTGGGTTGTGCAAGCCTTGTTCATAATAAAGAGAAGCAAACATAGTGCTAAACACAAGCAGAGGTAGGCAAACACATAAATAAGCTGATAAGAAACAAGGCTAGAGAGAAAAATGAAGGATCATGTGGCTAGAAAGCTTGCTTATTTGTTGGATTCGGTACTTGGTTGTCTTTATTGAAAGCAGCATGTAAATAGATGATGCTGGGTACAGGACCACACAGTGATAAGAAGGGAGGAATATGAGGCATACACAGCAATATAAAGCAACATTAAATGACAATATCAATCTACCATATCATAAAAAAAGGTTCCTTCTGTGGTGCAGCACCAAATGAAAGCTGCAGCATACAAATGATTTGCAGCAAAAAAAAATAAATACATATTACAGTAGAGATATTAAGACTTTAACCTTCTTCTCAGCAGAAAGAAAAGCTAATATGACATTGAACTGTGTGGAGCATTCATCATGTATTTAGGAGTACCGTTTTATTGGTTTCTATAAAATAACAGGACATTATTAGAATGTTACAACAATACCTGTTTACTCTGGGGAAAGAGATAAAAAAAGAATTGCACCATGGGGAAGGGAAATTATTCTATGTTCTATGGTTGAATTTAAGCCTATGTGACTACAGTGATGTGTGTTAAAGTACGTGTAAACCATAATTATGAACCACTCTTTATTTTCTCCCTTCTGGTCTGCTAAGTATTCCAAATTGGAGGAGTCCTTGTATTCGTTGATAAAATACAATTTTTTTTTTATTAATAAAATACAAGGCTTCCTGTGAATGGATGAGCAGTGTTTTTACCAGCAGCAGATGGGAACAGAGCACTGTATACTGTATGTAGCTGGTGTATGTAGAGATGTTCATCCATCTTAAATCCAGCCGAGGCTGCAGAGAAAGAGGGTTAAGCCCCGTACACACGGTTGGAATGTCGGGACTCGGGAGACATCGCCCGGTTAAAAAAAAAATGGCCGACATTTGGCCCATGTGTATGTCGGTCTGTCCGACAGAAGCCAACCAATAGGCCAGCTTCTGTTGGACGAGCATGCTGGAAAATCAGCAGCTGACCAACTTCCGATCAGTGCTCTCAGCCTCAGCAGAGAGCACTGATCGGAGTGTTCAGGGGGGAGGGATGTCCCCCTGTCAGAACACAAGAGCTCAGCGGGGGAGATTGCTGTACTAACTTTGCATAGTTTGTACAGTGGCTCTGACTGGAATTGACAGTGGTGTGTACCAGGTTTTATAGAGGTTGTAAAGGTTCAAGGTCTTTTAACTTCATGCATTGCCTCTCTGTGTGCAGCAGCGCCCCCAGCCCCCCCAATACGTACCTGAGCCCCATCTTGATCCAGTGATGTGCAGAAGGGCCTCGGCTCTCCCAGGTCTCCTGGGTCTCTCTTTCCTCATTGGCTGAGACAGCAGAGGTAGCCATTGGCTCCCCCTACTATCAATCACAGCCAGTGAGCCAATGAGGAATGCCACCCTCCATACGTGAATGGACACATGATTCAGGAGTGAGCCTGCTCGGGTGCCCCCATAGCAAGCTGCTTGCTATAGGGGCACTAGGCAGGAGGAAGGGGCCAGGAGTGTCTGCACTGAAAAAAATAAGAGCATCGGGACTGCTCTGTGCAAAACCAATTCACAGAGCAAGTAAGTATAACATGTTTGTTATTTAAAAAGAAAAAAAAAAAACTTTTAATATAATTTTTAAGGTATCTGTTTACTCAATTTCTTTCTTTGTTTCAAAAGTGAGACATCAGAGGTTTGTTTAGACCACTGCTATTTCACTAAAGCCCCCCCCCCCCGTTTCCCATACAGGGCTGTTAAAAAAAAAAATTAGAAAGTCTAAGTAAGGGCCCATTCTCACATATATTCTGCCCGTATGAATAAGTGGTTAGGCACATTTTTGGCACGATCCCACATTTTGTGTAGGGCCATTTTATTGATCTGCCCTTTGCTCAAGAAACACAGAAAAAAAGTCCCTAATTCTTCTGAAAATGCATTGCACCAAGCCACATGGTTCTGCTGCACTATGAGTTATGGTGTGTGCGATTTGCACATGCATGGGAGGGCCATTAACAAAAAATAGGATTTTTTATAACAGCTTACCTGTAAAATCCTTTTCTTTCGATGGACATCACGGGACACAGAGCCACAGTAATAACTGTTGGGTTATGTAGGTACCTTTAGGTATTGGACACTGGTCACACTCTAATCAGTAAGTTCAACCCCCTATATAATCCCTCCCCTTCCAGGGATACCTCAGTTTTGTAGCAAAGCAATATAAGTGTATTAGAAGAGGGGCGGGACCTCTGTGTCCCGTGATGTCCATTGAAAGAAAAGGATTTTACAGGTAAGCTGTTATAAAAAATCCTATTTTCTTTCTCGGACATCACGGGACACAGAGCCACAGTAATAACTGATGGGATGTCCCAAATCAATGCCAACTGGGGGGGGGAATCACAACCAAGTAGGGTGCAATCAGACCTGAGGACCCTGTACCGCTGTCTGCAGCACACTACGCCCAAAGGCGATATCCTCATGCCTTCTCACATCCACCTGATAAAATCTGGTGAATGTATGGACTGAAGACCAGGTTGCGGCCTTGCAGATCTGAGCCATAGAGGCCTGGTGATGCACTGCCCAAGAAGCACTAATAGCCCTTGTGGAATGTGCCTTGATCTGAAACGGAGCAATCTTCTGTTTCAAACCGTAAGCCTGAATAATCAATTGTCTAATCCATTTAGAAATGGTAGCTTTTGACGCTGCCTGTCCTCTACTGGGACCCTCTGGCAGCACGAACAAAACATCCATTTTGCAAATTTGAACAGTTGCTCCCAGATAGGTCTTGACTGCTCTTACTACATCCAAAGAATGTAGTGACCTCTCTTCCGAAGAACAGGGATCTGGAAAAAAGGAAGGCAGAACAATGTCTTGGTTTAGATGAAAATCTGAAACCACCTTCAGTAAAAAACTAGGATGAGGGCGCAATACCACTCTATCCTTGTGTATAATCAAATAAGGCTCTTTACAGGAAAGAGCTACCAATTCTGATACTCTTCTACCTATGACATATTTTCTGGGATGCCAACCCCTGGATTCACACCAGGATACATAAGCTTTCCAGACTCTATGATAAATCATTCTGGAAGCTGGCTTCCTTGCATTGATCAAGGTAGATATGACAGGACCTGAAAGCCCACGACTCTTCAGAACGTGGGTCTCAATAGCCAAACCGTCAAATTTAGCGTTTGTAAGACAGGATGGAACACTGGACCTTGAGATAACAGGTCTGGGCGTACCAGTAGGATCCACGGGGAACCCACCGTCATCCTTATTATTTCTGCATACCAAGTCCTTCTGGGCCAAGCGGGGGCCACCAGAAGTACCGACTTCCTTTCCTGCCTGATCCTGCGAAGGAGTCGTGGCAGTAGCAGAATAGGCGGGAATGCATAAATCAGTGAGAACCGATGCCACGGAATCACCAACGCATCCGTCCCGCATGCAAGAGGATCCCTCGTCCTTGCCACAAATCTGTCTATCTTTTTGTTGAATCGGGATGCAAAGAGATCTACATTTGGGACCCCCCATCTTTGGCATATGGCCAAAAAGACGTCGGGATGCAGAGACCATTCCCCTGGGAGTAACTGCTGGCGACTTAGATAATCCGCTTGCCAGTTCTCTATCCCTGGAATGAAAACTGCCGATATGCATGGCACATGCATCTCTGCCCAGACTAAGATCTAGTTCACCTCCTTTTGAGCAGCTCGGCCCCGGGTGCCTCCCTGATGATTGACATAAGTCACTGCTGTGGCATTGTCGGACTGGATCCTGACCGAGCAACCCTGTAGCCTGATAGCCCAGGCTCTTAGGGCTAGGTATACCGCCCGGATCTCCAGAATGTTGATGGGTAAGGTCCTCTCGGTCTTGGACCATAGCCCCTGGATTGCAGACTGTTCCAGAACTGCTCCCCAACCTGACAGACTGGCATCTGTTGTTACCAGCATCCAGATAACCGGTAGAAAGGATTTCCCCTTCTGCAGGTTTTCGGGTATGAGCCACCAATTGAGGCTCTGACGTACCGCATGTGACAGGTGCATTGAAAAGTCTAATGCCTGAACCTTCTTGTTCCAGGCCGACAGAATACTGTGTTGCAGTAGTCTTGAATGGAACTGAGCATAGGGAACTGCTTCGAATGAAGACACCATCTTTCCCAGCAGCCTCATACAAAGGCAGACAGAAGGACCCTTCTTGGTCCTGACTGTCAGAATCAGCTCCCTTAAAGCAGTGATCTTTGCCTGAGGAAAAAATACCTTCTCCTGGCTTGTATCTATGATCAGACCCAAACACTCCAGTCTTCTTACTGGTTTTAGGAAAGATTTTTCTAGGTTGAGGATCCAACCTAGATGTTCCAGATACTTGACCGTGGTCCTCAAGTTCCAGTTGAAGGAAGCCACCGACCGGTCTATCAAGAGCAGGTTGTCTAGGTATGCTATGACAGTTATACCCTGAGCCCTTAATCTGGCCAGAGGAGGGGCCAAGACCTTTGTGAACACTTGAGGTGCAGTGGCTATCCCGAAAGGCAGAGCCACGAACTGGAAATGGCGCCCTCCTATCTCGAAGCGTAGAAACTTCTGATGAGCCGGAAAAATGGGCACATGTAGATATGCATCTCTGATGTCTATCGATGCCAAAAATTCTCCTCCCTGCAGGATGGAGACTACTGTCCGAATGGATTCCATACGGAAGGACTGAATCCTTAGGAATCGATTCAGATCCCTTAGATCCAGAATGGGTCTGACACCCCCATTTGGTTTTTGGACCGTAAAAATGTTGTAATAGAAGCACAATCCTTGATCCTTTGTGGGAACCACCATAATGACCTCTTGCGACAAAAGTCGCTCTAACGCTAGAAGGACTGCTTCTTCTCTGGGTCTCTGGGAACACTTGATCTGAGGAAACGAGGAGAGGGAAATTCTTGGAACTCCAGCTTGTACCCTAAGGTTACCGTGGAGGTTACCCATCTGTCCTGGAAATCCTCCTGCCAGAGCTTTGAGAACTGTAGCAGTCTTCCCCCCACTCGAGCGAGCGGGGGTGCCCCTTCATGAAGAGGTCTTAGTGTCTTGTCTAAAAGACTTCTTCCCCCAGGACTTCTTTTGTTCCTGGGGTTGACTCTTGTTTCTTGCCCCAGACGGAGGAGGCCGTCATGACTGCCTGGAGGCTGAAGCCCCTGGCGCTGGGGAAAGAGTCCATTTGAAAGAGGGACGCTTACTCTTCTTCTTAACAGGTAGGAGAGTGCTTTTCCCCCAAGAGATTCTCTTGATATAGTTATCCAAGTCTTCTCCATACAACCTTGCACCACGAAAAGGAAACCAAGAGCTTCTTACATGGTGCTTCGGCTGACCAATTTTTCAACCATAAGATTCTACGCATATGCACCAACCCAAGTGAAAGGCGAGAGGTTTGCCTGATAGAATCTCTGATGGCGTCAACAACATAACATAAGGCCGCTGGAAGGTTAGCAAACCCCTGGGCCTGTTGTTCAGGTAATACTTTGATGACCTGCTTAACATGGTCTCTTAAGTATTGACAGACTCCAATCGCTGCTACTGCAGGTTGGGCCACTGATCCTGCTAAGGAAAAAACATCCTTTAATAAGGATTCCATCTTTTTATCCACAGGATCCCTGAGCATCTACAGGACAAGTCAGACTACTATTTATAGAGGAAATGGCCGCATCAATGGCTGGCATTCCCCACATCTTAATACATTTTTCTTCCATAGGATAAAGTGTTGAAAACTTTTTCGGCGGAAGAAATCGCTTATCTGGGTGATCCCACTCAGAATAAAGGAGCTTTTCAAGCAAATTATGAACAGGAAAAGCATGTGCTGCTTGGGAAGGTTTCAGTGACCCCAAAGCAGAAGAGGATTCTTTAACAGCTTCAGGTACGGGCAACTTAAATGTGGAGCGGACCAATCCAGTAAGGATCTACACTAAGACTTTCTCCTCTTGGGAAGTCGCAGAGGGTTTATCCCAGAGCTCCTCTGCTTGAGGGTCTTGGGAAACAGAGGAAGGCCTAGTACGTTTTCTTCCACTGAGTGAAGCTGTAATCACGCCCATTAATCTTTCCTCTAATCCAGTAATGGTTGAGGAAAAAAACCTCTTGTGTAATGTATACAGGGGCTGAAGTGCCGGAAGCAGGTACAGCCCCAGACCCCAACGGCTCTCCCTGTCCAGTCCTCCCTGGGCCCTCAGGGGGGAGGATGTAGCAGACAGGGGGTCCTCAGAACCTGAACGAGATCCCCTAGTGTCTCTGGTTCTGGGGTACTTGAACCTCTGCTACCCATAGTGCAAAGCAACAAGGTGTGAGGTATCCAAAATAAACACTGACTGCTGAGCAATGTAGTCTGGCAAAAGCCTTGCTACCAAATGCCCAGTCCGGTGTTACCTTAGTAAATGCAGCCTAGGAGAATGCCTGTGTCCCACCTTACATGCGACTGTCAGCTCTGTGTCCCCCCAAGGCTCAGAGCACCTGTAAAGGCACTGAGGGTGTCTGAGCATGCTGACGCTGTGCTGATGCCCCGCCCCCCCTTCTGCAGCTCCCTCCTTCGTTTTTTCGAAAACGAGCGCTTCCCGTGTGAGCCTGACCCTTGCGGAGTAAGGGGGTGGAAGAGGAAGGAGAGAGGCCAGCAGCGATGGGACCTGCACAGATGCGATGGCGGCCTGGCGGCGGCGGAGGCAGCGGCGGCGACAGTGCGGTATAAAAAACGCCTTACAGCCCACCTGCGGCCTCCCCTTGGCCTGGGGGAACATTCCTAAGGAGAAATCCCCCCATCCCATCCTACCTGGAGCCGGTCGGAAGAGCTGTGCAGCGTGGAACGTTGAGACAGAAACAGCATGAGAAGGTATGTGCTCTTGGCAGCCCCCGGTGGTCACACTAGGCATAGCATGCATCTACCTTAAAGGAGAAAACCTACTAGAATTCAAAATTCTGTGGAATCTTCTCTTACCTTATCCAGCCGCAGGGTGCTGTATACACAGACCCAATCTTCACCTCTCACGGTGGGCTCCGTTTGAAAAAACCGTCAGAGACTGGGGCCCCCTACAAATAGGGGGATCCTGCAGTTCTGGCCCTGTAAAGCACCCAGACAGAAATTAGGAGGTTTAAAGCCATTTTCTGATCTGCGGGGTCCAGCTCTCTACAAAGAGAAGCATTACAGGTAAAACCTCGTTTCTTCGGACACGAGGCCCGGGTACCATCCAATTCGGCCATGAAAAGACACTTTGAATGGATCCGGTTCGCATGGCTTGCCCCAGTATAGGATATCAGGATATTCCCTTTGGAGCTTCAGCACAGGACATCTCCAACACCTAAGACACTGGCGTAAAAACTGAGGTATCCCTGGAAGGGGAGGGATTATATAGGGGGTTGAACTTCCTGATTAGGGTGTGACCAGTGTCCAATACCTAAAGGTACCTACATAACCCATCAGTTATTACTGTGGCTCTGTGTCCCGTGATTTCCGAGAAAGAAATGGCACCACCATATGTCTGCTAAAGGGCAGAGTGTTTCTGTTCATGTCGGAAAAGTGTGTGATTTTGTGCGCATTCCTGACATGCATAGAGGTGAACTTAGGCTTACTGTGTGAAGACGTAGTGGCTGTACAAACACAGCTGCAGGCCCTAATTTTATGAGTGTGCAGGTGCGGGCTGCACCCAACACCTTGGGGGAGAGGCTGTCAGGTAGGCTGTACGGGGCCCCATGATTTCTAACAGAAGCCCTGCTTCTCTCACCTCTCTACAAAACATTTTATGTAGCTGTCAGGGGAGGAGGGGAGAGGAATTCTATACAGTGTCACTTTTCTCTAAGCAAGGGAGGGTTTTAGAGGTAAATAAGATGCAAAAATATGTTCAATGCACTTAAACCTACAGGAAGATTTTTTTCGTTGTTGAAATAAACGGATTGGTGAAAGGGCCTCTTTAACACAGGTAATGCGTTGTATTAACGCACGTGTGTTAACTCAACATATCATGCAAATGAGTCTTAAGTGTTTTAACCCATTGCACCCAGTTAGAATGAATCTTGTACTAACTGGCTGCAACATTGGAGTGCATTGGAATTGGTTGCTAAAATTAGCACATGACAATCAGGCCATAATAACAATTACTGCAATGTGTCTACTGATATATTGGGCCACATATGGCTCTTGAATTGTTTAATCAGATCCCTGTCAGCCATCAAGACCTCAGCAGGACAGTTTTGTCCAATTCTCTATTGTTCTACTGAGAAAAAGATAACCCAGCACTGTTCAGTGAAAACTCAGGAGAAAAAAGCTTTTTGAAGGCTTTGATCATTCCTAATGGAACAATCAGAAGTCATCACATAAGAGTACCCTTAATGTGACTGAACAATCACAGAATCAAAACTCTCATCATGTTTTTTTATCTATAAAGTAAATCAAAGTTAATAAAACCTGGGGCCATGTTGTTTTCTGCAACCTAAATTTAGCTGTCATTTGAAGTACAGTAGGTTAGAGCACCTACTGATTGCTGTGGAATTTTTTTCATCCTTTATCCTCCTTTATACAGGCATGCACACTCGGGCACTACAAACACGTGTAATGATCATTAAAATATATATTTTTTTTTACTATGTTTTTTTTTTTTAGTTTTGGATGGAGCGGGGGAAGAGTAATGCCGCGTACACGCGGTCGGACTTTTCGTCTACAAAAGTCCGACAGCCTGTCCGGCAGACTTTTGACGGACTTTTGGCGGACTTTTGGCGGACTTGCGGCAAACTTTCTTACGAACGGACTTGCCTACATACGATCACACAAAAGTCCGACGGATTCATACGTGATGACGTACACCGGACTAAAATAAGGAAGTTGATAGCCAGTAGCCAATAGCTGCCCTAGCGTGGGTTTTTGTCCGTCGGTCTAGCACACAGACGAGCGGATTTCTGGGTCCGGCGTAGTTACGACGTAAAGATTTGAAGCATGTTTCAAATCTAAAGTCCGTCAGATTTGAGGCTGGAAAAGTCCGCTGAAAGTCCGCTGAAAGTCCGCTGAAAGTCCGGGGAAGCCCACACACGATCGGATTGTCAGCCAGTTTTAGTCCGTCGTCGTCCGTCGGACTATTGTAGACGAAAAGTCCGACCGTGTGTACGCGGCATTAGAACTTCTGTCAGATTTTACAGCTACCTGGGGATTCATTAGGGTGTTTATAGTCTTCCCCTGCATGAATAAATGGATTTTTAATTTCTGTCTGTGCTGCTGTTAGATGCAGGACTGTGTGTACTTTGCACGCTTTCCCGCACTCACAGCAAAAAACGCCATGCTGCGCATTTTCCTATGCTGGGAGACACTTAGCACTATGTGATTTCCCTAAGGCTGCATTTTAGAAACCTTCCTGTGTTTCCTGCAGGTACAGCTGCTTATTCTAATAAATGGGCTCCTGTACCTGCACAAATGTTGCCTCAAGGAAACTGAAATAATGTGAACCTAGCCTTAAGCCTGGTACACAGGGGCCAAATGTTGGAAGACTTCGGCCTGTTAAAAAAAAACTGGCTACATTCAGCCCATGTGTGAGTCTGCCTGTCCGACAGAAGCTGACCATTTGGCTGGCTTCTCTCTTACCGAGCCAATGGTAGAGAGTGCTTATCAGAGTGTTCTGGTGGGGGGGCAGAACAGCTCAGCGGGGAAGACCACTGCACTCAACTCGCATGGTTAGTACAGCAGCTCCGGCCGGATAATTATTTTTCATGCAACCACCTGGGTTGCACGAAAAAAAAAAAACTCATAGTGTGTACCAGGCTTTAGAGAGATTTCCCCTTTGTTCCTGCCACGACAGTGAGTAAGGGAGAATCTCTTTAAGGGCTTCTTTCCACTTGCTTCAAAATGTGGCATTGAACTTACTTTTTTTTAAAGTGCTCTGAACATCAATCAAAGCACTTGTCGCTAAATAAAATGGTAAGCTCACAGTCCTGTTTACATTTGTGTTTGCTTTGCTTTGCATCACAAATTATACAGTATATCCCTTTCTTGATGCTTCAATGCGCCTCCAAAGCCTCCACAGAAGTCTATGACAAAGCTCACTAGCAGCACCTTCAGCTTTTGAAAGGCTTTTATTCAGCTTAATGCCACGTACACACAAGCAGAATTTCCATCTGAAAAATCTTGGATGGTTTTTCCGACGTAATTCCGCTCAAGCTTGGCTTGCATACACACAGTCACATGAAAGTTGGCTGAACTTTCGACCGTCAAGAACGCGGTGATGTACAACACTATGACGAGCTGAGAAAATGAACTTCAATGCTTCCGAGCATGCGTCGAATTGTTTCCGAGCATGCGTATTAATTTTGTGCGTCGGAATTGCTACAGACGATCGGAATTTCTGACCGGAACTTTTTCCGACCGAAAAATTGAGAACATGCTCTCAGTCTTTTGCTGGCTGGAATTCCACCAGCAAAAGTCTGATGGAGAATACACACGGTCGCATTTTCCGACCAAAAGCTCTCATCGGTCTTTTGCTGGCCAAATTTCCGATCGTGTGTACGGGGCATTAGCTTTACATTATTTTGGAGGTGAGCTGGGAATCTGCTGAGTGGGGGTATTACTGAGCTGGGGTTCTACTGGGCCCCTTTAAAACAAATAGAAAATCAACACACACAGGGCATTTGCCGATCTTCATTAAAGCTTCAAAAAAGCATCAGTGAATCATCACAAGCATGAAAACCACATCAAAAAAGGCATATTGAAGCAGTAGACACTTTAACCACTTCTGGACCGCCTGCCATCGCTTTACGACACTAATTTGAAAAGGAATACCGTTGTTATGGTAGCAGCTAGCTACCATAACCCCAGTATCCTCTTCAAGAGTGGATGGTCTGCTTCAAGATAAAAGTGGTCTCTGCAGCAGATTCGCAGCGAGATCACTTTTATCTGCGGCGGGAGAGGGCCCCCCTCCCGCCACTCTCCGGTGCCCTCCGTTGCTTACCGGAGCTGTCGGTAGGGATCGGATCCTCTCCAAAGCCTGACATGGAGACGAGTGAGGGGAAGATGGCCCCCACCCATCTCCATACCCTGTATCATTGCAGGGCGGAAACGACGTCAAAATGTCACTTCCGCCCATAGCTCTTAAAGGGACCTTTTTTTTTTAAATGACATAAAATTTATTTTTATTTTTTTATTACATTTTAGTGTAAATATGAGATCTGAGATCTTTTTGACCCCAGATCTCATATTTAGGAGGTCCTGTCATGCTTTTTTTCTATTACAAGGGATGTTTACATTCCTTGTAATAGGAATAGAAGTGACCCATTTTTTTAAAGAACAGTGTAAAAAATTAAAATAAAAGGTAAAATAAATAAGAAAAAAAATAAATTATAAACACGCCCCGTCCCGCCGAACTCGCGTGCAGAAGCGAACGCACACGTGAGCAGCGTCTGCATATGAAAACAGTGTTCAAACCACACATGTGAGGTATCGCCGCGATCGTTAGAGCGAGAGCAATCATTTTAGTCCTAGACCTCCTCTGTAACTCAAAACAGGCAACCAGTAGAATTTTTTAAATGTCGCCTATGGAGATTTTTAAAGGTAAAAGTGTGTCGCCATTCCACAAGCGGATGTGTCGCCATTCCACGAGCGGGCGCAACTTTGAAGCATGATCAATTTAATTGGTGTAACATTATCTTTCACAATATAAAAAGAATTGGGCTAACCTTACTGTTGTCCTATTTTTTAATTAAAAAAGTGATTTTTTTTCCAAAAAAAGTGTGCTTGTAAGACCGCTGTGCAAATATGGTGTGACAAAAAGTATTGCAACAACCACCATTTTATTCTCTAGGATGCTAGAAAATATATATGTATATATATATGTATATATATATATATATATATATATATATATATATATATATATATATATATATATATATATATATATATATATATAATGTTTGGGGGTTCTAAGTAATTTTCTAGCAAAAAACACAGTTTTTAACTTGTAAACATCAACTCTCAGAAAGTGTTTAATGTGTGTTGAAGGTGAAGCAAGTATAAATGAGCACTAATAGAACCATGGACATCAATAACAGCTGACAAGGGTTCAAATCCTTCCCTGCTCAAACAATGCAGTGTGGTGTGGTGCGTTTTTGGAAAAGGGTCAAAATGCAATATGCGGGAATGTGCGGGAAATACATCTGTGTACGCAGGCTCGGCTGCACCTGTAGGTGTGAACCTAGCCTAAGGCCCCTTTCACACTGGGGCGGTTTGCAGGCGGTATTGCGCTAAAAATACCGCCTGCAAACCGCCCCTAAACAGCCTCCACTGTTTGTTCAGTGTGAAAGCCCGAGGGCTTTCACACTGAAGCGGTGCGCTGGCAGGACGGTGAAAAAAGTCCTGCAAACCGCTTCTTTGGAGCGGTGAAGGAGCGGTGTATTCACCGCTCCTAAACCGCTCCTGCCCATTGAAATCAATGGGACAGCGTGGCTATACCACGGCAATACCGCGGCTATAGCCGCGCTGTACGAGTGATTTTAACCCTTTTTCGGCCGCCAGCGGCCGAATACAGCTTCAAGAACGACGGTACAGCAGCGCTAAAAATAGCGCTGTTGTACCGCCGACGCCCCCACCGCCCCAGTGTGAAAGGGGCCTAAGGGCTTGTTTTCACTTGTGGTTGGGGGACACGGTAAAACAAGCAGTTGAGACGCTTTTTTACCAACCGCAACTGCTTCCCCTTAAGCTGCAAAGACAGATGATGGGGGTGTACACATGCCGCAATAACAATTACCACCGGCCAAATGCAGCCCCATTAAAATGCAATGCATGCGGTTGCAGTTTTAATAATTCAAGTGGGCAATGAGGATGCAACATATTGTCACCTGACCGCCTGTCAAAGGCCCTTTGAAAAGTGATCCACTGCAGGTTGCTTTTCAGAGGGTTAAAGCTAGTGTGGACTAGCCCTAAAACAGCAAAAAAAAAAAAGTACTGTATCATTTGTAACAATAGTTACACCATGCAAACAGCCAGAGCATTACTATTTAACCATATTGTAACCAAATATTCGGTTTCCCCTAGCTGCAAATCAAGAGAACACAGTGTCAGAAAGGAACAGTGAAGTGCAATTTTTACAACACATTTCAGATTTTAGCTGCTGTTTCAGAGATTCCTACATTTTTCATTTTCTCTCCAGTCCTTGCAAAATAAGTGGGATAAGTGTGTATTACTGTCAGATACAGATAATACTGCATATTGAAGCTTTTTCTTTTTTTACTGATAACTCAGTGTCATAACATACAAAAAATCATAACATTTCTTTCATAGTAGAAGTAATAGTTTCTTTGAGATGATGTTCCTGTTACGGGCTGTTCATTTAAGAGATCAGTCAGTATTATTCATCACCGTAAGTACTGCACATAATCAGTCTGGAAGTTATGTGGTTTGGTTGCCCTTTTCTTCTTGTAACCATGACAACCATCAACCTGAACTTGACACCCTGCCACCCACAATTCCGAGCAGAGCTGGCCAATTTAATTTTAAAATACAGGGAACCATTCAGACTAACATGGAAGGCAGCAGAATCTTTTTTATAAAGCTTGATATATATCTAAAGCCAAAACTTTTTTTTAGTTTTGGAAGTGTTTAAAGCTGAACTCCAGGAATTCAGCCAGTTTTTAAAATGTGCCAGATTACTATGGCTTAAGTCCATTAAGGTGCATGCCACCTCCTGGACTAATCTCTTTAATTTACAACTGACTGTTTTACTAAATGATTAGAGTACAGATTTTGCTATACTCCCAGCACTCTCCTGTCAGAGCTCTGGGAATACAGTGATAGCTGTACTCCCAGCGCTCTGTAAAACTGTCAGTTGTAAATTAAAGAGATCAATCCAGGAGGTGGTATGCATCTTGTTGAATTTAACTCATAGTCATCTGCCACATTTTAAAATTCCTGTAGCTTTAATTCTATTTTGAGTATTTTATTAATACCTCTGTCCTAACTGTAAATATTGACCTTCTGTCTAGGTCAGGTGACCATTTTCTTGGACAGAATGTGATCAGAATTCCAAATTTCACAATTATTAAGGGTAAATTTTATAGTGGAGACTTCTAGTTTGGTGACCACTGTCTAGGAGGAGAGTTACCCTTACTACCTGCATTTCAGTACAGAGTAGGGCAATGCACAAACACTGAGTAATTAATATTTTTAACATACAGGCACTTAAAGTGGTTCTAAAGTGGTTCTAAAGGCAAATGTTTTTTTTTTTTATACTGTAATGCATTCCCTGCATTAAGGTAAAAAACCCTTCCATGTCAGCTCTTTTAAGCCCCCCCCCCCCCAATACTTGCGTGAGCCCAATCTTGATCCAGTTCTGTGCCCGTCTGCAGCAGCACTTCCTGCTGCTGTAGATCAAACCTGTGAGCAGAGAGTGGGAGTCGGAATTGAACAGTGCTGGCTCAGCTCAGGATCAAACCCGCAGGTGTGCCTCCATAGCAAGTGGCTTACTATAGGGGGGCACTCAGAAGATGAGGACCTGGAGCCCCAACAGTGGGTCTCAGAAGAACAGGTATGGAGCCCCCCTGTGCAATATAATTGGACAGAGCAAGTAAGTACAACAAATACCTTTACAATCAATTTAACACTGAGCATGAGATGGCATATACATGCAGCAACAAAATGTTGCTGTTAAGACTGAAAACTATGCCTTCTGACAGATACAGAACTCTTTCAGGCTGTAGTTCTTGCCCTGTCTCTTTCCACCACCAAATCCTTTTGGCCCATCTCCATCATAGGCAGCCTTACTGACCAATAGAAATATACAGGAGGCAGGATAATGAGATCTAGCTACAGCACTATCAGGAAGTGCTGGAACTTTGCTGTACAGTATGGCCTAGCAGTTGGCCATAACAGCAGGATTTTGGTGGTGCCTGCACTTTATGCCTGCTGTAATAATTTTTTTAAGATGAGAGAACCTCTCTTTAACCTCCCTGGCGGTATGATTATTTCAGATTTTAGGTGCTGAAAGCGGTACCATTATTTTGCATGGAAATTTGGCGTTTTGTATTGTAGGTCTGTAAATCTTAACAATAACACACTTAAATCTGTCCAAACCAGAGTCTAGTAGATATCCCGGGTATGATAAAGTTTGAAAAACAAAAACATAAATTATAATATAATAAATAAAAATAAATAATTAAAAAAATTTTTAAAAAATAGTAATAAAATAAATTTCCCCACACTTCACTATCGCTCAATTCTGCAAGTGTTCTAATTTACTATCGCTGTTTTCTAGCTGGTCTAAAGCCACTTTTGACGTAAAGGGACACTTTTTGGTTGCTATGGACAATCTCCAGTTTCCAGGCAGAAAGAACAGTGTATATCATGTAAATCTGCATGCAGGGCATGGGCCAGAGCACTGGGGACAAAAGGGATGTGAAATCATTTCATACAGTACTGTAATCTGTAAGATTAATCTGTAAGATTACAGTACTGTATGTGTTATGATTTTGACAGTTTTTTGAATTTGCCGCCAGGCTCCGCCCCCGTGCGTCGCGCCGCTCGCAGGGAACGGAGCCTGGCACGGAGAGGCTTTGGAGGAGGACGGAGCCCTCGGACACTGCGGGGGACATCGCAGGATCCCGGGGACAAGGTAAGTAATGCCGCCCCAGGATCCTGCAATGCAATCCCGAGTGTGGCTCAGGGTTACCGCTAATGGTACTGAATTTTAACCCCGAGCCACACTCGGGAAAACCGCCAGGGAGGTTAACTGATAGTTTTACCTTGTTTCCTCATTTAAAGCAGTGAGCTGATGCAGATGGTAGAATGGCAGCTTTAAAGGCTCTACAGTCTTAAGGCAGCCATTAATGAAGCAATTTTCTTTTCTGCCACCACAGGTGACAGGAAAGAAAGTCGCTTGAATCCTCCATCAAAACTGACTGTGTAGATGGAGGGAATAAAGTGATTTTCTTTCTTGCCACCCATGGTTGAAGGAATTGGAGCCATTGTGTTCCTCCCTGGTGGGGGGATGCAGGGAGCTGTCCCTTTCGGTAGAACACACAGTGATTATTGCTAGCAGCTATAGCACCTGGCAATAATCACATGAAAAATCTGACAGGCTGGTTGTACGTGAATTAATCGATCAACTTGAGTACTATCAGCCTTCCCATACATGGTTTGAATCTCAGCCAGTCCCTGCTGAACCGGCCAAGATTCGAACCATCTATGGCCAGCTTAACCTTGTACTGGTTCTTTTACTAAAGTTGACCATACACTGATCAAAATCTTGACCAAAATCAATTATTTAATCCACTTCCATCAACTAGCATCTGATTAGTGGGTGCTGTTGTCAGAATAGAATGCCCTAGTGTGGGGTTCCCTACATCTGCTGCCTGAACAAAAACAAATTTAACATTGTATTTTCAGCTTTAGGCCTCAGGCACACTTGAGCTCAAAAATGCCTGTTTTACTTGAATTTGACTTTTTTTTCTGCTTTTAAATTGCCCTCTGTATAAGCCTATGGGGTTGATTTACCAAAGGCAAATAGACTGTGCACTTTGCAAAGTGTAGTTGCTCCAGAGCTTAGTAAATGAACAGAAGCTCTGCTGACTTCAATCATCCAATAATGTGCAAGTAAAAATTAGTTTTTTGTTTTTTTGCATAAAAATGTATTACATTTTTAAAGGAGGTACAACAAAAACTCCACATACATTACACAATCATGTAAATGGAAGATGACAAACCATATAAGTCAAGAAATTAACATAAACTACCACAAGGTAGGAGGAGGGTCTCATAGTAAGAAGACCTTATACAAACATTACTAACATTTGACCCATAATACTGAAAGCAATACCTGAGATAACTAGGAAAATGACTACTATATAAAAAGTGGGGAACATATAATTTATTTAAGGGTAGATTGGTCACTTAGCGGTAAAGAATATGGATATAGTAAGCAGCTATCTCAGGTCCTTCTCAACCTGGCTATTCAAACCCACCGGGGTCATGCTACAGGAGACAAAACAACAACAAAAAAGGGGAGGGGGTGGGGTCACCACCAACTTCCCTCTCCAACTATCTCTGGCGATAGTTGGAGGCGGATATTCAGTTGAGACTGCCCCGATTCAGAATCATTTAGATGTAACCAGATATCAATTGGTATCCTGTTGTAGCTCCTGATATGAACGCAGACCTCGAAAGGTTGTCCAGGGCGCCCAGATATGAGAGTATATGAAAAAGAAAGTGTTTTTTTTTAATTTTCCCGTGATTGAGTATTCTTTGCAAAGCAAAGGTTTACCTCATTTACTAGGCTTTGGAGCAACTGCACTTTGCAAAGTGCACAATCTATTTCCCTTAGTAAATCAACCCCTATGTGTCCATGCACACTTAGGCATGTACATAAGATCGCTGACAGAAGCTTTTAGAGGCAGAAAAAAAACTAACTTGTGCTTTCAAGAGAGGAGAGTTTGGGCAAAAAAAACAATGAAATGCACCTAAACACATGGATATTTGCCTAAGCGCTAGGCACGTTTAACGATGAGTGTTTTTTTTTTTTTTTTATTCAATTACCAAAATAAATGAATATTCTGGCAAATGAAGTTGATAAATGAACAAGTTCTTGACACTCCGAAATGTGTTTGCAAAAACGCAGCATACGCATGTTTTTAAGGCTCTTTTTCTCCAGCCAGGAGAAAAGCATTTACAAAAGCCCCAGTATGCATGAGGCCTTAGAGAGGTACATAGCTATTCCTGAGAGGTAGGACTAAACGACTAGACATGTGCCCACTGAAGTATTTTGTTTCAATATTTCGGTTTCGTCCGAAAAATTAATTTATTTAGTTACACTCGAAATTTGTTTTTATTTATCTTGTTTTGTTAAAAATGCATTCGTATGAAAATATGAATTAATTAAGGTAGAATCTGTCAATTGAAGGCTTATGGTGTCTGTCGGATGTTCAAAGAAGATTCGACAAAGCAGCTAAACCGTATGACGCCGCGATTGTACATTTCCGGTCGAACACTCCATTTTTTTGACTAGTAATAAGTGTAATTATTAATTATTATTACTAGTCAAACAACATTAGAATTCTTCTATAGCCTATGGGTGGAGCATTCAATAGTAAATGTCCGCTCGCGGCGATCGTATGTTTTTAGCTGCTTCGTTGAATCTTGTCTCTATAATGTTTACTGATTACCAACAATACAGACCTGATCACGGATGTGGAAATGCGGGGCAATTTAGGTAACAGTGATCACAGGTCAATTAGTTTCAGTATAAATCACACAAATAGGAAACATAAAGGGAATACAAAGACACTGAATTTCAAAAGAGCCAACTTCCCTAAACTACAAACCTTGCTAAAAGGCATAAACTGGGATAAAATATTAGAAACAAAGAATACGGAGGAGAGATGGGTTTGCTTTAAGAGCATATTAAATAAGGGCATTAGCCAATGTATCCCATTGGGTAATAAATTTAAAAGAGCGAACAAAAGTCCTGGATGGCTTAACTCCAATGTAAAAATGCATATAAAAGCAAAGGAGAAGGCCTTCAAAAAATACAAGGTTGAGGGATCATCCTCAGCATTCAGACTTTATAAAGAATGCAATAAGAAATGTAAGCGTGCAATTAGGACAGCTAAGATAGAACATGAAAGACACATAGCGGAGGAGAGCAAAAAAAATCCCAAGAAATTCTTTAAGTATGTTAACAGTAAAAAAGGGAGGACAGACCATATTGGCCCCATAAAGAATGAGGAAGGACATCTGGTTACAAAGGATGGGGAGATGGCGAAGGTATTGAATTTATTCTTCTCCTCAGTCTTCACGAGTGAATCGGGGGGCTTCAGTAACCAAAACTGCAGTGTTTATCCTCATGACACAACACAGGAAGCACCTACATGGTTAACAGAGGACGGAATTAAAATTAGACTTGAGAAACTTAACATTAATAAATCACCGGGACCAGATGGCTTGCATCCGAGGGTACTTAGGGAACTCAGTCAAGTGATTGCCAGACCGTTGTTCCTAATTTTTACAGATAGTCTACTGACTGGAATGGTACCAGCTGATTGGAGAAAAGCCAATGTAGCACCTATATTTAAAAAGGGCCCAAAATACATCCCTGGGAATTACAGACCAGTTAGCCTAACATCGATAGTATGTAAACTCTTGGAGGGGATGATAAGGGACTATATACAGGATTTTAGTAATACGTACGATATCATTAGCAGTAATCAGCATGGATTCATGAAGAATCGTTCTTGCCAAACCAATCTATTAACCTTCTATGAGGAGGTGAGTTGCCATCTAGATAAAGGAAGGCCTGTAGACGTGGTGTATCTGGATTTTGCAAAAGCATTTGACACAGTTCCCCATAAACGTTTACTGTACAAAATAAGGTCTGTTGGCATGGACCATAGGGTGAGTACATGGATTGAAAACTGGCTACAAGGGCGAGTTCAGAGGGTGGTGATAAATGGGGAGTACTCAGAATGGTCAGGGGTGGGTAGTGGGGTGCCCCAGGGTTCTGTGCTGGGACCAATCCTATTTAATTTGTTCATAAACGATCTGGAGGATGGGATAAACAGTTCAATCTCTGTATTTGCAGACGATACTAAGCTAAGCAGGGCAATAACTTCTCCGCAGGACGTGGAAACCTTGCAAAAAGACCTGAACAAATTAATGGGGTGGGCGACTACATGGCAAATGAGGTTCAATGTAGAAAAATGTAAAATAATGCATTTGGGTGGCAAAAATATGAATGCATTCTATACGCTGGGGGGAGAACCTCTGGGGGAATCTAGGATGGAAAAGGACCTGGGGGTCCTAGTGGATGATAGGCTCAGCAATGGCAGGCAATGCCAAGCTGCTGCTAACAAAGCAAACAGAATATTGGCATGCATTAAAAGGGGGATCAACTCCAGAGATAAAACGATAATTCTCCCGCTCTACAAGACTCTGGTCCGGCCGCACCTAGAGTATGCGGTCCAGTTCTGGGCACCAGTCCTCAGGAAGGATGTACTGGAAATGGAGCGAGTTCAAAGAAGGGCAACAAAGCTAATAAAGGGTCTGGAGGATCTTAGTTATGAGGAAAGGTTGCGAGCACTGAACTTATTCTCTCTGGAGAGGAGACGCTTGAGAGGGGATATGATTTCAATTTACAAATACCGGACTGGTGACCCCTCAATAGGGATAAAACTTTTTCGCAGAAGAGAGTTTACCAAGACTCGTGGCCACTCATTAAAATTAGAAGAAAAGAGGTTTAATCTTAAACTACGTAGAGGGTTCTTTACTGTAAGAGCGGCAAGGATGTGGAATTCCCTTCCACAGGCGGTGGTCTCAGCGGGGAGCATTGATAGCTTCAAGAAACTATTAGATAAGCACCTGAATGACCACAACATACAGGGATATACAATGCAATACTGACACATAATCACACACATAGGTTGGACTTGATGGACTTGTGTCTTTTTTCAACCTCACCTACTATGTAACTATGTAACTATGTAACTATGTAATGTCGAATCTTTTCTGTCTATGTAGAATAATCTTGGACTAATAGAGTTAGGTTAGGCACATTCAACCTCAAGTTTGATAGACACAGATCACTATTGTCACCATCATGTCAAATCTTCTATCTATATCAAATTGTTGTCGCAACAAAATGAAAATTTAATGGATACGAAAATAAAGCATTTTTTTATTTCAGATCTTTCGGATCCTGCGTGTTCATTATCATTTTGTTAATATGGTAAATTTCTCAATGTATGCAGACTAATTTTCTAATTAATAAACTGATGTCAGTAATCTATAGTAACATTTTGCTCCCTTCATTTAAACCTTAATTTTTCCGTTTTAGATTCTATGCAATTCTTCTTAATAGGTTTGTGCTATGTACAAGCCAGAATCTTTAATATATTTGAGTAGTTTATTATGGTTGGCAAAAATATATCTGTGCTCACCCACAGTAAAAATAAGTGTAAGACAATGTTTAAGACAATGCAGCATCACTTTACTGCATTACAATGGTACTTCTCCAAGCATCCTTCTGTGCCTCACCCACTGTCCATTTCAATAAGGGTCATTCACGTAATTGTTAATTCTATTACTACACATTATATATAAGCTGAGGTGAGGACTCTGCAGAGCAGATACGTTAATTAGAATCTTTGAAGCCTTCTACTCCTCCCTACTAGTTTAATTTTTTTTTTTCTTGTACTGAAGACTCCTTATCAATTAAATGCATGGTTGTTAAAAATCAACGAGTGTCTTAAAAGCATAATAAACATCCCAAAATCTATACAGCTGCAGATTAGAACAGCACACCATATGTTCAAGGCTGCCTTAACTCCCTAAATATAAGAACTCACAGGGCTGCAGTAGTCTGCAAAATGTAGTTTAATGACAAGCAACTGAGAAAGGTGTGACAGTCATAATTTAGAATACAGCAAATGCAGTCGAAACTAAAATCTAAAATATTTGTTGGGTCTAAATTCCGAGCTTAGAGAATATACTGCAATACATGTTCTAGATTAAATTCTGTGGTCTTATATTTGTGTCCTAACCTCTAGCCTTTTTCTTTATTTTTAAGCCTTGAATGTATGTTTTTGTTTGCATCTTCCTGACTCTTAGGCTGGGTTCACACTGGAGAACGCAGTGGCTCACAGCAGTCCGGTGCGTCTCCATTTACCATTTCAGGTCCGATGTCAGCCCGAATTTATGGTTGAATTCGGACCTGAAACGGATTAAAAGATCCACAGGACTCCTGTGTAATTTGCACTGGCGCCACTGTGGAGATGTGTGAATCGGCTCCATAGAGAGTCGGTCACAATTTCCTGCTATGCGAATTGGAGGTAGAGAGACCTGCATCCAATTCGCAATAGTGAGAACTCAGCCTTAATGTCTTCTTATTTGGCTTGTCTTTTACTGTCTTGTCTTTATACTGCTGCATCCTTGTTATTTGTCTGTATTCCACTGTGATGTGAACTCACCATATAGTTTGTTTGTCTGTTTCCCTGTATCTTTTTTTGCCCTGTTGATTCTACGTCTGTCAACTTTGCTTACTCTCTGCCATTAATCATGATTCATTGCACCTCAGCTTAATTTTCTGTGGTATTTTGGAATCACATTTTTTCTTATGTTCACCTTAAAATCAGATTCTGGTATTCTTTCTCACCAGGTAGGTGTAGTGCTACCCTCCATAGGAGCCACTGAATATAATGAACCTCACTTTTTTTTGGCCCTAAACTCTTCAGATGCCTCAACCTCTTTGACTCACCTGCTTGGGTGGATGCCTGTAAGGCACCACAAACCCAGCCAGGCAGTACCTGACATCCAGTGATAATTTTCTACTAGAGAAACAAACACCAAATCAGATAGTTAAGATAGCTTAATGTACTGTGAATAAGGTCGACAGATGATCAGGTAAATGCAACATACAATAAATTGAACATTGTATTGACATTGACTGACATACAGAGTATTGCTAGAAAAATTTAGAAAGTTTCTATCTGACTTCCAAAACCAGAATAAACAGCAAAAAGCCTCATAAGTGCAGCCGTAAGCAGTGGACAAATTTGAACCACCAAACAATGAAGCTATGCTGTTAATGTGCACTAGTGGTGGCTATGCCAGTGCTAAATTGACTGGACAGTCTTAGACAATAAAATGATATAAAATGATTGAATGCACACAAAGATTAATTGGGGTTAACAATGGTAACTGAAGGGGTAGACTATAATGTGGGTCTCCTGCTGGCTACTGTTGAGGCCCTTTAAGAATGTTGGTGCATTTGATGAAAGTCTACTTTAAAGCCTTATAGGCCATGAGTAGACAGTGAATATCGGCTTCTTTCAGTGTAGTCCTTGGACACTGCAGTCAGTTGCAAGTGTACCTCAATATTCCTGCTACAGACATTGTGGGAGAGGTATAGTGCAATATTAATAACAGGGGAGCTGGGTTAGGCTGGGTTCTGCTGCCTAGATATCCTGCTTTCAGCAGCACTCATGTGTAACAACGGAAAGAACGTGACCACCTCACCAACTCCTGGGCTCATTGGTCTGATCTCACTGTGGAAGGAGCCCCCTCAGTTCTTCTTATGCCGCGTACACACAATGGGAAATTCGGCCAGCAAAAGACTGATGAGAGCTTTTGGTTGGAAAATGCGACCGTGTGTATGCTCCATCAGACTTTTGCTGGCAGAATTCCAACCAGCAAAAGATTGAGAGCAGGTTCTCTATTTTTCGGTCGGAAAAAGTTCCAATCAGATATTCCGTTCGTCTGTACAAATTCCGACGCGCAAAATTCATACACATGCTCGGAAACAATTCAACGCATGCTCAGAAGCATTGAACTTCATTTTCTCGGCTTGTCATAGTGTTGTACGTCACCGCATTCTTGACGGTCGAAAGTTCAGAGAACTTTTGTGTGAATGTGTGTGTGCAAGACAAGCTTGAGCGGAATTCCGTCGGAAAAACCATCATAGCTTTTTCCGACGAGAAGTCAGATCATGTGTACGCACCATAAGAGTTAGCATGAGTTCAGTAATCTGTAGCAGTGAAACTGGATACCTGCAGGTCTCTCAATGGGAATGACAGAAGAGCTGTGAAGCAGACAGGACTCCTGGAAGTCTCACGCCTGCTGGTGATTAGTTCCAAGCCTGCCTTTCTTAGCATCCTTGAAGGCACGGTCTCGTGGCTCCGTCTCTCAGGCTAGTGTGGGGCCAAGAGACTTTTCCCAGGCAAATCTCCTTAACATCCCCTTAGCTCCTCCTCTGCCTCCTATAGCATACAGGGATATGTAGTTCAGAAACCCAGCTGCTGCATTATATGGCCATTGATTTGAACTACACCTCCCAAGGTTCCCAGCATCCTGCACAAAAGTGTATGGGTTTTGTGGTGTTGTGTGGCATGCCTTCAGTATCTCAGAAAAAGGATATAATAAAAGCAACCTCTCAGTCCCCATTATACTGTGATTCAGGACCTGGCTACATATGTAAGGGGGGTGATCATACTGTAAGTTCTGGGTACTTCAGAGTGCTGTCTCACCTTACTTAAAAGGAAGCTTTCATTGGGAAAAGAGCACTCTAAAACCATGAATCCCTTATTTTAGTAGATTTCAGGTCTGCCTCCGGCTCTTCTGGCTCACTTACTGTGTATCTACATGTGATACTCTTTTTACCAATGGCATAGCTAACTTTCAAGAAACTTGTAGGCAGGTTCTCTATTTTTAGCCTATTTAAGTGCTGCCCTAATCGGGAGGGATAGAGTTAATTATATTTCCTGGGTTTTTCTTGGCAAGCTTCCTGGGTCTGGAACTGCCACCTTGAACTCTTTTCTGTGCAGGTATGCTGGAGCAGCCACAAGCCGGAGTTAGGGATTAGCTTGAGGAAAGGCTGTTACCTTTGTTTTCAACTTAGCATGTCCAGTTATTCAAGTAAAGCTTTGAAATCTTGTCTTTGCTTGGTCTGAAGTTACTAAAGGGGTGAAATGCAAGTAATCACCACACATAGTCTACAGTACCACTTGGGTCAGTTAGACACATTGGGGGATGAAGAAAGCAATACAAGAGTTAATGTAGTACAGAATGCAAGGTTTAGCAAGCAGCTTGTTGTGAAGCGTGTACCTGTGAGAGATGGGATAACAGGGGAGTTGTTGTTGCCATTATATCCCCTGGCGGTCTGTCTCCCATAGCAACAGGAGTAGATCAGTGCCCAGAGGCCCCAGCCTGGGCACAGGTATGGAAAAGGAAGAGTTAAGTGAGTGCACGCATGGAGACCACGCTAGGTGCAGAGTGGGACCCTGTTCTGTTACTGGGAGTGAGGCAGCGGACATACACTGTACATGGCGAGAGGGCATTGGCTCTGCGTGTCCCTACTAAATGCAAGAGTGCCAGTAGTGGTGTATATTAACATTGAGAGAGTTAACTAGAGTTCAGTTGTCTATTCAAGTAAAGGTACCCCATGTGTAAGGCAGTGACCCTGTTCAAGGTGCCTAGTGTAGCCCAGAAGAACCCACCCCAGCATAGGCCTATGTGATCTACTCTTGGCGCCCAACGAGGAGAGAAACATGGAGGAAGTGTCACCCGCCTACCCAACAAACTTGTCTTACTTCTCAGTCTGTATACTCACAGTTGTTCTGGTTCTTGACTACAAAATACCTCATGTTCTTTTCAGCTTCAGCATACTTGATAATGGCACTAAGAGTACAGTACATCATTTGATCCTTGCTGTTTAGAGGCTAACGCCTACAATATAAAGATTGGCCATAGCCTATTTAACACCAGCAGATCTCACCCAAGGCAGCCTGTATCTGCTACACCTACCCAGAAGACACCCTGATCAAATAATAATCACCAAACACAGGGCACTAGTGAAGCTTACCTGTTAGCAGTATTTCCTTCTGCCATTAGTGTCCATGTTTCTATTGACATTAGAAAACTGTCTGCAATCTGTTTGCGTAGTGTCTGACTATCTTGTTCCTTGGATTAATCTATATTTTTTGAGAAAAGATTAACTTATTTTAAAAGCTAACCAATATCTGCTAGGTACTGTGTATTGTAAATGGAAAACAACAATTACTATTTAGAGTCTCTACACTACTACTTAAAAGGAAAAAGGAAAATATTTTCTTTTATGGTTACCTTTTTATATTAAAAGGGACCTACCTGGATACAAACATGGGGACTGCCCTTGCTGACTTTTTAACTTTTCAAAAGTCCAAATGCTAGAACTATCCATCAATTTTTGTTTTGCTATTTAATGAGTCAGTGACCTGGAATAAGTAGGTAAGACAGAAGTCCCCGATTCATTGACTGCATGCTTGCAATGAATCTATGACTGTAGAGGGGTAAACATATTAGGTCTGGTAATCTTGCTCAAAAAAAAATCAAGTCCTGCACTTAGAAGCATTTTCTTTATCAACCAACGTGTGATGTGAATGGTTTAAATACTTTTGATTTATCCATTAATATACTTAGTCTATTACAACTCTGCTTTTGAGATAACTTATATAATAGCAGTAATCTGTCCTTTGTAAAAGATGAACAAAGTCCAACACGTATTAAGGCAAAATTGCCTGTTGAAAAGCATGTCAAGAGCATTCATTCTGTTGTCCTCTGGAAGAGCAGATTGGCATCTTGAGCTCAGTACATGCCCTGGGAAGCTACTACCACCTGCTCTAATTGTTATTTTCATACCATGCCAGCTTGGGATTGCACACTCATTAAATAATAGAACTGGGCAAGTCTATCAGCAAATAGCTGCTTTCTGCCCACCATTGCCCCAAGAAATACAAAAGGCCCTTCTTTAGCGAAACAAAACTGTTGCAAATACACAGCTAGAAAATAAAATCAAAATAGATTATGCAAACTATTTACATCTTGTGCTACTTATAAAAAATTACAAATAATTATTTACAAATAGTTTGTCCAATATGAATATTTCCTATGCTCGTCAGCTCCATATTGTGGCAATAATATGGTGTTTTCCTGAAATACCCCAATCAGGAAAAAAAAAGCATTATGGTCACTAGATCTGCAGTGTGAGATCATCAATGGCATTGCTGCCTCTGTCTCAAAAACGTGGAGTGAAATATTATAATGTTACTATTGTGCTGCACTGTTCATGAAGTGTAAACTTCTCCCTGCTTTTACTTCATTTATTCTGTCATTCTGTGGATCTGTGTATTTGTTAATCTCTCCTGCAGCTTTTTAACCACCCATCATCAGCTAACCATCCATCAGGGGACAACCCTGACCTACTGAAGCTACACCCTACTCCTTTAACCAATATGGCAGCCTTCACATAGAATGCATGCAATGCAAAACAAGGTATGGTAAGTCAGTAATGGAAGAACACGTTTGATGGGACAGTGAGGCTGCATTTGATTGGACACAGTGAGGCTGCATTTGATGGGACAGTGAGGCTGCATTTGATGGGACAGTGAGGCTGCATTTGATGGGACCGTGAGGCTGCATTTGATGGGACAGTGAGGCTGCATTTGATGGGACACAGTGAGGCTGCATTTGATGGGACACTGAGGCTGCATTTGATGGGACACAGTAAGGCTGCATTTGATGGGACACTGAGGCTGCATTTGATGGGACACAGGCTGCATTTGATGGGACAGTCAGGCTGCATTTGATGGGACACAGGCTGCATTTGATGGGACAGTGAGGCTGCATTTGATGGGACACTGAGGCTGCATTTGATGGGACACAGGCTGCATTTGATGGGACAGTGAGGTTGCATTTGATTGGACAGCGAGGCTGCATTTGATGGGACAGTGAGGCTGCATTTGAAGGGACACAGTGAAGCTGCATTTGATGGGACATGTAAGCGTACCTAAAAACATTGATTTGTTTTTGAATTTTTTATGAAAATGCGTTTACACTCAGCGTGTACACATGTGGCCAAAGAAAAATTTGACAGTGTCTCTTTACTGGATTGTTATATGTTCTATCTTCCCAAAGGAAAATATATCACTCCTCATATCACGCCTTATTCATGTCATCAGTTTTCAGCAGCACCTATATTTATGAGCAACTATTTTCAAGGATGAAGTATACAAAGGGCAAAATTAGAACCAAAATATTTGATGAGCACCTTGAAAATTCATTGAGAATTGCTACCACATCCATCGACCAGATATTGATGTGTTTGTTTATCAAAAAGTGTCAAATATCACACTAGTTTTATGTTGCCCTCATTTACTTTTTTAATAAAAAATATTACAAAAAAATAAGTTTTATTACTCAGATAGGTCAGTGATCATTAACTTGTGATCTGCCTGACTTTTTCTGCTCATAAGCTATCCTTATTGTTAGTTTATTTTATGTGTGGCCCAAGTCAATTTCTCTTCTTCCAATGTGCCCAAGAAGCTCAAAAGGTTGGACACCCTTGGTAGAGTGCATTGTTTATGCAGCTTGTATAGACTTGTTTCAAGCTTGTTAGTATTTATCAGTGCAAGATGAGTTAAACACAGCTCCTTTTGGTTTATACGGCCTGGCTTCGTGAGTAAAGACACAGAAAAGCCATTAGAAAGAACTTGTCATATTAGAAGTATGTTGGCTGTCTTTTCTGACCTTTTTGGCATTGCTTATTTACCGGCTGTCATTCGCATCCTGTACCCTTACTATTTAGCAATTCACTGGTCCAGAACAAGCACGTAAGTGAGAACATTTGACGGACTGCATTTTGCTTTGAGCAATTGACTCATAATTAAAAAATCATAGGATGGGCATGTTTGCCAGGAAATCAGCAATAATAAATTCAGCAATGGAAGATAGCATGGTTGTATTATGACAGGATAACTTTAGGGTTATAGGACGGTGGACCAATAAGAACAGGAAAGCTGTCTTTGCTGAAATTTTATGGGCTTCTAACAGGATTCAGAGCCCCGCATGTCTTTTTTTTAAAGCACGGGCATATTTTATTTTATAAGGAGAGCCCTGAAGGAATATCTCAGTTCTTTAAACAAGACAGGACAGTTTAAGGTTGTAAATGTGGCAAAAGAAAAGATCTGCGATTTATCTCTCCATCTAACAATAAAATAGAAGCTGGGTGAAATATTACTGTAGAGGTTTGTAAATAGCCTGTGTCTCATTTTTCTCTCTGAAGTTATTCCACAAAGCTCTTACAATGACTGTCATGGTGGAGATGAGAAGAGACAGCACAATGTAATGTGCAGCGGAGTTTATAAAGAAATAAAGCAAGAGAGAGAATGTAATGGCTTGATTTACATTCCAGGCAAACAAAGCCAGCCAATTCTCAGGAGTACTGTACCCGAGGCCGTAAATACATATCAGAATACAGTATGACCCCTTATGCAATGTCCATCTATTACCTCATGTTACCGAACACTGTCTGATCTCACCCACTGCTGTCTAGAACTGAATTGTGTCTTATTTACAGAATATCTCTAGCTACTTTGTGCTGTTTAGTCTATTGTTTCTGTGATGCTGTAAATTGCCACATGAATGAATTGCGTGCTAGAAATATAAAAACAACATTTCCAATCCATAAAATGAAATTCTCATGGTACACCAGGGCTGCAAGTTTATGAGCTAATGATGGTTTTGTTCTCTTTATGTAAGCAGTAGACGCTAAATGAATATTATACTGGCATATTCGTTTGTATGGGTTTGTGTTTTTTTGCACTTGCAAATAAAAGAATGCCAAAGGAATTCTTTGACTTTTGATTTGTTGATGCCCTTCAGGCGAAGATGTAGATACAATATTGCACCCCATGAAACGAGAGAGACAGAGAGAACACATGGGACCCACAACACAAAAGCATCAAGCCTTAAAGGTTCCTCTCTTCAGCTGTAAAATGTTATCCAAGCAGCAAAGGGATAGGGTAAATATTCAAAAATGAAACAACCAGTTCAGGCTAACAATTTGTATGCAGTAATGTTGGCTATTCTTTTGGGATTCTGGTAGACTGTTGTTTGGCATCTGATGCCTAGTCAGGTTGAACTACACTGAGTTACATTTTGATTAGAGAAGAGTAAACCATCCGCCAAGGCTGAGATGTTCTGTGAATAGAAAACAAATATGCCCTCCCACTCCCATCTATGCCAGGTATGTGACATGTTATCCATATAACAAAAGGGCTGAAAGCATCTGGTCCCCTGTTGTGCTAATACCAGCCTATATGCTGGGCTGCATGACAATGACACACAAATGTAGAGTACAAGTGCTCTTTTCACTAAGATTGGACTCTTCCTCACCATTAGCCAAATGTAATGCCAGAAAACAGGTACAACTTACCTGTACCTTGCATGACGAACCAGTAAGAGCTAGCTTTGACCACTTTCCCATTTACTTGATACAATGGGGTTGACTTATTAAAACTGGAGAATGCAAAATCTTGGCAGCTGTGCATGGTCGACAATCTTCTTCTAACATCAGCTTGTTCAATTGAGCTTTGACAAAAAAACTTGAGCTGATTGGTTTCTATGCAGAACTGCACCAGATTTTGCATTCTCCAATTTTAGTACATCAACCCCTCAATGTAGTTTGAGGGTAGGAGTACATGATAAGCGGGGCATGGGATTCCCCCAGAATCTCATGCTCCAGCACTCCATTGATGCAGTCATAATGGGGATGGCAGTACAAGGGTAAAACATTGGTTTCCTAAATTTCATCCTAAAAAATTATTCAACAATAATAAATTCATTTTAAAACTTTTGATGATGTGTATGTAAGTTTGTGTGTAGATGTGTGTGTGTGTTTTCGTAATTGACTTTCAGTAAAAAGGTAAGGGGCCTAAGAATCCTTACAGCAGTGGCAGCTGATGTTTTTTGTTTGGGGGGCGGCAAACAACCAACCCCCCTGCGGCAACTCAACCCTCCACCCCCCCCCCCGCTGTCTGCCGGTTGGTCCATCGGCACTTACCCCATCTAGGGGGCGGGGATCGGGCATTCATGGAGCGATGGCGGGGATCGGGCATCCATTGAGCGGTAGCAGGGACCGGCAGCTTTTCTCCCCCTAGCTTCCGCTGTACGTCTCCTCCCCTCCTCCTAGGCGTCCAAAAGGATCGCCTGTCCTTTCAGCAAATTGGGTGATGGGTATCAGACCCACTTGCCGATTGGCCAGGAGGAGGATCAGTGTTGCAACAGCGAATATTCGTTCGCTGTTGCAACACACCTGGGTGGGCCCTGGATGCATCCTCAGCGGTTGTAATCAGGTGCCTCAAAAAAAACCTAGCTGCTGTAATTCATGCACCCGGTGACCCGAAAGGGGCCGGATGCATGAATAGGGGGCGGCCACGGCGGCCATGGATAGATTCATGCTAGGCATGAATCTATCCATTGCATATAGGAGGTGGCGAGGAGAGAGGGGGTCGTGCCTGGGCGCCCCTAATGGACGGGGCACCCCTACCTTCCAGTTCCACAGACAGAAGGTAGCAAGGGACTTGCCAGTTCTCACCTACTGCAAATAGTTCCTTCAAATACCTGTACCACTATTTATGGGTGACACTTTTGTGAAAAAGCCTAGCTCTTATTAGCATTAACTTGCCAATAACTCTATGATACGTTTTTCAGTGTGACAGTGGGCTTAAGAACTAAGGACACATGCAGCTGCCCATTCTAAGTTCTCTGTCTCACAGCAAGGGGAATTTTTATGTGGATTTAAAAAGGCATATTGTGGTCACAAGGGGTTAATGTATTCCTCAACTGCCACTTATACTTGGTATATGTTGTTCTCACAGTACAAGAATGTTTTCACCAGGACTACTGAGATTCAAGTTTTTTGTCTAACATCTGCTTATACCTTGCTCATGCTTGGGGTATTTTTTATTTCTTCCAGAGAACAATTCTGAATCCAATAATTATCCCATAGGCATTTATACAGTATTATTGAACTGTAGGTTTCTTAATATAGCAAATTGCAGTTAAGGATGGAAAAATGTTACTGAATCCCTAGGAAGGTGTTACTGACCTTTAAAACAACTGCAATGTCAAAGAAGTCAAAATCAGTAAAAGGATCCTAAACATCTTACATTGTTTTAAAATTTGAGTTTTTAGCTTGCAATGAGTAGCTTTGTGAACAGCAATTTTAAAGACTTTAAAGTAATATTGCTCTAAGAAACTATGGAGGCTGCCATCACTGACCTCCCCCTCTGAAAATACTTTCTTTGGTGCCATGCTAACCGAGTATCTTCAGTACTTTCTGTGTCATTGTGTCAAATAAATATGCAGACTTACTTCAACTTCTCTCTGGATTTCTTGATGTGCATGCTTGTTCCAGGTAAGTCACTCAGAACGCACTGAAGCCTTAGGATCTCCATGACTAGTATTTTCAGAAAGAGGTCAGCAATTGGCAGCCTCCAGATTTCTCTTGGCAAATGTTCACTTTATCTAACATAAAGTGTTTCATTTATTAAAGGAGAAGATAGTTTTCAGAAACCTAAGTAAGTAAATGTGGCGAGACTGTGTAACTATTTCAATAACCTGCCATGTGCAAGGAAATAACAAAATTATATTTTGGCCTTCATTTTATTGGGCAATTGAAACCGTGTCACCTTATTTGCAAAGCTAAGTAAATATACCCTTTTGCTAAGTGAACATAGGAATAAACACATTTACTCCTTTAGTACATCCACCCCAAAAACTTCACTCCATCACCACGCTTTCATTTTTCAAACTTTCAAAAAAATAGCAACCACCCAACCTATAACTACCCTTTGCAGCAAGGTGCACATGGAAGGGCAACGCACATCGCAAACAAACCAAATTGATCCTGTCCAACAGTTTACTTTAAGAACAGAGGGTGTTGTTTACACACATGTGTAAATAGCGCCCACCTCAAGGCTCCTCTATATATTGTGCAGTCTTAACTCTAAAATTTCTTGTGTCACCATAGTAGGAGCACATATTACAATGGATAGGGTACGGGGAGGTGTGCCCGGAGGGAGCCCACCCCTCCTTAAAGGCACAGAGACGCACGTGACACCCTGACACCATGTCTGGGTAGCTTTGTGAACAACAATTTCAAAGAGCTTAAAGTATTTGGGCTAAGAAAGTACAGAGGTTGCAATTATTGACCTCCCCTTCTGAAAATACTGGTTCCTTGGCGCCATGTTAACTGAGAGTCTTCAGTACTTTTTGTGTCATTAACTCATAACTAAATATGCAGATTTACTCCAACTTCTCTCTGGCTTTGCTAATGTACATACACTACCGTTCAAAAGTTTGGGGTCACATTGAAATGTCCTTATTTTTGAAGGAAAAGCACTGTACTTTTAAATGAAGCTAACTTTAAACTAGTCCTAACTTTAAACAAATATACTCTATACATTGCTAATGTGGTAAATGACTATTCTAACTGCAAATGTCTAGTTTTTGGTGCAATATCTACATAGGTGTATAGAGGCCCATTTCCAGCAACTATCACTCCAGTGTTCTAATGGTACAATGTGTTTGCTCATTGGCTCAGAAGGCTAATTGATGATTAGCAAACCCTTGTGCAATCATGTTCACACATCTAAAAACAGTCTAGCTCCTTCCAGAAGCTACAAAACTGACCTTCCTGTGAGCAGATTGAGTTTCTGGAGCATCACATTTGTGGGGTCAATTAAACGCTCAAAATGGCCAGAAAAAGAGAACTTTCATCTGAAACTCGACAGTCTATTCTTGTTCTTAGAAATGAAGGCTATTCCATGCGAGAAATTGCAAAGAAATTGAAGATTTCCTACAACGGTGTGTACTACTCCCTTCAGAGGACAGCACAAACAGGCTCTAACCAGATTAGAAAAAGAAGTGGGAGGCCGCGTTGCACAACTAAGCAAGAAGATAAGCACATTAGAGTCTCTAGTTTGAGAAACAGACGCCTCACAGGTCCCCAACTGGCATCTTCATTAAATAGTACCCACAAAACACCAGTGTCAACATCTACAGTGAAGAGGCGGCTGCGGGATTTTGGGCTTCAGGGCAGAGTGGCAAAGAAAAAGCCATATCTGAGACTGGCCAATAAAAGAAAAAGATTAAGATGGGCAAAAGAACACAGACATTGGACAGAGGAAGACTGGAAAAAAGTGTTGTGGACGGATGAATCCAAGTTTGAGGTGTTTGGATCACAAAGAAGAATGTTTGTGAGACGCAGAACAAATGAAAAGATGCTGGAAGAATGCCTGACGCCATCTGTTAAGCATGGTGGAGGTAATGTGATGGTCTGGGGTTGCTTTGGTGCTGGTAAGGTGGGAGCTTTGTACAGGGTAAAAGGGATTCTGAATAAGGAAGGCTATCACTCCATTTTGCAACGCCATGCCATACCCAGTGGACAGCGCTTGATTGGAGCCAATTTCATCCTACAACAGGACAATGACCCTAAACACACCTCCAAATTGTGCAAGAACTATTTACAGCAGAAGCAGGCAGCTGGTATTCTATCGGTAATGGAGTGGCCAGCACAGTCACCAGATCTGAACCCCATTGAGCTGTTGTGGGAGCAGCTTGACCGTATGGTACGCCAGAAGTGCCCATCCAACCAATCCAACTTGTGGGAGCTGCTTCTAGAAGCGTGGGGTGCAATTTCTCCAGCTTACCTCAATAAATTAACAGCTAGAATGCCAAAGGTGTGCAATGCTGTAATTGCTGCAAAAGGAGGATTCTTTGATGAAAGCAAAGTTTGATGTAAAAACAATGTTATTTCAAATACAAATCATTATTTCTAACCTTGTCAATGTCTTGACTCTATTTTCTATTCATTTCACAACGTATGGTCGTGAATAAGTGTGACTTTTCATGGAAAACACAAAATTGTTTGGGTGACCCCAAACTTTTGAACGGTAGTGTACTTGTTCCAAGGTAAGCCACTCAGAAATCAATGAAGCCTTAGGATCTCCATGATTTATTTTTAAATCAGTAAGTATTTTTAGAAAGAGGTCAGCAATTGACAGCATTCAGATTTCTATTGGCAATGGTCCATTGACACAAAGAGGCTCATTTATAGAAGATAGTTTTCAGAAACTTAAATAAGTAAATGTGGCGAAACTGTGTAACTTTTTCAATAACCTGTCTTGTGCAAGGAAATGAAAAGAAAATTGCTTTCGTTATATTGGGTGATTGAAACAAAGACATGTTACCTTATTTGTAAAGCTGAGTAAATATTCCCTATGCTAAGTGAACATTATTTACTCCTTTAGTACATCAATCCCATAAACTCCACTCCATCACCATGCTTTAATTTTTCAAACTTCTCATCTAATTATTCTGATATACAACACATGCAATGCAATAATGAATCCACACACTGTACTTTATCCTTCAGAATATTCATGGATATGTATAAAACTTCAACAATCCATTCCTGGTAAACTATTGATTACAGTGCAATGCAGGCTGCCCTTTACCAGTAAAGAGGTGACTATAGTTGGGGACAACAAATCAATAATGATGTGTGAACCTTACCTTATAAAGCTGGCCTTCTCAATCACTTTTCAGATTTTGTTTCTTTCATAGCATACCAGAGTAGTTTTATTGAAATGCTATTTTCTATCAGGTATCTGTGTTATGTTGAGATATCAATTATTTCAGATGAGTGATAAAACAAACCTCCTATCACTTTAAAATTCTTTAACACAGTTTTCTTATCCTTGTTCAGAGTAGTCTATTCTGATTCTGATTGGTTGCTTTAATTTGTTCTGGATGCACTGCACAGAGAAGATGGAGAAGAGCTGGGATTTCAAATTCCTGGACCACTGTACCGGCTACATGGGCTCTTATAGCCCATCAGTACAGAGGGGACCGTTGGGGTGGGGAGGGTGTAGAGTGTTAGGCAGGCCATACACGGTGCAAATGTCTTTCCTGCAACCACGGGGTCAGACAGTGTTGACAGGGGAATCAGCAATTGTCTTTTCCTGGCAGAGGGGCAGGCGAGATAGCTGTCCTCGCTGGGAGAAGATAGTTATTATTGTTAGTGACTATAGCAGCCGCTACTAATAATCGCATGAGAATCCAGCACCGATTGATCAATTTGGTACATTCAGCTTGCCCATTAAGGATTTGAATCTCGGCCGGTTCCTGCTGAACCAGCCGAGATTCCTACAATGTATCAATGTATGGCCGGCCTTAAGCCGGGTAAACACGGGCTGACTGTTGGGAGACATCGGGCGGTTAAAAAAAAATGGTCAACATTTGTATGTCAGTCTGTCCGACAGAAGCCGTTCCTCCTGCTTCTGTCAGACGTGCATGCTGGAAAACCAGCATCCAACTGACTCCTGATCAGTGCTCTCAGCCAATGACAGAGAGCGCTGATTGGAGTGTTCTGACAGGGAGGAGGGCGTCCCCGTTTCAGAACACAACAATTCAGTGGCAGAGGTCGCTGAACTAACCTCACATGGTTAGTACAGTGGCTCAGACCGGAGATATTCATTTTTTTCCGTTCAACCCGCGGTTGTGTACCAGGCTTTACTCTTGCAGTGCTGGGAGCACCACTATGTAGTGAAATAGATTTTACTGATATGCTGCAAAACCCAACCTCTCTCAGAAACATATCTCATTTGCACTTTTTATAAATGCAACTGCTTAGTACAGCCAGGCATTCATGTTTATGCTATGCACAGAGGCTGTAAAGGTGGAAAGCTAATCAGGGGAATCGTACATTTCCAGTTTGACGGATTAATGTTTCCTCAGGGGCATTTGGCTGGCTGTCAGCCTGACACATGGCTTTAAGATTGTTGCCCAGTCAAACAAAAAAATAGACAAATCAGGCAACTGTCCTTAGTACAGCCAGGAATTTATGTTTATGCTATACACAGAGGCTGTATAAATTGAAAGCTAATCAGGGGAATCATACATTTCCAGTTTGACTGATTAATGTTTCCTCAAGAGCATTTGGCTGGCTGTCAGCCTGACACATAGCTTTAAGATTGTTGCCCAATCAAACAAAAAAATAACCAGATCAGGCAACTGTCCTCTCATAAATATGAATAAGACAGTGAAGGCAGTGCAAGGAGCTATGATGATATGCAAAGTAGTCTATGGACAATATGTGTGGCTGATTTGGAAAGGCTTCAGAAGACCACTGGTATATGTCTTTTATTGTCTAATGGCTTACTAGAAGAGGATTGGTTTATCCAGAATTATATTTTAAATCGTATTAATATTATCCTAATAAATAATATTAATAGCATTAATAGAGGATCTGTATATTTACTAAGTTGGCCATCACTGGTCTAGACTATTGCACATTGAGACAAGTTAATATGTTGAACATGCATGTTTTAGATCCCACTAAATTAACTACACTAGGGTGTATGTTTAATAAACAGTGAAAAGCCAGTGATAAACGGTGATAAGCCCCCAGTGCAGTGTTTAACCCCTTAACGCCGGTGCCTCCTGGCCCTTTAAAGCGGGGGTCCACCCACACCGCCAAAAAAAAAAAAATATTAAAAGCCAGCAGCTACAAATACTGCAGCTGCTGACTTTTAATACATGGCCACTTACCTGTCCCAGGGTCCAGCGATGTCGGCAGGTGACGCCGAGAACCCACTCGGTTCTCGGCAGCTGCCACCTCCATCCTAGGTGAGGGAATCAGGAAGTGAAGCGTTGCGGCTTCACTTCCCGGTTCCCTACTGCGCATGCGCGAGTCGCGCTGCGCATCGTAAGTGGTCCCCGCTCTCTCCTGGGAGCTGTGTGTTTCCCAGGAGACAGCGCAGTGGGGACGGGAAGAGGCGTAGACTCCCATGGGAGTTTATGACGGAAGTGGGTGCAAATACCTGTCTTAGACAGGTATCTGCACCCCCCTCCCCCCTGAAAGGTGCCAAATGTGACACCGGAGGGGGGGAGGGTTCCGAAAAGCGGAAGTTCCATTTTTGTGTGGAACTCCGCTTTAAGGGGTTCCTGGTGACGGGAGGCGGGGCAGGGTTTATGATCCTGTGACCACCGTGTTTGGCCCTAACAACAGGCACATGATCGGAAAGCTCCTGATCACAAATAACTATTGAGAGTTTTCTGTTAGGCACCGGTAACTGTGCTGGGAGCGTGCAGGGTATGCTCTTGGCACAGGTTTGTTTATATTTTGGTACGCAAATTATGCAGCTGCTCAGCGTCAAGGCCCACTCACTGAGAGGCTGCATAATTGCATATTGTTGGAGTGAAGAGGATAATAAAAGGTGATAAGTCAAGTAGGTACTAAAAAACAGTGAATATCTTGTTCCTTCTCTTCACTGTGAATTCTCAGTGAGAAGTACAGAGAAAATAATAGGAATGTACCTATTTAATAAATGGTAAAAGGCACTAAACTGTAATGGAGAATATCACCAAGATTTATTGCCAAGTCAAGCCAAGTCAGTCTTGGTGATAAAGGATTTTTTAGGTGAAACGGGGCGTAAAGAGCCAGGGAAGTTAGCATTTTACACATAAATCAGGCATAACGACAAGATTGTTCATGCTGTAATGCATCTAATAAGGCACTTTGCAGCATGTAGCTCCTTCTTTCCTCCTCCCCTGACCTTCAGGGGGAATTCATTATTACCTAAACGGCTGTTTTTTTGGTGCACCGATACATCAGGAAAGATGCATGGCACAGTCACTTTTATGAGTGGCAATTGTTTTACCACTTACAACTGCTGTACCAAGTTCACTAAGGGCTCATTCACACCAGTGGAAGTGATGGTACTGTTGTACATTGGGCCTGCCCCCGAGTGAGGCATTGTTCCAATGCATTGCAGTAGTTTTTAAACATTTGTTAAAAAAATATGTTCCTGTTATGTGCTTTACCATGTACTTATATAAAAAAAGTTTTCCGCTCTCTTTATATTGCTTCCTTTGTGTTCCTGACAGTCACTAGCTTCCCTATTAAAAACTGACCACGCTAGGTATGAGAGCACAGCATGGTCAGATTTCTGGCTCTGCTGAGAACTCAGAATGCTTTCCTCCAATGATCAGACTTTTCCTGACACCCCCCCCCTCCATGCACAGCCATACACTGGGTCAACCAGTGTGCTGCTGTTTCCCCTCCCCTAGCTCTATGAGCTCCTTATGCAGCTGAGAACAGAGACTATTTGATTGCTTATACAAAGTGGAAAAAAGGTATTTATAATGTGTATGTGTATATATATATATATATATATATATATATATATATATATATATATATATACAGTGGGAACGGAAAGTATTCAGACCCCCTTAAATTTTTCACTCTTTGTTATATTGCAGCCATTTGCTAAAATCATTTACGTTCATTTTTTTTCTGCATTAATGTACACACAGCACCCCATATTGACAGAAAAACACAGAATTGTTGACATTTTTGCAGATTTATTAAAAAAGAAAAACTGAAATATCACATGGTCCTAAGTATTCAGACCCTTTGCTGTGACACTCATATATTTAACTCAGGTGCTGTCCATTTCTTCTGAGTTCTACACCTTCATTTGAGTCCAGCTGTGTTTGATTATACTGATTGGACTTGATTAGGAAAGTCACACACCTGTCTATATAAGACCTTACAGCTCACGGTGCATGTCAGAGCAAATGAGAATCATGAGGTCAAAGGAACTGCCTGAAGAGCTCAGAGACAGAATTGTGGCAAGGCACAAATCTGGCCAAGGTTACAAAAAAATTTCTGCTGCACTTCCTAGAGCTGGCCATCTGGCCAAACTGAGCTATCGGGGGAGAAAAGCCTTGGTGAGAGAGGTAAAGAAGAACCCAATGATCACTGTGGCTGAGCTCCAGAGATGCAGTCGGGAGACGGGAGAAAGTTGTAGAAAGTCATCCATCACTGCAGCCCTCCACCAGTCGGGGCTTTATGGCAGAGTGGCCCGACAGAAGCCTCTCCTCAGTGCAAGACACATGAAAGCCTGCATGGAGTTTGCTAAAAAAAACACCTGAAGGACCCCAAGATGGTGAGAAATAAGATTCTCTGGTCTGATGAGACCAAGATAGAACTTTTTGCCCTTAATTCTAAGCAGTATGTGTGGAGAAAACCAGGCACTGCTCATCACCTGTCCAATACAGTCCCAACAGTGAAGCATGGTGGTGGCAGCATCATGCTGTGGGGGTGTTTTTCAGCTGCAGGGACAGGACGACTGGTTGCAATTGAGGGAAAGATGAATGCGGAAAAGTACAGGGATAGCCTGGACGAAAACCTTCTCCAGAGTGCTCAGGACCTCAGACTGGGCTGAAAGTTTACCTTCCAACAAGACAATGACCCTAAGCACACAGCTAAAATAACGAAGGAGTGGCTTCACAACAACTCTGTGACTGTTCTTGAATGGCCCAGCCAGAGCCCTGACTTAAACCCAATTGAGCATCTCTGGAGAGACCTAAAAATGGCTGTCCACCAACGTTTACCATCCAACCTGACAGAACTGGAGAGGTTCTGGAAGGAGGAATGGCATCTTTCCCAAAAAGACTCATGGCTGTATTAGATCAAAAGGGTGCTTTTACTAAATACTGAGCAATTGGTCTGAATACTTAGGACCATGTGATATTTCAGTTTTTCTTTTTTAATAAATGTGTAAAAATGTCAACAATTCTGTGTTTTTCTGTCAATATGGGGTGCTATGTGTACATTAATGAGGAAAAAAATATTAACTTTAATGATTTTAGCAAATGGCTGCACTATAACAAGGAGTGAAAAATTTAAGGGGGTCTGAAAACTTTCCGTCCCCACTGTATATATATATATATATACACACACATGCCAATAGTTTGCCTTTCAGTTCTATTTTAAACGGAATGAGTTATTTTACATGGCGATCGTTTACATATATTTTAAACTAACACGTCATTGAACTCTATGCACAACAGCCTCTTGTATCATACTGATGGATGTTGCAATGCTTTTAGGCAGCATGGTGATGTATGAAAATGTCCCACATGTGACCTCCATTTTCTTCCATTTTTTTTTTTGTTTTTTAAAGGAGAAGTCCTGCCTGAGCTTGTTTGGCTCAGCTTCTCCTAAGGGTCACAGGAGTTTTTGCACTACCCATTTTCAGCAGAGAGCGGTCTGAAGTCTGCTCTCTGCTGACATCACTGGAATCAGTCCAGGCACCACGTCATCACGACGATGAAGTCTGGATCCGCCAGGTGCCTGGACTGATGCCTGTCTCAACCTCTCAATGAGCTGCCAAGAGCCTGAGACGGCCGCTCCCCCTCCACAGAAGAAAACCAATCTGTGTTCACCCACAGAGAAAATGGATGTCGACATACTGTATGTACATCTGCCCACAACTGTTCATCTCTGAATGTCATGTTAACAGACGCAGAGGTTCTTATTTAAAAGAGAAGTATGGGTTTTGTTTTTTTTTTCCCCTTCTATACTTACCTAGGTGAATGCAGTATCGGGCCAATGCTGCATTTTTCCCCTGGCATCTCTACACTGAGAACTGAGCGATCGAACACCGCCGATGGCTCGGTTTTCACAGATCCCCGAGAGGAGAGGCCTGTCAGTCAGCAGCTCTCCTGTACTGCTCCTCCACGCTCACTGGAGCGATGAGCTGTGGAGGGGTGGAGAGCGGCCATCTCAGGCTCTTGTTGGCTCACTGAGAGGCTGAGACAGGCATCAGTCCAGGCACCTGGCGGATCCAGACTTCGTTATCATGATGACATGGTGCCTGGACTGATTCCAGTAACATCAGCAGAGAGTAGACTTCAGCCTGCTCTCTGCTGAAAATGGGTCACAGCAGTGCAAAAAAATTGCACTCCTGTGACCCTTAGGAGAAGCCCAGCCAAACAAGTTCAGGCTGGACTTCAGCCCCGGAAGGTTTGGCTGCTGAATGACCTGGTCATTTTTTGCGATTCGGCACTGTGTCACTTTAACTGACAATTGCACGGTCGTGCAATGCTGTACCCAAACAAAATTGACGTCCTTTTTTTCCCACAAATAGAGATTTCTTTTGGCAGTATTTGATCGCCTCTGCGGTTTTTATTTTTTGCACTATAAACAAAATAGGAGCGACAATTTTGAAAAAAGCACAATATTTTTGCTATAATAAATATCCTCATTTTTTTTAAAAAAAAGCAAATTTTTTCTCAGTTTAGGCCGATATGTATTCTTCTACATATTTTTGGTAAAAAAAAATCGCAATAAGCGTATATTGATTGGTTTGCGCAAAAGTTAAAGCGTCTACAAAATAGGGGATAGATTTATACCATTTTTATTTTTTTTTTTTACTAGTAATGGCAGCGATCTGCAATTTTTATCGTGACTGCGACATTATGGCGGACAATTTTGACACATTTTTGGAGCCATTGGCATTTATACAGCGATCAGTGCTATAAAAATGCACTGATTACTGTAAAAATGTCACTGGCAGGGAAGGGGTTAACACTAGGGGGCAATCAAGGGGTTAAATGTGTTCCCTTATTTGTGTTTCTAACTGAAGTGGGAGGGGACTGACTAGAGGAAGTGACGGATCGTGGTTCCTAGCTAATAGGAACACACGATCTGTCACTCCTCTCAGAACAGAACAAGGAAGTGTGGGTTTACACACACTCGTCCCTGTTCTGTCTCTCGTACTCGCGATCGCTCGTGGCCGGTGGTCATCGCGACTGTCGGCCATGAGCATCGGCACCCCCGCTGTGCAGGGGGCGCGCGCCTGCTATCCCGCAAGCAGATGTATAGCTACGATGGTTTGCGGGATCGTGCCGACCTGCAGCAGTAAAATGACAGCGGCTGGTCAGCAAGCGGTTAAAAAAACTTAAAAAAAAGCTGGTGTACTGATGAATATTGGAATGGACAAGAGAAGTTTGTGTAAGTGGGGGAGAGGTGAAATCTGTGGGGGAGAAGGGAAATACAAGGGAATATGAGGGGCGATAGCAAAAGGATAAAGCAGGTAGTGAGAGTAAATACAGACATGGTGAAGACAATGGGATGGGATGTGTCAGTAATGTGGGGAGAGAGTCCCTTGGGGAGGGGACTGGACGGCGCAGGAGACTACCTTATGGAGTAGGAGCACACAATCTCATCCATGGCTAATAAGGCATTCTATAAAGTGGTGCACTAACACACCAGACCCATGTGAGTACCCTATCATAGGTCTTTGTTTGCAGTAACTACAATCTTTTAAAACAGTATCACACTATGGAGTTTCTGTTTGATATTTATATGTGAGGAGGCTACATCTTTGAGCAGTGTTTATACCTTGCAACCTAAATTGGAATCCATTTTCATGATTCAAAAGCATGTATTGACCAAACTTATTTACGAGGTCACACGCTCTGAGGTGAGTGGCCATTACCTTGGGGTGGGGAGCACCTGAGTGTAATCACTGCTGCAGATCGCTATATTCACAGTCACCTATCAAGTCACGTTTATTATTGCAGTATTACGGACACTGAAAACTGAACCTGGGTAGTCAGAGTATCACGGACTTATATAAACTTGAGCACTTTATGGATCACTTTTGTATCAATATTTATATTTTATGAAATGTGTGTATATTCACGCTATACGATGTTGAAAGCTGAATGACGACTTTTAGTCGCATATATATTATTATTATATTCTTGGATTTGCTTTTATAGGCACATCACTTTAGATAACAATTTAGTTTTTTAGGTTTTTTGCTGCAGATTCAGCAGATCATTTAGGCCCCTTTCACACTGGGGCAGTGGGTGCGTCGGCGGTAAAGCGCCGCTATTGTTAGTGGTGCTTTACCATCAATTTTGCGGCGCTATTCAGCCGCTAGCGGGGCGCTTTTACCCCCTACTAGCAGCCGAGAAAGTGTTAAAGCCAGCCAAGAAAGGGTTAAAACCACCCGCAAAGTGCTGCTGCAGCAGCGCTTTGCCGGCGGTATAGCTGCGCAGCCCATTGATTTCAATGGGCAGGAGCGGTGGAGGAGTGGTATACACACCGCTCCTTCACCGCTCCAAAGATGCTGCTAGCAAGACTTTTTTTAGTGTCCTGCCAGCGCACCGCTCCAGTGTGAAATCCATCAGGCTTTCACACTGGAGAGACAGGAGTGGCTCTTTCAGGGCACTTTGCCGTAACTATTTTGTAGCGCTGTAGTGCCTGCAAAGCGCCCCAGTGTAAAAGGGGTTTAAGGGGATAGCGCTGCACATGATTTATTTATTTATCTGTGATTCTCACATGGTAGTATGGGACGTGATTAGTGCTAGCAGCTGTCATACTATTATAAGATAAGGGAACTTTGATTTGGTAGCTCGCTAGACCTTTACTATTTTTTTGGTCTAAACTCAGTCCTGGTCCTAACCCAGTTCTGATGAACCCATGGGCAGCTATACCATGATTGCATTACTCCCAGCCCATTTAGCTGTTGCCGGGGCATTCCTTACCCCACAGCTCACAGCTGTATGTATGCAAAGGAGTGGGGATGCTGGTGACATCCATGACCTAATATGACCATATGGCCAGGTAGAGAAATGTTCTTGCCATAGCTGATTGGGCTGGCAGGGATGCGATCAAGCGCCAGCTTCAAATGAGTTTTGCTGAACTAAGTTTGAACAGAACGCGACTCATCCCTTTACTGCTAATTATCATTGTATTAATTCAGCCACTTAAACAGACTCCAACTTTTCTCCAGCAGTGATAAATTATCACATGATGTGATGGTAAACTGTGATCATGCAGGCATAATCACAGTTTATTAAACAGACACCTATACCATTGTAAGCTACCGTATACACATTTTAACGTCATTGGTTTCTGAGTGGTAATAATTGACATCTCCCTTACTGACAGTTTCATTTCAAAGCAACTTCTGAAGGACAAACATAATTATTTGCTAAGCATATACCACAATTTAAGGATAAAAACAAAAGTATAAATAGCTGTGACTACCATTTTAAAATCACCATCATTAGTGTGTCCTCTACAGGCTGTAGAAAACATGTTCTGATATTTTAGGCTACTGCATATCTCTATTCTAATAGGTCCAATATTAGAATTAAAGTTTTGCCATTTATCACCAAAATGAAACTCTAAACAAGCTTAGTGATTTATTGCCAACATACAGAAGGGATAGGCACTGTGAGATTTTCTAGTAGATAATGTACAGAATACAATGAACATGTTTATCTGACATATTATGTGACTCTTCTAGACAATACAGTAATGAGCAGACAGGCTATTTAGCCGCTGACACAGTCTCCCAGATATATGCTTCAACTTAAGAGATGTAGTGGTGTTTTTCATAACCAGGCTCCCTTTGTATTCCTGCCATCCATTGTAATCCAAAAATGATTCACAAAGACATTAAGTGGTTCAACAATCACCAGCCAATATTATACACAAAGTAAGAGCCATACATTTATTTACAATATTCTGCACAAAAAAAACAGGAATAGTTGCCATTAATACATGCCCAGCAATACCCATCATACTCAGGATTATTCAAATATACAAAAAAACTGTGAAGAACAGGAGGCGCAGGCAACCTGCAGCACTTATGTACGTTACAGCATTTTATCAAGACCAACAGATCCCCCCCCCCTATGGTCATTCTTAAATATATTCAATAATGATAACAACATACCACAAGTAAGCTTACAATTCATCTGTAACTGCAAACTCCCCCTATAGGTTCATAAACCACTCCAGCATCAACAGAAGTTTGTGCTCTAAGATGGTTCTATTCTAACTACTTGCACCATGTTGGGTAGTTTTTACTACTTATACTGCTGGCATGAACACTTACATTCTGTGCTGCTCCTCAATGTGCTCACTGCTCTAGTTTTTTTCCTCCTGAATCAGCTTGTACCTAGAGCACTGGTCCCACTTTCCTGTATAAGAGTGGCTCCTTGAATTGCATGAACCTATGGAGCCACCCATTTATGTGCTCTCATCTGATACTGCTGTCTGACATAAGGACACTCCTTGTGCTGGCAGGCACAGGCAGCCTAAATGCATTAGAGACCTGCCTACCAAGTGTAATTGATTGAATGCAGTTGGCCATGCATGTGCTAATGGTACATGAATTATGAGACATGTAGTCCCATGGAGGGGGATCTAGTGGCTCTGCATGAAGGAATGACTGAGCCTAACCTGACTAGAGCATTACTTGAAGTTTAAATACTGTGTAAGCTAATCTGTGTATACTGCAGAAAGAAAATGGACAGCAATCACTATCAGCGGTCTTCAATGCCTGAACTTCAGTTACTGGGAGAGTACGTATAGGGTAATCAATGTAGCTCAAAATGGTTCTTAGTACTTGTGGTTTGAGCCTGCTTTTGAATGTAGATGGGCTACACATATATTTTAGAATTCAAAAATAGAAATGTACAGTATGTATCATGATAGGAGGAGAAATGGGGGACTCGAGTGATATAGAGTCAAGGCTCGAACAGGGAATCATCAAAACCAATTTGGAGGAAATGAGCAACCCAAGGTCACCACCATAGCTTGGTAAACACAGAGACTCTATCTTATAGAGTAGCCTGCATAATCCTGTTCTTGATGAGGTACAACTTGGGAGTTTTCCAGGCCTTTGCTAGCATTTGTTTACCAGCTGTTATAACTTGCAGAAGGAGCCTAAATTGAAGCTTAGTAAGCTTAAAGGTATTTAAATTAAGGAGTGCAACTGCAGGGTCAAGGGTTAGTGGTCTGTCAAAGAGTGTAGATAGTATCCCAAATACTTCAGCTCAAAAGGTTCTCACTAGAGGGCATGTCCAGCAAACATCCTCTGAGTTGACTATGATTTATCTGCGACCTCTTCCACATTTCATGATAACAAATGCCACATTAAATTCAGAAAATAAATCACCTATTGGCTCCTGGGTAGAACTTTTATGTTACAATTTGAGCTGCTCAGCTATGATATGGTGAGAAAACATTGCAACTCACGGGTCTTAAAGCGGCCCTAAATAATTCAAAATAGATCTACCCTGTAGTAGAAGCGCTAATACAGTTACCGCTCTGGTAGCTCCTGTTTCCTACATTTGCTCCATTAGGACCCTACAGTCTCTGTCAACACGTCTGTAACTTGAATTCTCTAACCCCAACATTACTTCTGTGTCCTGTAATGATCTATAAGGATCTTTGAGAATGGAGCCAAAGAGTGCAGTGGAAGATTTAGCAAACTTACACCACCAGAAATGTTGAATGCTGAGGAGTCTGATGACGGCTGAAATGCTGGAATAAAATCCATTGGATTTCTTACATGACTGATAGGGTTGCTTCCATTTTTGTATCACATATAATACTTTGTCAAATCATACTTCAGGAATACCCCATGCTCAGTATAAAAATACACTTATTTTCACCATTACACCGCCTCAATAAAAGACAAATAATTCCAGAAAAAATCATATACTCAAAGTTACTGCTAATATATGAAAGTTAAAATGGAAAGAATAAGCATTTTGAAAAAAAATTCACATGATGTGTCACTGATAGGAAAGTGATCCAAAACGATTCACTAATAACTGCAACCTATGGGGTATTTTGAGGATAAGGTGATATGCTTGAAAGTTTCTTGCTGATTTAATTATAGTCTGGTTGTAGCAAGAACAAAGATAGAATACCAAGCTTGTAGCGATGATTGTCATACTATTGATTGATACCTTCTATTGCAATTAGTTAATACTTGAATTACATGGGCAATAATCAGTTCCTGCGTACTTGTAAGACATGTAAAATATAACTGAATTTTGAGAATATAGCTTTCTTTTCCTGAGATAAACCACGTGTTATGTTTTCCTTAAATATCTTATTTAATAATTCTGCAGTGTTAATCAGATTACAGATCGCATAAATGGAAGTGTATGAGATATTGTTTTATTGTTTTAGTCCACACACATGGAAAAGTATTCCAGAGAAATCTAAAACTATATATATTTCTTTAACCTAGTTGTATGGACACAGATCCCTATAGACACAGTGCATTTATGGATAGGTAATTGATCAGATCATGTAACATTTCCCCGTGATACAACTTGTAAATGCTTACCAAAAATATTAAAACCTGTACTATCCCTAGCCTTTTCTCTCTAAAGTTCCCATTTCATCACTCTCTACAAGGCTTAGCACATTCATATATATCACCTTCAATCTCAGCTTCCATCAGTACGATCCTCTTATACCAAGCTCAGAAATGCCTCATCTTTGAACCGCTTATATCTACAACACTCACACCTAAATCTTTCTTTCACATCTCTGTGTAACTCTGGCCCTTTTTTCTTTTCGGAATTCATCATACACCTTTCTCCAACATCTTGAAGCCTGGATGAAAATGGACTTTTAAAAACCAGTTATTCACTTAGATAAAAGTGACTTCAAATATTTTTAAGATGCTTTGGCTTGTTTTACACAGTGCTCTTTGCCATTCCGGCAGATTGCGAGCTGTAAATGATCACCTGTCCATGCTACACAGTGCCACATCCTCCTACTTATTTCACAATGTCATCCTAAATAAGTTCATTTTTTTAAAACTGTGGTGTAGCGGTAGTTTGCAGCTGTTCTATGCAGAATAGGTGGAAACAGTTCTGTAAAGGCATAAGAAAGTCAATGTGCAGAATAATAACCAACTGGGACATAATTCCGATAATGATACAGACAGGTGATTTTTACACTGTATTCAACATTTTTATACCACGGAAATGTCCAACGTGGGTATATAATTATTACTTTAAAAGAAAGCAAACTGAGATCTCCAGAATGCAACAATGCAGATTGCTAGACATTGCCTCGTGCATTCTGTGCTGCCTACCAGCTGGTATATTTTGTGTCACATAGCATCACTTAACAGCTTCAGCAACACTTCCCAAGTATAAAAAAAGAGTGTTTTCCATTACAAAGTTTGTTGGGATGTTAACTTAACAGGTGAATCTTAGGTATTTTATTTATTACAGGTATTTTTATAGCACCAACCATTTCCACAGTCACATCAGTCCCTGTCCTCAAAGAGCTTACAATCTAAGGTTCCTATCTCACATGTGCACACATACTTGGGCCATTTTAGAAAGCACCCAATTAGCCTACCAGAACGTCTTTGGGATGAAACCCATGCAAGCACAGGGAGAATATGCAAACTACATGCAGACAGCATGCTGACCGGGATTTGAACTGGGGACCCCAGTGCTGGGAAGTGCTAATCACTAAACAGCTGTGTATATAATCGGCTTTTACTGCAGGCACACCCCTGTTTATAAAAGCATGACCAAGCTACTAATTTTTTTAATAAGGAAAAAAAAGCAATGTGCAAACTTCACAAAACCATAGCACCCAGTCAGCCAATCAGAATTTATCCTTCACCAACTGGACTGCAGTAAACTAACCAACTGATACTGGTTAACGCACTTCAGACGACATAATGGTCATAATTTCCATCCTTTACATCATCTTATGAAATAAAAGCAATAATTTACTGAATACACTAAGACGCGAATTTGCATTTTTCCCCAATCATCCAATCGGAGGTAGCAATTTGTGTTTTATGATATTGCTCTTAACCTTGCTGTGTCTTTAGAGGTGATTGCTGGTTTGGCATGCCGATACAAAGCTTACAATAGTAAGTAAATCATATGAGTCATCAATTCATTGAGTAACATTTATATGGTACTTTGTTACAGTGTTAAAAAAAAAATCAAGTCTCTGATTAAACTAAAGAGATCTTGCTAGTGTGGCGGAGGACATTTTTGTCTCCAGGAAGTAATTATGCCATCTTGTGCCAATAGTTAAGTTCTACAGTAAATAGCTGTCATTGATGAGATATGCAGTTTCCCTGCTGGCTTGCTCTGTCTAGATACTAAGGAAGAGTCCAGTCAATTAGAAATCATGCATGCACCATTGAGCAATAATTTTCCATACCGCTGTGAAAATCAGCTCTTTCAGCTCTACCATCCTAAATGCCCAGCATCAAAAAAAAAAAAAAAAAAGAAATATCAATGGTTCTGTGACTTCTCATTTACCTCCCACTTCATAGGTTTGTCAACCTCAGCCAGTAGTCAAGTATCAGAGCCTGAAAATAACAAGAGAGCCACAAAGGCATTGGACCAAAAGTATGCCCTGGAAAAAGCCTGCACGTGAAATCTGCACATTCTGTGCTAAGAAAACTCAGTGTCACAGGTACCATTAACCATCTCGCTGCTCCACTATTCAGCAGGAAGAGCAAAGACAAAAGCTGCATCCTTGCATGCATTCAAAGAGGTACTCCGATCAGCCAGCCCTTTAAATTCAGACTATCCAGAGCAGGGGGTGATTGTCTACACATCAAAACAATAGACGCTCAACTATAGCATGGCTTATGGCTATTCCTGCAAGTAGCAGGATAAATGATGATATTATTAATCACATGTCCTAGTGATCTAACATAATATTAATAAACAAATGTATAATTGATCTGAAATAATAATATTAAACAGATACAGTATCCTAGAGATCTAAAATAATATTACTAAATGGATGTCTCACTGATCTTGCATATTATTATTAAACAGATACCTATAATATTATTAGACAGTTACCTATAATACTATTAAACAGATGTCTCAGTGATCTATAGTATTAAACTGATGTCTCAGTGATCTAAAATAATATTATTAAACTGATGTCTCAGTGATCTAAAATAATATTATTAAACTGATGTCTCAGTGATCTAAAATAATATTATTAAACTGATGTCTCAGTGATATTTATTATTAAACTGACGTCTCAATAATATGAATCATTATTTCATGAAAGAAACCCTGCCATTCATTGATAGCGATATCGCTGTTGATTGAGAATCAGTCAAATTCAAAGGGGGGGGGGGATTGTGTGCATGGCAACCAATCAGCTTCTAGCTTTAGTTTGTTCAGCTAAGCTTTAAAAAAAGAAATCTAGAAGCTGATTGGCTGCCATGTGCAGTCCATTCTTAGTAAATTCCCTTTAAAGTCACTACTGCATTAATATATGTTTCTATATTTCTTCTGCTATACAATAACTGCAACAACAACAGTACAAGAACAATCAGATCATCCATCACACAAGTTGATTACAGTATATGTATATATATATATATATATATATATATATATATATATATACTTTCAAACTGGTAGCAACAATAACTGTCAAAATCCCCATGCTAGTAAATACTGTGGCATGTTCCCATGCTGTTTTTGTATTATAAAAAGCATGCAGACATCACATTGCACATCGCCTTATAAGTGGGCTATTTTAGCTTAGTTGTGTCACTGTATAAAATATGTCTTTGTGATAAGGCACCCCTATAGCATGCCTTGTAGTGGAGCAGATGTGCTGTGTGATGTGTGTGTGTGTGTATAGCTGCTGGCAGTAGACTTACCTTGCTCTGCGTAGAGGTAGTAGGGCAGAGTGAGAGCCATGAGACAAGTGAGGGTGCTGCAGAGCCCCATGCTGTGTGTACTATAGATACCCAGAGATGCTGATGCTGCTGATACTGATGCTGCTGTTTGGAGCTCCCAGTTCGGACTCAGGATGCCCCATAATAGGAAGAGGAGGGCGGTGCAGAGCCGGGATGAGCAGCCAATGAGAGAGTGGCGGAGGAGGGAGGCAGCACGTGTTGTGTCTGTCTGAGGATGGGGAGTGCAGGCAGAGTGTGCAGGGTGAGCTGGGAGTGATCAGACATCATACTACCCTATACAATGAGGGAATGAGGATCTGCGTGCACTGACTATAGAGAGGATCATTGGGGGCTGTGCAGCTGGAAGAAAGCCCTGCTAAGGAAAGGACAGGCACAGCTCACCTAGCACACACACACACACACACACACACTTGGCTTTCAGCTGCAAGGTGATTGCTTGCACAGAGCATAGTGACATTTCACATCTCACATAGCAAATGAATGGAAGAATGGAAAAGTGCAAGGCTGACCATACACTATGCAATCTGATTGTCTATTCTCCTTTTGGTGGCATACACCTTTCAGTTCACGATCAGTTTTTTTCCAGATCGATCTTTTCTGATAGGAGTGCTTCATCTACAATCCACAACTCATCTAATTGATATGTCACACTCAGGGAAGTAGAGTCTGATCAACAAGATGCGATCATAATTATGGATTGATCACAACTCTATTTTTGCCGTGTAATCTCATATTCTGATCAATCAAAATATGATCGTATTCATGAGCAAAGTATCCCATCGCTGCTTATCAACAGAAAACAAGTAATATTTTTTCCACCCTGGAGTATCTACTCTGTTTAAATCTGAACCTGTATATACATTTAGAATTTAACCACTTAAGGACCGAGCCTCTTTCTGACATTTGGTGTTTACAAGTTATAAACAGTTTTTTTTTGCTAGAAAATTACTTAGAACCCCCAAACATCATATATTTATTTTTTCTAACATCCTAGAGAATAAAATGGCGGTCTTGCAATACTTTTTGTACCACCGTATTTGCGCAGCGGTCTTACAAGCGCACTTTTTTGGAAAAAAAATATTTTTTTTAATTACAACAGTAAACAGTAAAGTTACCCCAATTTTTTTTGTATTGTGAAAGATAATGTTACGCAGAGTAAATTGATACCCAACATGTCACACTTCAAAGTTGTGCCTGCTCGTGGAATGGTGATAAACTTTTACCCTTAAAAATCTCCATAGGTGACGTTTAAAAAATTCTACAGCTTGCATGTTTTGAGTTACAGAGTAGGTCTATGGCTAGAATTATTGCTCTCTCTCTATCGATCATGGCAATACCTCTCATGTGTGGTTTGAACATCATTTTCATATGCGGGCGCTGTTCATGTATGCGGTTGCTTCTGCGTGCTAGCTCAGTGGGATGTGGCGCGTTCAAATTTTTTTTGTATTATTTATTTTACCTTTTATTTTGAATTTTTACACTGTTCTTTAATAAAAAAAAAAATAGGGTCACTTTTATTCCTAATACAAGAAATGTAAACATCCCTTGTAATAGAAAAAAAGCAGGACAGGACCTCCTAAATATTAGATCTATGGTCAAAAAGACCCCAGATCTCATATTTAGACTAAAATGCAATTAAAAAAAAAAAAAAATTATGACAAAAAAATGTCCCTTTAAGAGCATCACTTCCACCCTGCAATGATATGGAGACAGGTGGGGGCCATCTTCCCCTCACTCATCTCCATGTCAAGCTAGGGAGAGGATCCGATCGCCTCTGCCTCTACTGACAGCTCCGGTAAGCGGCGGAGGGCACCGGAGGGCAACGGGAGGGGGGGCCTCTCCTGCCATTGTTAAAAGTGATCTCACGGTGAATCTGCTTCAGAGACCACTTTTATCTTGAAGCTGACTGTCCGCTGAAGAATAGGATACCAGGGTTATGGACAATGGTATTCCTCTTCAAAGTAGCGACGTATAACTGCAGCGGCCGGTCTGGAAGTGGTTAATGAACAAGCGCGAAATTGCATCACGCATAGGGAAGCTTATTCGTTTCAATGGGCTACTCTACCCGTGTTGAGCTTCATGTGTTTATTTAAACAGACATTTTTTAACAATGAATGGCAAAATCACATGATTTTTCACATGTTCACGAATCGCTAAAGTGTGAATAAAGGCATAGCCATATCCTGTTGATTTTGAGGACCCATTCACACCTGAGCGTTTTAAAAGTATATTACAATATTTTTTTTAGGCAAATTATAGGTGTATTACAGGGAAATTACAGGTGTATTACAGGTATATTACAGGCATATTACAGGTGTATTACGGGGAAATTACAGGCATATTACAGGTGTATTACGGGGAAATTACAAATGTATTACAGGTGTATTACAGGTGCATTACAAGCATATTACAGGTGTATTACAAGTATACTACAGGCATATTACAGGTGTATTACAGGCATACTACGATAAAAAATAACTCTGATAAAGTATGTTCCCAGTGTGCCACATTCCATGAGAATAAAGAAAAAGAGGAAAACCCCTAGGGGTGGGACTTTGAAAGCACTACCAAAAAACAATGAATTATGAAAATATATTTATTACAAAAACAGTATAAACAAGGTACTGAACATGGTCATGAATACTAAAAAATCAAGGTATACAACAATGGAGATACAGTATTCTATAACTGACGTGTTTCAGAGCTGATTGTTGTCTCCTTCATCAGGGTATTAACAGGATATATGTCATCTATGAAATCCAAAATTAGACAGTCAACAGTAAGTTAAAACATCAATCCATTAACATACAGACATAGAAAAGCCAAATATAAATGGCAACTCAGATCTAGTTCAGTAATATATACATGAGAAATCCATGTTCGTATTTAAAAACATTGCCACATAGGATCGTCAGCAGCCCTGCTCGCATAGACATCTGCAATAGTCGTGTCTTAATATGCACAAATACAAAGGATGCAGGGACTGCACCACACCACCACCCCCAATGAGAAGAGGGTGTTTGGGCTTATGCGTAGGGGTCCCTGTTCTGGGAATTGGCCCCAGATACTGAAGCCTATAAGAATACCCTGAAGACAAAAAATTGCTTGCTGGAAAAAACATACCTATAATAAGGTCAGCAGCCAAAGAGACATACACGGCGTCAGAGCCTGAGAGGACTGGGATATTGGAGATGCTAAAGAGAAATCCAAAAAACATATAGGGTAAGTATCGCTGCTGTAGGCAGAGAACATAAAGTAGATAGCCCCTGTATTGAATGAAAGCAGCACTTGATGAAAGCATGCAGCATTACAAAGACAGAGTACTTACTGCTGGTAGACTGAAGTCTAGAGTGGATGTCCCAGGTTGTTCCTCTCAGTACCTGTGATGCCGTGGAAATGGGGCCAAGTATATGTAGACTTGTACATCTCCGCCGCGCTGTCCACTAAAAGGGTGACAGCTGTGTGCGGCCGGAAGTGAAGGAGGACCCCCCAAGTCGAGTTTGCGCTGCACCTCCACGCTGCATGTGCGCAGAATTACATCATACACATGCACTGTGGAGTGACACGACGTGTGCACATCCTACCGACACGGAAGTGTCTCCAGGAGGCCTGGAAAGCGGTCACCAAGGAGACAAAAGGGGAGTGTCAGATAGAATCTGTCAAAAGACAGGCCACTACTGCAGAGCATCCTAAAAAGGAGCGTCTTAACCGTGCCAGGCATGCAGGGCCATTTCCAATATAAAAAAGCTATATTCAAAATAGGAAATTAAGAGAAAATCCAAAAATCGAAAAATAATAAAAACTACATAGATGTAAAGCTTATATCTATAGAGTCTGAATGACATTTGTATAGATGTATAAGATACAAATTTCAAAAAACAGGTCGCAGCCAGGAAAACGAGTGCACCCATGTGGCAATGTGTACATCGAGGCATGCAGCAAAAAGCAAAGGACAAACAACGAAGGAAAAGAAGAGAAAACAATGCAAACAATAACAAAAAACATCTGTTAACAAGAAAGATTATAATTATTATTATACAAATAAAAAATGAGCCAAAAAAAAAATTCTTGTGTCAGTATGTAACAAGACAAAGAAAATTGAAACAGAAGAAAAGAAAAAACAAAAAGAAGGATACAGAGATAGAAGTCAGCCAAGAAGATTTACAGAGTGTAACCTTTAGGATGGCTACTTTTTCATCCCCCCTGAGGCAAACTGCCTCGTTGAGTCCCGGGGAAAATGTAGCTCTCAAGGTGTATATCCAGTGCAGCTCCAGCTGGAGAAGATCTTTGTTCCAGTCTCCTCATCTGGAGCTGGGGTGGATACGATTCAAAATCAAGAACTTGATTTTGGGAATTTTGCCCTGATGAACAGTGATTGTATGTCTACCTAGAGGTAGGTCAGGATTGCAAGTCTGCATGCTTCTAATATGTCGATAAGCTTGTTTCCAGAATTCGAGCTTCGTCTTACCGACATAAAAGCAGCCACAATCACATTTCAGCATGTATATCACCCCAAAGGTCCTACAATTTGCAAAATGTTTTGGTTTGAAGATTCTGCCATCAGGTAGGATTGGTTTCTTGTTGATATACATGTACCGACAATAGCCACACAAACCACACATAAAAGTACCCCTGTATTTGCAGTGTTCAAAACCTGAGTCACCTTTAAATTCACTTTTCACTAGTTTGGTAGCAATTGAAGCTGCTTTCTTAAACGTAAAGAGAGGAACCTCTGTGGTCAATCGACCCAGGGTTGAGTTCATTGTTAACATGTGCCAAAATTTGGAAACAGTCTTCCGAATCTCAACATGTTGGTTGCAATATTTGGTGATAATTCTTAATGGATTATCTTGGTTCGAGGATTTATGGGGATTTATGGGGATATAGAAGGTTGTGTCTAATGTGTGATGTGGCTTGTCTAAAGGCTTTTTTAAGGGATGTGTGGGAATAACCATTATAACCATAACCATGTACCAGCAATGATTAACCATAATCATTGCTGGTACAATTCCAACTTACTCTCAGATACTGACTGTAAGGTATCAGTGCTAGAGGACATGGTAAATGTCAAATTGAATTTGTTTCTATTCATTTTCTCCAGACACTGAGACAACAAATCCAGGGAGCCATCCCACACGGTGAAAACATTGTTGATATACCTAAACCATAATAGAAAATGGTTAGGGTAGATCGACAAGGCCTCACCGGTAAGGAACATATGCTCCCACTCCTCCAGGTACAGGTTGGCATATTACAGTGCACAGCAGGTCCCCATCGCTACCCCCTACACCTGTAGGTGGTGGGAGCCATTGAAGGTAAAGACGTTGTGATGTAGGCTGTATTCTAAGAGGGATAGGATAAACTCATTATGACCCCAATCCTTATCTCCTCTTTGGTAAATAGTATGTTTTACAGCTGCCAGCCCCCTATCATGGGTAATGGAGCTGTAAACAGCCCCTACATCAATTGTCACAAGAGAGGCATTCCCCGGAACTGTAAGATTATCAATGATCTGAAGAAAATTAATTGCATCCTTCACATATGATGGTAAGCATTTAACATGCGGTATCAAACGCTTGTGACTAAGTGACTTGCATTCTCACTGATCGAACCTCTACCCGATATGATCGGTCTACCAGAAGGATTGATGGCATCCTTATGGATTTTAGAAAGGGAGTAGAAATCAGAAAATGAGTTCTAATATATTCCCATGTGGTTTTAGTGAAGGTATTATTGAAATATGCCAGATCAACTAGTTGGTAATATTCTTGATTTAATTTTTCCACTATATTAATAGTAATCTTTCAATATCAATTTTTATTTTACAAATTTTTTTTACACATGGCTATATATTTAGTATTGTCCATCAGGACAATATTTCCTCCCTTATCCACTGGCTTAATTATAGTAGTGTTATCCGTAAGATGTTTCAAAGCCTGTCTTTCCCGATCGTTTATATTTGTCAATCTGGGGGAATGGATGTTTAGTTCTTCAATTTCTCCATTTACTAACTTCAAAAAAGCCAAAATCTTGAGATCAGAATTGGGTGCTGGTAACGTATATGTTTTTTTCTTTAGTTTGGAAACAAGGGCGGGGTCTTTAGCTGCATATCAGGTACCGTGAATCAGACCGAGACAGAAGTATAGTTAAATCACACTTGTTTAATAATAAGAATAATAAGGTAAACAGAGTAAGCGTAGTCAAAACAAGCCAGAGTTCAGTAACCGGATCGGGTAGTCAGCCAAGCAAATATAAGAGAGCCAGAGATAAACGTAGTAGTAGTACAGCAAGCAGGATCAGGAGCCAGAAGAAACGTCAACCGAGCAAGTCTTCAACAGGAACGCAGGATAAAGTCTCTGTAATGTTGACAGAGGTGAAGGCAGAGATCAGGTGAGCTGGACGACTTTAAGTAGGCAGGACTGACGAGCAGAATCAACAACAGCTGGGTAACTGTGGAGAAAGATGGGAGCTGGCAATTAGCCAACAGCTGAGCGCCCAGCTAAGAGAAGGAAGGGCTGAGCCCAGCCCTGACACTGCACCAACATTGGCTTCTTCAGAAAGAGAAAGGACCCAGGGTAGATCAATGCGGTCAATGAGATCAGCTGTGTCGCTCTCCTCCAAGAGAGAGACCAGCTGGTCCAATGCTTGGTTTTCTCTGGGCGTAAGATCTACTTGTCCACCTGGTTTTTGATACAAATTTCTCAGGATCAATTTTCATGCAAATAATTGTAGGTCCTTAACAAATTCAAATCTGTCCAGATTATCATTTGGACAGAAACTGAGACCCTTGTGAAGGACCTGAATTTCATCTACAGTAAGTATATGGGAAGAAAGATTCACTGTGTTCTAGACCTGTTAGATTAATCAGTCCCCAAAACAGATATAGAAGATCTAAGATGTATGTGTTGGCTTTGTGCTGGTTAAAAGTGCTTCTACAAAAAGGGAAGGTTCAGATCCATCCAATCCCTGAGCAGTCTGAAATTTAGTGTTGGGGTGGGACAAAGAGCCCATTGCTTGTGTTGAAATAGATAAAGAAACAGATGAGCCCATCACCAAAGTTGGCGCCTTACCTATTACCTTAGGTAGCATAGAAGAACACCCAAGTGTAGTCTTATTGTTGGTTTTTTGTCCTTGTGAGTGGTCACCGGTCGTTCTCCGATTACTGCGTGAAGTTTTCTTTTTTTTTTTGGAAGCACCTATGATGAAACAGAGGATAGACTGGAAGAAGATTGTGAAATAGCAGAATAGTGTTTCTTTTTATGAGCAAATCTATTGGTTCTATATTGTTGACTGTTGTTCCATCTATATGCATACGGCAGGCATATTAAAGGTGGATTACAGAGTCATATTACAGGTGTATTACAGGCATGTTACAGGTGCATTACAAGCATATTACAGGCATATTACAAGTGTATTATATGCATGCTACAGGCATATTATAGGCATATTACAGGTGTATTACAGGCATATTACAGGTATACTACAGGCATATTACAGGTGTATTACAGGCATACTACAGGCATATTACAGGTGTATTACAGGCATATTACAGTTGTATTACAGGCATGTTACAGGTGCATTACAAGCATATTACAGACATATTACAGAACAGGTGTATTACATGCATACTACAGGCATATTACAGGTGTACTAAAGGCATATTACAGGTGTATTACAGGCATATTACAGGCATATTACAGGTGTATTACAGGCATATTACAGGCATATTACATGTGTATTACAGGCGTATTACAGGCATATTACAGATGTATTATAGGGAAATTACAGGTGTATTACGGGCATATTACAGGTGTATTACAGGAGTATTACAGAGATATTACAGACATATTAAAGGTGTAGTACAGGCATATTACAGGTGTATTACAGGCATATTACAGGTGTATTACATGCATATTACAGGCATATTACAGGTGTATTACATGCATATTACAGGCATATTACAGGTGTATTACAGGCATATTACAGGTGTAGTACACGCATATTACAGGTGTATTTCAGGCATATTACAGGCATATTGAAGGTGTATTACAGGCATATTACAGGTGTATTACAGGCATATTGCAGGCATATTATAGGTGTATTACAGGCATATTACAGGTGTATTACAGGCATATTACAGGCATATTAAAGGTGTATTACAGGTATTTTACAGGTGTATTACAGGCATATTACAGGTGTATTACAGGCATATGGCAGGCATATTATAGGTGTATTACAGGCATATTACAGGTGTATTGCAGGCATATTACAGGCATATTACAGGTGTATTACAGGAATATTACAGACATTGTACAGATGTATTGCAGGCATTTTACATTGATAAACACTGATGGACACTGAAGAGGCAGCACTGATGGGCACTGATGAGGCCCGCACTGATGGGTACTGATGAGGAGGCATTGATAAGGCTGCACTGATATGTGGCACTGATGGGCACTGATAGGCTGCACTTATGGGCATTGACAGGCATTACTGATGGGCACTGACATGCAGCACTGATTGGTAATGATTGGCAGCACTGATGGGCACAGATTGATAGCACTTGTGGGCACAGATTGGCAACACTTGTGGGCACTGTTGGGGCTGCACTGATCATCAGGACACTGATGATCAGTGCCCTTATTATCAGTGTGGATGTCCTCTGTGTGGGTTTGCTAGTTATCGGCTCTCCTTTCCTCACGTGCTGTCAGCATGAGGAAAGGATTGCTGATAACCGGCAAATCCTGTTTACACTGTGATCAGCTGTGATTTGACACAGCTGGTCACACGGTAAGGAGCTGCTGTGATTGGCTCTTTACCCTGATCTGTGTTCAGCTGTGTCCGAAGGATATGATGATCACAGATCTGTGCCGATGCCGCAGCTAAAAACCTTCAACAAAAAACAGAAATAGGGGTAGACTCCAGTAAACAAAGAAATCAAGATTCAAATACAGATAACCACTCAAAACAGCCTATAGCTTCACCACATAGTCCACTGGCTGCAAATATGCACACAGAAGCATCTCTGTTCAGGAAACTCTTTGGGAAATAATAATGTATATATTTCTACAACTGGGCTTCTCTTCTGATTCAAAATATGCTATGCAATTATGTGAAATGAGATCTGTGCAGAAATACCTCTCAAGTATAGTGTAGACAATACAATTCAGTCTTCATCAAGCTCAGCAGAACACCTTGCAATTTAATGTAAGAGCATGGAGCATCAGTGTCTTTTGAACGGACAAAATATATATATATTTTTTTTAATCTGGGAGGCATTGGGGGCCCATGAAGCATCAAAACGGCCCATTCAGAAAATGTAAAAGTAGAGATGTTTTCTGAGGGAATGGATTAAAGTCTAAATTCACCTTGTTTTTCCTTAATTCCAGCTTCTTTATGTACCATTATAAAATTAAAGCGGAGGTCCACCCACCACTGCACAAATTAAAAGCCAGCAGCTGCACATACTGCAACTGCTGAATTTTACTAATTGGACACTTATCTGTCCTGGAGTCCAGCGATGTCAGCACCGCAGCTGATGTTTCCATCAGCTGTCGGGTGCATGCTGCCTCCATTGCCAGTAAGGGAACCCAGCAGTGAAGCCGGGAACCCTATTGCACATGATCGAGGCTCCGCTCCTCTCTCCTACTGTCCCAGTGGCCGGGGAAGGAGGAGGGAACCTGGGTGGTGACATCAATACCTGCGGCTGAGGCTCCCGGAAGGTATCCTGTCCCCCTCCCCCCAAAAAGTGCCAAATGTGGCACCAGAGGGGGGAGGAGTACAACGAGCAGAATTTCCGCTTTTGGGTGGAACTCCGCTTTATTGTACTTATTTTGCAGAAAATAAAAATCTTTCTATTTTCCCTACACCAGCCCTTATCGCAGCATCCAATTTGTTGTATGGGAAACTTCTACATTATGGACTTTAGGTTGTGAAAGCCAGTAAGACACTGGAAGGAGTTCGCCAGCTGACCTCATTAATAGGCATGTGCAATTTGTTTCGTTCCGAATTTGTTATTTAACGAATTTCGACAAATTCGTTAATTCGGGAATATCCGAATTAACGAAAACTCGTTTAACGAATTTTTCAGAATATTCGTAAATTCGATAAAATTGGACATTCGTAAATTTGGGCATTCGTACATTCGCAATTTACTAATGTACATTCGTACATTAGTAAATTAGTGAATTCGTAAAATTGTAAATTCGAAAATTCGGAAATCTGAAATAATAGTTAACTAATAATAATTTAACTATTAGTAATTACTAGTAACTTTTAAATTATAGGTATTGTAATTTCCTTTCAAATTTGGCTGTTAGTGAACGTAACACATACAAATTTATCCGAAGTGATGAATGATCCGAAAAAACGGAATGGAACGTAATGAATTAATAATAATAAATAACAATAATAATAATAACAACATTTTAATATTATTATTTATTATTCATTTGTTCCATTCCATTTGTTTAGATGCAGCATTCTTTTGGATAATATTAAAATGTTGTTATTATTATTATTGTTATTTATTATTATTAATTCATTATGTTCCATTCCGTTTTTTCGGATCATTCATAACTTCGGATAAGTTCGTATTTGTTACATTCACTGACAGTCAAATTTGAAAGGAAATTACAATACCTATAATTTAATAGTTAGTTACTATTTCAGATTTTTGAATTTTCGGGTTTTTGGATTTTCAAACTTCGAATTTACAAATTTCCGAATTTTCTAATTTAGAAATGTACGATTTTACGAATTTACGAATGTACGAATTTACGAATTTACGAATGTAACAATGTACGAATGAATGAATGAATGTTCGAATGTACGAATGTACGAATGAACGCATTTACGAATTTACGAATGAACGCATTTACAAATTTACGAATGAACAAATTTACGAATCGCGATCATAACGAATGACCCGAAAAACGAAAAAAATAATAAACTAATGAAACGAAAACGAAAATGAACGAGTTTTTTGGCTGTGCACATGTCTACTCATTAACTACTTAAGGATCGAGCCTCTTTCTAAGATTTGTTGTTTACAATTTAAAAATGCTTTTTTTTGCTAGAAAATTACTTAGAACCCCCAAAGATTATACTTTTTTTTCTAACACCCTAGAGAATAAAATACTTTCTGTCACACCGTATTTGTGCACTTTTTTTTGAAAAAATACACTTTTTTGAATTAAAAAAATAAGACAACAGTAAAGTTAACCCTTTTTTTTATATTGTGAAAGATAATGTTATGCTGAGTAAATTTATACCCAACATGTCACGCTTTAAAACTGCGCCCGCTCGTGGAATGGTGACAAACTTTTACCCTTAAAAATTTCCATAGGCGACATTGAAAAAATTCTACAGGTGGCATGTTTTGAGTTACAGAGGAGGTCTAGTGCTAGAATTATTGCTCTCCTTCTCCCGATCATGGTGGTTTGAACACCGTTTTCATATGCAAAAAATGGCCCTTTAAGAGCTATGGGCTGAAGTGATGTTTTGACGCCGCTTCCGCCCTGCAATGGTATGGAGACGGGCAATGCCCTCCGGTAAGCAGCAGAGGGCACCGCCAATAAAAGTGATCTTGCGGTGAATCCGCCACAGAGATCACTGTTATCAGAAACCGGACTGTCTGCTGAAGAAGAGGATACTAGGGTTATGGCAGCTACCTGCTGCCATAACAAAGATATCCCTCTTCAAAGTTAGGACATATATCGGCGTGCGGCGGTCCTGAAGTGGTTAACAAACACCCGCCCCCTCCAGGATATGGTTACCGCCCACCAGGTTCTTATTTGTTTTAGTATCTCTCCTTCCCCTTGCATCAATCATTCATTTGGCAGCAGAGTATGCAGGTGCTGAGCGATCAGATAACAGCCTATGTGGTTAGAGCTGTAGCATTGAAAACAAGAGAAGTGTGTCTTGGAAGTATGTCAATTCAAGTCAAATCAAGTCAAACTTTATTGTCCTTCTACTACACGTGAGGACCTACAGTAGAACGAAATGTTGTATCTTACCGGACCATGATGCTACATACTAATTAAATATAATTATAAATATACAAGAATAGAACACAGCAAATAGACCTTAAAAGTAAAAAAAAAATAGACCTATACACATCTGGGAACTATGTAACTGTACATATATGTAAAGCTCACCAAATATTTGCCATTGATGAATAAGCCCAGATGTGTTGCAATAGGACAGTTTGCAGGTGCAAATGTGCTTTAAAGCTATTGTGAAAAATCCAAAAGGCATATATGTGGTGAATGACCCATAAACTAACCTTTCACCACTTTATAAATATATGAGATTCAGAAGAACTACATTTTGTCTTTGCTACTTAATATAGTTTGGAATTGAACACTCTGCACTAGAGAGAAATTCAGAAAAAGTTAAAACACAACATGGTTGTTAGTTGTTAGCCATCACCAGCAATGATTTGTTTTGAGGCAAAAAAAAAAACAAAAACACAAGTGATCTTCAGTGGTTGAGGTACTTAACCTCCCTGGCGGTATGATTCTTTCTGATTTTAGGTGCTGAAAGCGGTACAATTATTTTGCATGGAAATTTAGCGTTTTATATTGTAGGCCTGTAATTCTTAACAATAACACACTTAAATCTGTCCAAACAAGAGTCTAGTAGATATCCCGGGTATGATAAAGTTTGAAACACAAAAACATAAATTATAATATAATAAAAAAAAAATAATAATTAAAAAAAATAAAAATAAATAGTAATAAAATAAATTTCCACACGATTCACTATCGCTCAATTCTGCAAGTGTTCTAATTTACTATCGCTGTTTTCTAGCTGGTCTAAAGCCATTTTTGACGTAAAGGGACACTTTTTGGTTGCTATGGACAATCTCCAGTTTCCAGGCAGAAAGAACAGTATATGCAATATAAAACTGCATGCAGGGCATGGGCCAGAGCACTGGGGACAAATGAGATGTGAAATGATTTCATACAGTACTGTAATCTGTAAGATTACAGTACTGTATGTGTTATGCTTTTTACATTTTTTTGAATTTGCCGCCAGGCTCCGCCCCCGTGCGTCGCGACGCTCGCAGGGAACGGAGCCTGGCACAGAGAGGCTTCGGAACAGGACACAGCCCGCGGACACTGCGGGGGACATCGCAGGATCCCGGGGACAAGGTAAGTAAGGAGGCACCAGGATCCTGCGATGCAATCCCGAGTGTGGCTCAGGGTTACCGCTAATGGTCCTGAATTTTAACCCCGAGCCACACTCGGGAATACCGCCAGGGAGGCTACAAGACACAGCACAGAAGGGTAGCTTGAAGCTTGTGGGCCCTGATGCAAAAGCTGACCTGATCCCTGTTTTGCTTGCGTCTATCTACCAAGGTTACTCTGTGGTATAAGCAAGGAAGCTGAGATTTCTGCAGTGTGTAAATGTACAAATCATATTGTAACAAACGCAACACAATCCCGCCCCCCCAAACCACCACTACCACTCACAACGTCCACCTCGTGCCAAGTAACTCCCACCACTCACCAAGATACACCGAGTGGCTAAAAAGTTTTTTAGAATCTTTATTTACATATCGAGAGGGTAATGAACAAGATTTTGGAGAACCCGTCTGCATTTTGACACACATTTTCAATTCTTTTGAATACCCTGGAGCAGGGGCATGCAACCTTTGAAAGGTGGAGATCTACCTAAACAACATAAAAGAGATTAAAGATCACTGCAGTTCAGAAAGACTAGAAATGCCTAACTAAATAGTAGGGTAAATTTAGGAAAATATACTGTATATCAAAACAAATGTCACTGTTCAAATATAAACTTAGCCTACATTAATAGTCGACAGTGTAAATCAGTAGAGCAGTGGACAGTGTCAGTAGGGCAGTGGAAAGTGTCAGTAGGGCAGTAGACGGTGTCAGTTGAGCAGTGGATGGTGTCAGTATGGCAGTGGACATTGTCAGTAGGGCAGAGGATGGTGTCAGTAGAGCCGGGAACGGTTGCAGTAGAGCAGTGAACAGCCTCAGTAGTTTTTCTATTTTTTTTGCATTTTTAATTACATTTTTTACATTTATAGCAGCCCTATTAGGGGCTTTGATGAAATATCAGGGGTCTAAATAGACCCCTGATGTCTTACCTTTGAGTCAGAAAAAGGAGATTGAGGACACAGTCCTCAATCTCCATCTCTGCAGCCTCAGCTGCACAGAATGAATGGCTGTGCACTGTCTCCCTGTTCATTCACATACTGAAGCATAGTAAACATAGTTCACTATGCTTCAGTTATGAATGAACACAGTGAGTGATCGGTACCTTCAGGGAAAGGAAAGGGCAGGTAAATTACATATTTACTGGCCTCTTACCCGCTCTCCATCCTGAAATGAGGAGGGGGTATCAGGGGAGCAAACAGGGGAGCCCAGGCAGAAGAAGGAAGTGAAACTTGGACATGAAGGACAACGGGGCAGCATATACTGGTACCAATCCCTGTATTTTCCTCCTGCAGCCACTGAAAGCTGGTGGAAGGCAGTGGAGGATAAGCAGGCTTTCAGTGGCTGCAGGAAAAAAATACAGGAATCGGTTCCAGAAAATGCCTGTGCAGGATAAAACCTAAAGTGACTGGCAGGCTGCACGGTCCCCTGGAGCATGGGCGGGGTCGCCATTGTGACCTTTGCAACCTCTCAAGCTCTACAAGTAACACAGAGGTGAAATAGGAAAATTCCTGATTATTCCAATTTTGCTTCCTTATATGTTCCTTAATAACTGTTTTACCCTACCATTGATCTTGTTTTACCCTGGGGCCTAACTGTGGCACGGGCCAAGTCAAACACTGTAAAGCACTATGTAGCCAGGTACTTGGCTAATAATGGAGAGAGAGAAAAACACTTGTTGCAACTGCTCTTTGTGGCTGCTGCCCTGCGGTGCTGAGTTGGTTAACAGCTATATCAACAGGCAGAGGGAGATGCTGAACAGGAAGTGTTCAATAGACTGAGTCAGAGGAAAGAGACTCCAGTCTAAGCCTAGGTTCACACTGAGTACGGGAATTATATTGTGCAAGTTCAGCTAAACTTTCACGATTTCATTGCCGAATGTCAGTCCCGATTACGGGGAAAATTTTAGAGACATCTGTGCGAGTTTCTGCACAGATGTCAAATGGAAATCGCACCCCAAAGTTGCCAAAAGTAGTAGAGAAACTACTTTTGGAAATTGGTGTGGCGCTATACCGATTAGGATGCTGTTATTGCTGGCAATTGCCGCCGATTTGGCATGCGATTTGACAAGTCAAATTGCATGTCAAATCACACCAATGTGAACCAGGGCTAATCAAGAACTTTTGAATTGCATTTTCCAGAGAGAGTTTACCAGAAGGAGGGGAAAGAGCTGCATTTTCTCAGGCTGTACAGGACACAGCTTCCCTTTTTCCATGAGGGAGACTGGAAAGTGTAAATCGCTGTCCAGTGTGCACCACCACTGCTGCATATCAGTTGCCTGAGCCAAAGCCAAAATCCCCAGGGTGCAGATCAGAGAATGGACTAATCACTGTGTGTTACATATGTGTACATGCACCTACATTTTGAGGTCCGTTACACGTGTGTGGGTACTCTCTCACCATAAGCTGCTATACTGTACATGCATATGTCCATCCACTGCCAACTATCTATTCATTTAATTAATTTATTTATTTATTAACTATACAATTTAATTTTTTATATTTTATCTAATTCCTTTTAACTGGAGGCATTCCTTCACCTATATACATGTCTGCCCACAGCCCTTGGTTAACAGTATGAGAGCTGCTGGTAGGCTTGCTAGTGTGGTCTCACTTTGGGTGGTTCACCACTAGAGGGGGAAGGGCATCGAGTACTAGATTGCCCAAGTCCACCCTCCTAGAACCACCCCGCAGGATATGACACTACTCTAGAGTCTTCGGCCTCCCGGAAGGCGGAAGCGATGTCGGCCGTGACTGGGAGTGACGGGTGGAAATGCATATCTATCCGCCCGCACTTCCTGGTTGCGGCTGCCTACCTTGTCCCTCAGGAGCTTCCTGTCTCCCGGAGGGCAGAAGTGACGCAGGCCGTGACCAGAAGTGATGGGTGGAACGCAAATCCACCTGCACTTCCTGGTTGCGGCTGGGCGTGCGTGCCACGCGGAGGAATGGCAACACGATCTGATCTACACCCAATTATACTGTTGTTGGAGCGGAGTAGATTCATTTCGGATCCCCCTCCTTATGTCTCCTCCAAGTGTCCCCCAGCCTTCCTCATAAAACAGCCAGTACTAAGGGAGGTTGCACTGCCTGGAACATATTGAGTGTGGTGAGTGTACTCTCTCTGTATAAAATTAAATATATGGTAATAAGATTCTAGTATGGTATGTGTTGTCGCGTGTGAAATGGTGGCTCTGTGCAGGCCATGCAATTTTGTAATGTCGTGCCCTGTGTGGGGGAGGCGGAGGCATGGTAGATGGCTCCGTACGGTGAGAGTGGTTGGGGATTGGATGGCAATGGGATGGTGACAGCAGCACGTTGCATGCATCATGTGATGCATGGATATGGTAGGTAGAGCCTACTGGTGTAGGTGTGGCAGGCTCTGGTGGGCGTTTACTCATATGTGTGACTGTGGGTAAATTAAGGGAATCCTAGAGGAGGTCAAACTACCATCACTATGGCTCTGAGGAAGAGGGTTCGGCCTCGTAACATGTAAGCCACTTGCGATGCCATCTGGTTCCTCCAAATATCTGGTCCAGGCTTTAGGCATCTAGAGATACTGCTCACTATTTCTGGAGTATTGAGAAGCCTTGTTTTAAAGCTCATTTGTGAGTATATTTCTTGTTATTTTAAGAATATATTTTATCTTTGGTAATGCACAAGGTTGGTGCGCCCTCCTGTTCTTTTTGTATAAATCACTGTGTGTTACTAGCTGTTAAACTGCAATATTGCTGGGACTGGTGAGCTGCTGCTGTGGAGATTTACTCTCTGCTGCAAGAGAGAGAGGCTGAGCCCTTTGAGAAATGACCATACAGCCATATAGTAGCCTTAATGCTGCCTGCAGGCTTGACTTAAAAATTCTCATATGCACCTATGGTACAACTGGCCCCTAATGTTAGCCGGTTGAAGAGTTAGACCTAACAACTGCCTCTTTACAGCTGCTACACTGGGACCTTTGCTTATTGTCTATGCTAAAATGTACCTCTCAGGAGACTTTACACCATATTCTAGCCATCCTCCTAGAATGCACTCTAGACTAGATATAGCATTGTTATTCACATTGCAGTTAATGCATACAGTGTATGCACTGTTTATTGCTGATTCATGAGTTAATTTCTGTCTAGTAGTACCGAACTCTAGTCTAAATTAAGGCATAGTACTTATACTGTCTAGCAGAACTGTGTGTTAACTTACCCTCTGTATGTTCATTCATGCTCAAACCACCATTTACTGTAACTAGAACCAATACATTGAGTTTATTTCCAGCTAAATTGTCTTATGTCTATTTCCTGCTATTAATTCACAGTCGAGGTAAAGGTATCCACACTCTGGATTCACTCAACCAGGTTTGCCAGTGGGGCAGAGGTTGAGTCGAGGCGCAGAACAGAGAACCCAGATTACAACGGGCTCTTTGGGGAGTAGTGCTACAGCTAGAAAAAGGAAGAAGTAACAACAGTTAAAGTAGAACTATGGGCAAAACTTTTTTTTCATTTTGGATAGAGCAAGGGAGGGTTATAACCTCTGTCAGATTTTTTTCGCCATCTGTGTCTCATTGCAGAGATTTCCCTTCACTTCCTATCCCATAGCCAAACAGGAAGTAAAAGAAAATCCCAGCAAATACAGGGAATTCCTTAGGGACACCCAAGTCACCAGAACTTAAGTCCTCATTGGAAGATTTTCCTTCTATTACTTTTCTAGGGACAACCCAAAATCTGGGATTTTATTTTACTTTCACTTTCAATGATAATGGTAAACAGGACAATTACAATAGAAAGAGTGACTCTCCTCAACGGGGGCACAGACAGCAATAAAAATGAAGAAGCGTTCTAATCCCTCTGCACGCAAACTAAAAAAAAGGTTTTGCCTTTAGTTACAGTAGACTTTAAGTCCCTCCAGTTAACAATGCTTTCATATAGTTGGATGGCCATAAGAGAAATTACCATCAGAGTGTAGTAACTGCTGCTGTTGTGAAATAATGTAAAGCATTGCTGATAGTGATGATGACAACAATGAATGACACAAGAGTTTAAGACTCTAAATAGCTCTAAATAGCACTGTATCATTTAGATGTATTCTTCTCTAACTGCCACCAGGAAATTGCAAGCACATGCTCTACCATTTCTTTTAAATAAATGTTGTGTTTTATGATATAATCCCTAAAGTCTGTCTACGAAAAAGGGTGGGAATGCACAAGGTAGGAGGGAATGACACGATAACATGTTTAAGCCTGCTGAATGTAAAATGTTCTGGAATGGTAATCGAACACTTGTGGTGGGAGTAGAATTAGCTGGTAGATAGCGGACAGCAACAGCAGTATTAGTGTAAGTGGCTGCAACAATCCCGCCCCATTTGTGGTCAGTGGTAGTAATGTTAAACACTTCAGGATTGGTGATCATTTGCAGGCTGCTATAATAATATCCCTCATTACATGCTGTAACAACCCCCTTTCTCCAGCATTAGTGTTCAGTGTTTTCATACCATGCTCCCATCCTTCTGCTTTACCTGTCAACTGGCAGTGCTTTACTCTTACTGTTGGGTGGGTAATGGAATGCATGTTGCAGACTACAGCACCCGCCAAGAGCTGGTACCAGGCGTGAACAATCCCCTGACCCCCTCCCCCCACACACACACACACACACACACACACACACACACACACACTAGGAATGCCCTGTGTCAAGAGGAGGAAAGATACAGTGTTTTCCTGGGCAAATTTCCAGAGATTGTGGGAGACTAGTACATGGAACAAGACAGTGCAGACTGTTTGCTGGGGTCTGTACACTGTGGCAGAGAGGACACAGCTTGTACAGAGATTGAGTACTTTTGCTGTGCCCATGAGAGCCTGAGGACTAAATCGCAGAGAGATTGTTTGCGGAGCTGACACTGGAGAGATCTGATCGAGAGGACTGAGACTTCTGGGACAACTGATCACCAAGCATACTGGACCTGATCCGTTACTGGGACTGGTGAGTGGAACTACTGTGCGTAACCCCTTGCTGCCTACAGTTGATGCCAACTGAGACCACCCTTACTTAGCAGCCCATCAGCCATCCCATATGTACAATCTTAAAGGGACAGCTACATGTGCACCACCCAGGGGCATAGATAATGAGGGTCAGGGGGTCCAAACTCTCCCCCCAAAGCTTCCATTAATGGTGCAGCAGCTAGGCTAGTGCAGCCTTTAAGGTGCAAGAGTCTACTCAACATGAACAAGCTGCCGGGACATGGGAGATCCTGAGTGATGTCAGGAGTGAGGGATTTATTAGGGAGCCTCAGCTACTTATTGGCTGGGGAGGCAGGGGGTGGAGCAGCCTGTAGGCTACAGGCTACCCCATTTCCTGCTGCCTCCTCAGTGCGCTGCCCATCACTTTAACTAAATCTTCATTTTGCTGGCTTCCTATAGTGCAGGTGCAGGATGGAACAGGTCTGAGTGGTGACTCTGATGAGGGAAGAAGACTACACACAAGCTCCTGAACTGTCTGCAAGTGATACTTCTGTATTAATAGAGGTGAGGGAGAAGAGAGCAAGAAAGAGTTTTCCCCAGAAAAATTAGAGAAAAATAGAGAGCTGTTAGAAATACCTGTATAGTGCATAGCCTGTGCCCCCCTTATAATAACAGTCACTATAATACCACGTATATTCCTGTCCTTTTTTTAACAGAATGACAGCAACCTGACACTTGTTCAGCATAAGTGTTAGCTTACAGTGCTCATGGAATATGGGTGGCATAACAATGACTGTTATTAGGTGAGGTTTACACTAACCAAAGCTCTAAAAAATGATCCATGGTGGATAATTTTTCAAAATGTGGCTAAGCAGATGCTGTCAGGTGTTCAGATCGTGGTCCAGAGGGTAAAAAAGGAATGGGATGTATGAGAGTCCATCTAAATCGCTGTTAGTATTAGATGGGGAGGTGCACCAGGTGGGGCATGTGCTGAGCAAGATGAGTTGCTAATAATTTGGCGCACATTTTAAGATCTGTATTAAAAAGGGAGATGTTGCAATAATTGGCTGGATCACGAGGGGATTTTCCAGGTTTATGAATAGTGGTGATGCTGACTTCAAGAGTTTCTGATGGAATATAACCAGTGGCCAAGGTTTTGTAGTATGCGTTACTGAAGCTGGCCGGCTGGGGAGGGCCCTGATCAACGAACTCCTGCTTTTTGTGTGTCCTCAAAAAATACTTCATAAGGACTTCATAATAACACGTTAGAAACTATAATACATTGCAAAGCTTTGGCCACCCCCCTCTCAAAAAAGGGGGGGGGGCAAGGACTAGCCACCAGAACTGCCTGCAGATTATTATTTTTTTTTTTTACCCAAGCTATCCTACTATGCTTTGTTCTGCAATATGGGATGACAATATGTTCTGCAATATTAATTAAAAACAAGGAAAATAAAAAAAAAAGAATTTTTGATTGCACATGATTGGATGTTAAAAGCCAGCAAAGTGTTATCTCATTTACTAAGTTCTGGGGAAAATTCCCTTGCAAAGTGCAACTTCCCTTGCAAATTTAACAGCCTATTTGCTTTTATAGCAATTCAACTCCTATATCTCCATACAGTGGCAGCCTTGGTAGAGGCAGGGCTTTGTCTTCTAGTGTCCGACGCACCCTTTTAATGAGTGGCGCTCTAATGAACTGATTGTTGTCATTTAAAACCGGCCATACATGGATCACAGTTTGGCCAGTTCAGCAGGGACCTGATGAATTTCATTCCATGTATGGGCAGGGAGGTTGTACAGAAGTCCATCTAGCCAGCGACGCTGATAAGGCCTCTTGCACACTGTAGCTTGAAAAAGCTCAGTACAGCTTATTTTTTTACTGAGCTAAAATACAGCCCAATCATTGTAATGTGCCTATGTACACAGGCGCGTAAAAAAGCACTGTGTATTCTTCAATTAAAAAAAAAAAATAGAAAAATCTGCATTTTTAGTCAGTAAATTACTCCTATATATGCACAAATGAGTGCAAATGCGCGCAAATCCACACAAATGTGCGCTGAGAATAAGTTGGCGTGAAATTGTGTGAATGCATATGTGCGGAAATGCGCAAAAATACGTGCAAATACATTAAAAAAAATGTCTGAAAAAGTAAATTCTCAAACAGGAGTATCGTGTGCAAGAGGCCGCGTACACACGACCGGACTTTACAGAATACTTTGCCCGGCGGACTTTTCGACGGACTTTACGACGGACTTTCCGAATGAACGGACTTGCCTACACACGATCAACCAAAGTCCAACGGATTCGTACGTGATGACGTATGACCGGACTAAAACAAGGAAGTTCATAGCCAGTAGCCAATAGCTGCCCTAGTGTTGGTTTTTGTCCATCGGACTAGCATACAGACGAGCGGACTTTTCAACCGGACTCGAGTCCGTCGGATAGATTTGAAACATGTCAAGGGGGGTTGTGACCAATCCACACTATTTTTGCAAAAGAACACCAACATGCCTCCATCCCAATATATGCGAAAAGATAGGGGGAAGAGAAGCGGGACTTTGTATGAGGCATGTGGGTGAGTATGTTGGGCTATATGGTAAATGTTATAGTATAAAAAATGAGATCAGTGTAAATTCCACAAATGGTAATATATCATAATCCTGGTATAAAAGTTTTAATGGCATGGGAATTTGGGCCAGATACTGTATCTGGCCCAAATTCCCATGCCATTAAAACTTTTATACCAGGATTATGATATATTACCATTTGTGGAATTTACACTGATCTCATTTTTTATACTATAACATTTACCATATAGCCCAACATACTCACCCACATGCCTCATACAAAGTCCCGCTTCTCTTCCCCCTATCTTTTCGCAGATTTGAAACATGTTTCAAATCTAAGTCCATCAAACTTTTGAGAAAACAAAGTCCGCTGGAGCCCACACACGATCGAATTGTCTGACGAAATCCGGTACGCCAGACCAAGTATGCCGTAAAGTCCGATCGTGTGTACGCGGCATAAGTGTATTCTGATGGCAGGGAAGTCTCTCACGTTTAAGAATACAATAGCTCAGCGGGTGAAGGGGGAAAGGAGCCTTTTTTTTTATGTTCAACCCACTGTTTGAGCGAAAAAACAGACCCATCTATGGGCTGCCTAACAGGCACCTAGTGGATAGGCTAGAAAAGCAGACTCAGCAAGGAAACTTTTGAAAATGTTTTCTGTTCCTTCAAAACCCTCGAATCGATTTAGCCACTTGCTTACAGAGACACCATAGTTCAATAGCTGCTCCTCCAACTAATTATGCAGGATGCGATGTACCTTTTTTTAAAACTAAATGAAAATGTCAGATATTGTTTTCTGATGAATACACAACAAAGGAAAGCATGACAGAATTTTAATATAAAGTCCAAACAGTAGATTGCTTTTTCAGATAACTGTTTTTGCACTACAGCTGAGGTTTCCTGTACATTATATGAGTTTTTTTGTGAATGGCTATAGAAATGAAATTTTGTTTCACTGAAATTTTGTTTCTGTGGTAAATTGACTGTAATGTTTTCATATCATAGCTGACTCAGAGAGCATCCAGCAACATTAGGCCAATGTACTCTCATTGGAAGAGAGAATAATAGCAGAATAAATATGGTTTGCCTTTCACAATGTCTAAAATACAAAAGTAAAATCAAATAACCTACTTGTACATTTACCGCTGTGAACTTTAGTCCATATATATGTGCTTTAAAGGCATTTGGTGTTTGAGATGATACATGCTCACTGGTTCTCTCAGCAGTTTTTAATGTTTAAAAGGTTCACATTACTGGGATGAACTATAAAAATAAACCTTTATTGATAAAAAAAAAGATAGATAATTAGAAGCCAAATTCAAAGAGTTTTTTGAACACCTACTCAAAATGGAACCTGCTTCCTGCAAAGTTTTGAAGCGCAGTTAACATAACTGTTTTCTTTATTAAACCCAGTAATATGAAAATAGTTCCCCCACAGTGCCCACAGTTTATAAATCTTCTTTTTACATTAAATATTGCCATTATATACCTTTTTGGATGATCTGTATATCACGGTTACATGATAAACTGCAGAGTTTCTTCAGTGCTGAGAGTTCAGAAAGGAGGAGATTTTCTCTGCATGTGTGATGTCGATATCATGCGACCTGGCTAGCTCTGAGAACAAGAAACTGTTCTCTCCAGCATAAAAGACACAACTGAGCAGGTTGTCTACCCTGCTTGTGTTAGCTGAATTTCCCCAGATAGACAGTGCAGGAGGGGGAGGACCTGTGCATACAGGATAAAAGAGCCTTTTTACACAAAGTTCCACAGTGAGTATAACAAGCAGGCTATGCTGCATATACAGACAGATTTTACTTTTGTGGGTTTAATAACACTTTTAACTGATCATACACTGTGCAAATTTCATATGGTTCCTAATTAACTGGCTGAAATGTGCTTTGTGCTTGTTTTGTTGACCCCCTCTGGCTTGACATTCTTTGACCGAAAAATCAAAGGAGTCAGGCGAAAAATCGAATGCAGCTACTGTTCAGGGATTATGAAAGTTGCCGCTAAAGCCGACTACAAGGATTTGTGCTGTATAGTGTGGATGGAGGAATCTGTTAGATTACCTTTGTGTATTTTGTAGATTGAATTAAAAAAATCAGTGTATGGCCAGCCCATATTTTTCATTGGATTTGGGTGTCTCATTCTTGAAGACTCAAATTGTAACAGTTTTGCCAGCTGCACTAAAGAAAGGGTTATCATAAAAACATTTGAATCTACATAAAAAATAAATATTGTTGATTGCAGGGCTTTGAAGTGGAGACTAGATACATGGGTTTTATGAGACTATCCCAGTGAACTATTGTCTCATCTGTGTGCTTCTTTTTTATTTATGTTTCTTCAGCAGAGGTGTCATTGGTATTAATGATTTCATGCTTCTCTTTGCTCCTAGGCCACAATAAAAAGATCATTCTAAGGATTATTACTCCCCAGAACCATAAATAACATAATTTTATAAAGACAGTTGTTATTATTCTGAAATTTTAGAAAACTATTATAAAGCTGTAAGCAGGTCAAGCTTTGAATAAGGATCGATTACTCACTCTGTATCGCTCAGTATGATTGGTTAGAGGTTTAGCACTACCCCTGTTGGAGCCACAGAATAGGATGGATCCTCTGTTCTTTTTTTTCGACCTTCTCAAGAACCTCAGCCCCTCTGACACACATAAGGTTGAGTGTACAAATATACAATATCACAAGAACTCACTGAAAGTAATACTTAGTATCCAATAGTAGTGCTATTTCAAAGATAAAAGGCACCAAACCTGGTAGTATAGGCAAACTTAATATATTGTCAACCAATATGGTTGATAACTAGATAACCAATGGCAATGACACAATTTAGCATACAAAGTGGTTAACAGTAGGGACTAAGCATAAAATGACATTTGGCATCCATATAAGCATAAACAGTAGCAAGGCTACCTCAAGTGCAACAGTGAGCAGTAGTAAAGTTTAATCTACTGGGTGGCAGAACTATACTGCCAGGTTGCATTTTTGGCAGCAATGCTAGTCCTAGACCAACTGGTTATGCACTGTCCAAAAGATTAGGAAGATAGTAGTAGAGGGGGCAGAGGGGGTTCCTGTAAAGTTTGTGAACTTTGAACTTTAAGCAAGATATGTGAAACTGTTTGTGAACCAAACCCAGATTCATTTATCCTATTCCTAAGTGCCTTCAGCTCTAGTGGCAGTGGTTATCATTCTCACTTATTAATATACTCAGTAGATCAGTAGTATATTGCAATATTCTGCAAATTAGAGGTTCTTTGACATGTACAACGTACAGTATACGACTTCCATGTGAGTTTGAAAACACATACAACAAAATCAGCTGTTGCTATCCTAAATAACTAAACCAGTCTAGTTGTTTTTTTTTGCTGGCTAGCTTGAAAGTGGGCCAGAGACTTTCAGTATTATTTCGATACACTAGCTGTGACATGATTTTGAATTTATAAAACCACTGGCATACAATGGTTAAACCGGGCTAATTTTAGGATCTGTATATTTAGTTCTGTATATGTTTCATATGGCACGGCCAAGTGACGTCACACAACGTGTGCCCGGCGCCGAACATGTGCACACACAGCAGCGCGCGATGGTGGAGGTAAGGAGGGTTTGCCCAGTCACACCCATGAAAGTGGAGCTGCTCAAAACCCAACCTCCACAATGGGTAAGAATGAAAGGCAGGAGAATCTCAAAAGCGACCCCTGCCTATGGGAACAGGGACTGATACAAATGGGCAGTTAAAGTTAAATTATTTTAATTGGTTACTTACCTGTTAACAAAAAACTTTATTCAAATCTTCTGGAAGCTTCTGAAAGGGTCAGGTGACTTGAAGAACCTATGAGAAGAAAGAACACATTTAACAGTCAGAACAACAGCAGCAGTACAAGAAGAAGCATGTTCTGTGTCGGTCTCCTCACCATGGAAAATTTACTGTGCCAGATGATGAAATGGGCCTCTGCCTTTCATCGGTGATTCCTCTGGCTTCTTGTTCCCCCCCTTCTTCTTCCCCTCTCTTTTCTCTAAAACATCCAGCTATTCCTACTTCCCATCGGGGCCCATCCAGTTTGTCACTTCCTTCTAGGGCCCCTCCTTCAGTCTGTTCTACGGATGTTTCATGGGCTGCCCCGGTGATTGGCGGAGAGTTGGCTCCACCTTTGATGACATCGACCGTGTAATGAATGAGAGAAGTTAGCTAGAGGCAGGTTAGTTAGTGGCGTACAGGCAGTTTAATATAGATAGATAGATAGATAGATAGATAGATAGATAGATAGATAGATAGATAGATAGATAGATAGATATATATATATATATATACTCTGCATTTAGTGTAGAATATATAAACAGTGCAGGCAGTGTACAGTATATATAAAAATTGCAAATTATGCAGTCCTGAAGTCCTGTACACGTCAGATGCTATAGCAGAGCTCCTGTCAGCCTTTTCTCACTTGATTGACATTCATATAGTAAGTTATATATGAGAAAGGAGGATGACAATGGTGAGCACAGTTCTGAATATAGATAGTGGTCCTAGTAGATATTAATCCATGCACCAGTCCACTCAGGTCCACCTCACGTGAGCCACTCTCCCCAACGGGGTTTACACTCACCAGAAATCTGCAAATCACACGCCTTGAGATAGTAAATTCATCCACTATAAGGCTGGATTCACACCTATGCATTTTTAGTGCTTTTTGCATTTTGCATTTTTGTACTACAGAACGTGTTCCATAGGAAACCATGGTAAATGGACTGTAGTGCAAATCTGCAAAATGCAAAAAGCACTAAAGCTGCATAGGTGCGAATCAGGCCTAAGTCTGGTTTTGGTTGCAGGTCACTCAATGTGTATATCATAAAATAGAGAAAACCCACATGATCCTATATAAAATTTATTGCAAATCCCCAACCCCTACAGATTGCACTTATAAGCAGTTAAAAAACAATAAGCATGAACGTAGTCACCAGGAGCGCCGCTATAGCATCTGACATGTACAGGACTACAGGACTGCATAATTTGCTCTTTTTATATGTTTGTGTTTTTTCATAGCAGCTGCTATTGTGATCACAATTGATGTGAAATTGTTTTATGGAGAGTGTTGTATTAATTTATTTGTTTATACTGGTGGGTTTGAGTAACATAGCGCTGAGCAGTGTTGATAGGCCATTAATACACTTTTATTTAGTGTACTGTATATAATACAGTGTATTGAAGTGGTTAAGGGGAACCCTATGACCCTCTGGGTCTGGTATGGATTTTAAGGGGAACTACATGGCAAAATAAAAAAAAATTGTCTTGGGGTCCTCCCAAAATCTATACCAGACCCTTATCCGAGCAAGCAACCTGGCAGGCGAGGATAGGGGGGGCGAGTGAGTGCCCCCCTCCTGAACCATACCAGGCCGCTTGCCCTGAACATGGGGAGGGTGCTTTGGGGTCCTCCCCAAAGCACCTTGTCCACATGTTGATAGGGACTAGGGCCTCATCCCCACAACCCTGGCCATTGGTTGTGGGGGTCTGCAGGCTTATCGGAATCTGGAAGCCCCCTTTATCAAGGGGGCCCCCAGATCCCGCCCCCTCCATGTGAATGGGTAGAGGTACATTGTACCCCTACCCATTAACCAAAAAAAGTGTCAAAAAGTAAAAACCACAATACACAGTGTTTGACAATTCCTTTATTAAAAAGACCTGAAAAATAGAAAAAAAAAAGTTCCACCTCGATGGGAGGTGTCCCGCCGACTGCTGTCACTTGGCTATGACAGCAGTTCTATAGGCAAGGGCGGGGCCATCCGGCTACGTAACCGAGTGACCCCACCCCCTTCTGACGTCTTGTGATGTCATGTGCCGTCAGAGGGGGCAGGGTTATCTGCTTACCTCAGGGGATGGCCCCGCCCTTGTATTTTAGTTCTTTTTTCCTATTTTTCGTGTCTGTCGGGTGGCGTGATTGAAGATGAATGGACATTGCAGGACACTTTTTTTTTAAATAAAGGAATTGTCAAGAACTGTGTATTGTGGTCTTTACTTTTTGACACTTTTTTGGTGAATAGGTAGGGGTACAATGTACCCCTTACCCGTATGGGTACACTTTAGAACTACACCAAGCACCAAGCACTTTATCGACCTATGCATCCTATATGTTTGCAGACCTTAAGAACTGTGATTGGCACTGGTACACTTGAGATTTATGTATTTGTTAAATATGTCACATTTTTTATGGTTCAGTGTATATATATGAAATTTATGTTTAACCGGTTCCCGACCAGCTGCCGCAGATATACTGCAGCAGGTTGGCTCCCCTGCGTGAATCGCTGTATTGGTACGGTGGTCCGTACACTAGCTTTTGCAGGCACGCACCCGTCGCGTGCTGAGGGAGCTCACCCGCAGGTATGGCAGACTCGATGTCCGCTGGCCACCCGCGATCATGGGAAAGAGAGGCAGAACGGGGATCTGCCTTTGTAAACAAGGCGATCCCCATTCTGACAGGGGAGGAGAGAGAGATCAGCTGTTCCTAGTGATCAGGAACAGCGATCTCTCTCTTCTCTCAGTCAATCCCCTCCCCCCCACAGTTAGAAAACACCTCCCAAGGGAACACTAAACCCCTTGATCTCCCCCTAGTGTTAACCCCTTCCTGCCAGTGCCATTTATACAGTGATCAGTGCATTATTATAGCACTGATCACTGTGTTGGTGTCACTGGCCAGCAAAAAATGTCACTTAGGATCAGATCTGTCCACTGCAATGTTGCAGACCTGCTACAAATCGCAGATCGCCGTCATTACTAGTAAAAACAAATAAAAAGTCCCTAAATCTTTTCCCTATTTTGTAAACGTTATAACTTTTGCGCAAACCAATCAATATACGCTTATTGCAATTTTTTTACCAAAAATATGTAGCAGAATATATATTCTGATGAATAAACTGATGAATACCTTTGTTTTTTTATATATTTTTTCTTGGATATGTATTATAGCAGAAAGTAAAATATATTGTTTTTTTTTTTTTTTCAAAATCGTCGCTCTTTTTTTGTTTATAGGGCAAAACATAAAAAAAGCAGAGGTGATCAAATACCATCAAAAGAAACCTCTATTTGTGGGAAAAAAGGACATCAATTTTGTTTGGGTACAGTGTCGCACGATCGTGCAATTGTCAGTTAAAGCGGCGCAGTGCCGTATCGCAAAAAATGGCCTTGTCATTAAGGGGATAAATCTTTCCGGGACTGAAGTGGTTAATATGTATTTGAAAAAGGAGATATAAAAGAGCACAGGCATCGATGCACAAGAACACGTAAAGTGGTTTTAAAGTCAGAATGTTTTTTATCTTAATGCATTCTATGCATTATGATAAAAAGTCTTCTGTGTGCAACAGCCCCCTCAGCCCCCCTAATACTTATCTGAAGTCCCTCTAGTTCCAGCGATGTTGCCTCCCACTGATGTCAATCAATGTCAGTCGGCCATTCAGGAGAGAAAAGGGCAGGGCTGGGTCACAGCTCCATGTATTAATGGACACAGGGAGCTGTGACCTGGCTCAGGTGCCCCCATAGCAAGCTGCTTGCTGTGGGGACACTCAACAGGAGGGAGGGCCCAGAAAATGCACCCGAGAATAAGAGGATCTGGGCTGCTCTGTTCAAATCTACTACAACAGAGCAGGTAAGTATACCATGTTTGTTATTTTTAAGGGAAAAAAAAACAAGACTTTACAATCACTTTAATATATTTTGGATTTATGAATTTTTTGGGGTTTATAAGTTTACTTTACTGCAGTTTAGCAATACTTACTGGTGTCTCTTTCCCACACAAAGTATGTGACTGGACAATGAAAGAAGAAGCAGCAGACTGATTAGTTCATTGCTCCTGTAAGCTGGGTACACATTGTACAACTGCTGAACTGGCTTTCTGTCAGTGTGTACAGTCTGTCCAACAGATGCCAGTATTCTGGTGGAGTCTCCCTGTCAGAATACAACCTGTCAGCAAATGGTTATTAAAATATCACAGCAGTTCTGGAGAGAATCCCTAGATAGCTAAGTCTGCCATAATGTTCTAACATGCTTTGCATTAGGAATGAGCCGAACACCCCCCGGTTCGGTTCCCAGCAGAACACGCGAACAGGCAAAAAATTTGTTCGAACACGCGAACACCATTAAAGTCTATGGGACACGAATGTGAAAAATCAAAAGTGCTAATTTTAAGGGTTAATATGCAAGTTATTGTCATAAAAAGTGTTTGGGAACTTGGGTCCTGCCCCAGGGGACATGTATCAATGCAAAAAAAGTTTTAAAAATGGCCGTTTTTTGGGAGCAGTGATTTTAATAATGCTTAAAGTGAAACAATAAAAGTGAAATATTCCTTTAAATTTCGTACCTGGGAGGTGTCTAGAGTATGCCTGTAAAGTAGCACATTTTTCCCGTGTTCAGAACAGTCCCTGCACAAAATGACATTTTTAAAGTAAAAAAAGTCCTTTAAAACTATTCGCGGCTATAATATAATAAACAGTTCATAATAAACAGATAAACAGATAAAAGCCATTGAAAAAAATGGCATGGGATCCCCCCAGTCCATTACCAGGCCATTTTGGTTTAGTATGAATATTAAGGGGCACCCCGAACCAAAATTTAAAAAAAAATTGCGTGGGGGTCTCCCCAAATTCCATACCAGGCCCTTCAGGTCTGGTATGGATATTAAGGGGAACCCTGCACCAAATTTTTTTTTAAAAATGGCGTAGGGGTTCCCCTCAAAATCCATACCAGGCCCTTTAGGTCTGGTATGAATTTTAAGGGGAACCCCGTGCCAAAATTTAAAAAAAAATGGCGTGGGGCTCCCCCCCAAAAATCAATACCAGACCCTTATCTGAGTATGCAACCTGGCAGGCCGCAGGAAAAGAGGGTGGACGAGAGAGCGCCCCCCCTCCTGGACCGTACCGGGCCACATGCCCGGGTATGTAAATGGGTGGCCCCGCCCCACTCTGACACCACAGAGAAGCAATTGGGAAGTCCCTGTGCATCCAAGGGGGGGTCACCCGGGTACATCACCGCGTGGCCCCACCATCAGTTATAAAAGAACTGTTATCGGCGCTAAAGTGTCATATGGTGCATGCCTTCCATGGAGACAGATCTTTTTTATTTTATATTTTGGTGTGTCGGTGGAGTAATAGAAGAAGATGAATGGACTTCGTGGGACATTTTTATTCTTTAATGTTTTAATAAAAGCCTTATCCCAAGGTGTGTCTTGTTTTTTTTAACATTTTGACACTTTTTTGTGAAATGGTACAGGTACAATGTAACCGTTACCATTCCAAACGGGGGTGGCGGGATCTGTGGGTTCCCTTGTTAAAGGGGGCTTCCAGATTCTGATAAGCCCCCCGCCCGCAAACCCCCACAACCACTGGGCAAGGCTTGTGGGGATGAGGGTCTTGTCCCCATCAACATGGGGACAAGGTGCTTTGGGGGCTACCCCAAAGCACCCTCCCCATGTTGAGGGCATGTGGCCTGGTATGGTTCAGGAGGGGGGGTGATCTGGTATGGATTTTTGGGGGGAACCCCATGCCATTTTTTTTTTATTTTGGCGTGGGGTTCCCCTTAAAACACATATCACAGGTCTTGTATGGATTTTGAGGGGGACCCCTGCATCATTTTTTTTTAAATTGGTGCAGGGTTCCCCTTAATATCCATACCAGACCTGAAGGGCCTGGTATGGAATTTGGGGGGACCCCCACGCATTTTTTTTCTAAATTTTGGTTGGGGGTTCCCCTTAATATTCATACCAGACCCAAAGGGACTGGTAATGGACTGGGGGATCCCATGCCGTTTTTTTTCAATGACTTTTATTTGTATTGCCAAGACCCGACAATTCATTATAGCCGCTAGTAGTTTTAAATGACTTTTTTTCCTTTAAAAATGTCATTTTGTGCAGGGACTGTTCTAAACACAGGAAAAATGCACCACTTTACAGGCATACTATAGACCCCCCCCCAGGTACGAAATTTAAAGGAATATTTCACTTTTATTGTTTCACTTTAAGCATTATTAAAATCACTGCTCCCGAAAAAATGTAAATTTTTAAAACTTTTTTTGCATTGATACATGTCCCCTGGGGCAGGACCCAGGTCCCCAAACACTTTTTATGACAATACCATGCATATAAGCCTTTAAAATTAGCACTTTTTATTTCTCCCATAGACTTTTAAAGGGTGTTCCGCGGCTTTCGAATTTGCCGCGAACATCCCAAACTTACGTTCGACTCGAACATTGGGCTCATCCCTACTTTGCATACTAAGACACTATGGCAGAACATCGTGGGTACCCAATTTTTTCTTTATGTTGTGGAGGTTTACCTTTGCTTTAGGGCCATACATTTTTTTCTTTTTCGTTGGTCCATAGATTTTATTCTTTCTTTTTGGTATAGAGAAATAGAGAAAACCACATAGAGAAGATATTTATGGAAAAAGTAAAAAAAAAATATATGGGGCTCCCGTTTTCCTAAACCTTCCATGGCTCCCAATTGAAAATGTTGCAGATACTCTCTTATTCAAGTAAAAATAAAAAGAAAGTTTTGATTGTGTAACATAGTTGGTACAATTTATTAAAATCATACATAAAGTATGAGAATATAGCCAGCTAAAATATATAGTGAATGCGGTTGACCTATTCTAGCCAACAACATATAACATCAGTATACTAACACTGCCCAATAGGCTTTATCCTATGAGACGTCTCTAGAGTCTGAATAAGGGCTTTGTATATTGTTCTTTTTGTCAGCTCCTTCTATATAAGCACAGATTGTATTTGGTATTCAGTTTATATGTTAGTTTGCAGACAGGAAGGGTTGAACTTGGAGTTTCTGAATCTATATTGTACACTTTTTCGAATGACAAAAGTTGTCATTCACTCTCCAAAAACACGAGTCCCTATCCCCATATAACCACATCTCATGTCTTACAGTCCCTGTGCAAAATGAAGCTGTTATGATGAATGGGTGTTATGATTACATTCATTGTACAGAAACAGATGCTAAAGAAAGCAATGCATCCTGGAAGAAAATAAGAGCAGTGCATCTTTCCAGATCTGGCGTTTGCTTTCTGTAATATTTCCAGCCCCTAATTTTTTTTTTTTTCTCTCTGCTTCACAGAAATTAGTGCTGTGAGGTTACCTCAAAAGAAACGATATAATAAAAAAGAAAAGCTTTTATATATTATCAAGAAGGAGGTAACCACAGGGAGCAGAGATAAGGCATTTCTTGACATGGACAGAAATAGCTTATACCTACAGCCTTGATTCTCAGTGCTGAGTGCTATGGCAACTCTCTTTGCATTGTTACACAATTATATGCTTTCACATATTGCACAGAAACACAGAACCAGCCTTTGAAACCTAAACAGCTAAAAAGGTTTACAAATCAAAAGTTATAATTATGTACCACATGCCAGAATGATAATGCAATAAGGCACTCTATTACGGAACGCCATCTGATGCTAACAGCCAAAGGCAGCAATTAGCTAATCCTTCGAGTCGTTTGCTATGCAAATTGAATTATTGTAATTGTGCAAGGTTTTCCATTTATTACATTAGCATCAGGTTTTATCAGTCCATCTGTACTGTGAGTTTGTTTGGGGCTTTTCAAATAACAGGTACAGGTTTGGTATAACAATTAATTAAATTGAATTAATCCGAAGACAGATACATAATTCTGAAATAAGCCTAACTTAAAACATGTTATAAAGTCATGGATTTTCATTTTTCTTACAGGTCTGAAATGTATGTAGATGAGTAGAACTATTGTAGTTAGTCTCAAAGTGATTGCCATTTAAAGTTACAATAACAGGCAGAAGTATAATGCCTAAAAGTTTCTGTCAGCTAAATGTCATCCCATAGCATGATCTAATGTAGCTACAGTTTGAAATCTAGCCAATCCTGTTCTGAGTGGATTGTGAGGTTGTAGTCTGGTGTGCACTATACAAGTCAGTATAGCTATTGTTAGGTATCGGAATTTCTTTTTGCAGAATCTGACATTACAGATGCTTGGCATCTCTGACAGTCACGAAAGTGTTGCTTTTAACTGATTTTTCACTTTCAATGAGTAAAAATGGTGTACCCCTTAAAACTCCACTTCTGCTAATAACTGCTAAAAACAAGCAAATGTATAATGCGCAACAGGGTTGATTTATTAAAGTCAAATAGACTGTTTACTTTGCAGGGGAAATTACACTTTCCCCCGTAGCTTAGTGAATGTGGTGAAAATTCACTTTGCAAGGAATAACCAATTACATGCAAGGATAAAATTGTATGATGGTTGGATGGTTGGATATAAACAGAGCTTCACCTGATTCGCTAAGCTCTGGGAAAAAAAAAAATCCCTTGTAAAGTGAACAGTCTATTTTTGTTTTTTGAGTTTTGACTAGAGTGAGGGTTTTTTAGGGTTAAGTTTTTCTTTTTGAAAAAATAAATAAGAATTCACATATTTTTGCAGGAATAAGGTGTATTTTGTTTTCTTAGAGGAGCCTGCAGAGCTTTGCAACCACAATCAGTAGATGGCGGGTACAATGTCAGACTCCTCAATTAACTATGAGGGTGCTCATCAGCATCCTCACAGTTCATTAAGAACTACAAACTGTCTGCCGCAGTGGTGGATGGGACTTGTAGTTTTCTTAATCACAGATTGCTGTGAATGAATGATGCAGCTGTGTGGAGGCAGCCCCGCAAAGCTGCACCATTTTAAAATATGGCAGCTGGTGCGGGGAGAGGATCCCACACCTGTTTTCACAGAGATAGGGGATCTGGGGGGTGCGGAAGGCAGACCTGGAGCATGTTACATGTCATACCTTAAAGTGGAGTTCCACTCAAAAGTGGAACTTCTGATTATCCATCTCTTCCCCCCTCCGGTGCCACTTTTGGCACCTTTCAGGAGGAGGGGGGAATGGGTACCTGTTTTTGACAGATACTGTTCCCCACTTCTGGGAGACGGGGCCACGGCCCCATCTCTCGGAAGTTCGGCCCCCTCTTCCTTCCTCTGCCACCTTGCCAATTAGAAAGCACAGAGTGCTTCGCTCATGTGCAGTAGGGAACCGGCTGTGAAGCCAAAAGGCTTCACTGCTGGGTTCGCTTACCAGGAATGGCATTAGCAGCTTCAGTATTTGTAGCTGCTGACTTTAAATTTTCCGTGGGGGGGCTGGACCTCCTCTTTAATTATGGGTGTAACGCTCCAAAAGGTGAACTTAGCCTTTAACCAGTTCACGACTGCCCACCACATATATACTGCAGCAAGGTGGCCACTCTGCACCGGATCACATACCTAGTACGTGATCTGACATTTCTGGGTCTGGGATGCGCATGCGTGATGCCGGCGACCCATTCCCACTGGGTTCCGCTGGCACCCCACTCCCTCTGCCTAATGTCTGTCTCATTAGGCAGAGAGTCAGAACAGCGATCTGCCTATGCAAACAAGGCAGATCACCGTTCTGTCAGTCGGGAAGGCATTGATCATATGTTCCTGCAAAGCAGGAACTTGGATCATTGCCTTCCCATAAGAAAAGCCCCTCCCACACAGTGCATAAACACTGGCTATGCACACAGTTAACCCTTTTATCGCCCCTGATGTTTAACCCCTTTTTAGCCAGTGTCATTAGTACAGTGACAGTGCATATTTTTAGCACTGATTACTGTATTAGTGTCACTGGTCCCCAAAAAGTGTCAAAAGTGTAATTTACTGTCCCCACTGTCCGCCACAATATCGCAGTCCCGCTATAAGTCACTGATTGCCACCATTACTAGTACAAAAATATATAAAATAAAAAATAGATTAAAAAAATCCCATAGTTTGTAGACACTATAACTTTTGCACAAACCAATCAATATACGCTTATTGTGATTTTTTTTACCAAAAATATGTAGCGGAATGCTTATTGGCCTAAATTGATGAAGAAATTGTATTTTTTCATTTTTTTTTTTATTGGATACGTTTTATAGCCTAAAGTAAAAAATATTGTTTTTTTTTTTTTTCTAAATTTTCAGTCTTTTTTGTTGTTTATAGCACAAAAATAAAAACTGCAGAGGTGATCAAATACCACCAAAGAAAGCTCTATTTGTGGGAAAAAAGGATATAGATGGCCTGGTCATGAAGAGGGGTAAATCTTCCAGAGGACAAGTGGTTAAAACCCCTGTCAAGTGTTTTATTTTTATTTTTTTGCTGTCTGTTGTGTTCCATTGAGATGATTTCCCTTTGCTTCTTGTCTCAAGGCAATGAGAGAAGTCTCAAGAAGTGAGTCTATTGAGACTCGACAAAGCAAGTCATTCTGACTGGTAGGGATTCTTGCTCTGTTTTCTTTATCGTACATCACGGGACACAGAACCATAGTAGTAACTATATGGGTTATATAGGCCACCTTTAGGTGATAGACACTGGCACACCCTAGACAGGAAGTTTACTCTCTATATAACCCCTCCCCTTACTGGAAGTACCTCAGTTTTTTTTGTCAGGGTCTAAGGTGTTGGTCATGAGTAAAGATGTGCTGTGCTGAGCTCTGCTGGAGTAATCCTTGCTGGGGCAAGCCGTGCAGCCGGATCCATTCAAAGTGCCTTTTTAGGCCAGATTGAATGGTACCCAGGTCTCGTGTCAGAAGAAATGAGTTTTAGCCTGTAACACTTCTCTTTTTTGAGAGCTGGACCCCAGGATCCAGTGCTTTGGTTTTCTCAGCCATATAGCTTTCTGGCGGGATGCTATATGGGTCCAAGGGTGTGGAACCCCCTAATAAATAGGGGCCCAGTCCTTGAAAGTTCTGTAACGGATCTCGTTCTGTGTCAGCAGAAGCTGCAGGCTTTCTCCAGTCTCAAGCCTCTGGTAAGATATTGGGGGGGATGGTTTCTTCAGAATACATCCCCCACCGGGGCTCCCCTCTCCAGTAGGTAGAGGGAGCCTGAAACGGTTGGCGGTATGCTGCTCCGCTTCCTCTTACATCGCTGTCGGCAGATTTTTTTTCCTCTCCGTCCTCCTCTCAGATTCGCATGTGAGTGTGGCTCTCCTCCTCTCCACCACCCCCCCCCCACGTGCCGATCCGATCGATCTGATGCCGCTCGCGTGGGAAACAATCTCTTTTAAAAAGAGTGGGGGCGGAGAAGATGGAGGAGGGGGGCATGGCTCAGCCTGGCATCGACGTGCTTCAACGTCCACACGCAGGACTGTGTAGGCTATGAATGCAATGTTTGCAGGCTGGAGGAACGAAGGAACAGAGAGCAGATGGAGGCATGTGAGTGTGGCGACACAGCATTCCCCAGGCACGTTTACTCAAGCATCAGGCGGAACATTAATAGCAGCAGCAGTTGCTGGACTATCTGCTCAGCAGTGGGTGCATTTTTTCTGTCAGTACCTCTGTGTTTGTGTTTGGCACTATGGTTGGCAGAAGGGGAGGTGCAAACACCCCAAAAAATAATCCAAAGGTGTTACCCCCGGGCTCTGAGGACCCTGGTCTTGTTTCTGCAACACCATCCTCCCCTGAAGGAACTGGGGGGGTGGTCAGAGTGAGCCATCGGGTCCGGCAAGTGTTGCCGCTGTTTCCAACATTTCAGCCCCTGTCTTTATTACTGAGGATGTTTTCTCCTCAGCTAAGATGGGATTGGAAGAAACGTTAACGGCTTTAATCGCGTCTTCCCAGAATGGGAGAAAGTGCGTTAGGCCCCCTTCTACCACCCAGGACCCTCAAATAGAGGAACAGTGGGAGGGAGAAGATGAATCCCCCTCAGGGGATCATGAAGAGGCTGATGACTCCTCTTCCGAGGGGTCAAGTGTGGATGAACCTGCTTCAGCTTCACAATCTGAGAAATTGATGGTGAAATCTCTTACTGAAATGGTCCTCTCCACATTTAAGCTACCCTTAACTGAGTGGGCTGAAAAGCCCACTTCTTGTTTGGGTTCACTAAAGCCTCCTCAAGCCTTGAAGGCCTTTCCGGTCCATTCATTACTGGAACAACTTATGTATTCTGCGTGAGATCACCCAGATAAGCATTTGTTTCCTCCTAAAAAGTTTTCAACACTTTATCCTATGGAGGAAAAATTTACTAAAAAATGGGGTATACCAGCATATCCTCTGTGAATAAAAATTTTACTTGTCTTGTTGACAACGCTCAAATGCTTAGGGATCCAACCGATAAGAAGTTGGAATTCCTGTTAAAAAACATTTTTTTCTTTGGCAGGTTCAGTAGCTCAACCTGCAGTGGCAGCGATTGGGGTATGTCAATCTTTGAGGGACCCGTTGAAACAGGTGCTCAGGGTTATCCCTGTTCAGCAGGTACAAGATTTAGCCGAGTTACCAGGGGCTTTGTGTTTTGCAATTGACGCAATGAGAGATTCTATTCTTCAGACCTCTCGTCTTATGCTTGGGTTGGTGTATATGCATAGAATCTTATGGTTGAAAAGTTGGTCAGCCGCAATGCAAAAAGCTCCTGGCTGGTTTTCCTTCCCGCGGTGAAAGTCTGTTTGGGGATGATTTGGACAAATATATCCAAAAAAAAATCAAGTGAAAAGAGTACCCTTTTGCCAGTTAAGAAAAGGAGTAACTGCCCCTCATTTAAACAGGCTCCTTCTCCAGGGCCAGGAGCATCAGCCTTCAGGCAGTCACGACAGCCTCCGTCGTTAGGTTCAAGAGGTAAAAGAAGTCCTGGGGCAGGAAACCTACAAGACAGAATACTAAAGCCTGTTTATGAAGGGGTGCCCCCGCTCGCTCAAGTGGGTGGAAGGCTTCTGCAGTTCTCAAGGGTCCGGCAGGAAGAGTTTCGGGGGGGTGGGTGGTCTCCACAATATCTCTAGGTTACAAACTAGAATTCCCCAGAGTTTCCATCTCTGTTTCCTCAGGTCAAACGTCCCCAAAGATCCAGAGAAAAAGAAGTCTCTCTTTCAAGCGTTAGACCGACTTTTGTCTCACAAAGTGATCATGGTGGTCCCCATGGAAGAGCAGGGGTTGGGGTTTTATTCAAACCTTTTCACGGTGCCAAAACCAAATGGAGATGTCAGACCCATTCTAGATCTCAAAGATCTAAACCGATTCCTGAATATCCGCTCTTTTTGCCTGGAATCAATCCAATCAGTTGTCTCCATCCTACAAGGAGGAGAACTTCTGGCGTTAATCAACATCAAGGATGCATACCTGCATGTGCCTATATTCCCCGATCACCAGTGGCATACCTAGACAACTTGCTCTTGATAGACTGGTCGGTAGCCCGCTTAGACCAAAGCATGGTCACCACAGTCAACTAACTACCTGGAATACCTAGGTTGGATCCTCAACCTAGAGAAATCTTCTTTAAAACCATTAAGAAGACTAGAGTACTTGGGTCTGATCATAGATACAGCCCAGAAAAGGGTGTTTTTACCCCAGGCAAAAATCAGTTCCATAAAAGAGCTGGTTCAGGTGGTCAGTGCGAAGAAGGATCCTTCTATTCGCCTTTGCATGAGGTTGTTGGGAAAGATGGTGGCCTCATTCGAAGCGGTTCCCTGTGCTCAGTTTCATTCAAGACTGCTGCAAAATAGTATCCTATCTGCTTGGAACAAGAAGGTCCAAGCGCTAGATTTTCCAATGCGTCTGTCGCCAAAAGTGCGCCAGGTGGTAAAAACAGATGCCAGTCTTTCAGGTTGGGGCGCAGTCCTGGAATAAGTGACTGACCAAGGAAAATGGTCCAGGACCAAAAGTACCTTGCCCATCAACATTCTAGAGATTCAGGCAGCACGTTTAGCCCTAAGAGCCTGGATGTTCAGGTTGCGGAATTGTCCGGTCAGGATTCAATCCGACAATGCCACAGCAGTGGCTTATATCAATCACCAAGGGGGCACCAGAAGACATGCAGCCCACGGAGAGGTAAACCATATCCTAGCCTGGGAAGAAGAGCATGTGCCATGCATATCGGCAATCTTCATTCCAGGAATAGAGAATTGGGGCAGGCAGACTACTGGAGTTGCCAACCGTTGTTCCCGGGGAATGGTCCCTTCACCCCGACATCTTCCTGGTTATATGCCAAAGATGGGGGGGTCCCGGATGTGGATCTGTTTGCGTCCAGGTTCAACAACAAAGTCGACAACTTTGTGTAAAGAACGAGGGATCCGCTTGCGTGTGGAACCGATGCCTTAGTGACCCCGTGGGATCAGTTCTCACTGATTTATGCATTCTCTCTTATTCTGATGCTACCTCGTCTTCTTCGCAGGATCAAGCAGACAAAAAAGTTGTTGGTTCTTGTGGCCCCAGCGTGGCCCAGAAGGTCCTGGTATGCAGAGATCATAAGGATGGCAGTAGGGGACCCATGGACCCTACCACCACGTCCAGACTTGCTCTTGCAGGGACCAGTATTCCATCCTACCTTACAAATGTTAAATTTAATGGTTTGGCTATTGAAACCCACATTCTGAAGAGTCGTGGGCTTTCAGGTTCAGTACTATCCACCTTGATTAATGCAAGGAAGTCCAGAGTCATTTATTATAGAGTCTGGAGGGCATATGTTTCCTGGTGTGAATCCAGGGGTTGGCATCCTAGAAAATATGTTATAGGTAGAATTCTTGCCTTTCTGAAAATGGGATTAGAGGTGAAGCTGGCCTTGAGTACCATCAAAGGTCAGGTCTTGGCTTTATCGGATCCGCTTGCGTGTGGAACCGATGCCTTAGTGACCCCATGGGATCAGTTCTCACTGATTTATGCATTCCCTCTTATTCTGATGCTACCTCGTCTTCTTCGCAGGATCAAGCAGACAAAAAAGTTGGTGGTGATTTTACGGGGGCGTGGTTTGGAGCCGCTCGAAGATGGACGTGTTGTTCTGAAGCTCCCGTCCATGAGGTCTAGCTTCTTCAGCGAAACGGCACCCTACAACACCCTGCTATGGTGAGAACAGCCCGCAGTACCTCAGCATCAAGATCCCGGTCCCCACGGAACCAAGATCACACGCAAGAAGGGCACATTCCTGAGATCTTCCGATCCCGGCCCAGAGGCGCCATGCAGGCCGCTCATCCAGCCGCCTCGAGTAAGACACAACCCCAGAACGCCGGCCCTCACTGCCCTGGAACTCTGAGTCAGTCAGGCACGGGACCAGAGCAGAGACCCCCACCTGCAGTCAGCCTGGAAGATCTTCATAGCGTAGCTGCTGATATCAAAAACACACTGATGGCAGCTATTTCAGACATGAGGTCTGACCTGCAATCTATATCTATTAGAGTGGAGGAGGTAGAAATAACCCAGATGCACCATGAAGCTTCCCTTTGCCACGTGCAGCAGCTCACAGAATCTCATGCGGTACACCTAAGAGATATCAATCGCCACATGGAGGACCTCGACAATCGCGGGAGACGCCGCAACCTCCGCCTGAGAGGATTACCTGAATCGATTGACGCACAGCAACTATCGCAAACGGTTACCACCATAATCAATGAGCTATTAGAAAGACCCCAAGATACTCCGGTTGCCTTTGAGCGCATTCATAGAGCACTAAGACCGAGAGGGAGAGACACAGATCCCCCAAGGGACATTGTATGCTGCCTTATAGACTTCCCCCTCAAAGAAGAAATTTTGAGGGCTTCCAGGTCTCGCAATCAATTAATTCACCAGGGATCAAACATCAAAATATACCAAGATCTCTCCAATATCACCCTGCAAAGGAAGCGTGAGTTAAGACCTCTGTTGGACAATCTAAGAGCCAGATCGATAGTATATAGATGGAAATTCCCTTTTGGCCTTTCAGCAACACACCAAGGCCGCACTGCACTTCTTAGAGTCCCAGAAGACTTGGAACATTTCTGCTCTACTCTAGACATCCCCATAGTTGCACTACCGGATTGGTACAGTGACTTTCGTCTACCACAGATGCACAGAGCTACTTCCATGGAGGGCATCACAGAAGCAGGCAACTTCCATCTTGGTCGTCGCCGACACCATCAGGCACCCCCTCACTCACTACGTGACCCAAACATGCCACGGAACGGTAGCCTCACGGCCTCCCCTGCTCATCGCAGAGCCCGGATCACCTAAAGAAATGACAACGCCTTCACCCTCTCTCCTTCTGACTCAGGTTGTTTAATATAAAGTTGCCTTGATGAGCATTAATCCTTATTATATGACCACAGTTACCTGTAAGGGACAAGCAAACCCGTTACTGGACTCTCTGGCATTCCGCCTTGAACCCAGACAGTCTATTGAACCTGACGACGGATAAAAATCCACTCATATTTTCATCACCACCCACGATAATATACCAAGGAGGAAAATGTGACACTACCCCCAGCTGAGGATATATACATAACGACAAAAAGGATAACACCGCTTCCTTTAGATCTACTACACACCTATTAATTACCTATTATTTTTCTAAAGAGAAAAAATCTACTGTCTGTATCCAGATATTCTCCCAACCTGCTCCGGCTGGAAAGCAAACATCTCCTGAAACTGAACTTACAAATCGGATCACTCTCAACGCCCATCAGAACTTATCACCATCTAGGACACATAACCGCTGTAGAAGAAGAACTAAAGAAAGCTGTATTGAAAGCATTTTTAAGACACAAGCAGTAACTATATATGTATCAATAACTCCTTCTCTCCCCCTCCATACCCCCCCTTCTACCCCCATACTTTCCCCCTTATCTTGGGGATCCCTTCTTACTCTCTATCCTTCCAGAAACACCTATTTGTTCCTTCTACTCGCCTGTGCCTTTCTTCTCTCAGCCCTAATGATATCAACATGATACTAACTACGTTTAACCACTTATATGAAGATGATTTTGTCTTCTTATATTTTTTTTTGTTGTTTCTTGCCATGACTCTTCCTCCATTCACGATTTTTATTACTCTTATCATTTAAACCTTAGGACCAACGGAATGCTCATGACTGTCTGGAAACCGACAGGGGCGTGCTCAGGTAAGCGAACCACGTCCACAAAACACACGCATACATACACACACTACCCAGTGGAACAAACTGTTCCTACCACTCAGAATTTAATGTTTGTCCCCTACCCTACTCTATGGGGGACAAAAAGCAGGGTAAGAAAAAACTCCCATAATACCACAGAGCACGTCCTCCTCGGCACCAGAGAAAGAATATAGAGGACTTACCTCTAATTTTACAGGTATGTTTATAATTGTTAACCAGTTACTAGGTTCAGCTTATTAAGGTTAAAGTTAAATATTAGGTTATCGTTTAACCTGGGTCAGAACGACTACTGTTCCACAAAACACCCTCCATGCTCTTTTGTTCTTACAAATGGGAATTATAGTAGTGACTTAGATACCCGTTTGTTACGCAATATTTCATACAAGTTGCAAGCTGGCTTATAGATCAATACACAGCCACATAGCACTGACATAAAGAACAGACAATCGTTTCTAGAAACACCTCCTCCACCAATGCAAAATAGAAATATATAACTTAAAACACCCTTCACAATATACAGATCCCCCACCTCCTTACTACAAATTTATAGCTCAACACCATAGTCAGAAAAGATATTATCAGTTAGTCGGGCATACAGTTAGGTTCTTGAACCATAAATAACAAAACCCCGATTTACTAATCAAGAAACTCCATTTTTATCCTCTTATGACCTCCTTGGGACACAGGACTTCCACCGTCGGTTGAACGTCACCTCCCACTCCCGCAACCAGCGGACTCAAGTAGACTCCGCTGACCCATACCGGTACCCCACAAACTTGATAAGTGGGTTTGCAGGCAATTCCACGCAACCGGTTATCCCTTTGTATTTTCCCTCGCTTTACCCTCTTACACACCCTCCTCTTACCTATCCCACTCCCATACTCCACCTCCCATTCACACTTCACCTCCTCTTCATATCACCCTTTTACCCCAGTTCCATTACCAACTACTTCCCAATCTCTGACTTCTCTTTGGAAAACCACATATCCTGGTACCCACGCTCTATATAGACAACAATGGCCTCTCGCCAGGCATTACCCACATCTACTTCGTTGAAAGTAATTTCTCTCAATGCGAAAGGTTTAAATATCCCTGAGAAGCGATCGCAGCTACTTGCGTACATGCGTAGTGCAAAAGCAGACGTGATCTATATACAGGAGACTCACTTCAGTAGCACAAATATCCCTAAACTGACGAACCATTTCTACCCACATTGCTATCATGCGACTTCACCAAATTCAAAGACGAAAGGGGTCTCTATACTTCTTTCCAAAAATGTTCCCCTGCAAATAACGGACACCTTACCTGACGAACAGGGTAGGTTCATCTTCCTTAAAGGCACTTACAAACAAAAGCCAATTACCCTAGCAAACATCTACAGCCCTAACACTTCCCAAGTCCCCTTTTTCCGTACAGTGACAAGGGAATTAACATCCTTCCAGGAAGGCCTTTTGATCTTAGGGGGAGATTTTAATGTCCCCTTGGACCCCTTAGTAGACACTTCTACAGGAAAATCCCATCTACCGTACAGAGCCCTAAAGCAGATCAAAAACTGCCTGCAGGAATTATCATTACATGACACTTGGCGTACCCTCTACCCAAAAGTCAAAGACTATACCTTCTTCTCTGCCCCACACAATAAATATTCTCGCATTGACTATTTGTTTCTTACACAACAGGACCTCCCGACACTAACAACAGCGACCATAGACCCCATGACGCTCTCAGACCATCATCCTATCTCTATTTCGCTCACTTTTCCAGACACCCCCCGCAGATCTTACATCTGGAAACTAGACCACACACTTCTAACGGACGAACTCCAGGTAGAAGAAATTCGCTCATGCCTAAAAAATTATTTCTTAGAAAATAACACCCCGGATACAACCCCCCTGACACAATGGGAGGCACACAAATGTGTCATAAGGGGGAAATTGATCTCCCTCTCAGCTTCTATTAAAAAAGCCAAGAAAGCTAATCTATCCAATCTGTTCACAAAACTGAGGAAACTCGAGACCTCACACAAACAAACTCTAGCACAACAAACTCTTACGGAACTTACGGAGGTCCGCGCACTTATCAAAGAAGAACTACACCTCACTCTCAAGAAAAAATTCATTCTCTCGCACAAATTATTCTACGAGTTTGGTAACAAGAGCGGTCGACTCCTTGCACGAGCCCTACGCAAACAAAAAGCTAATAATACGATCCACCAAATACAATCCAATACCGGTAAAACCCTTACACAAAACGATGACATAGCACAGGAATTCACAAAATATTATTCCTCCCTCTATGATTTACGCACATCCGAACCCACCTCCACACCAACTTCACTGAGAGCCCAAAACATCAAATCATTCCTAGATCAATATGCCCCCCAGAAAATAGCTCCAGAGGTAGCGACAACTCTTGACGCGCCAATCTCACACACGGAATGGGCACAGGCAGTCAGTCAACTCAAACCTGGCAAAAGCCCAGGTCCAGATGGCCTCCCAGCGGTTTATTACAAGACATTTTCTGACACCCTCCAAAATCCTTTCCTTAGGACCTTCAACTCTCTTTCCCCCACAAATCCCCTAACAGGTGGAATGCTAGAAGCTCATATAACAGTCATCCCCAAAGAAGGAAAAGATCCCTCCCTCACAAGCAATTACAGACCCATTTCATTGTTAAATGTAGACATAAAAATATTTTCAAAAATATTAGCCAACAGACTATTAACCCCCCTGCCCTCACTCATATCCTACGACCAAGTAGGTTTTATCCCTGGCCGTGAAGCCAGGGACAACACGAGCAAAGCGATTAACCTGCACTATCTGATCACCCATACCAAGCAAAAAGGCTTTTTCCTGTCACTTGATGCCGAGAAGGTATTCGACAGAGTATCTTGGGATTACATGTCAGCAGTCTTACAAGCCATAGGACTTGGTTCCCAATTGATTGGACTGATTATGTCACTATACATTAATCCCTCTGCTAAAGTGAGGATCAATGGTACTCTGTCGGACGCCTTCCCCATCCGTAATGGAACAAGACAGGGGTGTCCACTGTCACCCATATTGTTTGTACTAACCCTCGAACCCTTCCTAAGGAAACTTGCACTTAACCCAGACATAAAGGGTATCCAATCTTCTAGAAAGGAATACAAATATGCGGCATACGCAGATGATATACTACTGTTCCTAACACAACCACTAACCACTTTACCAATATTACTAGCTGAATTTAAGTTCTTCCAAACCATATCTAACCTGAAGATCAATTTCTCCAAATCATTTGCACTTAACATATCCCTAACCCAGAATCTAGTAAACCAATGCAAACATAACTTCCCATTCCAATGGAAACAAGATTCAATAACATATTTAGGTATTCAGATTCCAACCACACTCTCCGACCTATATGCCAAAAACTTTCTTCCCCTACTAAACAGGCTTTCCTCTGATCTTGAAACATGGAACAAGCCGACATTTTCATTGTTCGGCAGAGCTGCTATCCTGAAGATGAATGCACTTCCCCGAATACTATACCTCTTACAGACGATCCCCATACAGATCCCCCCCCCTGTTCTTCAAAACGTACAGACAGATCAGCTCCAATTTCTTATGGGGCAAAAATAGACATAGAGTTAGTCACACCATACTCTCTCGTCTGAAAAATCTGGGAGGAATAGGCCTTCCGAACATCCTCAATTACCATGCAGCCACCCATCTAACCAGGATAGTGGACTGGAACGCCCATACCCAACAAAAAGATTGGGTCTCCCTTGAAGCTTCCTTCACGAAATTAGACCTGAACTCTCTCCCTTGGATTTTCCCCAAGCGTATTCCACAAGACATTCAAGCCCACCCGACGATTGGCCCCACTTTGCGCTGTTTTCATGCGATATGTAAGACTACCCCGATCTCCTCCACCCCCAGTCCATTAACTCCTATTAAGCTGAACCCAGACTTTCCACCGGGTATGCACCACCAATTTCTTGCTGACAATCTACCACAGGGAAAAATCAGGGTCCACCAATTCCTCCAACAAGGCAAACCACTTTCTGCAGAGCAAATCGCAACACGCTTTGAACAGACACCCATCCCAAGCTGGACATTCACAATGATAGCCCATTACATCCAAATCCTAGACAAAAAGAGTCAATGCTCCAGACAGCTCACTCCCTTTGAAACATTATGTACTAAAACAACACAACAAACACACCTTATCTCTCAAATACACAACCTCCTCTTCGCTGACCACAGAGCTAATGATAGTCAATATTGCAGGAAATGGGAAAAGGACTTAGACATACAAATCTCGGAAGAGAACTGGGAGCGTATATTCTCGAACATACACAAAGGCTCAACTAATGTCTCCACTCAAGAGAATGGGTTCAAAATCCAGTCAAGATGGTACCATACCCCAACAATGCTACATAAATTTAAAGCTGACATCCCTGAAACATGTTGGAGGTGCCATCAAGAGAGGGGCACGCTACTCCATGTTTGGTGGTCTTGCGCCCCACTACAAACCTTTTGGTCAGAGGTCTGCAGAATTATTGAACAGATTACCACTTACAACCCAGATTTCACCCCTGCTCAATTTCTCCTACACCTTTCCTCCTTACCACACAATACATACCACAAATCACTGATGATGCACTTGATAAATGCAGCAAGACAATGCATCCCAATACATTGGAAATCAAACAAGATACCCACTCTGAAAGAGTGGTTCGTCAGAATAAACAAAGTAGCAGAGATGAAAAAATTAATACATATAGCAAGAGACACACCGACAAAATTTAGCAGCAAATGGGCATGCTGGCTCCATTACCAGTCCCTACCGGAATACAAAACCATTCTGAACTTCCCTATATAAGGGTCGAGGATGACAGTTACATTACTCACACACAACCAACATACAGATATCTTAACTCCCTACCCTGATGACAACTTAGCCCCTTTTGAAAGCACTTCAGGGCTTAAGATATATATTGACCATATCACATCTACAAAGAGAAGTCAGAGATTCCCCTACCCCGCCCTCTCCATCCTTCCGGTCCACCCCCCAATCCCTTCTTACCCCTATACCTTTTTCCCTACCTTCTATTCTTTTTTTTCTATTTTCTTCACCCTCTCCTTTTCCCATGCCTGATATATTGACATCCTGATAAGCAAATAGGATGCCCACGTCATATACCAATTAACTACCCAACTTATGAAATACCACCCAGAGACAAACGATCTTACCAAACACGAATATTGATTGGCCCCTTACACATTAAATGATAAACACATCACCCCGCTGATAGAGCTCTTCCGTAAACTGCAAATCAACTTTTTACTACACACAAAAGTTATCACGGAACGTAGAGCATACCTCCAATGGAATCTCAGGTTTCGGGCAGCTTTGATCTATCTAAGGATTCTTGAGGGGTACACACCCCTCTATTACCTAGGTAAATAAGTTTATTTTCCTTAAGCACGGCTGGGAATCCTCTTAAAGGGGAAAAAATTGTCTACTTTAACAATCCCATGTTTAACGTTTACTGTTTACTGTAACACAACTGCTGTAAAGACTTTATGATCTTCAATAAATTCCTTGAAACAAAAAAAGTTGGTGGTTCTTGTGGCCCCAGCATGGCCCAGAAGGTCCTGGTATGCAGAGATCGTAAGGATGGCAGTAGGGGACCCATGGACCCTACCACCACGTCCAGACCTGCTCTTGCAGGGACCAGTATTCCATCCTACCTTACAAATGTTAAATTTAATGGTTTGGCTATTGAAACCCACATTCTGAAGAGTCGTGGGTTTTCAGGTTCAGTACTATCCACCTTGATTAATGCAAGGAAGTCCAGAGTCATTTATTATAGAGTCTGGAGGGCATATGTTTCCTGGTGTGAATCCAGGGGTTGGCATCCTAGAAAATATGTTATAGGTAGAATTCTTGCCTTTCTGAAAATGGGATTAGAGGTGAAGCTGGCCTTGGGTACCATCAAAGGTCAGGTCTTGGCTTTATCGGTACTGTTCCAATGACCACTTGCTTTGCATTCTCTGGTCTGTAATTTCAAACAGGGGGTAACACGACTTAATCTGCCAGTTAGATCACCCTTGAAACCTTGGGACCTGAATCTAGTTTTGTCGGCTTAACAAAAACAGCCTTTTGAGCCGATATGGCATACTCCCTTGATTCTTTTGACAAGGAAGTTAGTTTTTCTGGTTGCCATATCTTCTGCAAGAAGGGTATAAGAGTTGGCTGCTTTTTCTTCCAAAGAACCATTTTTAATTATTCACAAGGATAAGGTGGTATTGTCCTCATCCTAACTTTCTACCGAAGGTAGTATCAGGTTTTCATCTAAACCAGGATATTGTTCTACCTTCATTTTTTCCAGAACCCTGTTCCACGGAAGAAAAGTCGCTATATTCTCTTGATGTAGTGAGAGCAGTCAAAGTCTACTTGAAAGTGACTGCTCAGATTCGGAAAACGGATGTTTTGTTTGTGTTGCCTGAGGGTCCTAGAAAAGGGCAGGAAGCATCGAAATCCACTAGTGGATTCAGCAAGTGATTGTTCAGTCTTATGGTTTGAAAGGGAAAATTCCACCTTTTCAAATCAAAGCACACTCCACCAAGGCTGTTAGTGCTTCGTGGGCAGTGCATCACCAATCCTCCATGGCTCAAATCTGCAAGGCTGCAACTTGGTCTTCAGTCCATACATTCACCAGATTCTATCAGGTGGATGTAAAAAGACAGGAGAATATTGCCTTTGGGCGCAGTGTGCTGCAGGCAGCAGTATAGGTCCTCAGGTCTGATGACACCCTATTTTTGTTCATGTCTCCCTCCCCTCAGATAGCATTGCTCTGGGACATCCCATATAGTTACTACTATAGCTCTGTGTCCCGTGATGTACAATAAAGAAAATAGGATTTTTATAACAGTTTACCTGTAAAATCCTTTTCTTGGAGTACATCACGGGACACAGAGGTCCCTCCCCTCTTTCTGGTATACACATGTATTGCTTTGCTACAAAAACTGAGGTACTCCAGTAAGGAGAGGGGTTATATAGGGAGTAAACTTCCTGTCTAGGGTGTGCCAGTATCCATCACTTAAAGGTGGCCTATATAACCCATATAGTTATTATTTTATATTAGGTTAGTTTCCCACTCTCTAGCCACTAACATGCTCCTTATTCTCTTCCTTCTCACATTGGTGTCTTCTATCCTCAAATTATCTTTACTCTACCCCTCCTCTCTTCCCTGCAGCATGCACATATCACCCTCACTCCTACCCTCTCCCTACTATGGCACCTATCATCTCCTGCATTTGCTGCACCCACATGCTGACATAAACTCCAGGGCCACTAGACACGTGCGCTCATGCACATCCCACTCCCACCTTGCCTTCCTCACCCTCCTCCTTCTCCTAGTCTCAGGTGATATTTCTCCTAATCCTGGTCCGCCATTTTCCAAATGCAAGCCACATATCCAATACCCCTCCCCCTCTGGCAACCACCGCAATCCACTCAGTTTAATTTCTATCCCCCTACTTCCTCAAAGCACCCCACCAATCTCATGTGCCCTGTGGAACGCCCGCTCCATCTGTAACAAGCTAACATCTGTACATGACCTCTTCATCTCTCATGGCTTGAACATACTGGCCATAACAGAAACCTGGCTGCAAAATTTTGACTCAGCTTCTCCTGCTGCCCTCTCCCATGGTGGTCTCCATTGGACTCACTCCTCCAGACCCAACAGACAGAAAGGAGGTGGAGTTGGCTTCCTTCTGTCCCCACAAAGCACCTTCCAAGTCCTTACTGTCCCTCCCTCTCTATCCCTCTCTTCTTTCGAGATGCACTGTATTCGTCTGTTTTCTCCCATTTCTCTGAGGATTGCAGCAATTTATAGGCCTCCAGGACCGGTATCGCGCTTCTTTGATGACTTTGCTGCCTGGCTACCCTACTTTCTCTCCTCTGAAATACCCACCATTATTCTTGGTGACTTTAACATTCCTGTCAATGTCAACAGCCCAACTACAGCTAAACTTCTCAACTTAACCTCATCTTTTGACCTAACCCAATGGACACATACTTCCACTCACTCCAATGGTAATACCCTTGACCTTGTATTCTCCCATCTCTGCAACCCTGGCAACCTCACCAACACCCCCTTTCCTCTATCTGATCACAACCTCATTACTTTCACTGTATCCTTGCCTCCAACCACCCATCCCTCCAAGCAGCAAACAATTACTTGTAGAAACCTTCGCCACTTTAACCCTTCTCTTCTCTATTCTGCTACTGACAACCTATATGACATAATCTCTCCCCTGTCCTGTCCTGACCTGGCCACTTCTGTCTACAACAGTTCACTCTCATCATCCCTAGATGCACTTGCTCCCCTAACCACACGCAGAATTAGGCCCCGACTGTTACAACCCTGGCAAACTGACAACACTAGAAATCTCAAGAGACATTGCCGTGCTCTTGAACGACTGTGGCGTAAAACCAAATGCCTGCAAGATTTCACCCTATATAAATCTGCCCTTCTAAAATACAATTCATGCCTCCATGCTGCCAAACAAGCCTACTTTGTCTCTCTTATTAATTCCTTGTCATCCAGTCCCCGTTGGCTCTTCTCAACCTTTAACTCTCTGCTTCGTCCACCACCCCCTCTACCCACTAACTCACTCACTGCCCAAGAGATTGCCAATCACTTCAAAGACAAGATCAATGCAATTCGTGAGGACATCTCCACTGTGCGTACATCTTCCCCACCCATCATACCTTGCCCAGCAGCACATTCAACCCTCTCCTCTTTTGAATTGGCTACTACGGAAGAGGTTACAAAAATTTTCTCGAATGCCCACCTAACCAATTGTCCCTTGGATCCTGTTCCCTCACAACTACTACGGTCACCCTCTTCTTCTATCCTATGCTCCCTCACCCACATCTTCAATCTCTCCCTTTCTAGTGGCATTTTCCCCTCCCCTCTAAAACATGCACAGATCACTCCCATTCTTAAAAAGCCCTCACTGGACCCTACCGACCTGAACAACTTAAGACCCATCTCATTACTCCCATTCACCTCTAAACTTCTAGAACGCTTAGTCTACAACCGTCTTAGCTCCTACCTCAATGAAAATAACCTTCTTGACCCCTTACAGTCTGGCTTTCGCTCGCAGCACTCCACGGAAACTACCTTACTAAAACTCACTAACGATTTACTAACTGCTAAAACCAACAGCCAGTACTCCATACTCCTACTACTTGACCTCTCTGCGGCCTTTGATACTGTTGACCACCCGCTCCTTCTCAATAAACTACATTCCCTTGGCCTCCGAGATTCTGCTCTATCCTGGTTCTCTGGCTATTTATCACAGCGCTCCTTCAGTGTCACCTACAACTCTGTCTCCTCCTCTCCATTGCCCCTTTCTGTGGGGGTCCCCCAAGGCTCGGTTCTTGGACCCCTTCTCTTCTCTATCTACACCACCTCCCTTGGTCACCTAATAACTGCCCACGGCTTCCAATACCACTTATACGCTGATGACACCCAAATCTATCTGTCTACTCCTCACCTCACTCCTTCAGTCTCCTCTCGCATTACTAACTTACTAACTGACATATCAGCATGGATGTCGCACCACTTCCTTAAATTAAATCTCTCTAAAACTGAGCTATTAATATTCCCCCCCGCCCGTGCCCCCCTCCATGACTTTTCCATCAAAATCAACAATGCAACCATCAGTCCCTCCCCTCACGCCAGGGTACTAGGTGTAATCCTAGACTCCGACTTGTCATTTCAGCCTCAAATCCAATCATTGTCAAAAGTTTGTAGAATTCACCTCCGTAACATCTCTAAAATTCACCCTTTTTTAACAAATGAAACCACCAAGCTCCTCATTCACTCCCTTGTTATCTCTCGCCTTGACTATTGCAACTCCCTTCTCATTGGCCTACCGCTCCATAGGCTATCCCCTCTTCAGTCTATCATGAATGCTGCTGCCAGACTTATCCACCTTACCAACCGCTCAGTGTCTGCCAACCCTCTACTTCAATCCCTACACTGGCTCCCAATCACCCAGCGAATTAAATTCAAAATTCTAACCACAACATACAAAGCCATTCACAACTCTGCCCCAAGCTACATCACTAATCTTGTCTCCAAATATCACCCAAATCGTCCTCTCCGCTCTTCTCAAGACCTCCTGCTTTCAAGCTCTCTCATCTCCTCCTCCCATGCTCGTCTCCAGGATTTCTCCAGAGCCTCTCCCATCCTCTGGAACTCGCTACCTCCATCTATCCGGCTAGCCCCTACTCTTGCTACCTTCAGGCAATCCCTGAAAACTCATCTCTTCAGGAAAGCCTATCACGTCTCCAACTAATCTCCTACCACTTCCACCAGCTCATTCCCCACAGTTACAACCTTTTGTACCACCTGCCCCACCCTATTAGATTGTAAGCTCTTCTGAGCAGGGCCCTCTTAATCCTATTGTATTGTATTGTATTATATTATAACTATATTGTCTCCCTTTTATATTGTAAAGCGCTGCGTAAACTGTTGGCGCTATATAAATCCTGAATAATAATAATAATAATAATAGTTACTATGGCTCTGGTCCCATGATGTACTCCAAGAAAAGGATTTTACAGGTAAGCTGTTATAAAAATCCTATTTTTTCCCAGCACCATTTGGCATACAAATATCCAGTTCTAAGATGTTTGCATTGTTATAGCCCAATGTCACTCCGCAGGAGACCCAGGAGCCAGATAGAAAGCAGTGTGGGAGCTCTGCAGTGCTTCCCAGACAAGTAAATGCTGCTCCCAATGACCATCAGAACCCATTGCTGGCAGAAAACACTAATCAGCAGCTGATTGGCTGCGCCCACTGATCAACAAAAGTTTTCAAACATGCCCCTTCGACAGAAATTGATCAATAACCAGGGTCCCTATTGAAAAATATCACCTGTATTTCTGTTGCCATCTTGGCCTCTGTTTGATCTGCAACTGCCATGATACAGTTGACACCAGCCATTTGATGGTTTGACGGTTTGGTTAGGAACACAACTAATGTGACGGGAAGTGCTGCAAATGTATCTGTTTTTTGAAACTGCTAAATTGATGGGTTTAGCTCCGCTTTAACAACTCAAAATTCTAGATTTCTCTCACTTTGTCTCTCCATTTTAATCAGTAACTGTTGTATTTTATGAAACTGTAAAAAAACTTCAAAACTTGCTTCAGTGCAATGCAGTGCAAGTGGTTTCATAGTATTGGCATTAGAACAGGGGTGTCAAACTAGCAGCCTTCCAGCTGTTGCGGAACTACAAGTGCCATCATGCCTCTGTCTGTGGGAGTCATGCTTGTAACTGTCAGCCTTGCAATGCCTCATGGGACTTGTAGTTCCGCAATAGCTGGAGGGGACGACCAGTTTGACACCTGTACATTAGAATATCAACAAATGCAATATAACAGTTCATTTTCCTCATATATAGTTAAGCTAACCAAACTTGTCTCTTGGTGAGCTTGTCACTTACCGCTGGAGCCCTGAACCACTGCATAGCAATAGCAACAAATTCTTTTCCAAAGTGACAAACTAAGAAATTCTCTTGCCAGGCAATTTACTTAGTTCAGCAGACACTTTTGTAAAGCAGTTGTCTGCATTTATCCTCTGTATTTAGCTGACACTCTTTCCTTTCTACTGTGCAATACAGTCTATCACACTAGCTCATGATGAGGTGCACGGATAACTGGAGCTATGGCAGTACTGTGCTGAAAAATAATCAAAGAAATGTATTTATAGAATTGTTAGAAAAATACTCTTTAAAAAAAAAACTTCATCAAAAAAAGTCTAGGAAAATCCATCATTAATCACGATGCCCAGCACCACTGCATTGCCAAAAAAAAAAAAAGAATGTGATGACCTGCCACACAAGACCAGTCCCTGACGGTGACACTAGCTGAAGCTCCCACAGCTCTCACCGGCCATATAAAGGAAGAGGCAGGTACTGTATAGTGGTGACATCATAGCCCAAATATGGCTATGGCAATATTTGAGCAATTTTATTGTGGAAAGTGTTAGCTAGCAGAAAGGCATCACTCACATCATGAAAGCAATTTTTTAAAGTAAGCTTACACTGTATTGCCATTACAATGATGTTATAAAAAGTGTATGCTGTGGCAAAGGATCTCCTTTTAAGCTGGCCATATACTATGTGAAGTTTGGATGGTTCCCCTCCTGTCCGACATTCTTCTATTTTTAAAAATTGAAGGGTCTGGAATGACATTTAGCAAACGAACAGCAGATGCATTCAATCAAATGAAGCGGCTGTTCCAGTATACAATACAATAGGTACAGCAGGAGGTTCATCCATCTGAATGCTAAAAGGAAAACATCCAAAAGTTTATGGCCATTTTAAGCAGACTGGAGATAGAAGTGGAATCTGTTCCAGCTTCTCTGTGCTGAATAAAGAAGTATCTGACTGCAGGATGTGTCTCTAAAGTTTCTCTAAGCTACTCTCTTCAAGAAAATTCTCTCACGGATCTCTTTCTTCCCAGAGTGAGTTGCAGAACATTCCTCCCTCTGTTGGCATGCAACTCCCTTTTCAGTAGTCATCCCATAGATGTAAATTGTGTTGGCCATTTTGGGAGAGTCTGAAATATATTGCTAGGAATTAATAAATAATAAATACATAATAAATAAACAATAGCACCCAGCACTATAATCTTAACAAAAATTGTGTGATTGAATAAAGTAAAAACAGTTCAGCGCTAAGAATCAAATTGTTGAGTATTGACATATCAATATACTGTGATATACAAAATAAATTGAGATTAGCATATGCAAAAAACTCTAACGCCATCATCTGATTGATAGTGTCTCTAAATAAAGTGCACTGTGCAAATTGTAAATCAACATTGGTAGTATAGTCCAATCGGTGATTAAAACATTAATCCATTAGTATATATTGATGGGAAGGAATCCAGGAGTGTAGGACTAAAGGAATCACTGATGTGTGTGCATCAACCCCCCAAGGGGAGAAGATTAATTACGCTTACCAGAAGGTACCATCAAAGTGATATCAAAGCTCTGGATAGCGAGTGGTGCAATTCCTCCTCTTCAGCTGAGCCACTTCGGGCAACCTCGACTCGGCATGTGAGAATATGGATCAGGATACTAATGTCCCAGATGGTAAAAAACCTCCTTCTACCACAGAACCGTTTGGTAGGTTTATGGTTAACAGCATCCATAAAAAAACAACAGAAAGCCTCCACATAGTGAAAAACCATATAGTTACAGTTTATTTGGAATAAAAAGGCTTTACATAGATTCCAAGATGTATTGTATCAAGTAAAAAATCTCCTCTGTGATCACAAAAGCATAAAATTCAAAAAGGCGCAATGGCATGGAAAGGACTCATCAAAACTGACGCGTTTCGTCTATAAAGACCCCAGTTGAAGTCTTTGTAGACAAAACATGTCAGGTTTGATGAGTCCTTTCCATGCCTTTTTGAATTTTATGCCTTTGTGATTACAGAGGAGATTTTTTTACTTGATGCAATACATCTTGGAATCTATGTAAAGCCTTTTTATTCCCAATAAACCCCTTAACCATACAGTTTTTTTTCACCATGCGGAGGCTTTCTATTGTTTCTTTTGGATGCTGTTAACCATAAACCTACCAAACAGTTCTGTGGTGGAAAGATGTTTTTTTACCATCTGGGACATTGCCATCCTGAAATATATTGCTGGCAAGTAAGTAATTGCTGCCACACAACTGGTAGAAACTTCTCTTTTGCAAAGTGAAAAACTTCTGCTCCACTCTAACACAACAGGCAGCAAAGCAAATGTCTCTGAGGTGACTACATAGGGATATTATATTAATCTTACTTAGTCTAGGGGCAGTACTTTTAGTGGGAGTGGGGCTGATTTCATACAAAATTAGTGCTAATATCAACATACAGGTACTTGAGACTGCATCTTATTATGTAAAACAATTGTCACAATCCATTCATATAGAAACATCTGCCCCAAAGAGCAATACATTTTTTTGCATTGCATTTTTGTATCTGTATGTATGCATTTTTGTATTTGTATGTAGTGTTATATTGCTGTACAGTCACATTTATGTATGAGCTATAAACTAAATTATTTATGAGTTTTATTTATGGGTTTATTTACAGATACATTGTAGAAAGGGTCAATCTCTAATGGTTTATAGGAAGCAGAAGTTTTCAATAGCATTACAGTTTTATTATGTGTTACATTATGCCCCAGAAGAAAGCAAGATCCACAATCATGAGAAAACACCAGCATTGTGCGCTCGCCTTGCTAGATCCAGGGCAAAACTCTCATACAATCTTAGTTAAATGGTTTATGGGGAATTAATATTGACTTTAAATATATGTACATACAAATGAAGAAGCCATCATAAATTAATCAGGGTAATGTATAAAATGTGTATATTTATATATATTTTCTGAATGACAGTCAGCAAACGGGCACTTTCTTCAAAATCTGGCGGATGCCAGGTTTATTTGCAGGAGTTTGCAAAATTTAAAAAAAACAAACAAACAGTAAATGAAATCCTTGCCGTCCGGGGCTAACTAAACAAATAATCTTCTCTCTATACAGTGCGGGGCTAGTCCCTGTCACCCACAAAAACATGTGGAAAAGCAAACCTTTTAGTCCAACACCCAGGGCTCCTCTCACTCAGGTTCCTTCCTGAGTCTCAAAACCAGAGAGCTCTGTTGTGCTCTCTTCCTGGTCATTTAAAGTCCAGCTGATTGGGGCTCAAGTGGACCAGAACATCCGGACCGGAACCTAGCCTGCCACAGAGGCTGGAAAAACCCAGTTCAATCCCTTACAATAGAACGAATGCGTCACAATACATATATATATATATATATATATATATATATATATATATATATATATATATATATACAATTATCTGGGAGTGTGCAGGGTGTGGGCGATTCACCAAACATACACAGTGGGTATATACCGTACATTAAAGTATTTTTATTTTTATTTTCCTTATATACATACCATAGCTGCTCACAAAGACTTAACCCATTGTGTGGACGAAAATGCCTTGTTGATGTCAGAGGAGAACGGGCAGAGTGGTTCGATGATAGAACATCATAGATAACAGTAACTTAAATAACCGCTCATTACAAACCAAGGTATGCAGAATACCATCTCTAAATGCACAACACATCAAACCTTGAAGTAGATGGGCTACAGCAGCAGAGGAAGACCTCACCAGATGCCATTCCTGTCAGCTAAGAACAGGAAACTGAAGCTACAGTTCACACATGCTGACCAAAATTGGTCAATAGAAGATTGGAAAAACGTTGCCTGGTCGGATGAGTCTTGATTTCAGCTGCAACATTCAGATGGTATGTATGGGATATTTTCTTAGCACACTTTGGGCCCCTTAGTACCAATTGAGCATTGTTTAAGCATTGTTGCTGACCATGTCCATCCCTTTATGACTACAGTGTACCCATCTTCTGATGGCTACTTCCAGCAGAATAATGCACCATGTCACAAACCTCAAATCATCTCAAAATTATGTTTAAGTGAAATATATCTATTCAAAAGAGTTTTTAGAGAACTAGAGAAAAGAAGTTGTTGAACCATTTCTAATCATTGAAGTGAAGTTTCATAAGTGAAAATTCACTTTACAAAGAATACTCAGGCACGTGCATGAAAAATTTGTAAATTTTTGCTCACATATGAGTGGATGCTTAAACTCAGCACAGCTTCACTTTGTTTACTATGCTTCATAGCAACCACGGAGCCCTGTGTGGGAAGCTGTAAAATGTATGACCACTTACAATGACAGACATGCCTTACACAAGTCTCTTTGTATGCCAACTCAGAGTTGATCCATTTACCTAATCTGTAAACTGGCAGTGATTCTTTTAAATTAGTCACAGTCATAACAATAGAAAATTAAAGTGTCAGAAATAAGAAATCTGAATCTGACACATTTTGGAACTAGTAACAAAACTGTTTCAAGGCTTTACCATATTAGGAGCAAGCCATTTTAAAAGAACACTACTGCCAGAAAAGTGTAAATATTGAATTCCCTTTTTGTGATTATCTCCTAATTGTTCACGTGTAGTGTCACCCTAGCATACAGGTTTCAAATGGAAACTACAAGAGACAGTTTCAGTACTTATTATGCAATTGTAATCCACTGTCGTCCCATGAGAAAGGCCATGCCATCACTGGAGAGCATTTATGAAGACGTAAAGTGGCTGCAGGAGTTTAGCAACACCAAGAGGCAGGAAAGTGAAAAAGTTAGCAATTGATTATAATACAATGTGCTTTAACATACTAAAAGTAATTAAATTAGGGTTTCCATTTATTTAAAAGAATAAATACAGACATTGGTATGTTATACATAGTTACTTTGATCCAAGTTGGTCCAGTTCCAGGGGAAGCTGGAAATCACGAACATTGACAGAACAGACGCTTCTACCTCAGTGATCTCCAATAGATTCTGGATCCCCGCACTGAATGGCACTTTGAACACAGGAGATCATCAGCTCAGCGCGGGTGCCATTCAGAGAATGCTTTGCATTTTTTGAATGAATGGCAAGTACTCTATGATTAGATGAGGTGCAGAGCATGACATCATCACCCCACCTCTCCACTTCTTCCAATCAGAGAACACTTTGTGTTCATTAACAAAATGCAAAGCATTCTCTGAATGGCATCCACACTGAACAGTCAACATCTTGTGTTCACAATGCAAGTAGAGATCATTGGTGTTGCAGTGTCTACTTTAGTAATTTCCAGCTTACAGGGGCATCGGCCAGGTATGGTATATACATAGTTACATTGGTGCAACTTGGACCAATGTAGTTATGTATAACACACCGATGCCTGGAATAATTCTTCTTATTCTTGAGTTTTTTAAATATAGTCCATAATATTAATTTGACCTAAAACCCAACTCTGGGTACAATTATCTAACATTTTTACTGCTCACATTAAAACTGTAACTTTTTCTTATTTTAGTGGGCCCTCTTTAAACTTGGCTGATTGCTGCTAGAATGTTTTAGTGTGGGTCACAAAAAATATTTAAGGTTCGCAAAAAAGAAAAAACAACTGTGCCTGGCATTGGGTTTTTAATTTAATACTTTCAAACCTTACACAGCCAAGTCCTCTCCTTTTACTCACACTTTCTTCAAAAAAGTATTATTTCCTTTATCTGGGCCTATAAATGTTCCAGGGTTCCAGAGTTCCACACTCCACTCTTTACACACATAGACAACAAGGAAGAGAATATAGCGAAATATTACCCTGCTCCATGAAACTACGGATATCCCATTGTGGGTGCTCTTGGAGCTCCCCAATTGCAAGCCAATTCCAGTGCTGGAATGCACCGTGGCTCCCCCATTGACTCTTAAGTCCCCTTATGCTACACAGCTTAAAACTCTGGAGTTCGGTGTGCTACTTGGGAAACCTTATGTCCCTCCTTCTTCTTTCAAACAACCTTTTATTCCCACCAGGTTTCGAACAACCAGGAACATGTTCCCACTTGTCATCTCATGGTTTCACGCAGGTCCACCATTTCCTTACATCCTGCAACTTTTCTTCCAGGACCTCAATGCAGGAGACTCACGAGGCACCACCTGTGGAGGCTTTTCATTATGTCCCACTCCACCATTGGGTAACCTCCCTAAGACATAATTTCACGTATCACTTTTAAAAAACTTCCTTTGAACATATGTGCCTACACTCCCCCGACTCTCCGGGCACCATCTTGATTTGCTCATCCCTGAATGCTATTGGCTCTCCCAATTCTACCTTATAAATCCCAATGAGTACGTGACCTAACAACCTTTATTGACCCTGAGGAGTGGAGTAAGGCCTGGTCTTCTATTGCAAAATGTTCTTTTAATATTGCCACTTTAGAGGCAGTATACAAGGTCCCATGGCTTATGAGGTTGACCCTTCTGACAACACAAAATGGTCAGGTTGCATGTGATTCCACCTATGTTCCCACTTTATGTTTTCTGTTATGATCCCCCTGCGTGGGTGACCAGCTGTTTTTTTATTCCCAAAATCGTAAATGAAAAAATATTGTGCAAGAATATATAACTGCTTTTAGCATTTTGTCTTATTTTTTTTATTGTTGTGTTTGTATACTCCTTACCAATGCCAGTCGATATGTAATGTAAAATAATAATAATTTTACAAATCACCAAGTTAAAAAGCATTTCCATTCCAGGTCATAAATATTATTATCACCACTGCTATTAGTGTTTTTTTCTAGCAAGAGTAAAAGAAAAACTCCAAGTAGCTGACCTTTAATCACAGTCATTTGTGCAATCAGTCATGTGAGGTAAGAAGCTAGTTTGCACTTGAAAGATGCCCTTTAAAATCACGTAGCTTTGATATGATATAAAACGCACATGGCAAATTGGATCTCACTTAGCAGCTACTGGGACACCACAGTTCTCCATTTAATATTCAAGCAGTTGAGTGTGTTACTGGTGCACGGAGAGGTATTAATGTGCCAAATCAATGCACAGCAGCGGGACATTTTCATTGAAATATGCACTCCCTTAGGAGTCTTTATGGCTGAATTTCCTGAATGCTTTCACCAGCATTGGTGAACTTCAAATGTATATTGAACATTGATGTCAAGTTTATTGTTTTTGGACTGAGACAAGCATCATTCTAATGTGATTTAAAGGGAAAAAAATAATTTTCATTAGTATGGGTTGTCACTTATACCTAGAAAGATTTCATTTATTCTGTAGCCAAAATGGTTAGACTGGAATCATGCTGACTGCTTAATTAATGCATCCTTGGGTGTTTAAGTGCCATCTGTATTATTAGCTGCAATAACACACTGGAATCTTTCATTATTATACAGAGGTGCATGAAAATTATAATTGCTGATGTCTTTTGTTGGACAAAGCATTGTTGAGAACATTGTTAAAATAAATTTAAACATTTAAAAAATCAAGCATTCTAAAAACAGAACAGTAATGGATATTATGTCAAATGGTTTTAAGCTGTTAAATAGACATATGCTACATAATGAAATGCAGTAATTCAGATTAAGTTCAGAACAAAACATCAAATTTGGACTCACAAAATATAATATTATGATAAAGAAAACATGACATAACTGGATGATAGATAGATAGATAGATAGATAGATAGATAGATAGATAGATAGATAGATAGATAGATAGATAGATAGATAGATAGATAGATAGATAGATAGATAGATAGATAGATAGATTACACTGGTATGTATGTTTCTAGGATTCTTTCAGGACAGCACCTGAGAGTGTAGCTGCACCCACAATTCACTAGAAATACTTAATAGCTTGTATATAAAAAAGTTAATAAAGCGCTACCATCAACCTTAATATAGCACAGTGATCCAATAAATAATGTGATCCAATAAAGGATGTGATCCAAAAAAAAAAAAAAAAACTAATCATATGTATGTGTCCAGTAAACCACACTAGATATAAATTAATTACTGTACTGCCAAAATGCTTGTAGATTTCTGGAGATACTGGGAAAGACTTCAAATACCACTCATTTGTAAGATAAAACACAACAGGACAACAATACCCAAATGATCAGGTGTGTAGTCTCTGATGATGTTCACATGTGGTGGATTGCTTTCAAACCTTCATTGCTTTCAATCCTTCATAGATTGTTATTGCTCAAACAATAGAAAGGACATACCTCATTGTGCAAATAAATAAACTAAAAATGACATGTGGGTAATAAAACACAGTTGCACTCACACATGCCCCGCAATAAGATCGCATTTAAGTAGGTCAGTTGCATATATTCAGAGACAATCTCCTCACTTAGCTGTTCCTGCTCACACAGCACTGGAGTTACTGGCTCCTCCTATGCGTTACATCACTGGCACGTGACTTTTTCGAGGTCAGGGGCATGTACGTCTGAGGATGAGGCCCAAGAGCGTTCCTCCGGACCATACCCTTTCCAATGCACCAGGTACTGTATGCGCCCATGGAACCTACAGGAGTCAAAAATGGACTGTACTTTATACTCCTCATGGTTCTCAACCTGCACAGGGTGAGGACGTGGCACTGAGGTGCTAAAGCGGTTGCAGACCAAAGGTTTTAATAAGGAGACATGAAATACATGTGAAATACACATATTAAAAGGGTCTGCAAAGAATATGGAAAGGCCCAATAAACCGAGGTGCAAACTTCAGTGAAGAAACATGAAATCGGAGGTTGCGAGATGACAGCCAGACCCTGTCCCCAACATGGTAGGAAGGAGCAGGCAGGCATCTGCAGTCAGCATGGAGTCTGTACCTATAATTAGCATGTTGCAAAGCCTCCTGGAGATGCTCCTCTAATGCAGGAATATTCTGCGGAACAAACGAGTCAGGCAACATGGAAGGTTAGAAACCATAATTCCCCATAAACGGGGACAATCAGGAAGCAGAATTCAAGGCACAGTTGTAAGCAAACTCTGCCCACTGTAATAGGTCTGACCAGTTGTTATGATGGTCAGAAATATAGCAATGTAGGAATTGCTCCAAGGACTGATTGGCTCATTCTGTAGCCCCATTAGACTGCGGGTGATATGCAGAGGAGAAAGCAAGCTGAATTCCCAACTGTGCACAAAAGGCTTGCCAGAAGGGGTACTCAAACTGACTACCCCGTCCGAGACAATCACCTTGGGTAGCCCATGTAAGCGAAAGATCTCCTGTGCAAAAATGGAAGCCAGTTCCTTAGAAGTAGGCAACTTCTTAAATGGAATACAAAGAGACATTTTTGAGAACCGGTCAACCACCATAAGGATAACTGTGTTGCCCTGGGTGTTGGGTAATTCCACAATGAAATTCATAGACAGGTGGGTCCAGGGCCTCTCTCCATTGGGTACTGTCAGAAACCATGAAATCAGGCTGAGACAGAAGTACAGTTAAATCACACTTGTTTAATAATCAAAGTAAAAAGAACAAACATAGTCAAAACATAGCCAAAGTTCAGTAACCGTAACGGATAGTCAGCCAAGCCAGAAGTCAGGTATCAATGTAGTAGAACAGCAAGCAGGATCTGGAGCCAGAAAGGATGTCAGCAAAGCAAGTCATGAACAGGATCGCAGGAGATAGTTTCTGTGATGTGACCAAAGCGAAGTCAGAGCTCCTCTGGCCTGGATGGCTTAAGTAGGCAGGACTGACGAGAGGATATCATCAACAGCTGAGTGACTGTGAAGAGATAGGAGCTGGCAATTAACCGACAGCTGAGCGACCAGCTCAGAGAAGGAAGGGCTGAGCCCAGCCCTGACACAGACTAACACAGGAGGAGACCCCAGATGGGTTGACTCTGAAGTTAGTCAGTAGTTCCAGTCCCCCAATGCCAGTATCCACACAGTACCCCAAATAAATTGTCCCAAACATAGCATTACTCACCCAGCAAACCTCTACCTCCCTCAGAGAACATACTCGCCACTGGGGAGAAGTGTGGACTGGCCCTTTTCCCTGGAGTCCTGTCAGCTGCTGAAAAGATGACAGGGTGGCTGGGCTCAATTAATCATGCTGTTGGGAATCTGGGTAGAGTGCCCAGCATCCCTGGAGTATACACTGTTGATACCGCATCTTTTGTTAGTTGAGGGCCGAGGCCAGCAGCACCCTGCTCTGTTTCCAGCTCTTCTGCTGGGTTGGTGGCATCATTCTGGGGTGCTATCTGCTGCTGGGAATGGGATCGGCTGCTTCATCTCTTTTACCCTCATCTGGCTGCTGGGACGACAGGTGCATGGATATTTGCTGGGGTTGAAAGATAGCTTTTTCCACCCTGGCCAACTGTTGGGAAGGGAGAATGAACACCTCCTCTCCCTTCTTCCCCTGGATCTTAATCTGCTGCTGGGAAGTGACCATCTCCTTCTCACCCTGGGCCTCCGGAACTGCCACAGGTTTGGGGCAGAGGTCTTGCACGAAAAGCACGAAAAGTAGCAACATTGCAAAACACTATTCTCTCTAAAGAAAGGCAAGAATAAAAAAAAACCTACAGCCAAAATAATTCAAATCGATTCACCTCCGCCTCAAAAAATCCCCAGACTGTCATCCCTCAAATCCAAAGAGCACCATCAAAGCTCCCTTTCCAGAAGGCAGAAGTGAATGTGAATGTTTTCCTTTTTTTCAATGAATTATATGTATATGTGTTTAAATTTATGTCTTTATATATTTTTTAGCTCCTATTTTACTTATGACATCACCTATGATCAACTGATCCTGAGAAAACGGGCAATCCCACAAAACACAGAAACCATTTTGCATCGACTCACTGTTATGCGGTACAATTCTGTCTAATGTATTGGCCCTTGGACATACAAGTTATGTGAACATAAGATTTTTATTCACACATTATGTTGGTTACATTTTTAAACATTGTAAGACAGCTTTTTGAAGTATTTAACTGTGTGATTCATTATCTTGATGCACAATTTAGGCCCCTTTCACACTTATACGACTTCAAAGTCACGCGTTTTTTTCGGCGGCTATTTTCCTGCGATTTTACCGCGAGAAGACCCCAGAGCTGTCTAATAAATTACTTTAAAAACCTGTGTAGTGTGTTTTTTTATTGACACTTTTTTCCCTAGGTGAATGGGTAGGGGTACGATGTACCCAATACTCATTCACAAAGGGTGCGGGGCCGGGATCTAGGGGCCCCCTTATTAAAGGGGGCTCCCGGATTCCGATAAGCCCCCCGCCCGCAGACCACGAAACCAACGGCTAGGGTTGTCGGGAAGAGGCCCTTGTCCTCATCAACATTGGGACAAGGTGCTTTGGGGTGGGGGGGCCCAAAGCACCCACCCCTCCATGTTGAGGGCATGCGGCCTGGTACGGTCCAGGAGGGGGGGTGCTCGCTCGTCCCCACCCCCATTCCTGACCGGCCGGGTCTGGTATGGATTTTGGGGGGGACCCCACGCTGATTTTTCGGCGTAGGGGGTTCCCCTTAAGATCCATACCAGGCCTGGTATGCCCCTGGGGGGGAACCCACGCCCATTTTTTTTTTTTAAATTTGGCGCGGAGTTCCCCTTCATGATTCATACCAGACAGCTGTCAGCACTGCCTGTCGCTCATCATGAAAGGAAAAAAAGTTTTCCTTTCCCGATCAACGAGCCAGGCTTGTGCTTACAAAGTCGTACTGAAATCGTGTCTATATTATTCAGGTACGATTTGCATGCTACTTGAGGGTTTAACATTGAGGTCTATGGAGTACAACTCGCATAGAAGTTGGACCAAAGTAGTGCAGGGACTACTTTCAAGTTGGCACGACTTAAAGTCGTGCCAATATGAATGGTAGTCATTGAAAATCATGGAGAATTACTTGTCATACGATTTTGCAGTATAAAATCGTGGGACAAGTCGTATAAGTGTGAAAGGGGCCAAAAAGTCCCATTTCTATAGAGTTTGTCTTGCAATCTTCCTCAGTGTGGTGTGGCTCGAGCAGTGAATATGATATAGAGAATGTTTAAAATCAATGAATATGCTTTAAAAAACATTTAATAGTATTGATACTGTTGCAGAAGAAGTTGGGCAAATGAGATTAGTAATACTCCAAAACAGAGCAGAGCTCTACATTTTATTCTTGCTGCCAAAAGGTGGGGCATTTGACTTAATCATCATTGAGTGTTGTTCTTATATTTCAGATCGCAGTGAAAACATTGAGTCAAATCTAGCAAAAGCTCAAAAAACTGTTATGCCCTGTACACACGGTCGGACTTTGTTCGGACATTCCGACAACAAAATCCTAGGATTTTTTCAGACGGATGTTGGCTCAAACTTGTTTTGCGTACACACGGTCGCACAAAGTTGTCGGAATTTCCGATCACCAAGAACGCGGTGACGTACACCACGTACGACGAGACTAGAAAAGGCCGGTTCAGAACCAAGCGCGGCACCCTTTGGGCTCCTTTTGCTAATCTCGTGTTAGTAAAAGTTTGGTGAGAGACGATTCGCGCTTTTTCAGACTCGTGGCTTTCAGATCGTTTTCTGCCATTCAGTTTGTGCTTGTGGGTTTGTATCTGCTCTTCAGTGCGTGCAGTCAGTTCGTATCGGAGTTTTCTGTGCGATCTTGCCCGCTCGTTGCTGTTTTTCAGGTCGCTCTTCACAGGCCTTGCTGTTCTTCAGTGCGTTCTGTTACTTCGTTCTGAGCAGCCGACCATTTTCTAGCCATGTTTCGTATGCGTACTCCTCGTAGAGTTTGTGCTGTGCGGGGGCTTGGTGTTGGGGTCCTGACCTTGACACAAGTCCAGTCCATGAACAGGGTGGGGAGGAGTTCATGGACCAAGAATTGGTTGCTTCAGCGTGACCAGTTCTCTCATATGCCTTTGCTCCGTGAAATCCGTGAGAATAATCCTGATGATTTCAGGAACTTTCTCAGGATGACGGACCCCGTGTTTCACCGTTTGTTGGCTTCGCTGACCCCCTATATTAGCAGGCAGGATACCTGCATGAGGCAAGCCATCACTCCGGAGCAGAGGTTGGTCGCTACCTTGTGGTATTTGGCCACAGGGAGAAGTCTGCAGGACTTGAAGTTCTCGACAGGCATCTCCCCCCCAGGCTCTGGGGATCATTATCCCAGAGACCTGTTCTGCCATCATCCAGGTCCTGCAGAAGGAGTATATGAAGGTAAGATTTTTATCCTTTTATATCACATTTTATTGTATTGAATGTTTGATAATATATTGTATTTCTTCCCTCATTCCCTAATTACCATGATTGTAATATGCTGTGAATGTCCCCTTTGTTCTCATGCATGCTGGATTTTTAGGTAAATGTTAAATGTTTGGAAATGTTATTTTTGATTTAAATTCAGGCAGAGTGCCAGAGGCTTTTTTTTGTGGTGTCTCCAATTTTTTTTTAACCCTCCCCCCAACTGCTAAGTCAGCTGATCCCAATTCTCTATCCTCAATCATCTATCTGCTGACTTTGCCAAACCCATACACACTATACCCATCTCTTTACTGGTCAGATTTATGGATGAATTCCCCAAAGCATGTAGTGCAAGGGCCTGCCTGTATACTTTCCAATGGTACTGTTTAAAGTTTTTGTATCGTATTATTATCTTGATAGGTAATAGCAGAATGTTCAAATGTCCTCAAATGTGTACAGTGTGTATTTATATCTTTGTATTATGACACTTCTTACCTGTCCAGTGGTCTGCCAATAGTGTAACTAAGGAGGGGCTGTTCCAAGTAATACCCTGTATTTAGGCATTCATCTCTCAATGAAGTGAAGAGGGTTACCTGTCCAAGAGTTCCCCCCCCTATAATGTTAGAAATGGCCCATGAGAGGGGGGGAGGGGGAATATGATAGGTGTACCTTATACTTTGTTGTTGTTAAATTCCCCTTAGTAAATGCTATCTGGAGGTTGCCCCATAATGTTTGTGTCTAATCTGCTTGCCATGTTTCTGTGAAAAAATAGTAATGTTTTTTTTTTTCCTCAACAGTTTCCTTCAACGCCACAGGAATGGCAGACTGTGGCCTCCCACTTTGCCCAGCGGTGGGACTTTCCTAACTGTGGAGGGGCAATTGATGGGAAACACGTCCACATTGTCCCACCACCCAACTCGGGGGCGTACTATTATAATTACAAGGGGTTTAATAGTATAGTGATGTTGGCGGTGGTGTCGGCTAATTACGAGTTCTTGTATGTGGACGTGGGGAAGAATGGCCGGATGTCCGATGGTGGAGTGATCGCCCAGACGGAGTTCTACAGGCGTCTCCAGAATGGCAGCTTGGACTTGCCACCTCCAGAGGACAATGTTGAAGGTCTCCCATTTGTGTTTGTTGCTGATGAAGCATTTGCGCTGGGGGACCACCTGATGCGGCCATTCCCGATGAGGACCCTCACCCCGGAACAGAGGGTTTTTAATTACCGGCTGGCCAGAGCCCGAAGAGTGGTGGAGAACACATTTGGAATCCTGGCCAGCCGGTTCTGATTATTTCTGACACCCATCCATATGGCGGAGTATAAACTGAACCATATAATATTTGCCTGCTGTGTTCTCCATAATTTTTTAAGAAAACATTCAGCCAACTATGCTGGCTCAGTTGGGCCTGAGGCCGGAATCCCTAATCCATCAACACTGACGGCGCTTGAAAGTGGCCGTCCTGGCTTGCCCTCCCTGAATGCCCGTGATGTCCGGTTACGCTACCTGGAGTTCTTTGTGGGTAGGGGGGCTATCAATATGCCAGACAATCTGTGACACCTTTTTCAAATAAAAAACAACCAAAAGAAATTCTTTGTGGACATTTACTGCTTGTGTTTGTTTTAGCTACATAGTTACATACATACATAGTAGGTGAGGTTGAAAAAAGACACAAGTCCATCAAGTCCAACCTATGTACTGACCCTGACAGAAATGTGTTGAGTGCAGAAAATGTCATGATTGGGTAACCTTATAAAAAACAGTGTTGGCTGGTACTTCCTAAATGCAAAAACACATTTCACTACAAGTGCACTTGCAACTGCACTGAACCTGCACTTGTAGTGCAAAGAGGATTTGCCCTTAGGAAATAACCCCCATTTTTGCATAAAACAGCAATTACATCACCCCAAAAGTGTTGTAGTGTTGAGACAATAATCCACACATTCTTGAGTAAGGCACTTTTTTATACCTGCACAATCACATGTGCATTTCCCAAAGGTTTTTAAAACAAACCAACATGTTTGTTGTATAACAATGTTTGCAGTAGCATTATCAAAAATCAAAATATCCATTTCAGATAAAACAGGCCAACAAGTGTAAAACCAACAAGAAAGCCAAAAAACTTGAACTTACAAAGTTCACATATGGTAAAACCTGAAGGCTATATCAGACATGAGTATTTATGAACTGTGTTTGATATAGCGTTCAGATGGGGGGAAATCACCCCTGGAAATGCCAAATTTGGAAGATGCACACCAATTTACGAATGTCAACATGTGCTATCTGCCATCAGGGGGGATCAAGGGACGTGTTTTGGGGGAGCAAGCCCTTCCTCAACGCTACTTTATAATTGAGGAAGGGGTTGCACCCCCAAAACGCGTCCATTGATCTCCCGTGATGGCAGATAGTACATGTTGGCACACTGTGTGCATCCTCCAAATTTGGCTTTTCTAAACATTGAAAAAATTTTGGTACGATAAAACAGGTGATTTTGTGGGGTTTAAATTTGCCCCAAAACATCAATGATGTTATTATTTTTTTTAATAACATCACTGATTTGTTGCTGGATGTTTTGCAATTGGAGATTACACCCCATGATCTCCCCGATCAGTATCTGGGCACTTTCAGATGTAAAGCGTTCTGGATCACGATCGCCTAAAAAGAGATAAAGAACAAAAAAAAAGGTCTCAAAAATCTGCCACCATCCATCTCTTTTACCTGAGCCTGTGGTCGCAGACACTCACCTGTTGTGGTGCCAATCTCCACCACGTCTTCTTCTTCCTCCTGCTCTTCTTCTTGTGTTGGTATTTCCCCTTCTTCCAGGGGGGGGTCTCTGGTCTCCTGGGTTGAGGGGTGTCCGAGTCTTTTCTCCCCTATGTAAAACAAAAATGGTATAATTAGCACACAGATATTTGATGGCAGAACTAGAAATAGGAAACATTGCTCGTAAGTGGGGTACAATTGTCTATTTTAGCAGAGTTCCAAGATATATATTTTTTATTGCCCTTTGTCAAGCTGCAATACTTTACCTGTTTGGTACAAGCTTCACAGATGTAGCCCCCCCTATAGTATACACTGGAACACCTGTGTGGCCCCCCCTAATAAAAATGGTGTTCTGGGGTCCCACACTAGTGCTCCAGTGTCCAGATGTGAAAACAGCTGCTCAGTGTCCTCTCCTTACACACAATCTAGTTTGCATTTCATTCTAGTAACAAACCCATCTACACAAACAAATATTTGGCATCCAAGTAGGCCCCCAAAAATGTGTGAAAATGCATATGGCCTAAACAATGGTGTTCTAGAGGCCGAAAAAAAAATGTTTGATACGAACGAATAATGTGCCCATGAACATTAAAGTTGACCTTTTTAAACGTTACAACTAATAAAAGCATATGGAGCAGAATGAACGTAATAAAGACAGAAAGAATAGGAACACAGCACAACTACTTACTTTTTTGCAGCACTCTCCGGATCTTTCGGTACTGCTCTGGCTCTCTCAACTTCAGGTCTGACCACCGCTTCCTGAGCTGATCTTTAGACCTTCGTACCCCGAAATTCCGCTCTAGACTCCTGACCACTTTCGCCATGATCTTGGCCTTTCGGATATTCGGGTTGGGGTAAGGCCCATATTTTCCGTCATAGTCGGACTTCCTCATGATGTCGACCATCTCCAACATCTCGCCAAACGACATATTTGTGGCCTTAAAACGTCTCCTTCTGGATCGGGACGTGCCTGGATCCGCCCTTTCCTCCTCCTCCTCCTCGTTGCTACAATTAGCCCGCACCTGCTGTATGTCCACCATCATGCTCTTCCCCCACTGCGCCGAACGAAAAGGGGCGGGGAATACACTAGAAAGAACGTCAGGGGCGGCCGGAGTTACACGCATGCGCAGTGTGTATAAAGCGTAACACGCATGCGTATTACGTTTGATCTGTGAGCGGAGGAAGGAGCATTGGACGCGCCGATCGTAAGAACGAAGGTAAGAGACAAACTTGTGCCTATACTGCTTCTAGATTGAGGCCTATATTGTAACAAGATTAGGAGAGTTTTGTGTGACATTAGGCTTTGTCTTGTGTTGTGTCTTTCAGTGAACATGGATATCTTAGGGAAAGATAATGACTTCATTTCAGTATTCATAGAGATGCTAAGGGAGCTGCCCTGTCTGTGGGAGATTAAACACCCCCATTACAAGAACCAAGCAAAGAGGAAGGCAGCACTGGAGCAATTGTGTGAAATTGTGAAGCAGGTGATCCCCACGGCAGACATCACTTATTTAAAGATTTTCATTGGTGGCCTGAGGAGCACATATCTGAGGGAGCGCAATAAAGTCCTTGATTCGCAGAGATCCGGAGCAGCAGATGACATCTATGTCCCCAGGATGTTGTACTACGACAGGCTGCACTTTCTGGCAGGCCAGACTGAACCCAGGCCATCCCTCTCCAGTCTTCCTTCCACGCTTCCTTCCCCCCCAGCTGAGGCTTCTGACGCCCAACCTGGGCCTTTCAGGCCACATGTGGAGGAGCCCAGATTGAGCCAGGTATAGCATTCCTCTAAATATTTCTGCTTGTCCAATCAATGATGTTAACTAGATGTTAGTTGGGAGTACTAATTAAGGATTGTGATTGATGATGCAAAACATTACAACTATGTCCCTTTTTCATACACAGGGAAGTCTCAGCCAGGAGGTGGCCGGGCCGAGCCGGCTGGCTGATATCAAGGTCCCTCCACCCCCCCTGAAAACAGAAAGTGGCAGTAGGACGAGTGCCCTAGAGGAGGCGGCTATCAGATTCTTTTGGAGGGCTACAGAGGTCCTGGGAGCACCACACACCAGGCAGGAGAACATTGCTGCATTCATAGCCTATAAAATGCAGAGGATGGAGGAGGGCCAAAAAGCCATGTGTGAGCCCCTCATATCGGAGGCTCTGGAGAAAGGTATGAGGGGCCAAATTACACCTCACACACAGCTTTGGGATGGTCCTCCTCCTCCTCCTGCAGGTCCTACTCCTCCTCCAGGTCCTACTCCTCCTCCTGCCACATCTCCAACTGCACAGCCACAGCCAGGAATGAAGCGTGAAAGGAAGACCAGACAGTGAGGATCCTGGATCCAGTCTGTTGGGCAAAAAAATGCAGCCTCTTGTGGTACCACAGCCTGCGGACACACATGTCATCTGCTGCTATCCAAGTCTCTGTGAATCCCGGACCAGACTGCCCTCCCTTACATATGGACTCCTCAGGCCACCAATTTTGATGTTGAAGAATTGATGTCTGCCGTGGGGGTCCCAGGCTTCGCTAATTTCTCTTGTTGATCCAGTGTTGCCTCCCTCTTTGTTTGGTTCTGATCCCTTAATAAAGGATTTTTGTTTTGAATTATACTCTCCTATGTGTTTTACTTCAAAAAGGACAGTTTGTTTGTGAGGATTCAGGTACATTTCAAATATACAATGTGAAATGAACAAGGGACACCAACAACAAACAATCTCCTTGAGATTAAATAATAAAAGATATCAATGGTGTTGGAGTAACTTGACACACAAAACACACCCAAAAATATTCTGGAGTAAAAATAAAAATAACATTGAACAAAGATCAGCCTTGGAAAAAATCCAAACATTAAAGAAAAAAAAAAGGCTTAAAATCCAAAATAAAAAAAAATTAAAAAATATCAAACTGTCAGATGTGACAACTAATAACAATATATTCAGGGAATCCCACTAAAAAAACACAAATAAAAGTTTGTGAGAAGTGTGTGTGAATACGAGCAGCAAAACTACTTAATTCTTGTCACATTATAAAGAAGAAGAGAGTGCGCTGTATTAAACCATTTTTAACATTGCAGCGTGACGAAAGTGCTGTATCCATTGCGAACGCTAAGTTTACCAGAACGAGCTGTCCCGTGTTGGAATTTCTTCTGAGCATGCGTGGCACTTTGTGCGTCGGAACAGGCCACACACGGTCGGAATTGACGCGATCGGATTTTGTTGTCGGAAAATTTTATCTCCTGCTGTCCAACTTTGTGTGTCGGAAAATCCGATGGAAAATGTCCGATGGCGCCCACACACGGTCGGAATTTCCGACAACACGCTCCGATCGGACATTGTCCATCGGAAAATCCGATCGTGTGTACGGGGCATTAGAATGTTTTACTATCTCTAATTTTGGATTGTGTGATTGACTTGGTTAAAAGGGGCAACACGTTTTTAAGTTTAATGCATGGTTTATTTTATTAACAATAGGATTTTTTTTTCTTATAACCAAGAATATTATAGTTAGCATTAGTCAGTGTACAACATCTACTTTTGAGGCTTTCCCTATGTGCTAGCCTAAAGATTGTTTCCAACCTTTGACCTAAATTCCTTGTAAATCAAGGAGTGTGTTGCATTATAGATTTTTAATAGGTATTGATTTGCATGGAACTTAGTTTTTATGTTATTAATTATGACAGTTTATAGGTATTAATTTCTGTGGATGTTTTTATAGCTGTGACCTTACCCTATGCTCCCAATTCCTTGTTCTGGATGTGTTATTTGGATAAAAAAAAAAAACATTTAAGCAGGGGCCCCATTCCTTTATAAGTCTCAAATATATGGGAGAGCAAAAGAGACCACATTAGAACTTCATCTAGGGCATTGTCTGTGGATGGGCCTAGAAACCTCTCTGAAGATTGTTGCTTCCATAATTTTCTGATGTTTCCAGAGGTTGAAGGGCTCCCTAGATTTGGCTGAAGCTGTAATTATCCAGTTTAATAACTCTACTCCTTCTTTGACCAAAGATGAGTGAATTTCTGCTATTTTTTACCATTTATGAATTGTCTGAATTACTTCACTACATTTAGGTTTCCTAAAGATTACATACTGCATATGCTTTAAAGTACAACTAAAGGCAAAACTTTTTTTAACATTTTGGATAGAGTGGAGAGGGATCAGTTTTTATTGTGAATAGTAATAGTGGGGAAATCTTCCAATGGGGACACTAGTTCTGCTGAACTGGGGGTCCCCAAGGAATTCCCTTAATTTGCAGGTATTTTCGCTCAATTCCTGTTTGGCTATGGGACAGGAAGTGAAGGGAAATCTCAGCAATCCCGCAGATCGTGGAAAAAAAATCTGACAGGGGTTATAGCCTTTCCTTGCCTATAGTTCTACTTTAAGTTTCAGTTCTTCCTGTTTTTTAAAAACCCCACATCCTCATTTGCATTCACTTACTTTATGCCTGTGCCTACAGTATATTCTGCTGTCTCAATATTTCTCTTTGTAGCTACCCATTCAGATGCACTGAGTGTGCAGACTACAAATGTAAGTGACAGGCTGGAGCGAAAGAACAAATCCCTAGGATCTCTAGGGTTGTTCCTTCCTGCTGGACACTGGTTGTGCTTTTCTGATCAGTTTCTTTACCACTGTTCCAGAAGTAGGTCTGCTATGCGGCAAGAAGAACTGATGGGCAGACTGCATATCTAAAGTTTATGCCTTCTAGTGGCCAACTCCATCCCTTAGTAACCCTACTCATGCACATAAAATGTAAACAGTAAATAAACACACTGAAACTTTTTGATAAGTCCGTTCAAAAAGAAAAAAAACTAAAAAATGCCCAATGATGTAAATCCACATCAATCACATCGTCCAGCGATGCAGATCCATGTCAGGCACAATGAACTATTCCTGATGCCTTTTAAGGGTAGTAGGCTACATTGCTGACACAACACTGGAGTCACCCCTGGCCAGGTTCCTACCCCATGCTGAGGACATGTTTTCTGGTATGGTTCAGGTAAGGGTCTAGTATCAACTTTAGGGGGTCCCCATTTTTTCCCATTTTTTTTTGTGTTGCCCCCCCCCCCCCCAGATTTGGAGGGGCTGATATAGCATTTGGAGGGACTTCACACAGTTTTTTTTTTTTGTCAAGGGGGTCCCATCTGACATCCATAACAGACCCTCATTAAGGATAATGGTCCAGTATATTTTTAGGGAGAACCACATGCTGTTTCTTTTTTGTGTTGGATTTTCCTATCAACATCTATATCAAACCCTCACCTAGGATAAGGGTCTGATATAGATGAAGGGAATTTCCTCTTTGTTTACAAACAGAATTATGTGGTTGGAAGCTGTCATTTACTGACAATTAGAATGGTGTTTGTTCTTTACTTTGTAAATGTCAGTTTTTCTGTTGTAGGTTATATACATCACATGGATGCACCACTTCACAGCCAGGTTAAGGGCACCCCCAGGCACATTGTTTACAGGAATTCTCCATTTTTAATGTTGTTTTTAATCATTATCAAAATTGCTGCTCTCAGCCAAATGGAATTAAAAACTTGTATTTATGCTTTAGTACATGATCTCCAGGGCAGTGCCCAATCCCCATCTCATTTGTTCCACAATACCTTGCCTATTAACCTAGAAAATGGCCATTACTTTTTTTTAACATTCGGCTCCTAAACTTTAGTAACATTTGCTGAACCCACCTTGAACCAAACCCTGGTATGTTTGATTCGTTCTTAGTCCTAATCAATATTCCAAGTTTCTACCAACACAAATTCTGGCCAGGGCAAGGTTTGTCCATGAGAGCTTTAAACTTATTCATATCCTGAAAGGCTAGGTCTGTGTTCTTTAATACTTGAGACACAGCTGCATCCAGTATAGGGACCTCATTATATAGCAAAGAGGCATATTCATTACACCTGTCACCACCCATGCGTCCCCTGAGTGCATTAGGTAGAGAACACAGTTGGGTAGGTGAGGTCAAAATTCCCTGTCTCCTGCCCCCTGAGTTTTAGAAGCTGAAACTGAATGGCTACAACGCCTACCTGAAGTCACCCACTGTCGTGTGATATAAAATATTGCAACAATCTCCATTTTATTCTCTAGATTCTCTGCTAAAAAATATATATAATGTTTGTGGGTTCTAAGTAATTTTCTAGCAAAAAATACGGATTTTAATTTGTAAACACCAAATTTCAAAAATAGGCATAGTCATGAAAGGGTTTTTGTAATCTAGGCTTACCGTAAGTCAAAGTGGTCTGTAAGGGTAGCCACTTCCAGTGATCTTCACCGTATGGCTCAGTTTGGAATTACACAGCTTTTCCTCTGACAGCTTGAGGGCACCATAGTTACAGCTTTCCCATAGGAATAATTGGGCAAACATTCACAGTACAAAGTGGTCATTTTCAGGAGAAAGGCTGGAAGATTGTGGATAAGGGCTGAAGGTTAGTATAGGACATAATAGGCAGCACTCAGTGGGGTGGGGCAACTGTACAAAGTTACATTTGTCCTCAAGGTCTCCATTGTCTGTTTCCTGAAATTTTGACATGATTGAATCATGATCTGGCTGTCTGTGTAGCTTAGGAGAAATAGTTATGAGCTGCCTACGGTTACACTGCCTGTTGTGAAGTCTGGTCTTAGCTTAGTAAAAAAGTTAGATTAAGCCAGCCAAGCATCATCAGATATACAGACAGAGACAGAAATAATCATATGTGAAATGTATATCACTGCATTCTGCACTATTCATAAGTAACATTAAAACAATACCTACCATATTTTATCATTTGTGCACAGATTTTCCATCCTCTGTAACTGAATGTTACCCAAAGGAAGAGAGACTGAGCACTTAAAGTAGTAAACTAGTAAGTGGTCTATTGCACCACATACTAGTTTAGTAATACACTGCATCAATATATTTGTCCAGTAGAACAAATGATGCATTTAACGCCACTCCACTGCACTTTCATCCATTTCACTAAAAGGGCATTTAAATATTTAAATTCCAATTAGTTTACAAACAATTTGTTCACTAGGGTTAAAGCTGTTGAAGAGTCTGTTGCCTCAAAAGCCACCTTCCATGATGAACTCTGACTTCTGCATCTTGCAAATCTTCTCATTTGCATGCCAGGCCAAATACAGTTCCTGCTGTTTCTCTAGACTGCTAGGATGTAAGGTTTGCAGGTCTTTAGGCTGTACACTCTGTGGTTGTGTCTCTATCTCCCTCTCCTTCTGGCCATTTACATAACACACAATACCTAGAAGGAGAGGGAAGTGGAAATAAGATTGCAGCACTGGGGACCTGCAGCCTATTTCCTAGCGGGCAGAAAGTACAAAGGGAGCAGTATTTATCCTGGAATTTAAACAAGAAGATTTGCGGAATGCAGAAAAAAGTTGTGGGAGGTGGCCTTTGAGGCAACAGAGACTTCTTTTTTAAAGCTAGTAAATTTATTACACACAGAGTGTAAATAATAAAGAATTAATAAAAAATAATTATTTAACCCTAGTAATTTTAGTGCACACAGAGTGTAAATAATGATTTAACAATCATTTTCACTGACAGTTGTGGTGTAAATACCAATACCATTTGGTCAAAATGATTTTGTGTATGGTTGCATTAATGATTTTTGAAATCATTTGAAAATCCTGCCATTTGGGACTCCTTAATCCTATTGTCTTATATTCCTATTATCACATCTGTCTAGTTGCAAATACCTTTTTGTGTGGTAGATTACGCCACAATACTCAGACTAATACAAAAACAAATAGGTTTAGAAATTAAGTTATGTGTAATAAAATGGAATGACACAGGGAAAAAGTATTGAACACATGAAGAAAGGGAGGTTCAAAAAGGCATGGAAAGCCAAGACACCAGCTGAAATCTATCAGTAATTAGAAAGCAATCTTGCCCCTTGTCAGTGCAAATCAATATCAGCTGGTTTAGTCTCAACTGATAAAATAAAATAACCTAATCTCATTACCAAGGTGTCACACAAGAAACATCTCATGATGGGTAAAAGCAAAGTGCTCTCTCAAGACTTTTGCAACCTTATCGTTGCAAAATATACTGATGGCTAGGGATAAGCCGAACACCCCTCTGTTTCCGTTCGCACCAGAACAGGCAAAAAATTTGTTCGAACACGCGAACACCGTTAAAGTCTATGGGACACAAACACGAATAATCAAAAGTGCTAATTTTAAAGGCTTATATGCAAGTTATTGTCATAAAAAAGTGTTTGGGGACCTGGGTCCTTCCCCAGGGGACATGGATCAAGGGGATGTGGCCTGGTCCGGTTCAGGAGGGGGGGCGCTCTCTTGTCCCCCCCTCTTTTCCTGCGGCCTGCCAGGTTGCGTGCTCGGATAAGGCTCTGGTATGGATTTTTGGGGGGACCCCACGCCATTTTTTTTTAAATTTTGGTGCAGCGTTCCCCTTAAAATCCATACCAGACCTGAAGGGTCTGGTATAGATTTTGAGGGGGACCCCACGCCACTTTTTTTTTAAATTTTGGCTGGGGTTCCCCTTAATATCCATACCAGACCTGAAGGGCCTGGTATGAAATTTAGGGGGACCCCCTCGTCATTTTTTTTTTATAATTTTGGTTCGGGGTTCCCCTGTGGGGAATTCCCATGCCATTTTTATCAATGAACTTTTATGTGTATTGTCGGAGCGGCAATTCATTAATAGCCGCGAGTAGTTTTAAATTACTTTTTTTCCTTTGAAATGTCATTTTGCTGTCAGACTGTTCTAAACATGGGAAACATGCACCCCTTTACAGGCATACTATAGACACCCCCCAGGTACGAAATTTAAAGGAATATCACACTTTTATTAGTTTCACTTTAAGCATTATTAAAATCATTGCTCCTGAAAAAACGGCCGTTTTTAAAACTTTTTTTTGCATTGATCCATGTCCCCTGGGGCCAGACCCAGGTCCCCAAACACTTTTTATGACAATACCATGAATATAAGCCTTTAAAATGAGCACTTTTGATTTCTCCCATAGACTTTTAAAGGGTGTTCCGCGGCTTTCGAATTTGCCGTGAACACCCCAAATTGTTCGATGTTCGGCAAACTGGCGAACAGCCAATGTTCCAGTGAGCAATGTTGGAGCCATAATCTGGAAGTGGAAAGAACATACAGTATCACACAAAAGTGAGTACACCCCTCACATTTTTGTAAATATTTTATTATATCTTTTCATGTGACAACACTGAGGAAATGACACGTGTACAGCTTGTATAACAGTGTAAATTTGCTGTCCTCTCAAAATAACTCAACACACAGCCATTAATGTCCAAACCGCTGGCAACAAAAGTGAGTACACCCTAGGTAAAAATGTGCCAATTGGGCCCATTTAGCCATTTTCCCTCCCCAATGTCATGTGACTTGTTAGTGTTACAAGGTCTCAGGAGTGAATGGGGAGCATGTGTGTTTACATTTGGTGTTATCGCTCTCACCCTTCATACTGGTCACTGGAAGTTCAACATGGCACCTCATGGCAAATAACTCTCTGAGGATCTGAAAAAAAGAAATGTTGCTCTATATAAAGATGGTCCGGGCTTAAGAAGATTGCCAAGACCCTGAAACTAAGCTGCAGCATGGTGGCGAAGACCATACAGTGGTTTTAACAGGACAGGTTCCACTCAGAACAGGCCTCGCCATAGGTGACCAAAGACGTTGAGTACACATGCTCAGCGTCATATCCAGAGGTTGTCTTTGGGAAATAGACATATGAGTGCTGCCAGCATTGCTGCAAAGGTTGAAGGGGTGGGGGTTCAGCCTGTCAGTGCTCAGACCATACGCCGCACACTGCATCAAATTGGTCTGCATGGCTGTTATCCCAGAAGAAAGCCTCTTCTAAAAATAATGCACAAGAAAGCCTGCAAACAGTTTGCAGCAACCAGGTGAGGAGTACAAAGACAAGTGTGTCTTGCCTACAGTCAAGCATGGTGCTGAAAGTGTAATGGTCTGGGGCTGTATGAATGCTGCCGGCACTGGGGAGCTACAGTTCATTGAGGGAACCATGAATGCCAACATGTACTGTGACATACTGAAGCAGAGCATGATCCCCTCCCTTCGGAGACTGGGGCGCAGGGCAGTATTCCAACATGTTAACAATCCGAAACGCACCTCCAAGATGACCACTGCCTGACAAGAAGCTGAGGGTAAATGTGATTAACTGGCCAAGCATATCTCCAGACCTAAACCCTATTGAGCATCTGTGGGGCATCCTCAAATGGAAGGTGGAGGAGCACAAGGTGGAAGAGGACTCCAGTGGCAACCTGTGAAGCTCTGGTGAACTCCATGCCCAAGAGGGTTAAGGCAGTGCTGGAAAATAATGGTGGCCACAAAAATATTGACACTTAGGGCCCAATTTGGACATTTTCACTTAGGGGTTTACTCACTTTTGTTTCCAGCAGTTTAGACATTAATGGCTGTGTGTTGAGTTATTTTGAGGGGAGAGCAAATTTACACTGTTACACAATCTGTACACTCACTACTTTACATTGTAGCAAAGTGTAATTTCTTCAGTGTTGTCACTTGAAAAGGTATAATAAAATATTTACAAAAATGTGAGAGGTGTATTCACTTTTGTGAGATACTGTCATTTCACCATAAACCATCACCATAAATGGTGACATGTTCAGTACTTATTTTACCAGTTGTATGCTCAATAGCTAACTCTTTATGTTGACTGCACACAGCATTTTAAAAAGATACACAGTGGATATTTATTCATTAACATTCTATAGATAATTATAGGAATCCCTATAAACCCTTCAGAATGTCTTAATATTGTTTATTAGTTTATCCATGGTAATAGCACTTGAGTTCTCCCTTGTTACTGTTTCTACTGAATGGGAGAATTGGAACTATTTAGTCTTGTTACTATTTACCAAATCAATTTATTTCCCCAAACTGGGATTAAACTACTATATTGCCAAAAGTATTGGGACACCTGCCTTTATACGTACATGAACCTTAATGGCATCCCAGTCTTAGTCTAGACCAAAAGTGTTGAGGTCGGGACTCTGTGCAGGAAAGTCAAGTTCCTCCACCCCAAACTCACTCATCCATATCTTTATGGAGCTTACTTTGTGCACTGGTCCAAATCATTTGGTGGAGGGGGGATTATGGTGTGGGGTTGTTTTTCAGGGGTTGGACTTGGTCCCTTAGACAATTTCATGCTCCCAACTTTGTGGGAACAGTTTGGGGATGGCCCCTTCCTGTTCCAACATGGCTGCGCAACAGTGTACAAAGCAAGGTCCATAAAATCATGGATGAGCGAGTGTGGGGTGGAGAAACATGACTGGCTTGTACAGAGACCTAATCTCAACCCGATAGAACATCTTTGGAATGAATTTGAGTGAAGACTACGAGCCAGGCCTTCTTGTCCAACATCAGTGCCTTACCTCACAAATGCGCTTCTGGAAGAATGGTCGAACATTCCCATAGACACAATCCTAAACCTTGTGGACAGTCTTCCCAGAAGAGTTGAAGCTGTTATAGCTGCAAAGGTTGGACCAACTCAATATTGAACCCTATGGACTAAGACTGGGATGCCATGAAAGTTCATGTGCGCGTAAAGGCAGGCGTCCCAATATGTTTGTCAATATAGTGTATATTTTAAACTTTTTTATTTCATTTTGGATGGAGTAAAGAGTAATTAAAACCCCATGTCAGTTTTTTTTTACCATCTCTGTCCCGTTACTGAGATTTCCCTTTATTTCCCTTCCTTTAGACACCACAGGAAGTATACATCTCTCCAAAGTGAAAGAGATTCACTCTTAGACAGTTGTCAACAAAACAGGTATCCACACTGGAAGATTTTCCTTCTGTTGCCGTTCTGCTGACAGCTTAAAATTTAGTTTTTTCCCCAACTTTCAGGCTCGTTGACAATGGTTACTAGGACAATTAGAGTAGGTGAATCACAGAGAGCAATAAAAAAATTTATAGAGGTTGGCTTCCTGCCACGCAGCCCAGTCCTCTCCTAGTCTACATCAGTTGGTCTACCTTGTGCTGTCAGCATAACCTGCTATTTGCCCTTACCAATTATGTAAGTTATGTTAATTATAGTTGTTTATCATTTGTATGTTTTATAAAATCTAAAATAATGAATATTTAAAAAAAAGAAAGTGCCCTCTTTTCTTTACTCACCTCTTTGCACCCCAGGCTTTTTCCTAATGCACCAAGCATTTTCACAGTATGAATTAGTGAATAGCAATATTCTTTTTATGTTCACACTGTTGTGATAAAGGAATTTAATTAAACTCTTAACTGTAATTTTTTATAGTTTTACAGTACTCTGTAGTAGGTCAGAAAATAGCAATCATTGTTTTGTGCAAAGGAACATTGCTGTTCTGCCATAGATCTCCATTCCATTTTTTCTCTCCTAGCTCAACAAGCATTTTTGCTATGTGGGTTAGTGAATTGCCATACTTGTTTTACACATCCGTGGTTGCAACAAAGTATTTCACATTTTACATGTATTTAAAGCAGACCTCCCCTCTACACAAAACACTAAACAGTTAATTCATTTGTGAAATTCCCTACCATTGAAGAGAAAAGTCTAATGGGGTGTACACACGGTTGTACTTTTTGGCTACAAAAAACCGACAGCCTGTCCGACAGACTTTCGACAGACTTCCGACGGACTTTTGGCGGACTTTAAACGGACTTTCTAACGACCGGACTTGCCTACACGATCACACCAAAGTCTGATGGATTTGTACGTGATGACGTACACCGGACTAAAATAAGGAAGTTGATAGCTAGTAGCCAATAGCTGTCCTAGCGACGGTTTTTGTCCATCGGACTAGCATACAGACGAGCGGATTTCTGGGTCCGGCGGAGTTACGACGTAAAGATTCATCAGTGCCTTTCAGTGCAGCCTCATTAGTGCCCATCAGTGCAGCTTATCAGTGCCCATAAGTGCAGCAGGGATCACAGGGAGGAATCGGAAAGGATTGCCAGCCGGATCACACAGAGCGGGGATCTCCCAGTGTGACACAGCTTGTATAAAAAACGCCGGCCATTGTCCAACAAAGTCCTTCCTCCTGGACTAGCATTGGACCAGTGTGCTGTATACCATAGGAGCCAGTCCTGGAGGTGGGACTTTGTTTGACAGCGGACGATGTTTCATATACCAGCTGTGTCACAGTGGGAGATCCCCACTCTGTGTGATCCGGCCAACAATCCTCACAATTCTTACTGTGATCCCTGTGCAGCAGTCACAAATGACTGACGGGCAGGTGGCCGGCGGCAGGGGTTGGGGGGGTGATATGGCGTGCTGGCAGGGAGCAATGCAGGAGGGAGGAGGACACTACTTCAATGGGCGGTACAGACCGTGGGTCAGTGAGTCCCATTCGCCCACTTCAGCAAACAGGGACGGAAATGCATCCCTGCTTGCTGGAGAAGAGAACTACAAATGGGCTGTGCCATGATGGGTGGCTGGGGAAATAGGAGGAATACCAGCCGCCGGTCTTACAAACAGGAAATCACAGGGCAGTAACGGTTTTATTTGAAAATCAACAGGCTATTACAGAGCAACTACTAAGCTAAGAAGATGGATGGTATATTCGGTGAAGGTAGGAGACACATTTGTCATCAAATTGGGTGAATTAGCAACCTGCTCATTTTTTATTTAACTAACTATTTGTGGACAAAAACAATTTAGGAACTCAGGCAGTGAAAATTCATGAACTATATGATTCTCGGCAGAATTGAGATTTACAGTGGGGGAAATAAGTATTTTATCCCCTGCTGATTTTGCAAGTTTGCCCATTTACAAAGAAATAAAGGGTCTATAATTTTAATCATATGTGTATTTTAAAAGCTAGAGACAGAACATCAACCAAAAACACAGAAAAAAAACACATAAAACAAATGTTATAAATTAAGTTGCAGTTCAGTTAGTGAAATAAGTATTTGATCCCCACGCAAAACATGACTTGGAAGAAAAATGTAATGGAGGGAGCTGAAACTTTGCGTTGCCAAACGACAGCCAAGGAACCTTAAGGATTTAGATGCGATCTGTAAAAAAACGTGGACCAAAATCCTTTCTGAGATGTGTGCAAACCTGGTCACTAACTACAAGAAACATCTTACCTCTGCGCTTGCCAACAAGGGTTTCTCCACCAAGTACTAAGTCATGGTTTGCTTGTGAATCAAATACTTAAAAAATTTATAGTGTTTGTATCATGCATTTTTTTCTGGATTTTTGGTTGATATTCTGTCTCTATCATTTAAAATACACCTATGATAACAATTTTAGACCCTTCATTTCTTTGTAAGTAGGCAAACTTACAAAATCTTCAGGGGATCAAATACTTATTTCCCCCACTGTATATATCCAAGTGAGTAAAAAATATTGCAGTTCATGGATTCACTGTTTGTCTATCTTTTGTGCATCATTCTTATTGTTTTTTGCTAAAAAAAATTGTATTCTGACTTATCCTATCCAGTTCTTCTGTTTCACACCAAGCATGACTAAAGGAGTCATTAATAATGATCCAACCCTGTTCATTAAACTGTGTGATGTTGCATTTAATTAGCAACAGTAGCCATTCTTTTACATCACAGCCATTGTATAAGTAACAATATAACAATATAAATACAAATAGCAAATTACACATTTTATCATTGAAGTAACCAGGAAGAGGGCCCTCAGTCCCAAAATGTTTCAAAGTGAACTGTACCCAAACTCTGTTCTCAGTCGCCTCCCAAAGCAAGATCTAAAATGTCCACCAGGGAGACTTATTATTACTGGAGTTAAAAGTCTAACCTAAAATGTGAGTAAACTAATTTATGATTACCTACGCCCCATGTGGAATGCCTGCCTTACTAAATACATGATTCACCTGCTAACTATTAATGTTCCTCCAAATACTCTGTTGGTGTTTGTTGAGGCGCTCCCCCTCTATCTTCGCCACCCCTATATGCATAATGGCCGCCACTGCCACCCCCTATTCAGGCGTCTGCCCCTTTTTGGACGCTGGGCTCCTGAATTACAGCGGCTGGGGTGATTTTTTTGAAGCACCTGATTAGAGCCATAGGCTGTAATAGGCTTCAAAATAGGGTGGACTCTGTGCTTGCCAACAAGGGTTTCTCCACCAAGTACTAAGTCATGTTTTGCTTGTGAATCAAATACTTATTTCACTCACTGAACTGCAGCTTAATTTATAGCATTTGTATCATGCATTTTTTCTGGATTTTTGGTTCATAGTCTGTCAATTTTAGACCCTTATTTCTTTGAAAGTAGGCAAACTTACAAAATCTTCAGGGGATCAAATACTTATTTCCCCCACTGTATATATCCAAGCGGCAAATTCGAAAGCCAAGGAACGCCGTTAGAGTCTATGGGACACTAACATGAAAAACCAAAAGTGCTCATTTTATAGGCTTATATGCAAGTTATTGCCATTAAAAGTGTTTGGGGACCTGGGCCTGCCCCTGGGGACATGTATCAATGCAAAAAAAAGTTTTAAGAATGGCCGTTTTTTCAGGAGCAGTGATTTTAATAGTGCTTAAAGTGAAACAATAAAAATGAAATATTCCTTTATTTATATGGGATATTTATTATAGCAAAAACTACAAAATATTGTGCTTTTTGCAACATTTGTTCTCCTTTTTTGTTTATAGTGCAAAAAATAAAAACCGCAGAGGTGATCAAATACCACCAAAATATAGCTCTATTTGTGGGGAAAAAAGGACATAAATTTTGTTTGGGTACAACGTCGCACGACCGTGCAATTGTCAGTTAAAGCAACGCAGTGCCATATCGCAAAAATCCTTCCGGGGCTGAAGTGGTTAAATATCGTGCCTGGGGGTGTCCTTAGTATGCCTGTAAAGTAGCGCATCTTTCCCGTGTTTAGAACAGTATTACAGCAGAATTACATTTCTAAAGGAAAAAATGTCATTTAAAACTGCTCGTGGCTGTAATGAATTGTCGGATCCTGGCAATATAGATAAAAATCATTGAAAAAAAGGCATGGGTCCCCCCCCCGTCATTTGCCAGGTCCTTTGGGTCTGATTTGAATAATAAGGGGAACCCCCGAACCAAAATTGAAAAAAAAATGCGTGGGGGTCCCCCCAAAATCCATGCCAGGTCCTTCAGGTCTGGTATGGATATTAGGGGGAACCCTGTGCCAAAGTTTTTTAAAAAATGGCATGGGGGTCCCCCCAAATCCATACCAGGTTCCTCAGGTCTGGATTGGATTTTAAGGGGAACCCCACTCCAAAATTTTAAAAAATGACATAAGGTCCCCCCAAAAATTCATACCAGACCTTTATCTGAGAATGCAACCTGGCAGGCCGCAGGAAAAGGGGGGATGAGAGAGCGGCCCCCCTCCTGAACTGTACCAGGCCACATGCCCTCAACATGGGGGGTGCTTTTGGGTCCCCCCAAAACACCTTGTCCCAATGTTGATGGGGACAAGGGGCTCATCATCACAACCCTTGCCCAGTGGTTGTGGGGGTCTATTGGCAGGAGGCCGGGCGGTGGTTGAGTTATCCTGACTGGGTGTCATATGATGTCCAGCAGGATAACAGCCACCACTTGCCCATGGGGGCACGCATCGTGGCGATCGGTGGTGTGGTGTGTCAAGAACCTCTGACGGATCAGCCGTGTCCAATCATGGCTGATCACAATGTAAACAGGAAGAGCCATTGATCGGCTTTTCCTCACTCACGTCTGATAGATGTGAGTAGAAGTGAGCTGATCGGTGGCTCTCCTGACAGGGGGATCTGTGCTGATTGTTTATCAGTGCAGCCACCCCCCCACGGATGCCCACACTGGACACCAGGGATGCCACCAGGACCACCAGGGATGCCCACAACAGATGGATGACCAGGGATGCCACCCTAGACTGCCAGGGATGCCAATAAGTGCCCAAATAATGCCAATCAGTGCCCACACATCTTGCCAGTCAGTGCCAGTCAGTCAGTGCCTGCCAGATTTCTCCTCATCAGTGATGCCCAGCAGTGCCATCTATCCATGTCCATCAGTGCCACCCATCAGTGTCCATCAGTGCCACCTGTCAGTGCCCATCTGTGCCCATCACTGCCCACCTATCAGTGCCAATCAGTGCCCATTCGTGCCACCCATCAGTGCCACCCATAAGTACCCATCAGTGCCGCCTATCAGTGCCCATCAGTGCTGCCTATCAATGCCTATTAGTGCCCATCAGTACCACCTATCAATGCCCACCAGTGGTGCCCATCAGTGCCACCTATCAGTGTCCATCAGTGCTGCCTATCAGTGCCCATCATCAGTGCCCTTCAGGACCACCTCATCAGTTCCAATTTATTTTTTTTTTTTTATTTTTTTTTTTTTTTGCCATGTCAGTTAACTTTGTCCAGAGACTGCTTTCAGAGTGAAACTCATATATATCTCAAATCCAGTCACATCATTGTGGCCATTAAAGTTTTTTTTTTTTTTTTTTTTTTTCCCATATGTTACAATTTGCGTTTACAATGTAAAAATAGTAACAATAGTCCTTGACTACCAAGCAAGTACCATACAACTTATACCTCAAAGCCAGTTGGCCGCATGCCCTATCGTTACCATTATACATGTTTTTGTGCTATTATTTTTCTCTTAATTGAACCCGCCCCCCCACCCCCCTGTGACCCTCCCTTATTGGACCCCCATGGTTCCAGGACACACCCAATGAGCAACAACAGTTCTGTACTTTATTCTCACTTATATCTGATCTGCGCTTAACTCGGCCGCACCCCCTTGCTGGGGAGGCGGATACTCGCAGCGCTAGAGTAGCACTGATTGCGGACATGGCATTGCTTGGACCCACAGGTTCCACAATCTCACAAACTTGTTGTAGTTACCCTCCCTAGTGTAAAATGTCCTTTCACTCCACACTGTGGAGTTGACGGTTCTAATCCAATCTTCCGGGGTTGGGGGGATTCTTGATTGCCAGGACTGTGCTAGTAATTTCCTGGCTTGAAACAGGCATCTTGCTGCTGCTATTGCTGTGCTCCTGTCTCTCGACTCGTTGTTGACATGTCCCAACACGCAGGTCTTGGGATCAAGCTCTAGGCTAATTTTGAACGTTATATTTATTTTCTTCAAGATCTCGGACCAATACCTAATTAGTTTTGGGCACCTCCATACCATATGGATTAGGTCACCTGTTCTTCTACATCTAGGGCACTCGTCATTAATTCTACGGCCGAACATAAAAAGCCTTTTTGGCGTGTAGTAGGATCTATGCAGCAGCATCAGGTGGGAGGCCTTTTGTGAGGGTGAGACCGACAACTCTGGTCCAAGTTCCAGGATCCTTTTCCACTCTGTGTCCGTTATCTCCCCCACATCGGCCGCCCATCTGTCCCTGCCCCCAGGGAGGCCTACCTGCGTGTTTATTCGCTTTGTTAATTGGGTATAAATCTCAGAGATTAACCCCTTAGAGGTCTTTGACTTAATTATTATTTGCAGCAGTGGGATCTTACACCATGTGGGGGGTTTCCTGCCGAACTGCTTGCTCAAGGCATGCCTAATCTGTAGGTAACTATAAAATGCTCGATTTGGCAGCCCGTACTCATGCCTCAATTCCTCAAAGGATTTCAGGGTATCCCCGGCGTATAACTGTATCAGCCGACTTATCCCGCATCTTTCCCACAGCTTATTACTGTCTACAGACAGTAATTCCTGCAAGTGCTTATTATTCCAGATTGGTGATTATTCTGAGGTTCCTTTATATCCCATTATTCGCTTAGTTGTTTGCCAGGCCCTAGTGATCATTTTAAGTGTCGGGATCCCTCCTTGTAGTGATTCTGCCTCCAGTGCTTCCACAAGTAAACTGTGTGGGCTTCCCTGTAAGATAATTTGAGCACTCTTGTTTCCCCCTCCTATAGTGGCGCATCCGCCAAGTTGTTGTAGCTGGGCTGCCAGGAAATAGGTGGACGGGTGGGGAACCCCCAACCCCCCCTCCGTAACAGGGCACTGTAGTTTTTGTAGGCCTATCCTGACCTGCCCTTTTTTCCATATTAGTTCCCTAAATAGGGATTGAATTTTTTGGAACCACTTCTCCCCAATCCAAACTGGGGAGTTGTGGAGCAGGTACAACAGCTGCGGCAACCAGACCATTTTAATCAGGTTGGCCCGACCCGCCACAGACAAAGGGAGTCTACTCCAGATATCAGATTTTTTTTTAAATTTTGATAGGAGAGGGACCAAGTTATCTTCAATAAATGCACTGGGGTCTTTAGATAACACAATGCCGAGGTACTTCATTTTCTCCATGACTTTCAGTTGGGGCAAGCTCAACGGAATCGGATTGGCCAATGGGTCGACCGGCAGGAGCGATGATTTCTCCCAATTAATGGTCAATCCTGAGAACTTTCCAAAGTCCTCCACTAAATGCATCACTTTCACCAGTGAGGCGGTCGTGTCCCCCAGAAAAAACAGGACGTCGTCCGCGAAAAGCGCTATTCGCTCTTCCTCCCCTCTTCTATGGAATCCCCGCAGTTCGGATGATGATCTCACCGCTCCCGCCAGTGGCTCCATGGCCAAAACATATAACAAAGGTGACAAGGGACACCCCTGTCTCGTCCCTCTTTCGAGGGGAAAACTTTCCGAGTAAACATTGTTTATCTTGAGTCTTGCCTTTGGATTTTTATATAAGGTCTTTAACCAACCAATAAATACAGGGCCAAATCCGAACCTCTCAAGCACCCACCAGAGATATTCCCACTCCAGGCTATCAAAGGCCTTGGCGGTGTCCAACGATAATATAGCTCTGGACCCAACGTTCTCTGTTGGTACCTGGAGGTTCAAATAGGCCCTTCTGATATTAACACTGGTAGATCGACCGGGGATAAACCCCGATTGGTCTGGATGCACAAGGTTAGCAATACATTTGTTCAGTCTGGATGCAAGCACCCTTGCAATGATCTTGGCATCTGAGCACAATAATGATATCGGTCTGTATGAGGCGACTTCCAGTTGATCTTTCCCCTCCTTTGGTATCACTATTATATCCGCCTCTGACATTGATAAGGGCAGCCTCCCGTCCTTGGTCGACTGCTCCAGTGCTTTTAAAAGCTCCGGAAGCAGCACCTCCCCGTATTTTCTATAGATCTCCAGTGGCAATCCATCCGGACCGGGAGATTTCTGGCCAGACAGCTCCATGACCGCCTTTTGCAACTCCTCCAGGGTCAGAGGAGACTCCATCTCGCTCCTATCCCTTTCCGAGAGCACAGGCAGGTCCACTCCTTTTAGAAACTCGTCCATGTCGCGCCGGTCCAACCCCCGGCGCGACCGGTACAAATCCCTATAGAATGCAGAGAAGGTCTCTAGGATCACGGCGAGATCAGATGTAATCTCTCCAGCCAGTGTCTTTATTGAAAAAATGGCAGTTGGAGATAAGTTAGACTTTGTTATAAGTGCAAGCATCCGACCTACTTTCTCCCCTTCACCAAAATAATTTTGTTTCTGGAAAAGTCTTTTGTTCTCTACTCTTCTGATAATTATTTCTCTATACTCTTTTTGACGGTTAAGCCAAGTTTCCTGTTTTTCAGGGGTAGGATCCGCCACGTATTGCGCTTCTGATTCCATAACGTCTCTACTAGCCCTCGACTCCCATTCCCGCGACGTTTTCTTTACGATGGTAACCTGCTGATGTAGTAGTCCCCTAAGGAATGCTTTTAGGGTGTCCCACACTACCCCCGCTGGCGCTGTACCAGAATTGAATGTTACAAATTCTTTTAATTTGGAGGTTACTTCTGCTGGGCTGCTTATTAAGTCCAGCCAAAGTGGTTTTATTGCCCACCTTTTTTGGCCGGGTCTAATATCTAAGTTCAAGGTCGAGATCAAGGGCGAGTGATCTGAAATTCCCCTGGGCTTATACTCTATGTTCCTTATCAATTGCAAAGCTTCACTGTTACCTAATACCATATCTATACGCGAGAGCGTGGAATGTGACCCAGAATAACAGGAGTACTGCCGGGCGTTTGGATTGTAAGATCTCCATAGGTCGCACCACCCAACCTCTTTCAGGAGTTGGCCCAGGCGCCCCTCTGATAATCTCTCCGCCCGATTCACTGGTGGGAACCGATCCATTTTATTATCCAAAACTGCATTGAAATCCCCCACCAGTATTATCGGTACGTCAGCCTTATTGTCCACAAACTCCAACAGGTCCAAAATGGTCTCTGTTTTGAACGGAGGCGGGATATAAATATTTGCTAACACCAGAGGCCTATTTTCCACAACACAGCTTAAAAAGACGTAGCGTCCCAGCGCATCTACTCTGGCTTCCCTGCAGGAGAATGATATACCTCTTCCCACCAGTATGCTCACCCCTCTTGAATATGAGGTGTAGACTGAGTGGTACTGTTCTTGAAATTTATAGTTCCGAACTTGTATTTTAGTGTCATTGGTAAGATGAGTTTCCTGCAGACAAGCCAGTTCAACGCCGTAAGCTTCCATCGCCAAGAACACTGCCGCCCTTTTGGCCGGATCACCCATGCCCCTAATGTTATTGTTATTTTTAGCGTTTTCAAAGACATCTAACAGAAGTGAAAAGTAAAAAAAAGGAGCGTAAGTTAGTGGGTGCAAAACTTGCCAACTCTGTGGCTATGTTAACCTGAAAAGGGAAAAGGAAGAGAGAGTGGGGAGGGGCAAAGAGCCCCCACATCCCGGGACCTCTCCCCCCCACTCTACACCTCCCAATTGCAAATACAAATCATGTGTACCAGTATACATTACTTTTATAAATCCTCCCCACCTAGCTATGTGTATCTTGCGTGCACTCTGTTGCCCAACCCCATATCTCACTGCTAACCCCCCCCCCTTCCACTTTATTCATTCCCCACCTCCCCTCCCTTGTTCGTGACCCCCCCTTGTGCCTAATTAGGCTAGCCCTAGGGGCTGCACTTGTGACCTTTTTATTCCTCCCTCCCAACCATACTAAGGATAACGCCCCTCTCATGTGAAAAAAAAGTGCATTGTAACTTACTACCACACTCTTACCCCCCACCCCCCCCTCCCATAGCCCACTTCCAAACCTTCAAAACAACACTTAAAACATTCATAACTAGTGCAATCACATTGTTAGTCCGTGCTGCCATCTGTCACGCCCCCCCTTCCCCGTGTCGTCTACCAATTGCTGTGAAAAAAACAACAAGTGAAATACATTTTCCTCTTTTCCTTTCCAAGTTTAACTAGCCTTATTTGATCCCTAGCTCTGCAAGTCCGTTTTGTTATCTTCCAGCCATTTAGTTGCCCCTGTTGTTGTGTCGAAAAAATGGGTAGTCCCTAAAGCAGTGATGCGAAGCCGTGCAGGATACAGCAGGGCATATTCTATTCTGTAATTACGTAGATTACGTTTGATGTCCCTAAATTCAGCCCTTCGTTTCTGAAGATCTGGGGAGTAGTCGGGAAAAAATAAAATCTTGGCTCCATTATGAGAAATATCTCCCAGCTCTCTGGCCCTGCGCATCAAGGTTACCTTATCTCTGTAGTTGAGGAGCTTCATAATTATCGGTCTGGGATATCCCCCTGGTGGTGGGGCCCTAGTTGGCACTCTGTGGGCTCTTTCAACAGCAAAAAGGTGAGAAAAGGTTTCCGTTCCAAATATACCCTTAAGCCACTTCTCCAAAAACTCCTCGGGGTGAGGACCCTCACACCGCTCCGGTAGGCCTACCACCCTTACATTGTTTCTGCGGGACCTGTTTTCAATTTCCTCCATTTTTGCTTTATGTAGATCCATCTGCGTCTTTAATGCCTTAAGCTCCCGCTTTAGTGGGGTTAGGTCGTCCTCAACCTGACTCACTCTCTCCTCCAATGTTGTTGTTCTGGCAGTAGTCCTTTGTAATTCTTGGCTTACTGTGATTAACTCATCCTTTAACCCTATCAGCTGGTCGCACAAGTCGCTTAGGGAGGCTTTACAGGAATTAACAGCGCATAGGACATCTTTTAGTGTGGGTTCATCTTCTACTGGTGCGTTTTGCGTAGTAGCATTATTGGTTGCTAATCCCGCGGGCTCACCCGCTGAACTTTTGCTGCTTGCCGTTTTAATTGTATGTGTTACCGCTAGTCCTTTTCCTAGGCTCCTCCTGTCCCCTGATCCTCCCGCTTGTGGTCTATCCTGCTGCTGCTGTGAGCTTTTAGATGGAGATACGGTAGAGAGGTGCGCAAATTTTTCTAATTTAGCCGCTGCTGCAGCTGCTGCCTGATGCCCCTTCTCTTTTGAGGTGCGGGTCATTTGGGAGCTAGTATTCTCCTGCTGTTGCAGCTCCTCTCCTTTTTTCCTTGTCATGACTTCGTTGTATGAGCCAAGGGGATATATGGGGGGTATATGAGGGATTTTAACTACACGTGGAGCGGTACTCTGCCGTTTATTCTTTCTTTTCCTTTTTCCCCTCTCCTTCTTCCTATATTCTCTCCCCCTCTCCCCCTCCTTCCCCCTCCTCTCCTCACCTCCCCCCCTCCTCCTCTCTCCTCCTTCAGTATCGTCTTTGGCCCAGCAGTGTCCCTCTAGCTGCTATTAGGATAATTGACCAGCCTGGAATTAGAAAGTGACACAAAAAAAAAAAAAAACACTTTATGATGTAGTGATAGATTAGGGTCTGTCTTAATAGTACAGCCCTCCACCAGTTGCCAGGAGATATATTCTCTCAAAATAAGAACGAAGTCGCTGAAGGTCTATATGACAAGCTACCCAGGCCTTCACCCCCCCCCCGTCCACGGGGGTTACCCAGTTCCGGGAAAGAGGGGAAAGATAGTCCACTTTAAATGAGCACAATAATTGTTACCTTAGTGCTGCCAGCCGACTGGGCAGCACATTGGCTTTCCTTTCAGTAGCTTCCCACATTGACAGCGCACGCTGTCCCAGCCGCCTCCTCCCGCTGGTGCCGAGGTCGTTGCCCGGGCAACCCCTCGAGCAGAGAGCCCGACCCTCTCCTCCCGCTCCAAGGGCTCGGGTCGCATGCTCTCCCGGGCGGCTACGCTGTAACTCCGGCGTCAGACTCCAGTGCAGGGGAAGCAGACTAGGGACAGGAGACAGGAGAGCCAGGCAGACGTTCAGACGCCAGGTGCTGCAGGGGGAAGGATCACACGCAGGCAGTTCCGATCAACGGCTGGTTCAGGCAGACAGACACGGAGGCATCAGGCTGGGGGGAGTTCACACACACCTCCTCTCACTCCAGCATCCGGTCACGCCCCCCCAGTTCCAATTTATTGATGCCACCTCATCAGTGCCCATCAGTGCCACCTTATCAGTGCCCTTAGTGCAGCCTCATCAGTGCCCATCAGTGAAGGAGAAAACTTATTTATTTACAAAATTTTATAACAGAAACAAAGAAAAACTTTTTTTTCTAAAATTTTGGTCGTTTTTTATTTGTTGCACAAAAAATAAAAATGCCAGCAGTGATCAAATACCACTAGGAAAAAGCTCTATTTGTGGGAACAAAATGATAAAAAAATTGTTTGGGTACAGTGTAACATGACTGCGCAATTGTCATTCAAAGTGCGACAGCGCTGAAAGCTAAAAATTGGCTTGGGCAGGAAGGTACAAAAGTGCCTGATATTGAAGTGGTTAAAGGAATATTTAATTTTTATTGTTTCACTTTAAGAAAAAAACGGCCCCCAAACACTTTTTACGGCAATAACTTGCATATAAGCCTTTAAGATTTTTAAACTTTTGATTTTTCATGTTCGTGTCCCATAGACTTTAACGGTGTTCGTGTGTTCGTACCAATTTTTTGCCTGTCCACAAGTTCTGGTGCGAACCGAAGCGGGGGGGTGTTCGGCTCATCCCTAGTAAACAGTACTATACAGCATCCCAAGTTTGACATGAGGTCTAGGACAAATATATACAGTACTTCTCAACAGATAAAAGGAAAATGAGCAACATCTAAAATATCAAAAACATAACTCTTTCAAGATTGGATTATTGGTAAAAAGTACTATACAGCACCCCATGTTAAACATCAGGTCTAGGACAAATTTATCCAGTACTTCTCAACATGTTTTGTGGGGTTAATGATTCATCAGGAGTATTTTAAAGAGTGGTTATCTGCAAATGAAAAATATGTAATATAGCATACAAAAAATATATACACAAATAGTTACATCATCAAAGAGGTGTCTCTGTGCATCAAATAAGAGTACCCTGCTGCCAATGCAAAGAACCAAACTTACCAAACATGCTCAACCAGATCCACATGCAGGAAGGCACCAAAAGAACAATCTCTTTGGCGAGTGTGGGAGCAGTGTATAGATCAAAAAGGGCTCTGTGTAGTGAAACAACAGTGAAGTTGTAGCAAAAATAGTTAATATGGTTAATTACAGATGCACCCCTAAAGGAGAATCCATCTTACACAATAAAAAGTATACGCACTAAACAAGCTACAGTATTCAAAACATTAGAGGCTGGCGGTAAACAGAACAGAAGGATACTGACCCTCTAATGCCCCGTACACACGGTCGGATTTTCCGATGGAAAAAGTGTAATAGGACGTTGTTGTCGGAAATTCTGACCATGTGTAGGCTCCAGTACACATTTTCCATCGGATTTTCCGACACACAAAGTTTGAGAGCAGGCTATAAAATTTTCCGACAACAAAATCCGTTGTCGGAAATTCCGATCGTGTGTACACAAATCCGACATACAAAGTGCCACGCATGCTCAGAATAAATAAAGAGATGAAAGCTATTGGCCACTGCCCCGTTTATAGTCCCGACGTACGTGTTCTACGTCACCGCGTTTAGAACGATCGGATTTTCCAACAATTTCGTGTGACCGTGTGTATGCAAGACAAGTTTGAGCCAACATCCGTCGGAAAAAAATCCTAGGATTTTGTTGTCGGAATGTCCGAACAAAGTCCGACCGTGTGTACGGGGCATAAGTCTCCAAACAATAAGACCATGAATCTTTATAGGTACAAAAATGATGGTATAAAAAATACTTTAAAATTATAATCTTCTCATAGCACCCCCTGTTAACTATCATTGCTCACCTTGGTAAAGTGACCAGTGGCTACATATTGTAGAATTGATTGTAACTTAAACAGATTGCAGGCAATATTATCCATTATGGCGGTAATTTGATTTGTATAAGATTCAACAAGCCAGTGACATCAAATCTGTGGGATTCTCATATACATAAGGATACCATTCAGCATATTCCAAAGGGCATATAGATGGAAACAAGCCCCCAGAGCTCCTAGGGTCAGGATCAAAATTACAGTAATAAGCATATTGAAAAGCCATCCACTATTGTCAACTACAGTAAGTAGCCCAGTCACACTAGCATAACTCATCAGGGAATAGGTAGATACAGGGGACCACCACCAGCCAGTCAAGCAACCACAGCTGAACGGGAGCCCATCCCTCTTAATATACCAGCTCCTGCCCGACATGAATAGATTACCTTTTTCCAAACAAAATACAAACTTTCTTTTACCACTTCAAAGTGCAATATGCAACATGCTTAACCTACAGCAACTAAAGTAAATTTAGTTATATTGGGCCCCACTGTTATCAGTTGAGCAGTTTGCAATTGCTTTGGGCTGATCTGGGCTCCATTAGTTGCTGGTTTGATTGTTTTCCCCTGCCTTCTTAAGGAATCTAGAATGCAGTGGACTGGAAAGGCAAATCAGCAACATAAATATGTATGTTGTCTCAGCCAATCCCTGGGGGAGGGTGCCAGAAGGTTGCTGGGGAAGTGCATAAATAGATTGGGGTCTAGAGCTGTGCTAGTCTTGTCCAGGAGGATAAGTTCTCAGCCTAAAGGGCTGCTGCCCTTCTAGGCAGCCCAGCTTAAATTCTACTAATGCTCAATAACGTTCCAGCTCTGCTAGAGTTGGGGGGGGGTGCTGTTTTCTGAAATTCTCTGGAACCGACCAAGGGCTTTCATTGAGGATCTAATCTGGATGTTCACCAAAGAGTTGTTTGGTTGATATTTGAAAGAAGCATCCAAGTATCTAGATACATTGTGAGTACAGACCTGAGTGTAGGATTCTGTTGACTGTTACTGCTGCATTCCCTTGTGACAGTACTACAGCTTGCCTGGCCTGGGATGTTTATGATGATCTCTCAGTGCTGTTTTTTTCTAGACTATTACTAAAGAGACTGTTCCAATGAGCAGCGCCAAAGTAAAGAGTGCTCTCTGATTAATGTTCAATGTTCATGGAGTATCTCACTGCTCCATATGTTCTACCTCAGTAATTCAGCAATATATTTGCAACCCCTAGACTATTCATTGAGCTAGAAGAGTGACTGTTGTTGTGTGCCTGGCTGCTGTTTCACTAACCTGGGAAAGAAACCTGAGGCAAACCATCTGCCCTTACGAGGGTGAGCGCTTCACACACCACACACACACACACACACACACACACACACACATCTTTATGTACAACCAGTCTTTTGACAGACACAGGGTCAGGAATTACGCTGAAGGAAAAGGACATGGAGACTAAAGGAAAAGTAAAGAAGTGGAAAAAAGAACGAAGACTCTCTGCGTTATTTCATTTTTAGTTCCACTGGCGATATTTCCACATACTGTTCAGCATATTGCAGTTGAGTCATATATGTGGAATCCAGGGTATAAATTGATTGCTGTATTTCTTTGAGACATAATTGACCAGAAATGTCTCCAAGGTTTTCTGTGCTTAGCTCTGGATAAATGGAGTAGTGATACCTAAAATAAACCTCAGGGAGCCCCACATGTTGGTGAATTAGTCCAAATTACTACAGTTTATTAGGGTTTCCCGAAGGGCTAAATGAAGAGTCATTGGGATTTATTACAGATGTGTTTTAAATTACTTCAATTTCTGTTTTATGATAAATAAAGATCGTCAATATTAATATTATACATTTAAAAGCTTTGCTACACATTGGGGTCGATTTACTAAAAACAAATAGACTGTTCACTTTGCATGGGAATTTTCCCTAGAATTTAGTGAATGTGCTGAGATTTCACATTGCAAAGAATACTCAATCACGTGTAAGAAAAATTAAAAAAAAAAAGCATTTTAGCTTGCACATGATTGGATATATAAGGCTCTTGGGAAAACTCCATTGCAATGTGAACAGTCCATTTGCCTTTAGTAAAGGAACCCCATATCTCCAGATTAAAGCAGTACCTTCAGTCATTTTTTCAACCTTCCCTCTATAAATCTTCTGCCCTTGTTGTTTTTGTTAAATTATTTTTATTAATTTTTAGAGAAAACAATGTTAATAACATAAAATTCTAAAAAAATCACAACATAAAAGAATACATAATAAATTACATAACATTCACACGTCACAATATACATTATACATGATACATAATACATAACATTCCTAGAGTATATAAATAATGCTATATTCCCATCCCCCAAAAATAGACATACAATTCTGAGGTTCCTCCTACTGTCTACTCTACTTTTGAGGGCAAGAGGGGGTGTACTACCACCATCCTCCCATTCCCCCCCACAGAAGGGGGAAGAAAAAAAAAACTGTGACTCTAGGGACGGAACATCTACATATATCCCCAACCCTATTTCATCCTTATAATTTTGTGTTCTCATACTCCCTCTATCTACCCCTTTTATCTGAACCATAAAAAAAAAAAAAAACCCCAATCCTTTTAACCATGTAAACCTGAAGTGTTATAAATTATTTAATTAAAGGATGGGTCTAAAGATGGCTGCACAAAGGCCCCCACCCTAGTTCCACCCTGATTTCGTGCACCCTTTCCCACTCCTCTTTCCTTCCCCAGTTCTTTTTATTTATAGCGCCCCCTCCCCTTAAACTTCACTTCCCCAGTGCGGTAAAAAATGTAACACTTCCTCTAGGGAAGGGGTGACTCTAGGGATGGAATATCTACATATATCCCCAACCCTATCTCACCCCTATAATTTTGTGTTCTCATAGCCCCCCATCTACCCCTTTTATCTAAACCATAAAAAAAAAACTTTGGATAGTAAAACATTTCATTTCTGCCAGTAAATACCTTATATAGCCCACTTCCTGTTTCTTGTCTGGTAAAAAACCTAGGCTTATGACATCATACCTAGGAAGGGAGGGGGGGTGGCTCATAAGAGTGCCAATGAGAGCTGCAGGGCTGCAGAGCTCGATGTGTGCCTCTTTCTGTCTGTGTAAATCCAGGAAGTGATCAGGCAGCAGCTTCAGCTGCCCACAGTTAAAATGGATGCAGCCAGACTTAGTGGAGGGAGATTTCTGCAGCATATTTGGCAAGTACAGAATCACAGTATATATAAAATAATATGCAAAGTGGTTGGAGGGAAGGATCAGAATGGCAAAGATGTTTTTATTACAAATTATGTGAACAGACTGCAGTTCCTCTTTAAATACACAAGTGAAACTGATCCAGTATAGCTTCTGGGGGTCCATTTCATACTTTTGAAAAGTAGGGTCAAGCATAAGAGTGGACACCCCAAGATGCCTGCTATTACCTATATTGCCTAGAAAAGCTTATTTTGTGCCCATCACAGATTTAGTGTCATTTTGTACTTGGGTCTAACTTTTCCTGACTTTGTGGCTAAACCCTTCCAACTTTTAATCCACTGTGCAATGAGATTGCCTCAGCAGCCAAGTACCATAAGACGAGGTGCAAATGGCTGGTTAAAGATCCTGTATTATAATCTCCTGTGCCATCTAACAGTGAAAAAAAGCAGTATGCTCTTCAAACTGCTGACTGGACTAATTGTGAATATTCTGTTTTGTTTTATTTGTTCTTAAATAATTATAATATACCAGTATCCATCCTCACATACACCTACAGTGATGCATGGCTATTATCCTATAACCTGTATGCAGTACCCTTTTTCTTTTTCATCGGCTCCATCATTAAAATTTTACAAAAAAAAATCATCCTTGCAGCTAACATTTAGTTTTCAATATTAAACATATTGTACCGCTGAATTAAGCTCATTCTGTGGCACAATAATAGGTGCATGAAATTACAACTAGCAGTAGTAAATAGCATATGAGCTGCACCATTGCTTCCTTTCAGCGTAGCAAAAAGACCCTAAGAACCTTAAAGGATGTTGCCTCCAGGCAGAACAGAAGATGTTGTATTTTTTTACAACTGTTTAATGTAACTGAAACACACCAACTGTTTTAACATACAATGAATGGGGAAAAGCAGTTGTAACCTGCTAATGGTTGCATTCTATGGCATCATAAATGAACACACACGGAAATCAATGGAGAAATGTGCATGCCACTACTGTAGTAAAAAGCTCCACCAATCTCTATCTTTTTTTCTTTTTTTGGGAAAGGTTGCTGGATGAAACAGACATGCATATGTGTAAGATAATGTGGCTAAGTTAGTATGTGTAAAAAAAAATCCATTATGACTGTACTCTTTGGCATTGTACAATTAATGTAAACATTTTTGTGCTTTAGTATATAGGCACATATACAGTATGTAGGAACAAATTGTTGCTGGATAATTCACAAGGTGTAATATAATAATTTGACTATATTTAGAAACTGAATGATCACAATTGGCAACACTAGCACATCCATAGTTATATTGATCTGCTGGATGAAAAATCATTGCATGATTGCTGTTATCTGTTCACTAAGCAGAGATAAACTATAAAGCTTTATTGTTTGTCTCACAAGTACTATCTAGTAAATATATGCATATGTAGTAATGGTTATCTATGGTAACAATCATAAGCTATTATGCAAAATTACTTTTTTTTCAAGAATTGGCACGCACCATTTAAAAAAATAGGTTCTATAAACATTATTCGAGTTTGAATTTTGGGATAATAGCCAGTGTCACTGCCTGCACCTGCATGAGTCTAATTTAAAGCAGGTGTTAGCTCTGTTCACTCTCTGTATGTTTGCAGCCAACTTTACATGTCAGGATAACAATCTACTGTGCCCTAATGGTACAAACAACAATTATGTAGACCCATTTGCTGACACTGTTTTTGACATTTCCTAGAAAGTCCCTGCTTAAGTGTTGATCATGTTTAAATTATTGGTTTGCCAAGTAAAATTTCCTTTCTGCTAACATTTTTATTTGTATGTAAGGAACCTTTGTTTCCATTATGGTTCTGTCTTTAGCTTGTAAATATACTGTGACTGCAGCCTTTATTGTTCTGTAGACTTTCTGAACAAGAGATTTAAAAAAAATCTACTACTTCCTAATGGGTGACAAGGATCAATATCAACATATGATATGTTTCTCCATTTTTGGGTTTAAAAACCCCAAGTTTTCCTACTGCAGGTTTTTGGAGATTCTTATAAGTTTTACATAGTTGCATAGTTAGTCAGGTTATAAAAAGACACACGTCCATCTAGTTCAACCATTAAAAGGGATAAAAATAATTAAATAAATAAATAAATAATACAATTTTACCGTACTGGTGACCCCACAATAGGAATAAAACTTTTTCGCAGAAGAGAGTTTAACAAGACTCATGGCCACTCATTAAAATTAGAAGAAAAGAGGTTTAACTTTAAACTACATAGAGGGTTCTTTACTGTAAGAGCGGCAAGGATGTGGAATTCCCTTCCACAGGCTGTGGTCTCAGCGGGGGGCATTGATAGTTTCAAGAAACTATTAGATAAGCACCTGAATGACCACAACATACAGGGATATACAATGTAATACTGACATATAATCACACACATAAGTTGGACTTGATGGACTTGTGTCTTTTTTCAACCTCACCTACTATGTAACTATGTAATCCCATATACACAAGCCACAGTTGATCCAGAGGAAGGCAAAAACCCCAGAAAAGCATGAACCAATTTGCTTCAGTAGGGGAAAAAATTCCTTCCTGATTCCAGAGAGGCAATATTCCCTGCATCAACTTTACCTAAAACTTTTAATGAGCACGCAGTATACTTGTTCTGGGTCAGTGACTAAAAAAAAAATATCAAAGACATTGGATAAGCATGGCAACAGACCAACTAGCATTTTCAGGAGGGGAGCTCAGTAACAACAGCTTACACATTTTTCCCAGCACAGGTTTTCTTTTCTTTTTTTTGTTTACAAACTTTTTTATTACGTGAAACTGGGTGGTACATTTGAGTAATAACAATGAAATAGGTACCTTCAAAACAAAATAAAATTACATCCAAACAGAAATAAAAAGGGTATAATGACAGGGTGCATAGTACCTTAACAAGTAAGGTGATACCATAATATGACGTGACCAAAAAATTGTCAATATACGTATAGCGGACTGTATTTGGAATGAATGGTTAATGAGGCTTAATCTAGTGTTCTGTAAGTTGAAGAAGGACCTCAGAATGTTTAAACCAGGGATTTGTGTTATAAAAGGGCATAGAATTATATAGGGTATGATATATTTTTCCATAAGACAAATAGAGTTTACTCTCGCCTTCAAATGGGAAATAGGAACTCCATATAATAGGTATAGGAATAGGTTTTCCAATGATTAGCTATAAGCCAGTGTATAGAAACACAGATGGTATGGATGAGCCTCATATGAGGGGTAGAAATCTCTGGAATAAGAGTGAACAGTAAACAATTGGCTAAGGTAAGGTGGATAGGGTTAGTGGTGGATAGTTGTAGCAAAAATTTCTAGTTGATGTCAAATAACATTCCCAAAAGATATGGGGGAAGGAGCCCAGGGAAGGACATCCTCTAAAACAGGCAGGAGGATCTGATGGAAAGATAACTTTCAATTTAGTGGGTGTAAAATACCATCTGGTAAAAAGTTTAGTAGCATTTTTTTGAACCGTAATTGATCTAGTGCATTTAAGAAGGTTTACTATACAATCTTCCCATTCATAAGAGGATAGATATATGTTACAGTCTAATTCCCATTTGTGAATATATGGTAGCTTTTCTTGGGGGTCCGTACTCACCAGACAACCTTAAATCTAATATAAGACCTTCTCCCCTTGGGGTTCTGTGACAGAGAGTTTCATAAAAGGAGGAGGAGCCAATGTCAGTTGTTTTAAAGTGAGTGGTGTAGAAGTGTCTAATTTGAAGGAACCAGAAATATTCTCTATTGGGAATATGAAGGGATGCCTGAAGAAAGGAGTAGGAGGTGAATGTGGAGTTTTTTATACATTTTGTCAAAAATATCAATTCATTGTTGATCCACCAGAAAAAGTCTAGTGACCTCCTAAAAAGAGGGGGAGCCAATGAGGATTTCTTTAAAATAATCTTGTCCGGGGTTTAAAGGGCTTGTAAAGTCAGAAGTTTTTTTATCTTAATGCATTCTATGCATTTAGATAAAAAGCCTTCTGCGTGCAGCAGCCCCCCTAGGCCCCCCTAATACTTATGTGAACCCCATCTCTGTTCATTGATGTCCATGAGTGTCTCGGCCATCAGGGGCTCTCCCTCCCGATTGGTTGAGACACAGCAGTGGCGCCATTGGGTCCATCAATCAATTAAAGTCAGTTAGCCAATCAGGAGAGAGGGGGGCTGGGCCAAACCACAGCTCTGTGTCTGAATGGACATAGAGAGCTGCATCTCAGTTTGGGTGCCCCCATAGCAAGCTGCTTGCTGTGGGGGCACTCAACAGGAGGGAAGGGCCGGGAGCACAGAAGAGGCACCAGAGAAGAGGAGGATCCAGGCTTCCCTGTCCAAATCCACTGCACAGAGCAGGTAAGTATAACATGCTCGTTATTTTAATACAAAAAACCAAGACTTTACAATCACTTTAAGTTGAGGGAACAAAGCACCGCATGTCTACATGCTAGGACTTTTAGTTCAGAATGGGTGATTCATTAGAGCAGCTGAAGCATTGGTTTTAGGATGATATTTATTATTCTCTTTCTAGGCATTGTCAAAATGGACACTAAATTGCAAGGTCTGATTATTTAATGAGGGCCCTCCCCCCCTTCCCTCATCTCAAAATGCATAAAAAAAAAAACTCTCTTGCATATATGTATAGCGTTATATACTGTATATACAGTATATGTATTTAAGCTATTTTACTTGTTAGTTGACAAGGTGGAAGTCTTTTCTCTGCTCTCTCCCCCTTTTGGTGCATTACTTGTTAGCAGTGGGAATCTGAATATGTGCAAGGACATATTATTTGATATCCCCTTGACAGGTTTCTTTGGGTCTTATGCCGCGTACACATGGTCGGACTTTACGGCAGACTTTGCCCGGCGGACTTTTCGACGTACTTTACGACGGACTTTCTGAATGAACGGACTTGCCTACACACAGTCCACCAAAGTCTGTCGAATGCGTACGTGATGATGACAACTGGACTAAAACAAGGAAGTTCATAGCCAGTAGCCAATAGCTGCCCTAGCGTGGCTTTTTGTACTAGCATATAGACGAGCGGACTTTTCTACCGGACTCGATTTCGACAGATTAATTTAAAACATGTTTCAAATCTAAGTCCGTCCAACTTTTGAGAAAACAAGGTCCGCTGGAGCCCACACACGATCGAATTTTCTGACGAAATCCAGTCCGCCGGGCAAAGTCTGCCGTAAAGTCCGCTCGTGTGTACGCGGCATTAGAGAAACTTATTTGGGTGGTGTCCAGTCTTTATGTCTTTGGAAGGGGGCTATTGTAATCAGCTCCTGCAGAAAGCTTGAAGTTTAACCACTTGCCGACTGGCTCACGCCGATATAGGTTGGCAAAGTGGCACGGGTGTGCAAAATCATGTACCCATACGTCGCTCGTGGCAAAACACAAAACACATAACTGCAGCATTGGCAGAGACAGGCCTGATCCCTTTGAACACTAATGCCCCGTACACACGGTCGGATTTTCCGACGGAAAATGTCCGATCGGAGCGTGTTGTCGGAAATTCCGACCGTGTGTGGGCCCCATCGGATGTTTTCCATCGGATTTTCCGACACACAAAGTTTGAGAGCAGGCTATAAAATTTTCCGACAACAAAATCCGATCGCGTCAATTCCGACTGTGTGTGGCCTGTTCCGACGCACAACGTGCCACGCATGCTCAGAAGAAATTCCGACACGGAACAGCTTGGTCTGGTAAAATTAGCGTTTGCAATGGATACAGCACTTTCGTCACGCTGCAATGTTAAAAATGGTTTAATACAGCGCACTCTCTTCTTCTTTATAATATGACAAGAATTAAGTAGTTTTGCTGCTCATATTCACACAGACTTCTCACAAACTTATTTTTTTCTTGGGATTCCCTGAATATATTGTTATTTGTCACATCTGATATAATTTTTATTTTTTTATTTTTTTTTATTTAAAGCCATTTTTCTTTTAGATTTTATGTTTGCATTTTTTCAAAGGCTGATCTTTGTTTAATGTTATTTTTAGTTTTACTCCAGACTATTGTGTGTGTTTTGTGTGTCAAGTTACCACAACACCATTGATATCTTTTATTATTTAATCTCAAGGAGATTGTTTGTTGTTGGTGTCCCTTGTTAATTTCACATTGTATTTTTGAAATGTACCTGAATCCTCACAAACAAACTGTCCTTTTTGAAGTAAAACACACATAGGAGAGTATAATTCAAACCAAAATTCCTTTATTAAGGGCTCAGAACCAAACAAAGAGGGAGGCAACGCTGGATAAACAGGAGAAATTAGCGAAGCCTGGAACCCCCAGGGCAGACATCAATTCTTGAACATCAAAATTGGTGGCCTGAGGAGTCCATATGTAAGGGAGGGCAGTCTGGTCCAGAAGTCCCAGAGATCTGGATAGCAGCAGATGACATCTGTATACCCAGGCTGTGGTACCACAAGAGGCTGCATCTTTTGGCTGACCAGACTGAACCCAGGGTCCTCACTTTCTGGTCTTCCTTCCACACTTCCTTCCTGGCTGTGGCTCTGCTGTTGGAGATGTGGCAGGAGAAGGAGTAGGACCTGGAGGAGGAGGGGGACTAGGAGGACCTGGAGGAGAAGGAGGAGGATGAGGATCTGCAGGAGGAGGAGGAGGACCATGTGTGAGTTCACAAAGGTGCGTATCAGATGTAATTTGGGCCCTCATCCCCTTATTATGAGCCTCCAATATTAACGACTCACACATGAGTTGTTGTCCCTCCTCCATCCTCTGCATTTTAGAGGCAATGATGGCAGCGAAGTCATCCTCCACAGTGCGTGGTGCTCCCAGGGCCTCTGTAGCCCTCCAAAAGAGGCCTATGGCAGCCTCCTCTAGGGCACTCCTCCTCCTGCCACTTTCTCTTTCCAGGTGTAGGGGAGGGACCTGCAGATCAGGAAGCCGGCTCGGCCCGGCCACCTCCTGGCTGAAACTTCCCTGTATATGAAAAAGGTACATGGTTTTAGTTTTTGCATCATCAATCACAATCATAAATTAGTACTCCAAACTAACATCTAGTTAACATAATTGATTGGACAACCAGCAATATTTAGAGGAATGCTATACCTGGCTCAGTCTGGGCTCCTCCACATGTTGCTGCCTGGAAGGCCCAGGTTGGGGGTCAGAAGCCTCAGCTGAGGGGGAAGGAAGCGTGGAAGGAAGACTGGAGAGTGATGACCTGGGTTGAGTCTGGCCTGCCAGAAAATGCAGCCTGTCATAGTACCACATCCTGGGGACATAGATGTCATCTGCTGCTCCAGATCTCTGCGAATCCTGGACTTTCTGGCGCTCCCTTACATATGTGCTCCTCAGGCCACCAATTAGGATCTTCAAATATGTGATGTCTGCCGTGGGGATCACCTGCTTCACAATTTCCAACAATTGATCCAGCGCTGCCTTCCTCTTTGTTTGGTTCCTGTAATGTGGGTGGTTGATCTCCCACAGACAGGGCAGCTCCCTGAACATGTCAATGAATATTGCCATGAAGTCATTATCTTGTAAGATATTCATTTTCACTGCAAGACACAACACAAGACAAACCCTAATGTCAGGCCAAACTCTACTAATCTTGTTACAATATAGGCCTCAATTTAGAAGCAGTATAGGCACAAGTATGTCTCTTACCTTCATTCTTACGATCAGCGCCTCCAATGCTCCTTCCTCCACTCACAGATTGTACGTAATACGCACGTGTGGTTCGCTTTATACACACTGCGCATGCGTGTAACTCCGCCCGCCCCTGACGTTCTTTCTAGTCTATTCCCCGCCCCTTTTCGTTCTGCGCAGTGGGGGAAGAGCACATGGCGGATACACAGCAGGTGCGTGCTAATTACAGGAACGAGAAGGAGGAGGAGGAAAGCCCGGATCCGGACACGTCCCGATCCAGAAGGAGAAGATTTAAGGCCACAAATATGTCCTTTGGGGAGATGTTGGAGATGGTGGACATCCTGAAGAAGGCCGACTATGATGGAAAGTATGGACCTTACCACAACCCCAATATCAGAAAGGCCAAGATCATTGCGAAAGTGGTCAAAAGTCTGCACTGGAATTTCGGGGTACGACGATCGAAAGATCAGCTCAGGAAGCGGTGGTCGGACCTGAAATTAAGAGAGCCCGAGCAGTACAGAAAGATCCGGAGCTGCAAAAAAGTAAGTAGTTGTGCTGTGTTCCTATTCTTTTTGTCTTTATTACTTTCGTGCTGCTCCATATGCTTTTCTTAATTGTTGTACAGTTTAAAATGGCAATTTTAATGTTCATGGGACCATTATTTGTTCGTATCAAACATTTTTATTTTGGCCTCTAAAACACCATTGTTTAGGCCATATGCATTTTCCTACATTTTTTAGGTCCTACTTGTATGAAAAATATTTGGTTGTGTAGCTGGCTTTGTTACTAGAATGAAATGCAAACTAGACTCTGTGTAAGGAGAGGACACTCAGCAGCTGTTTTCACATCTGGACACTGGAGCACTAGTGTGGGACACAAGAACACAATTTTTATTAGGGGGGGCACGCAGGTGCTCCAGTGTATACTATAGGGGGGTCTCCATCTGTGAAGCTTGTACAAAACAGGTAAAGTATTGCAGGTTGACAAAGGACAATAAAAAAGCTACATCTTGGAACTCTGCTAAAATTGACAATTATACCCCACTTCCAAGCAATGTTTCCTATTTATAGTTCTGCCATCAAATATCTGTGTGCTAATTAGACCATTTTTGTTTTACATAGGGGAGAAAAGACTCGGAGGACACCCCTCATCCGAGGAGACCAGAGACCCCCCACCTCTGGAAGAAGGGGAAATACCCCAAACACAAGCCGAGCAGGAGGAGGAAGAAGATGTGGTGGAAATTGGCACCACAACAGGTGAGTGTCTGCGATCACAGACTCAGGTAAGAGATGGATGCTGGCAGATTTTTGATACCTGTTTTTGTTTGGTTACTCTCTTTTTAGGTGATCGTGATGTTATGGATCGAGATCCTTTCACCTCAGAAAGTTCCCAGATCCTGATCGGGGAGATCATGGGGTGTAATTTTGAATTGGAAAACCTCAAGAAAAAAATCAATGATGTTATTCAAAAAAATAATAACATCATTGATGTTTTGGGGCAAATTTAATACCCCACAAAATCACTTTCTTTTTTTGTGTGCTAAAATCTTTAAAATTTTTGAGCGATGTTTCGAAAATCCAAATTTGGAGGATGCACACAGTGTGCCAACATGTGCTATCTGCCATCACGGGAGATCAATGGACGCGTTTTGGGGGTGCAACCCCTTCCTCAATAATAAAGTAGCGGTGAGGAAGGGGTTGCTCCCACAAAACACGTCCCTTGATCCCCCGTGATGGCAGCTAGCACATGTTGACATTCGTAAATTGGTGTGCATCTTCCAAATTTGGCTTTTCAAGGGGTGACTTCACCCCATCTGAACGCAATATCAAACACAGTTCCTAAATACTCATGTCTGATATTGCCTTCAAGTTTTACCATATGTGAACTTTGTAAGTTCAAGATTTTTGTCTTTCTTGTTGGTTTTACACAGGCCTGTTTTATCGTAAATGGTCATTTCTATTTTTGATAATGCCACCCCAAAATTGTTATATAACAAACATGTTGGTTTGTTTTAAAAACCTTTTCTAAATGCACATATGATTGTGCAGGTATTAAAAAGTTGGTTAATCAAGAATGTTTGGATTATTGTCTCAACGCTACAACACTTTTGTGGTGATGTAATTGCTGTTTTCTGAGAAAATGGTGGTTATTTCCTAAGGGCAAATCCTCTTTGCACTACAAGTGCAGTTTCAGTGCAGTTTCAAGTGCACTTGTAGTATAAAAAGTGTCTATGCCTTTAGTAAATAACACCCAACAGTGCTTTGTATAAGGTTACACAATCACGCCATTTTCAGGACTCCCCACATTGCTGTCAGGGTCAGCTAAAACAAACACAAGCAGTAAATGTCACCAAAGATTAGCTTTTTTTTATTTGATAAATGCTTAACAAATTGTCTGGCATATTGATGGCCCCCCTACCCGCAAAGAACTCAAGGTATCTTAACTGGACATCACGGGCACTCAGGGAGGGCAAGCCAGGACGGCCACTTTCAAGCGCCGTCAGGGTTGGATCATGTAGAATTCCAGCCTCAGGCTCAACTGAGCCAGCATAGTTGGCAGAATGTTTGCGTAAAAAGTTATGGAGAACACAGCACGCCAAGATTAGATGATTAAGTTTATACTCCGCCATATGGATGGGTGTCAGAAATAGGCGGAACCGGCTGGCCATGATTCCAAATGTGTTCTCCACCACTCTGGCCAGCCGGTAATTAAAAACCCTCTGTTCCGGGGTGAGGGTCCTCATCAGGAATGGCCGCATAAGATGGTCCCCCAGTGCAAATGCTTCATCCGCAACAAAGATGAATGGGAGTCCTTCCACATTGTCCTCTGGAGGTGGCAAGTCCAAGCTGCCATTCTGGAGACGCCTGTAGAACTCTGTCTGGGTGATGACTCCACCATCGGACATCCGGCCATTCTTCCCCACATCCACATACAAGAAATCGTAATTAGCCGACACCACCGCCAACATCACAATACTATTGAACCACTTCTAGTTGAAATAGTACGACCCTGAGTTGGGTGGTGGGACGATGTGGACATGTTTCCCATCAATTGCACCTCCGCAGTTAGGAAAGTCCCACCGCTGGGCAAAGTGGGAGGTCACAGTCTGCCATTCCTGTGGCGTGGAAGGAAACTGTTGAGGAAAACAAAAAAAATTACTATTTTTGCACATAAACATGGCAAGCAGATTAGGCACAAACATTCTTGGCCAACCTCCAGATAGCATTTATTAAGGGGAAATTAACACCAAAGTATAAGGTACACCTATCATATTCAACCCCCCCCCCCTCTCATAGGCCATTTCTAACATTATAGGGGGGGTGGAATCGTAGCCAGGTAACCCTCTTCACTTCATTGAGAGATGAATGCCTAAATACAGGGTATTACTTGGATCAGCCCCTCCTTAGTTACACTATTGGCAGCCAACTGGACAGGTAAGAAGTGTCATAATACAAAGATATAAATACACACTGTACATATTTGAGGACATTTGGACATATATTACCTAGCAAGATAATAATAGAATACAAAAACTTTAAACAGTACCATTGGAAAGTATACAGGCAGGCCCTTGCACTACATGCTTTGGGGAATTCATCCATAAATCTGACCAGTAAAGAGATGGGTATAGTGTGTATGGGTTTGGCAAAGTCAGCAGATAGATGATTGAGGATAGATAGAGAATTGGGATCAGCTGACTTAGCAGTTGGGGGGAGGGAGGGTTTAGAAAAATGATTTGGGGACACTACAAAAAAAAGCCTCTGGCACTCTGCCTGAATTTAAAGCACAAATCACATTTCTAAACATTTTAGGGGGTGTTTGGGGTAAAGCACTACTATGGAGCTGATAAAATACATTGTTAAGTGACTATATGAGGTGAATATAGGGGCAGTAGAGCATGTTGGAGAGGTAAGTGAAGGCAAATATGTATGAAGGACTAAAAAAAAATAACATAAAAATCCAGCATGAATGGGGACAAAGGGGACATTCACAGCATATTACAATCATGGTAATTAGGGAATGAGGAAAGAAATACAATATATTATCAAACATTAAATACAATAAATGTGATATTAAAGGATAAATCTTACCTTCATATACTCCTTCTGCAGGACCTGGATGATGGCAGAACAGGTCTCTGGGATGATGATCCCCAGAGCCTGGGGGGAGATGCCTGTCGAGAACTTGAGGTCCTGCAGGCTTCTCCCTGTCGCCAAGTACCACAGGGCAGCCTCTGCTCCGGAGTGATGGCTTGCCTCATGCAGGTATCCTGCCTGCTGATATAGGGGGTCAGCGAATCCAGCAGACGGTGAAATACGGGGTCCGTCATCCTGAGAAAGTTCCTGAAATCACCTGATTATTCTCACGGATCTCACGGAGCATAGGCATATGAGAGAACTGGTCATGCTGAAGCAACCAATTCTTGGCCCAAGAACTCCTCCCCACCCTGTTCATGGACTGGATTTGTGTCAAGGTCAGGACCCCAACACCAAGCCCCCGCACAGCACGAACTCTACGAGGAGTACGTATACGAAACATGGCTAGAAAACGGTCGGCTGCTCAGAACGAAGTAACAGAATGCACTGAAGAACAGCAAGTCCTGTGAAGAGTGACCTGAAAAACAGTAACGAACGAACAAGAACACAATGACTAATTAAAGTCACGTGGAACTTGCTTGCACGCACTGAAGAGCAGATACAAACCCACAAGCACAAACTGAACCACAGAAAACGATCTGAAAGCCACGAGTCTGAAAAAGCGCGAATCGTCTCTCACCAAACTTTTACTAACACAAGATTAGCAAAAGGAGCCCAAAGGGTGCCGCGCTTGGTTCTGAACTGGCCTTTTCTAGTCTCGTCGTACGTGGTTGACGTCACCGCGTTGTTGGCAATCGGAAATTCCGACAACTTTGTGCGACCGTGTGTACGCAAAACAAGTTTGAGCCAACATCTGTCGGAAAAAATCCTAGGATTTTGTTGTCGGAATGTCCGAACAAAGTCCAACCGTGTGTAAGGGGCATAACAGTTTTTTTGGTAGCGATTGAAGCAGTCGCTTTTTTTCCTGTGAGTTTCACTAGTTGTACCAGTAAATTTAGAGGCCACAATGTCCAATCGAAGGTACACTAGTGAAGAGGCCTACACATTTCTGAGCATGACAGATGAGAGTGAAGAGGAAGTCACCCATCTGTCAGATTCAGGCTCAGAATTTGATCCAGTAGACAGCAGCGGCACCCTGACAGATAGCTCTGATGACTGAGTAGTGATCCCTGCTAAGGTCAGGCGTACCCGACCCCGTTCTTCTGCTGTTGTTGAGGTGCAAGAACCGCAGGGCTCTCATATGGAGCAGAGAGCCAGTAGTAGTGCTGCTCATCCTTCTGGTGAACTGGCAAGCCCCAGCAGCCTAGTACACCCTGGTCGTAATCAAACCAGTACTGCAGTATCACGTGCTGACGTGGCACATCCCATAAATGCAGTTCAAGCTGGTGAGGTGGCTAGCACAACTAGTGTTGTATGCTGGTCAATTCATTGCCGCTAATCTTCATTTGACCCTTGCCAGAGAATGGAAACCTATTATGGTTTCCGAGTTTAAGATCTTTATGGGCCTATCCTTCCTCATGGGTATAACTAAAAAGAGTGAGTTGCGGTCATATTGGTCCACTGACCCAATTCACCATATGCCCATGTTCTCTGCCTCCATGGCCAGGGCACGATACGAGCAGATCCTGCGGTTCATGCACTTCAATGATAATGAACTATGTCGTCCTCAGGATGACCCTGAATTTGATCGGCGCTACAGAATTCAGCCCCTTGTAAACCACTTCAAACAGTATCTTCCCAGCAAGCGTGCCAGATATGGGGCCAAGATGTATAAGCACTGTGACAGGGCAACAGGCTATACATATAGTTTTATGGTTTATGAGGGAAAAGTCACGTGGAGCCGGAGAACCGCTCAAACTACATAGGGAACGCTGGTAAGATTGTGTGGGACTTGATGTCACCCTTATTTGGAAAGGGGTACCAGTTGTATGTGGACAATTATTACACAGGCGTGCCACTTTTTAGAAAAAATGGTGCATGTATGCCCATCATTAGAAATGGGTGGATGCAGGGCAGTATTCTAATGGTGGGCATATATGCACTGATCAATATCTTTTTTCGCATGAAAAAAAAGAATATTACAATATATGCCCAACAAGGACAAGCACTGTACTGGGCAATGTACTGGTATGTTGCTGGACTTTGAGTGGTTATACCAGAAAGATGCCTGCAGGTTTAGGTATCATCTTGGTATCATTCTTTTCAGCCATCAGTCGGCTTTCATGTAAAAGCAATTCTAATTAGCTAATTAGCCGCCAGACTGCTTTTACAAGCAAACCCTCCCCCCAAATGACCCAATTTTGCAAAGTAGACATCCCAAGCTATTTGCTGAGAGGCATGTTGAGGCCATGGAATATTTTATATCTCGCCACAAGTTTTGGGAAAATTCCCCGTACTCACGAGAAGCAGCAGAATGTATTTTGGGGTGTAATTCCACATATGCCCATGGCATGTTTGAGCAATATATAATTTCAGTGACAACGTTGTTTAAAGTTTGTTTATTTTTTTGTCATTTTTCAATCACTTTTGACTAAAAATATAATATTCAATGTGCTCAACAAGCCTCTCAGCAAATTCCTTGGGGTGTCTACTTTCCAAAATGGGGTCATTTGGGGAGGTATTGTACTGCCCTGCCATTTTAGCACCTCAAGAAATGAGATAGGCAGTCATAATCTAAAAGCTGCGTAAATTCCAGAAAATGTACCCTAGTTTGTAGATGCTATGACTTTTGCGCAAACCAATAAATATATGCTTATTGAATTTTTTTTTTACCTGATACATGTGGCTGAATGCTTTTTTGCCTAAATGTATGATTAAAATTGAGTTTATTGTTTTTTTTATAGCAAAAAGTAGAAAATATCTTTTTTTTTTTTTTTAATTTTCGGTCTTTTTTCATTTATATTGCAAAAAATAAAAAACGCAGAGGTGATCAAATACCACCAAAAGAAACCTCTATTTGTGGGAAAAAAAGGACGCAAATTCTGTTTGGGTACAGCATTGCATGACTGCACAATTACCAGGTAAAGCAGCGCAGTGCCAAATTGTAAAAAGGGCTCTGGTCAGGAAGGGGGTCAAAGTGGTTAAGAGATGACTTTTAGGGAGCCCGCGATGTTGGCACCCCAGCCAATCTTCGGATCGGCTCCTGGGTGCTGCCGCCACCAATCCTGGTAAGGGAACCAGGCAGTGAAGACTTTCAGCTTCACTCCTGGTTCCCTACTGCTCATGCGCTAAGCTAAATGTGCTTTCTAATTGGCCCGGCAGTGGGGGAAGGAGGAGGGGGGCTGAACTTCCAGGAGATCGGGCCACGGCCCATCTCCGAAAGTGAGGAAGGAGACCTGTCAGAAACAGGTCCCTCATTACTCCCTCCCCTCTGAAAGGTGCCAAATGTGCCACCGGAGGGGGGGGGGGAAGAGTACAAGTGAGAATTGCACTTGTCGGTGGAACTCCGCTTTAAGTTATTAAAGACAAAAAATTTGTGAGATGTCTTAGATCCTTTCTTTGTGCTTTATATGATTTTTCATCAGCTCAAAAGTGTGGAGGTGCATCTATGGAAACTTTCTGTCTATGTTAGGCTCAAATATATATCTGAAAGGAGATGAATTTGAAGTATATGACAAACTATAAATAGTAAGAGATAAAACGGAAATATTTATGGTCAGCATTGATTTATCTATTCTCCCACAGAGATCTGCAACCAGCGGTTAAGAAGAAAATTAGGGCACTTAAACTGATTTTAAAAAGTCTGCAGTCTATGTGTTCCACATGCATCATTAAGGCTGTTCCTATTGGATGACAAGCTTTTTTTAATATATTTTTTTTTTCTTTGTGAACTTCTTCCTTTCCTTATCAGTCTTTTTTTTAACAGAAGATTTTATTGAACAAATCAGCATTACAATACAATAAATTAGTACAGTCAATGCGATGAGAAAAGTGACAGTAGGATCTGCCTTCAATCAAAAGCCACTATTTAGCAGACATGTCAGTTATGCAAACGTCAGAAATTACACCCAGCAATACTTCTTATGGCATTAAAGCGTAATAACCTCTTCAGGTGGAATAAAGTAGGCAACCAATATGCAGTCAAACCTAGTAGGAATGGCGGGGGGGGGGGACGGGGGAAGAGGGGGGGGGGAGGGGACCAGGGGAGGGGGAAGGAAGGGGATGGGGGGGGGGGGCGAGCATCAAAAAATGAACATGAGATGTAGGATGTCCTCTAAAATGTTTCACTTCTTGGTTATGGGGATGGGGGTTCAGAATCCCCGGAGGCATCAACCCAAGAGGACCAGATTTTATCAAACTTTCCTGGGCATTGTCTACTTTCATATGTCAGTCTATAAAGAGGAAGTGCCATATTCACCGACCTTCTCCACGAGGCCAGAGTAGGAGGCTCCACTAGTTTCCATCGCAATAAGATTTCACGCCTAGCATAGTATAATGCAAAGGTTAGACACAATTTACTATATCTATCTCCCTCCACTTCCTCCAAATGACTAAGCAGTAGTACCTGCGGATCAACCGGCAAGTGTGAGCCTATAACCCTGCTCATTGTGGAGGCCACTGCAGACCAGAAGGGGTGAAGTTTGGGACAGGACCAGACCATGTGCCAGAAAGTACCCTCCTCCTGCCTACATCTCTGACAGTTGGGATCTCTTTGATGGTAAATGCGCGCCAGTCTCTGTGGGGTGAAATACGCTCTGTGTAGGAACTTAAATTGTATGAACCTATCTTTTGCAGCTATCATGGAGGGAATGTAGGAGATTAAACACTCCTTCCATTCCTCCTCGTTCAAAGAGGGAATATCGACCCTCCACTTTTCCCAGGTTTTGGTCAATTTGGTATCATACTCCACTGTAAGGTAAAGATATAGTGTTGAGAGGGGCTTCCCCATCACGCTGGAAGTCAAGAGCCGTTCAATGGAGTCCGGTTCCAGAATGAGGGGGGCAGGGAACTGAGCTTCAAAGGCGTGTTTCAGCTGCCAGTACCTAAATTGGAAGGAGAGCGGAATAGCGAAAGATTGCCTCAGGGCTTGGAAAGACATAAGTCTACCCTCTTTGACTATATGTTTTAATGTGAGAATTCCCTTTTTTGCCCAAAGCGAGGGATCCGGTATGCTGTAAAAGTGGGGGAGCATAGGGTTACCCCATAGGGGCATATGGGGTGAGATGAAATTGGGCTTCCCATATATTTTCCTAGCCTCCTGCCATACCTTCACGGTAGTTCGCATCAGTGTTGTCATGGTCAGGCTGGCTCTAAGTCCACGGAACGGGAGATTGCTCAGGGCCGCATAGGAACCCAAAATAGCTGCCTCCAGAGTGACCGCCGGATTCTGTATGGGCTGGGAGAACCACCACCGAATCGTGACCAGAACAGCTGCCCAATAGTAGATTTGAAAGTTCGGTAGGGCCAGTCCCCCCCCCGAGAGCGGGAGATATAAAATCTGCTTAGCCACCCTAGGTGGCCTCCCGGCCCAGACAAAATGTATCAGCAGACTCTCCAACCTTCGAAAGAAAGTCCCAGGTATGTGTATAGGTGTATTACGGAAGAAGTAGAGATACTTGGGAAGAAAGATCATTTTTAGCAGATTAACTCTGCCAACAGGTGTCAGTGGAAGGGAACGCCAAGCAGCACATCTAACCGTGAGCTGTGTCATGAGTGGTCGTAAATTGTTATCCATGTAGTCTTGGACCTTGCCGCTAACCTGGATCCCCAAATATTTGAAGTCATCTACCCATTTGAGCTGTGAGTGTGGCACCCTAGGGGTCGAGGGGTGGAGCGGGAAAAGAACCGACTTGTCCCAGTTGATGCGTATCCCCGAGTACTCACCGAATCGGTTAATCAGGTCCAGTGCAGTCTGTAAAGAGGACGACGCATCCGCTAAATAGAGCAGAGCATCGTCCGCGTATAATGATAATTTCTCCTCAATTGGACCTACCTGGAGACCCTTCACACCCGGATCTTCCCTCAGCAATATAGCCAGGGGCTCCATCGCCAGAGCAAATAGACCCGGGGAGAGAGGACACCCCTGTCGCGTGCCACGAAAGAGTCCAAACTTCCCCGATAAGCATCCGTTGGTACGTATTCTAGCTGAGGGGCCATGATATAACATGCGGAGCCAGTTCGTAAAACCCGTACCGAACCCGAATCGCGAGAGCACCTCCCATAGGTAACCCCACTCGACGGAGTCAAAAGCTTTCCTTATCAGTCTTACATATTTCTTGCATTATTCAAACCTGACCATTGCAGAAAAAAACACTCTACCATACTATTTCAACATGTTTGAAGGCTCACTGCAATTAAAATATCTACAGTGAACACATAATCTATATCTTGTACAACATTTTAATTTGCCTGTGGTCATACTGAATGTTTTACTAAAAAACAAGGTACTAAAACATACTAAAAGTGTCACTGAAAGGGTATTGAAATACCTTGGAAAGGACCAAGTGTTTTTGCTCACATACTTCATGCAGCACTCAGCCTTTCTTGTTATGTAAATCTTGGGGTTGAGAGCTCACACTCTTCCCTTTCATTTCCTAACTTGTTTTTGATGAACCTTGACAAATGTAACTTTGAGATATCAAATCATTGTAATTTTGAAAACTGGATTTTTAGTCCCAGTTTTAGTGACACTTTTTGACAACTTTAGTAATAACCAGAAGACCGTTAATTTCCTGTGCTCTAATTGGTCAATCAGGTATTTATACAGTAACACCATTTTAGTTGGACTCCAAGGTACAGAACCAGAGAATATTCTAGCTTGTCAACGATTGAGGAACTGCACCCTAAAGAGATAGTACAATTAGAGAGTGTCCTCCATTATCTTTTGCACTAGTTCTGGAGTATCCTAAGCTTCGCCCCACATCCTACCAAAGTTTAGTGAGCAAGTTTAGTCTATATCTACAAAATACACTATCTGCCTGGTTCTTGTGAGGAGAATCTGAGGAGCTATCGTATGCTTGTCTGTTTGCACCTACTAGGGAATAGAACTCAAGACAAATAGCAGGACCAGTCAAAGGGTCTGTGCACTACGGATAAATATGTGGGTAGCATAAAAACTACCACTCTGTCTTGCAGGAATTTTCATCGGTTTTGGGATCTACAATGTCCAGAACACATGTACCTTTTGAATTTGTGATTGATCTCTGCAATGATGCTCGGTTTCCTTGGAACCAACCAAAATTGCCAATTCAACTGCTGGACAGAGATGGCAGAGATTATATGTTTATAGGAATATATTTATATGAGGACTCATCCTGGCTTTTCTCTGCAAAATGTATGAGTCAGGCTGTTTCCATGCTTATGAGTAAGTGCAGTGTGGTGTGGTGGCAGAAATCACTCAGAGTCCAGTTGCAGAAAAACGGCACTGTATTCAAATTGAAGTTCTTCAATACACAACAAGCCCATTGGAGAGGCATTCGGACAGAAACACTCACAGGATGAAATAGCATTGAGTAGTAACATAGGGTCTCAGGTGTGCCGACAGCATCTGTCTTGAGGGGCCAAATGCAGCCTGGCTGGTCTCTACCCAAGTGGGGAGGCTTCAAGGTAGGATGGCATGCACTTCCAAGCAGCATCTTAAGCAAAAGCCCAGGTAGTTAGCGCTGCCACCAGTTTAGAGTTCTTTTCCTTTTTTTGATTTTAATCTGGGCTGTCTAGAATATTATCCTTTTGGTTGCAGTGTTGTCCACATATTGGGGTCTCCATATGGTCCCCTGATGAAGCAAACCAGTTGTGAAACCCTTCAAGACCGCTGTACCTCTTTCTGTACCACTGACCTCTGAATTGTAATATTACTATGTTTCTAGTTTAATGATATTTGCATTTATGATTGTCTTGGCCAGATAGGATTAGTGCTCTATCAAGGTATTGTTCTGCTCATATACTTGCACTTTATATGTTATGTCATAACCGTTTAATGATATATTAAAATAAAATAATGTGTTTTTAAACATTTCTATTTTTCCTTTCTTGTGGGGTTATGGTTGGCACCGTAAAGTCCACATACCTTTTTGCCTTTTTTAATGTAGTTTGTTATTAAAGTTTTAATGAGGACGTGACCTTACATTTCCCACAATTCAGTTGTGTGTTTTCTTTAATAGTATATAGTGCTTTTTTTTATATATGGGTGGTAATGGGGTATACAATCCCATGCGGACAGTATATATTTGTAACTAGATTTCTCACCAACGTGATGAGGAGCTCCAGGATTTGAGTTTTTAAGGAAATAACTAACTTTTTGCTTTCATAAATCTTAAGTCCCATTCTGGGTCCTGGAGCCCAGCAATGTTGTAGAGCTTCTGGGGGGGGGGGGGGGGGTAAAGGCTAACTTCTTAGGTCCACATCTTACCTGTTAGCCAGACCTCATTAATTAGTCTCAGCTTTGCTCAGACCTTTTTAGATGTGAGCTAACAAAGGTTCAATGGTCTCTTTCACGTTTTGTGGAAAGCTGAGTGCTGACAGAACACTAAAAAAGTACATTTGCTGCCTGTTTGTTTTGGGGAACCTATTAGGGGCACTTTGTCAGGAACTGATATAAATTTTATTAGAGGCTTGGAGCAGCAGATATCCTTTGTGTTTTATGCTTGCAGTACAAATTGCTCCTACATTAACCCATTAAGCTCACATGCGCAGTGGACACAATGGATCACGGCAGACGGTACCCAACCACATTAGTCATATGATACTGCACTGGTGAAAAAAAAAAATGTAATTCTTTATTTTCCCAAAACATTATTTTTACCAATGAAATGTAGCAGACTACATTTTAGCCTAAATTCATGAAGAAAGACAATTTTTTTGCAAAACAACAGAAACAAGATAAACAAAGAAAAACATATTTTTTTTCAAAATTTTCGGGGTTTTTTTTTGTTTATATAGCAAAAAAATTATAAAAACGTCTTTTGCATATAGTATTGCATGACCAAGCAACTGCCAGTTAAAGTAGCACAGTGCTGGATAACAAATAAACTGTCTAGTTATGAAGGGGGGGGGACCTTTCTGGTTAAACTGTGATTGTTTACTGCATTGCTGAGCACAAGTACAGGGCAAACCAGCTTGGACTGTTCCTGATGGTAGACTGCTTGGCCTACATTAAATGTAAGTCTGAAAAAAAATTTTATTAGAGGTATGTGAAATGAAATTAAGGGAATTAAAAAGAATTAATATGCTGTACCTAGTACCATTATTAGAACTTAGAACTAATTTAATAGCAGTCTTTTACTTTTCCTGTTCAAACTAAGCTTGGGTTGAAAATAATCTGTTCTCCCAAGAGTTTTGTTTGGCTTTGTTTCGGCTTCCTCCTTGTGGGTGTAGATCTGGCAATTTGGCTTTCTTTTCTGGTTTATCAATCATACAGACTGATAAGCTCATGGCTACATGGCCTACTGTTATGCAAATATCCTGAGCATAATAAGGCTATCTGAAAAAGGCTTGTGTTTTAGGAGCAAGGGGTCCAAAAAACAACATAGCACCCCTACTTAAAATCGTTTAACTGAGTTATTTGGTTAGTCAACCAACTGGAGCCTGGCAAAAATCCCAGCTTCCTACTGCACAAAATGATAATAGGGAATCCCACAGAGATTTACTTCATTCTGCTGCCAAGAAATGCTGTTTCTTTTCCAAATGTTAACTCTTACCTTCTCTCACTAGATAAGATAAAACTTACCACCACAGGACAGGAGAAGTCATTGGATTTCAGTCAATTCGATTTTTTTTTTTTTAAGTTTTTTTTTTTTTTTTAATAACATTTATTTGACTGCTAATGTGTGCTTTCATTTTAAACATGTTACTTTTCATTTAATTGAACTGATAAGATAAGGACCAAATTGATATGCAGTATCTATGGTTTGCCCACTGTTCACACTTGATATTACAGCTGGGCTCTTTGCATGCTCTCGCTATACAATTTCATTAGGCTGTACCAAACAAGCAATAAGTAATAAGTAATAAAGGGTCAAGCAGAGCAGAGCTGGGGGAGAGCCAGGGTTTAACAGTAGTTAGTAGTAGCATCTACTGTACCAAAGAAATAATGAAATGGGGGATATAAGACAGATCAAGAAAGTTATCCAGCTAGGCATTAGGACCAAATTTGAAGAATGAAAATTGGATGCACAACATAGCTTGGGAAAGCAGCGTTCTCTAGAAAATTAGGTCAGGCAAGGTTGGCAGCGTAGAATTACAGAAGTTAGTATGCCCTTAGAGGAAAATAAACATTATGGGCAGGCAATCTGAGATATTTGGTGCCAAGATGTAGCCAATCAGCAGATGTGCTGCAGTCCGCAACTTTATTTTTCATAAAAAGTTTGTTCTCTTTCCCCACAGATATCAAACGGGAACATCAAGAGAGGGTGTTGAAATCAGTACGATAGGGGTATGCACATTTATTGAATTCTTGCCATGCATGCCAAATCTGCATGGATGGCTTGCTTACCTGGCATATTTGGGAAGAGGACTACACATCATTTTTTACTATTTTGCAGAAGAAAAAAAAGAGTAAGCTTCTGTAACACAAGAAGAGCAATGCCAGAATTTTTCATCTGCATGTAGCAGTTTAAAATGTAAAGCCAGATTAATATAGAATGACAGCAAAATCATTTTAAACTGTTATATATGTATGTCCAAGCCTTACAGTTTGATTTCTTTCTAAAGCAGCTACAGTCAAAAAGCATACATCTTGCAAGCAGGTGCATAGTGGAATGCTTGCTCTCAAATCAGTCTCTCCCTACAGTGATCTGATTTGTCTCCCAGTAAAACAGACATATAGCTCTTCAAAGCTCATGCTGGCTGTTGACTGGAAAGCGTTGGCACTGATTCAGCAGGGGGGGCATATCCCAGGAAGGTTACTGTTTGCAAACAAACCATTCAGATCTGTCATTTAGCAGTGGCAGCAATACTGCTGCACCAACATTAGTGCCACCACTGCAGTGCTAGTGCTAGCGCTTTGGTAGTGGTAGCATGGCAGTAATGCTGCCCCTCTTAAAAGGCAGATCCCCAAGCTGGTTTGTTTACAGACAACATCTAACCAAGGATTTGTAAGGGACAGCACATGTTTAAAAAAAAAAAGTAAAAACAGCGCGGGGTTTCCCTATAATTTAAACCAGACCCTTATCCAGGCACGCAGCTTAGCTGGCCAAAGAAGAATTCTAAATCTGAACAATATATTACTTATTTTAATCCATATTGGGTATTTCTGTGTTAATATTAGTGCAGAGAGCACCATCTCCCTACACCATAACAAAGCAGTGTCAAGATGGCGACACCACAGATCACTTTTACAGCATATTACATTTACTGCTGCCATTTCTCTGGAAAGATTTGTGTAACAGTACATTGCTTTTCAACAATTTGATGCAAAAAAAGATAAGTTGTTTGAATGTAAAGCGCTGCGTAAACTGTTGGCGCTATATAAATCCTGAATAATGATAATATTAATAATAATGTACAGTATGTTCATATTCTGTATTCCCTGTACTCTCTTAATCCAACATTTTAAATTCTATAAATGTATAATAAATGCAAACTATAGTTTTGGTTTTTTTGGGATATATATCTTTCTCTTGGTATGTGCTAAAAATTTTACTTTCATGCCTTTCTTTTTTTTTTTTTAATGTCATCTAAAAAGTGATCCTGAGTTGCCATACTATATTGCAGTTTGCCTACAATGAACTGCCTCAGTTTACACCTGATCACTTCTTTCTGTAATACCTCTACAAATAAACCTACTGGTCTTCAAAGACAAAGACAAGGTTCAATCAAATGCATAGACAATATAGTTCATAAAATAACCATCACATAATTATTCATCTCATCAGTTATTAAGTTACTTAGTTTTGCTAATGAGAATACCCAGAGAGGCATGCAGAAAAAAAAGATAATTATATTAATTTCATTAATATGAACTACCACAGTGCTTGTAACTTTTGTCACTTATTTCATGAATGAGTTCAAAATCCTGTTAAGTTTGTAACTCATTTAAGGCAACTGAATGGGAAAATTAGAAGTCAGTGAAATAATTGCTTGGTGTATTTGAATATCAGCATAGATTATGTTATATGTAGAAAGCAGCGAGGGTGTCATTGCTCACAGACAGGGCTCATAGAAATTCTAGCCTTCCTCACAGTATTTTTGCTTTTATTGTGCCTCTTTTTGTGAGGCAAATAGTGGTACTATAATGCTGCACATAAGATCACTATAGAGTTAATATGGAATAGCTCCCAACTGCCCCTTTTTTCGAGGGACTATCCTTCATTTGGAACAAAGTCCCTTTGTCCCTCTTTCCTCCTCATTTGCCCCTCATTTTGGTCTGATCTATATAGTTGTATATTAAATGCATTACTTATGTATAAAAAAGTGTTTTACAGTGCTAAATCTTTCATTCAATTTCTAAATGGCTGCATTAGTAAATTACGCAAGCCAGTATAAAAGAATAGTAGTGGTAAAAAATAGCACTTGTGTGTTAAAACCAACCTTTTTTTGGTACAATTCTCCTTTAAGGGGGGGGGGGGCGTGGCAGGGTGTGTGTCCCATGCCTACACGGGTATCCCTTATTCCCATCTCTGAAAGTTGGGAGGTATGGGTATAGTATGCTGGGATCCATTGTTTTCATAGTGGTGATGTTACTTGAACAGGACATGGGGGTAAATCACAAGCCATTGCTGGTAATAAAAGTCCATCAGATGGGCTAACTCTTCCTGACTCAAAACCCTTCCTGATTCAAAACTGAGTAAAAAAGTTTTGCTGCCATTAAGAGGATGAAAGTGCAAGATACAAAAAATGATTGGCACACCAAAAACCAAACAACATCAAAGAGAAATGTCCTTTATTTCCTCTGACAAAGCTTGATTAACAATTGGCTGTTTTCAGCAAATGGAGGAGATGAAGGTGCAATACTTGATGGTAAGGATTTTCAAGGAATGAACGTCTGGCTCACACGGGGAAGATCTCAGCAGAGCAGAGACAAGTAAGTATGCAGCTGGTCAGCAATGTTATTGGAGAGCATAGAGGATTCCCTAAAAGTCCATGCACTAAAAGTGCATTTAAGCTGGCCATAGATGGATAAAATTTTGAACAAACATTTTTAGGAAAAGTCTTAGGAAAAGTCATACGGAAATTCTCAGAATATTCAAACGTAGTTTGAAAGATTTTGTTTGCTTTTAACACTTGCTTTGGAAATTAATGTATTTTACTGTACAAACACCACATACGCTGTTAGAAATGTGTTTGTTCAAGAAAATTTTTCCATCCTGCTCCTTCAAATTATTTTGTCACAGCGGTCGAAAACAAATGTCGACTTGACCCGCCAATGATTCGAGAAATGAACAATCATTCTTTTCCCATCTATGGCCAGCTTTACCATTTAAAGGGAATTTGGTTCAATCTAACATATGAAAAAGACCCTAATCCCGCTAATGTATTATATATGACTAGTCAGACAGTCTCTGTTCAGTAACCAGGATCCAGAATAGATGCTTTATTTGCCAAATCTAATACATTCCTAAGCCTTATATCCTTGGTGGATTTTATCTATGGATTAGATCTACAATATATGGTGTCCCTCTTCTCTTTGCCTAATGATGTATTTTGAGTTGTAAGCCTTTCAGTACCAATTCAGTCTCCAGCTTCAGTTTGTTGGCTGTAGATCTTGAGCCCTACAATCCATTAGCTATTAGCAACCTGGGAACGTTAGCTTCTGCTCCATGCTGATCTAAGCAAAACCTGATCTGGTATACAGTTTTTTTCTTAGGCTGCACAGTTAATGGGGATGATTTGCAATGGTAATAGTTTGCCTTTTGCCTTTCCCCTCCCCTATGTCTTTTTTGGTTTGATTGTCCTTACTGGGTCCTAAACATCTCATTGCCCACCACGATAAGGGGGAAGACCATTGAAGAGAATTTTATATCTAATTGATACTTAATTATTATTAAATGAATTCTAGGTGGCAATTGCAACAGATCTGGCTTTCAGTGCCAGCAGTAAATGTGGTTGAGTTGAAAATAAATACATTCTTGAAATGCTTGTTGAGTGGAAAAATATTTGCTGTTAATTTTGTCCTAGCAAGCCTTCTACATCACAATCAATTCTACTGCTCATAGTATTGATAACGTGTATTCTGATCTGGTTTTGCTCAGTACCAGTAAATGCTTTAGCTCAGCAGGAATACAGTGCTAGAAATTACATTACAGTGTTTTTTCTATTTATAAGTTACTATCTCAGCAACTATCTCAGCAAGCATTTTCACTCTCAGTACTGGTGGATGATTCTTGCAAATTATCTACTAAACTATTTACTTCATTAAAGTTGAGTGAACATCTGCTCAACTGGGTGCTCCCAATCCCCCCTTTCAAATGTAGGATTTTTAGAAATACAATGTCCACAATGTCCTCAAATCCTCAAAAAAAGATCTGATCTGGCCTGAATTGTTTTTAATGTGAAAACAGTTCTGAAATGTGGTACTCAGATTGCTTTTTTGGTCCCTGAGGAGCCCCTTGAATCTTGGACATGCTGTACATGGGACATTGTCCTGGAGCTAGTCAGAGTGAGGTCAAATCAAATGAAATCAGAGGATTAGCATGGCAATGGGACAACTAGCATTTCTAGAATGACAGGCAAGAAATAGCAACTTACATATTTCCTGCAATATTGGTTGCATTCCAAGGCTAAAAGAACTGTGGTTGCATGTAGGTGTATATTTCCTTCCTGTTTTTTTTTTTTTTTTTTTTTTTTATTTGTTTGTTCTAAGGCCAATTAATCTTTAGTAGATTGGTTTTCAGTTGGCACCTCTCTACTGTCATAGAAGTATTTAGCATCTAAGCCTTGCACAGGTCTGTCTCCTTAATGATTAGGATAACTTCTTAGCTGTTATTTTTAAACATGGCTTAAACAGTGGTTTGGTTATGTTCTCCTAATAAAGTACTGCTTCTGGTCACACATATTCACAGCCCAACCCCCTTTCAAAGCAGTCTTGGCCTGAAGTATCTAATATAAACAGCATAATATGCCAAATTCCTTTTCCAGCCCTCAATATTTTCAAAATGTGCTTAAAGTATATCTGTGCCTAAAATGTATAATCATGTACAGTGCTGGATTGATAAGGGAGCAAGACTTCCTTTATAAAAAAATAGTAATATTTATAAAAGTAGTTTTATTTAAAAAAATAAATAAAAAATAACTAAGTGTCTGTGAGTGTCAGGATACATAACAGTTATCCCTGGCTTCAGAGGCAAAGAAAGGGATGAGGGCTTCTGGCAGATAGGTATAAAGAGCAAGAACCAGATGCAATCAGTGTATGACTGGTTCAAAGTAATAGTCGACTTATGTAGTCTACCAGATGCAGAGATGAAAACTTGAGGCTAAGGCCAGCCATAGATGGAGCAAATCTCTTTCCTGCAACCACTGATTGACATTAATAAAGAATTATCTGATTGCGATGACCTATGAAAGTATAGTGCTGGCCGTAGATGGATTGAATCTTGGCTAGTTCAGCAGGAACCGGCTCAGATTCAGTCCATCTATGGGCAGACTGATTGTACCCAAATTAATCCATTGATCTATTTCAGTACAACCAGCCTATTGGGTTTTTTGTATGCAAATACTGCCATAGCCGCTAGAAGTGATCACTGTGTTCTGTCGGCTGGAAAGGTTCCCCGCTGGCCAAACACAATAGCACAACAGGAAGCATTCCACCATCAACACTTATTCTTGATGGAAGGAAAGAAAATGGTGTTATCTATGGGCTGCTTAAGTGCTCTGTGCCTACTGGCTATTGAGAGCAATGTCCTCAAGATGATACAGTTTGATGAGTTAAAGATTTTGCAGATGCTAAGAGCAGGAAGAAAGACTATATGTACATATTGTAGTGGGATTCATAACTGTGATGTATGAGTTGCCAGTCCCAATTACCTGTGTAATGTGTATTCTTACAAATAATATAAAATTGAGAAGAAAATCAGACAAGTGTCTTCGGAATGTAACACTTTTTTTTTAGAAAAAAGGCAGTTTATCATTAATTTCAGTTCACTTTTTTATTTGTCATATAATTTAATTTCTATGTCAAGGGGCACCCCAAGATCTAAATCCAGCACTGATCATGTATTCATTTCCACATTGTATTTTTTTTTTTTTACTCTTTATTTAAGGTATTTATTTGTTTTTCTCACAGATTCAAAATTTCCGTAAGCGTCATCATTCAAATCAAACCAAAAATTTTGAACCGATCAGAATACTGTGTAAAGAATAGCTGATGGCAAGGAGCGGGTCAGCAAGCACGGGTGGGGGGTGCTTTGGAGCAGGGGGGCGCCACCCCAATGCACCTTGTCCCCATGTTGATGGGGACTTGGTCTCTTCCCCACAACACTGGGCGGTGGTTGTGGGTGACTGCAGGTGGGGACTTATCAGAATCTGAAAGCCCCCATTAACAATGGGCCCCCCAGATCCCACCTTCCCATGTAAATGAGTATGGAGTACATAGTGAGTTCAACCAGAGATATCAGATGCTGGGAGGTAAACGACTGGTGTGGACCCTTTCTTTTTTCGGGTCGATGGCAGCGTTCATTGTGACTGAGGGCCAGTTCCCACTGGTGCGATGTCTGAGATCGGACGTGATTTGCACCGCACTGCAGTGCAAATCACATGCGATCTCTGTGCGATGCGATTTCAGCCATACAGATAGTATGGCTGAATTCGCATCAAACTCGCACAGAACCCTTTTTTTGGTCCGCAGAAGAATTGGATCGCATGGGTGTTCACATCCACGTGATCCAATTCCTTTCCAAGTTTTCAGATCGCACTGCGATATACGAACTGATTTGGGGGTGTCATTAACTTTTAACTGACCCTCCCAGCAGGGAGGGTATTTTTGACACCCTTGCTAGTTTTTTTTTATTTAATGCCAGCAATTGTTTTGTTTATATTCTGCTGTCAGCAGGGATACCCCTCAAACACTCATAGAACACATACATAGAAACTAACCATGGGAAAGATAATGGTGTCATGATTTTACCTGCAGTTTCCTGTGTAATTCTTACTTCCTTGCAGCAGTAGTTCTGCAAGACCTCTAATTCTGTGCTGACCTCAGGGGGGACCCTGCTATACTGTGGGTTTTTATTTCCTTCCCTTCTATCACTTCCTGGCCCGCCTCCTAGTTTGATTCCCTCTATAAGGCATGCTCAGTGCAGCGCATGTTGCTGAGCAACGTCCTGGTTCTCTGAGCCCCTTTTTTGCCTAGCGTTTTGTGTATTCAGTGTCTGACTTCCCATGTACTGACCCCGGTTTCATCTTCCACTTGTGCATGTCTTGATCTTGGCTTGTTTCCCAGATCCTCTTCTGTCTCCTGCCATCTGCACTCTGCATACATGAGTGGTCTCCATATTTTAAGCTGGACATACCTGGGGGCTGTGACCTGATTCCAGCTTGCTGAAAGTCCATCCCCACCATCAGGGGCTCTGGTGAAGATGCAGGCTTGGGCTTAGACTCTACCCTGGAAAACCCAGGGTTGGGGTTCTTCACAGGCTCACTACCACAGAACCCTGACAAACTGGCAATATAAGGTACGAAAAAAAGGAGTAGGGGGAGAGAGAAAGATTGGGGGGCAGTAGGGTGGAGAAAGGGATCTGTGCTTGAGACTCGGCAATGCAGCCAAGGAGGAGAAGTTAATCCTCACTAGCAAGTATTGTCTCATATTCCTGAGAACGTGTAAACATGCTCCAGTAGAACCATGTGTGCCTAAATGTTTCTTTCCACCTTAAAGAATTTTTCATTCTATGAATTTTGGTAATCTTGGAGAACCACAGCTTTAGTGATGGGGAGTCTCCTGTTTCCCAAGGGCAGAGATGCATGCTTAGCTACATTTACAAGATAGATTAGCATTGTTTTTTTGTATCTATGTCTATGTTTGTGTAGATGAGAGAGAGGTTTAAGATACGTAGTTAGCTGGGCCAGTTCCCACATTGAAGTCTGTCAACTGTTTGATAAGGATTCTAACCTTCAACCAAGTTTTTTTAAGTTATCACATGTCCAGAATAGTGCACTAACATGGCCACTGCCTTCCTGTTCCTCCAGCAGCTGTTAGATGTTTTGCACAGGACCGACACAACTTTTCACCATCTGGCCAAGACTTTATAGCCCACTTCTTGGTATTTGTTTGCTATGGAAGAGTATTATGAAAAGTATATAATGTTCTCCCATTGAGTAGAGGAGAATGCCATCTCAAGATCTGTTTCCCATGTAAGGAGAAATGGGGGGACTCCTCCAAACTCCTCTGATGGTTGTACTAGAAGTTTATATGCAGCTAAAACCGTAGGGGAGGATTGTTCAGAACCCATGCACAGGCGCTCAAAGGGTGCAGTTTTGCTAAGGGTAAACCCTTTTTTGGCTACAGGAGCAGGTCAAACATCTGTTGAAGAGAGCTACCTGGTTTGGGGACCGTGTTGCAGAAAAATCCCAAATCCTATAGGTGCCAGCCTTAAGGAGTTGCCTAAAGCATCTATCAAAGACCCATGGAGATATGGAAAGTCTCCAGTTGTTACCTGAACATGGAGGCAGGGCCGGCACCATCATAGGGCAACTCAGGCAGCTGCCTGAGGGCACCAAGGGCGGTAAATTTCCATACCTCCTAGATTATCCGGCACCTTGCCAGGAGTCCCGGTGAATGCAGGCTGCATCCTGGAGCAGAGCCAAATGTCGGAACGAGTTTCGGCACTTGCCTCCAGTTACTTGCCTGAGAGGGGCGCACTAAGCTGGGCACCAGTGTCACCTGCTTTGCAGCTTGTGTGCTGTGTTTGGTGTCCCACGCGCTGCGATCTCTGCTCTGCATGGCACCAGGCACCTCTCTCTGCCGGCTGCTTTCACACTGTAGAGCAGACTAAAGCCACAGGCTCCTCCTCCACCTCCTCCTCTGCCTCCTCTTCCTTGGCTCTGATGTATTCCTGTACAGACAGGAGGAGCCGGGGAGGAGGAAAGACACAGCTGTGCATGTTCCATGCTGATCTGAGGTCTGTGAATAATACAGTGATTTGGGGGGAATGGGGGACTAAGAGGATACTGTAAGTCCTATGGGGTGTTTTGGAAGTAGAGAGGAATGTGCTAGAAGGGGGTTGGATGTGAGACCCCCCCACCCCGCCTCTCCTCCCAAAGTGTCCCCTAGGACATAGAGTATCCTCTTAGCCCCCTCAAATCAAAGAGATGCTGGCTGCTACACAGGGAATAAACATGCCATCTGGGACCCTGAACACCTCACTAGAGATGCCCACACTAGTGCCCCCCTGCCAGGCAAGTTAGTGGAGCCAGGTGATGGAAAGTTTTTCAGAATTGGATTCTAGGACTTCACATGCGTTCCAGGTGCAGTGCAATTTAAGTCCATTTGAATAGGCTGAAATTGTGTTGGACTGCACCAAGAGTTTTACAATGCACAGGGCAGTGCCTTTTGAATGCGGTGCGGGAAACACAAGCACACAAAACACGGGCTTCCCGCACTGCGTGTTGCTGTTAACGGGCCCTTAGTCCGGGTTTTCTGGCTTTTGTTCTTATCTCAGGAAGGTCCGACAAAAAGCAGGACAGTTGGGAAGTATTGATTGACTTGTATTAGAAGCGGGAGGATCTGTGTTTTTTGGGAAGTTTTGTACTGGAAAGGGAAATTTTGGTGAGAGGATTAATGACAGAACTGTGCGGACATGTGCTGGCATGGGGTGTTAAGGGGGTGGTGTATTTGTGATGAGGGTTTGTGTTGGGAGGAGGTATTTAGGGGCGGAAGAAGATTTGTGCTGGGAAGGGGGATTTGGGGAAGAGAATTTGTGGTAGAAATTGGGGAAAAGATTTACCCTGTGATAAAGATCTGTGCAAGAAGAGGGATTGGGGTGGGGGAGATTTATGGCTGGGAGAAGAAATTTGGGGGGATTTGTTGTTCTGGGAAAGGGGGGTTGAGTGGAAAATTGAGTGGGGGAGGATTTGTACTGGAATGAGGGGTTGTGCTGGGAGGCAGGATTTGGGGTATGGAAGAGGATTCATTCTGAGAGGGATATTGTGGAGGGGGGAGCAAGATTTGTTCTGGAAGTGGAAGAGGATTTGTGTAGGGAGGGGTAATTGAGGGGTGTGGAGATAAGTGCTAGGATGGGGAAGATGGGGGATTGTGCTGGGACTGGGGATTTGGGGAAGTCGAAAGAGGACTTGTCCTCAGGAAGGGGATATAAGAAAGATTTGTGTTGGGTAGGGGGTTTTGTTCAGGAAGGGAAGAGAGGATTTGTAGAGGGGGGGTGGGGTGGAGAGTACAAATTAGTGCTGTACTATTTTTTTTTTCCAGAGGGGAGGGAGTATTGATATTTGCTGAAAGGGTAAAGTTGGGAGGTGATTTCTTACTCTCCTTACCGCTACACTGTGCATTACTCACTCCTGCCCCCTGCATTCTGTGCACTACACTCCTGTCCACTGCATTCTGCGCATTGCACCACTGTCCCCTGCAGTCTGTGCATTGCACTCCTATCCCCTGCATTCTGTGCATTGCACTCCTGTCCCCTGCAGTCTGCACATTGCACTCCTGTCCCCTGCATTCTGCACATTGCACACCTGTCCCTTACGTTCTGCACATTGCACTCCTGTCCCCTGCATTCTGTGCATTGCACTCCTGTCCACTGCATTCTGTGCATCACACTCCTGTTTCCTGTTTCTATGCATTACACTTCTGTCCTTTGCATTCAGTGCATTATACTCCTGTCCCCTGAATTCTGTGCATTGCACGCCTGTCTCCTGCATTCTGTGCATTACACTCCTGTTCTCTGCATTCTGTGCATTATGTTCTCCTGGGCCGTGCTCTCTGTGTGTTATGTATTCCTAAACCTGGCACTGACTACAGCCTTCTTTGTGTTACATGCTCCTGATCCTTGAACACATTGCATTACACACCCTGGACCCCTGCAGTCGGCGTAAACCCAACACTGACTGCAGCACCATGTACAATGCCGACCCCTGCACCCTGCCTTACACACTCCTGCACTATAAACACAATACTGTACATTATAAACTTCTCTCCAGAGTGTTCATTGTCTTAACAATTGCTGTTTGCTATGCAGTTCCTGACTATTTTAAAGAAGGTCTTCTTTAAGGTAGACTCATAAAATGTTAGCTTTTGGTATATTTTTATTGTGTGCAAAACCATATGCAATGGAAGTTTTTCGTTCTTTTTTTTTTTTTGTGATGATTGTGCTGGGGTTTATACTGTATGTGTTCGTGAGACTATTTTTTGGGGCATAGCAGTGAAAGCATATTTTATAGGTACAAAGAAGCCCAGCTATTGTTTAATCATACCCCTTAAGCTACGCGTGCCGCTGGTCACTTCCTCCCTCAAGTGTCCCTCATTCTAAAGTTCAAAAGTTGGGAAGTATGCATTCCCTACAGCTGCACTCTGTTCTTTTTTTTTTTTTGTGATGATTGTGCTGGGGTTTATACTGTATGTGTTCGTGAGACTATTTTTTGGGGCATAGCAGTGAAAGCATATTTTATAGGTACAAAGAAGCCCAGCTATTGTTTAATCATACCTTTTTTTTTTTTTGTGATGATTGTGCTGGGGTTTATACTGTATGTGTTCGTGAGACTATTTTTTGGGGCATAGCAGTGAAAGCATATTTTATAGGTACAAAGAAGCCCAGCTATTGTTTAATCATACCCCTTAAGCTACGCGTGCCGCTGGTCACTTCCTCCCTCAAGTGTCCCTCATTCTAAAGTTCAAAAGTTGGGAAGTATGCATTCCCTACAGCTGCACTCTCTCTCTCTCCTACCATGCACAGCATGGAAGTTTTAGTTTGCCTCACTTCCAGCTACCTCATAGCCAGTGAAGGGAATTGGGGACTGCATAACTCTGCCCCCTCATTAAACACTGCCATTTAGTGCCAGTTCAGTACAGCTTAAATTTTCAATGCTGTGTGATGTCCTTCACACTGCTCTTCATCACTTTATGAGTGCAAAGTGAAGGCGGTACCAGCGAGGCTGTAGACAGTGGTGGTGGGGGGGGTTGCATTGCGAAGGAGAGGGAAGAGGGTTGGCAGGAGGATAGTGGGGCAACAAAATGCACCTTTGCCTGTGTAGTTTAAAATCCTTGCACCGACCCTGCATGGAGGGCAAGGGTGGGAGCCTCAGGAGGTGGGGAAGAGAGTACAGTTTGCAGTTTCACATGCCGGGACAAAGATCCCTCCCCCTACCTCCTCCCCCAGAAGCAGATTAGGTGCCCTCAGGGAGTCACTTCTACTAAGAACATCCCTAAGGCAAAGCCTGTATTGATGGAAAACCTGCACACTATTTGGAACCAATATTCACCACTACTCATTTCAGGGAGGGAAGGAGAAGCAGTGCACAACACTGAAGCTTTCAGTTAACATGCTGGAATGCATTGCTTCTGCAGAGGGGGAGACTCTGCCATGCCTCCCTCATCAAGAATATCATAGGAGGTGAGTGCACCCTGCTGGTGGAAAAGTGGGGGACACAGGCCAGTATGGTCCAAAAGAGCACCACAGGACCCAGCATGGCCTTATAAACACCTACAAGTCCCTGCACGACCTGATAGAGAACTAAAGGTGCCAGTATACCTTACTACAAGTTGTTCTTTATCAGGGCATATTGGCACTTGTAGTTCTTTATTAAGGTATACTGGCACTTGTAGTTTTCTATTAGTCCATGCTGGGACTTGTAGGTGTTTATAGGACTTATACTAGCGTGCCCTGCTAAGGAACTACAAGTCTCAACATGTTCCATCTTCTGAGGGGTTCTTTGATTGTCAGCACACACTGGGGCTACTGGCTCTGGCTATTGGAAATGGTAGGTCCATGTCTTCGGGGAAAAATGATACTGGTAGTTTCCCCCCTGTGGGGGCTTACTGGGAATGGTGGTTCCCCACCTGTTAGGGCACACTGGGACTGGTGGTTCTCCACCTGTTAGGGCACGCTGGGACTGATAGTTTCACAGCTGTCAGTGCACACTGTCAGTGCACACTGAGAGAGGTAGATTCCCATCTGTTGAGGCACACTGGAACTGGTAATTACACACCTATCTAGTCACATAGTAGCCCGGGGAATCTTCTGTCTGCAGCAATATAGTAAGTGACTGATGGATCAACCTACTCACTGACTGCCCTGCCTTATCACTCACTGAATGCCAGCCCTGCCCTAATACTCACTGACTGCCCTGCCCTACCACTCACTGACCGCTCCGCCCTGCCCGCCCTACCGCTCACTGATTGCCCTACCACTCACTGACTGCCCTGCCCTGCCACCCACTGACTGCCCTGCCCTACCCTTACTAACCACTCACTGACTGCCCTGACATACTGCTCACTGACAGCCCTCCCTAACATACTGAACTCGCACGATTTCACTCCTGCATGTCAGTCCCGATTTTGGGCACGATTTCATAGACATATGTGCAGGTTTCTGCACAGATGTCAATGTAAATCGCAGTCCGAAATTGTAAAAAGTAGTACAGAAACTACTTTTTGAAATCGGTGCGGCGCCGCAAATGCAGATTAGGACGGTGCCATTGCCGGCAATTGCCGCCGATTTGACATGCAAATTGCATGTTAAATCCTACCAATGTGAACCAGGGCTTAATCTTCTATTTTGTAAGTGGTGCCAAGACTGCACAATCTTTTGAATTTTTAAACGGTAATTCACTATTAGTTCCTTCTTTGTCTCTCCCATTTCGAGCATGGTGGATCCACTCTGAATGTCCACAAGAATACCTTTTGAGAGAGGCTTCTGAGAACTCATTCACACATACCAGATCCTATAGATCACAGCGTTTTTGACCCCAGACTGCAAAGCTGAGGGTCCTTGAATTTTGGTGAGTGGGGTCACAAGAGGGGAGTGTGGCACACAACACCTGTAATTTTTGGACAACATATGCACTTTTTTTGGAGCACCCAGCACTTTGGAATTAGACTGTGTTCATTTATTTTGTTTATATGGATTTTTTTTTTAGTTTTTTTGATTGTTTATCACTGCTAGTGTCTATTGTTATACTCTGGGCACACAATTTATTTGCATTTTCAGTAAGTTGTAGATTTGCACCACATCCTGCAAGTGCCGTTTATACATTAATTCAATAGCTTGTATGAGAACTGTAATGGTTTATTGAAAACTCACAACACAGAGTACCAGATCAGGTGAGTCTGATCACATTATTGTATGCAAAGGAACCTGTATATAGGAATATAATTAACATAATTAAGGAACAACCAACATATACTATATGCTAATCAACCTCTAGAAACTAATAGCTGATAGTGATATAATTAACTTGAGCTAATTAACTAGTCACTTAAACCAGCCTAGGTGGAGTCAGTGCCGGGACAAGGTCATTTGGTGCCCAGGGCGAAGATGGCAAACTGCGCCCCCCCCCCCAAACACACACACACAATATTTTCGAGCCCGCAGCACAGCATTGGAGCTCATTGTGGCAGTCAGTAATTGCTTAACCTGCTGTCCTCTAGCCTGCAGAGGCAGTATTAGGGCTAGAGGATAGCAGGTTAGGCAGTTCCTAATGGCTCAGTCCCTAGGATCAGTAAAGGATAATGGCCAACAGGCCCTCTTACCAGACCCAGGGAAACTGCCGCAGTGATCCCTCCAGATAGATGTTTGCTCACTCTGTGTTGCCCAGGGGCGACTCTGGTCAGTAGTGTAGCATGTCTGTGCCCTGGTAGTGGCTCAGTGTGGCTCTCTCTGGTGGTTCTGGTTAGCAGTGTGGCTCTCTGGTGGCGCTGGTTAGCAGCGTGGCTCTCTCTGGTGGTGCTGGTTGGCAGCGTGCCTCTCTCTGGTGGTGCTGGTTGGCAGCGTGGCTCTCTCTGGTGGCACTGGTGGCAGCGTGGCTCTCGCTGGTGGCGCTGGTTGGCAGCGTGGCTCTCTCTGGTGGTGCTGGTTGGCAGCGTGGCTCTCTCTGGTGGCGCTGGTTAGCAGCGTGGCTCTCTCTGTGGCACTGGTTGGCAGCGTGGCTCTCTCTGGTGGTGCTGGTTGGCAGCGTGGCTCTCTCTGGTGGCGCTGGTTGGCAGCGTGGCTCTCTCTGGTGGCGCTGGTTGGCAGCGTGGCTCTCTCTGGTGGTGCTGGTTGGCAGCGTGGCTCTCTCTGGTGGCGCTGGTTGGCAGCGTGGCTCTCTTTGGTGGCGCTGGTTGGCAGCGTGGCTCTCTCTGGTGGCGCTGGTTGGCAGCGTGGCTCTCTCAGGTGGCGCTGGTTAGCAGCGTGGCTCTCTCTGGTTAGCAGCATGGCTCTCTGTTTGGCTTCCCCAGGTACACTCCTTTCTCTCTGTTTCTGTCTTTTGGAGCAGTTAAAGTATAGCACTCATTCCCCCAGCTTGTTTCTGGGTTCTGGGCTCTCTCTCTCTTTTTTTCCCCCAGCAGAATGCATGCTGGGAGCTGTAGTCACTTCCCTGTGGAGAGCAATGGGTCGCTGTGATCGGCCGTGTGTTGTGGCCAATGGGGAGGGGAAAAGAGCGGCAGGAAGCTGGGCGGCGAACCTAATGAGAGAGCCGCTATCTCTCCTCCCGCACTGCTGACAGGAGAAAGGGGGGGCTAGTGGGGGAAACATTCTGACATCCCGCAGCTCGCCTCTCCCCTGTCACGCCGCCACTATCAGAGCTTCACTGATGGGGAGTGGAGGGAGGGGGGCTTGACAGCACCCACTAAAACTGCCAGCTTTCTTTATGGCATCACCCAGGTGCGGTCGCTCCCACCCCCATCCCCATAGCAACGCCACGCCACGCCACTGCTCCCATCCCGCCTCCGGCCAGCCTCTCAGTGTGTGACGCTGGGCAGGGAATACCAAGTGCCTGTCAGGGGGAGTATCTCCACTGACAGGTGAGTAAATAAGTGAAGCGCTGATCTGTTCTAGGCTTGTGCCGGGTGCAGGAGCGCACTCGGCACATATTTACAGGTGTAGGTATTAGCGGCTGGTGCGTCCAGACAATTTTAGAAGCACACAGCCAGCACTTCACATGCGCCCCCTTTCCTCCAGTAAATAGTTCCGCCCAGGGCATCCGCCCCTTCCGCCCCCCTCTTGTACCGGCCCTGGGTGGAGTGCACACAATACTAGCAGACTGACAGAAACAATAGGTGACTCGGTTAACAATGGGAGAAATACACTTGATACATAACACCTTAAACAGATTGTATTGGGATACCAAAGAATCAGGTTACTTTGAGCTGATGATATTAAAATCTGTTTTGAGTCTCACAGTCTGAAGCAATCATTGTTGGTTGAGCTCTGTCCTGATGTCAACACTTTGGTTGGAAGTTCAGTAAATGTTACATCCTCCGATGAAAAAATTGTTAGGCCAATGATATTGTGCAGGGGGTAGTGCCACATCCAATATCAAACGAAAGCAAGAAAAGATCTCCTATGTGGTGGACTTTTAAGGCAATGTATTATTTCAAAGGATTTTAGTAAAGTGTATTGATAATTTCAAGAATTTTATTTAGCAAATTCTTGCTTTCATCCTCCGATGAAAAAATCTATGAACTCTATGCTTTCTATGATCTGTGGTTGGGGAGGGAGGATGACCACCTCTTCTCCTGAGTCTTTAAATTGCTGCTGGGGAGATGAGCCAGCTGCTCCATCTCCCAAACCCTCATCCGGCTGTTGGACAGATGCATTCCTCCATCCAAGCTTGTCCTGTGCAGAAACAGGTTCTTCAAGGTGAGTTAGCACTTGCTGCATCCACCATAAGACCTCCGCTTCCATAACTGCGAGTGGAGATGGGCAAAGCACACTGTTACTCTGCCCCATTGCCGACACTTCAGCCAGGATTTCAGGACTGTCGGTTGGTACTTCTGGATAGTCCCAGGAAAATGGAGCCCAGCCTTGCTGCTAGGCAGGGTCTAGCAGCCATCTGTAGGCGATCTCCAGCTCCCATTCCTAAACAGCCAGAAACTCCATATCTTCCAGTGCCCAGCGCACTTCCAAGATGTTCAGCATCTGTTCTCTGTAATCCATGATTTCCTCCAACCGCCACTCCAGATCACTCCCAAAGTCAGGCTTCCTGTACAACAGTCCCAGACCGCTGTAGCCAAAGCCTTCTGTTGGGCTGTCATTCGTTGTCCAAGGGCACTCTTGGGCTACATGCCACTGGAGGACTCTGTAGCTCTCATCCAGCCATATCTCTGCCCGGACCAGCCTGTCTTACTCAGCTGTCCACTCCCTGTACCGTTGTACTCCCAAAAGCTGCACCTGCAATCCATACTGTGACCAATATTTTTTCTGGGTGGAGAAGAGATTTTTTCCATGGCAGTGCTGCCTTCGGTCCAGCTCTTCCTTCCAGAGTTGCGGGCAGACAGAGTAGAGTAATACAATCCCAGCAGAACCTGCATTTGCACTGGTCCCCTGTGCTTCATTTGCATCTCTTTCACTTTCCTTACGAATTCCTCTTCCATGGCGGCTGGTATCTGTACCCCTCCTCTTCAGCTAACCAGACCTCAGATCCCGGTGGAGGTTTGGATGTCCCACACTTCAGAAAGCATCCCACCTCTGCCACCAAATGTGATGGAATCACCCAGCACCCAGCTTGGGTGCTTTGGTCAGTATACAGCTTCCTCCAGTCTGGACATAGGAACCAGATATTATAGCTTAGCATACAAGACTAGCCGACAATAGCGTGTATGAGAGCTGGAACTGTTTATTGAAAACTCACACAGAATTTATAGTACACCAGATCAGGTGAGCCTGATCACATAATTGTATACAAAGCAAACTGTATACAGGAATATAATTAACATAGCTAAGCAATAATCAACATATACCACCTCTAGCAACTAATAGCTGACAGTGACATAATTAACTTGAGCTGATTAACTAGTCACTTAAACCAGTCTAGGTGGAGTGCACACAATACTTGCAGACAGACAGAAACATTAGGTGACTCGGTTAACAATGGGAGAAATACACTTGACACATAAAACCTTAAACAGATTATATTGGGATACCGCAGAATCAGGTTACTTTGAACTGATGATATTAACATCTGTTTTGAGTCTCACACTCTGAAGCAGTCATTGTTGGTAATGGGGCATCTACCCCCTAAACAAGGATACTGGGCTTAGATTCCCAGAGTCTGTGTATTTTGGGAAGACATGAATGTGAATCAGAAACAAGACAACTCCAAGTGTCCCCCAGGCATACACCTCCCAAAGAGTAGTGTTCCCTTAAAAGCCAGGGCCCATAGTCAATGGGTAAGAGGCCACCCTGCAGTCCCCTCCAAAGGCTCCTGTCCTGACTGGGTCTGTCACACTGCTCACTGACTGCCCATACAAACTGCTCGCTGACTGTCCTACCCTGACATACTGCTCACTGACTACCCTGACATAACACTCACTGACTGCTCTGACATACCACTCAATGACTGCCCTGCCCTACCCTGACATACCAATCACTTACTGCCCAGACATACCGCTCACTGACTACCCTGCCCTGACACACTGCTCACTGATTGTCCTGCTGCTAGATACCATATCCTCCATAGCTCCGCACTGCCACTTCTCACTGCACTGCATACTTTTTTTGTTTACTTTAGTATTCCTTTAGCCCCATAAATACAGCTCTCTTATATTAAAGAGTGGCACTTGATTAATGATATACCTCTTGTAAAACCACGCCCCTTTAAAATATATGCCCTCCCCTAATTAAAGTAATTGTCTGCCTACAATGGCTTGCTGAATACAAAGCGGAAAAAGGTGTCCCTGAAATTTGTTCTTAAATGTTGGCAACTATGCAGTAAGGGGCCCACTATGGGACCATAATAAAGGGCCACACAATCGGAGTAAAGGGCCCCGAGACTGATGGAAAGGGACAGGATTGAGGTCAGGGGGGCCTTTATGGTTTCTTGCACCTGGACCCTGAAGGTTCTATTTATGCCTCTGTTACCTCGTCTCTATAGGGTGTAGCTGAAATGGGGGATGCAATGGGGGAGAGGGGGCAGGGCCCCAAGGGCTGGGTCACAGCTGATATTGTAGATATATGGGGACAATACCCTTGCTATAATCCATGCCCTAAGACCTATCAGGTCAGGTAGGCTTTTGTAGCCTCCGACCCTAGGACCCCTCCTCCTTGACTAGCACACCCGCTATAGAAGGCTGGATAAAAGCAGCAGAAGTAGGAGGACCCGCCTCAGTCCCAGAGGACAAAGCACTTCAGGAAAAAAAAACTGGCAGTTTATTCTTCAAGTGTCAACTAAACAAGGATGGGCATTACAGAGTAATTCTTATGGAGGGCAAGGGGGATTATTCATCACCGCTCCATTCGGCTGCACGAAAACCTATGGGAGCCCTCACATCTAGGCAAAGAAATGGTAGTACCAGAGGGGGTCTGTGATAGACTCAGCTGAGACAGAGGCTTTTGGAGGGGACTGAATGCTAGCCTCTTGCCTACTGATTATGGGCCCTGGATTTTAAGGGAACAATACTCTTTGTGAGGTGTATGCCTGGGACTCTTGAAGTAATGTTACTTTGGATTCAAGTCCATGTCCCCCCAAGACTCTGGGAACCCTCTATATGCCATATTAGAAATAGTGACTGCTTCACACTGTTGGGACTCATAGCAGATGCTGATGATCAACTCCAGCCACCCGTCAGTCTGTTGTCTGCTATAATGTGTTTATTGCAAATAAGAAAAACAGAAAAACCCAGCGCTATAAAAAAAACCCCCAAAAAATAGCTGCAGTTCAACTGTGGATAAAGCACAATAAGGAAAAACAAAAAGAAAAAGAGCAGTTCTTTCTTTTTGTTTTTTATTGTAAACAAGTCTAGTGTGGGCTCTAAGAGTCTTTCACCCATTGTTATCTGTGCTAATTATCTCTGCTATTGTGTGAAGGAGTTCTGTGTGGATATTTATAATAATGTGTATTGTATGGTCAGTGAGCTAGAAGACAAGGCTGCTCTGAAAGGTCATATCTCTGAGTCACCTAGTCTGGTTAAATGATTAGTTAATTAGCTCATGTTAATTAGGTTTCTGGTTACAGTTTGTATTGTCATCCTGGTGTATATATTTGTGTGTGTTAAAATAAAGCAGTTCTTATTCTAGTTCACTCCAAGACTGGTGTTGTCTGGTTCTTGGGGTTTCAATAGACCAGATCCATTGGTCTCATGTTCCAGGACTTGTGAAGCAGCTTCTTGGCAGAAAATACCCAACAGTGTGTCCAGATTCTGTTACAGGGTCCAGTCTAGTTGGAGGTCTATGGGGAGCATAGGGAGCTTCAAGGTAGCTATGCTTTAGAAAGGGAGATATCCTAATTAACAGTGAAAGCAAACTTGGCTTCAACATGTGCAAAAAGTCAAAAGAAAAGTATTACAAATCCAGGAGGGTAACCTTGAACAGGAGTATGGATACATGTCAAATGATTATTGCTCTCGACCCATAGGTTCTAGTTGATTGGTTGGCCCACCGAGCTGACCGACAGCATGCTTTTTCAGAAAGTGGTGGTGTTAACTGAATTGAGGGACTTCCTGTCAGGGAAATGGCCGTAGGAGAACTGGCAATAGTGCCAATACTGGCAATGAACCCTTCCGTCACATTGCCATGTGCACTAGTGCAAGAAGTGCATACGCAGGTCCGCAACGGTGCTAACATGCGAACGTGCATGCACGAAGGGGCTGATTGGCAAACGCACAATGTGACAGATGCAGCCACTTACTGGTCTATATAAGACTGCTGCTGAGCCCATCACATTGCTGGATTGTAGTCAACCTTCCCATGGTTCTGAGTCTCTGTACATATTCTACTTGGATTTCCTGTTGTGACCCCACTTGCTCCTGACCTGTCTAATCTGCTCTCCTGGTTTGACCCCCTGGCTTGCTTTACCGACTTTGCTGCTATCTCCAGTGTCTGATCCCAGCTTGCATCACGGCACGGATTTTGCTACTACTAAAGTTCCTGCTACCTGCCTCTTGCTCCTGTCGGATCTATAGTGTTTGACCACTGGCCTGGCTTTCACTACTGTCTCCTGCAAACACCATTGCCAAGTGTTACTGAGGATTCCTAGAGACTTTGGCCCAGTTGTGTATGGCCGAGTTGTGTATCCTGCATTATCCGATATACTTCAGGTGACCTCCGGCTCTACTCTCCTGTACCCATCTGGCAACCTGTGCTTCTTTGGGCACTACACCTTCTGTACCATCTTCAAGGGTGTACTGCATTTAGCTTTAAGGGGAGCCCTGTCATACTTTGCCTCTGACCAGGTACGTGACACTTCCACAGCAGTCCAGTCCAGTACTGGCATGACTAGAATCCCCAAGAATGAAAACAGTTCTGGGAGTTGGCAAGGCAAGTGAAGTTGTTGAAGTGGCATTACCTTTTTGGATGTGTAGATGAAAGGGGCAGCCCCAATGGTAGCTGGCTCCAGTTGTGGTTATCCAGTCTAGTAGGTTTGAGACATCTTTTCATTTAGATTGTCCTGCTCGATAAATCTGTCAAAATTTCACTAGAGGCACCATTAAATTCAACTGGCCTTGTACACCAGGCAGCACAGAGGATATCCTCTTTTACATTATAGAAGTGGATCCTTCAAAGGAGGTCCCTGGGCCTGTCCAATTCCAGTTCTTCCTCTGGGCCCCTGCCCAGCATCGTATGGTTTACCCCTCAATTTCACATTCTTCCTGCAGCTCTGGTTCTTTAAGCTATCCTGGTAAACATATAGGAAGCACACGTGTTGTAATAAAGTAATGGTGTAATGCAGCTGTGACATCTAATTGGAAAAGACAGTCTTCTATGGAGGAACAGCCTCTTTCCAGTGTGTCCACGCAGGTGGAGACCTGCTGCATTGTGTCTTTTACTTCTCCATATTCAGTCCTGAGCATTTGTCGACCTGCAGTTAAAAAAAGAGAGGGTTTCCCTAGAAGAGAATCCAATATGAATGGTGCTTGCCCCAACTGCTGCAGACGCCATGTTGGATTAAAAAAGCCTTGCTGAAACTATGTGTGTGGGGCATGAAAAAGCCCGAAAACAGTATGCTGCGGATAGCAGTGTGGAAACAGAGCTCATTGAAGGTGCAGCCTCACTCCATTATTGCTAGACCACACCCCACATTGTATTTCTAGCCTACGTCTATTCCTTTGAACAATCATTAACTTTGTGAACTTCCTTTGTGAGGATCCCCACGCATTTACTTTTTTCAATTTTGTAACACATACTCACTATGCAATGTGAGTAGGCAAGGCTGTGTCACACATTTCACAGAACCTGCCTTCTGAACTACAGAGGTGCTGAGAGGAGGGATTTTAGAAGGTGAAGTCAGTAGAGGTATCACAGTTTGCAGGCAGCAAGGTACCATGGAATATATAGTCCTTAGAAATTGAAAGTAAACAGCCGAAGAGAAGCTACAAATCATGCAGAGAATGCAAAAATCTGTAGAAAGAGATATCCAGCAGACAGGCAGAAATCACAGCATGAAAGGAGATTTTTTAAGTAAGATTATATTGGATTGTCAGATTTAACTATTGTTTGTATTGTTATTATTGCTATTACAATGCTGATGTTATAAAATTAAAATTGGGGAGAATGGAGGAGGGGGGATAGGGGGTGGGGATGCAGGGAGTAGGGATTAGGCAGAGAAGCCTGGCAACCCCTAGACCTATATGGGAGAAAGACCAGTAGGAGTATTTGCATTTACATGAGGGATGCCGTTTTTTTTTTTGTTTTTTTTTTTTGGGGGGGGGGGGAAATATGATATATATATAGTTGTTATAAAAAGGTGTATCCCCTAGGACCTTATCATATCTTTGTAATAGTATCTATGTTGGGGTCTGTATGAGACTTATATGTTTTTTTGTCATTGTTTGTTTATTTTATGAATGTTGTTTTGCCTTTCTATTGTGATGTATTGCCTTTGTAACTTTTTCTGTAAAATAAATAAAAAGAATTTAAACACATAAAATAAAAGCATATTGTGTGACCATAGATTTCCTTTAATGATAAATTTAGATGTGAGCAAAAAAGGGAGTATGTGTTATTTTCTGAAATGAAACACAGGGATAACATTCTTTCCAGTGTCTCTACAGCACTAACCACATTAAATATTTTGAGGCTTGCCTACTGATTTCCAGTCTTTTTTGCATTTTTCTTGATGTATCTTCAGTGTTTAGTTGTTGGAGCCATTTACTATACTACCCATTATATTTCCATTGCATGATGTGATGGAATGTAGTTTCACTATAGTGTCACTATTTTTTTAGAACTATTTAGTTTTAAATAATTGACTGCTTTTGAGTAGTTGGTGACTACAAACTTTTTTTTTTAACAATAAAAGGTTTATTGAAAGCATAAATGATACAGTTAACCAGTATACTTTGTCAATATAGAATCAATATAGAATACAATAGCGTACATTCACAGAAATTGAAGAGTGAATATTAACATTGCAACTATAGAACAAATGTTGGAAATAAAATCAAATTTCAATGTATCAGTATAGCTATATGAGTATACCTTAAAGCAGGATAAGACAATTTCTAAAGATACAGTATATAGAAACAATCATTTAGGTTTCTTCGTTAATCTTAGTGAATAATTGAGAGAATGAAGTGAGAGGTAGAAAAAGTAGTATGTCAAGAGAGACGATAGGATGGACTCTTGAGAAGTAGAGTAAATATAAATGATTGGGACTTATCTAGTAGTTTAGAAGATTAAGGTATTTTTTCGACATTTTGAATAGGAACCAGGTCGTCCAGGTGTTATGAAATCGAGAGGTAGTGTCATGTGCAATTGCAATTGACCATTCCATATCGTGTATTTCATAAATTCTTTGTATCCAGTCCCTAATAGTCGGCACTGAAATGGATTTCCAGTGCAACGGGATGAGAGATTTGGCTGCATTAAGCATATGTTTAGTTAGAGAGTGTTTATATTTTTGTAGTGGTCTGGGGTTTATGTATAGAAGGCAGAATTCAGGCATTAAGTGTACTTTTGTTTTGGTTATTTCAGTGATCAAGTCTTGAGGAGATACGAGGGTAGTCCCACCAGATGTGGGGCATTGTGCCTTGGTGCTGCCCACATCTCCAGAAAATGTCTGAAGAGTTTGGGAACAAATGTTTGAGTTTGTCTGGTGTAGCATACCAATGGGTTAAGATTTTATACGTGGTTTCTTGTGTCTTAGCGCTTAAAGTGATTGTAAGGCGTGCTCCCGAGTCCAGCATTCGGCGTCCATAGCCGCCGAATGTATGACTTGGCCCCGCCCACAGGTGCCTGCATCATTGGATTTGACTGACAGCAGTGGGAGCCAATGGCTGCGCTGCTATCTAACCAATCAAGAGCCGAGAACCCCGGGCAGAGAGACAGCATGTCCCTGTCGTGTCAAGTTCCAGGGCTCAGGTAAGTAAAACGGGGGGGGGGGCTGGAGGGCCGGTCACTGTCAGGTATTTTTTCACCTTAATGCATAGGATGCATTAAGGTGAAAAAACACAAAGGTTTACAACCCCTTTAAGGAACATTTATGCGCTAGAATGCATGCTTTGGACCATTGATGGTCAGAAATATCAATGCCTAGTATGTTTTCCCATTGTCTTTTAAATCTATCTTTCTGTGTATCTACTCCTTGTTGAAGCCATCCATAGGATTTAGAGATGACTTTTTCTATTCTGTCCCCCTTAAGACAGAGGGTCTCAAAGAGTGTTAAAGGTCTAGTGTACGAATTCTTAGTCTTACGTGATTGGACGTAGCTACGTATCTGTAAATATAACCAGAATGGGAAATCCCTAATTTTGAGTTCTTCTGCGAGTGTGGTTCTGGACTTAAAAGTCCCTGTCCTGAAGCGGTGGGTGACCAATAGTGGTTTGCCAGCTGGCATTATAATGTGTTTGTTATGTGTGCCCCGTAGAAAGTCAGGGTTGTTTGAAAGTGGAGTAAGGGGGCCAGGTGAAGTCAATATATAACTTCTTTTAATAATGTGGTGAAAAGTTTGTAGCGTAGCTCCTATCAGAGGATGTGATAAAAGTGTCTTTTCACATTTTGATAAGGGAATCCAGGGAGAAGCCTCAAGTGGGGTGGATGTAAAGGATTTCTCTAAATGAATCCAGTCTTTTGTGTCGGTGTGCCAGTTCCAATCCATCACCCTTGCAATATGGATTGCATGGTAATATTGTCTGAAATTACATAGCCCCATGCTCCCAGGTGCTTTTGATTTTGTCATATGACAAAAGTTTATGCAGGGTTTTTTGTAAGCCCAGACAAATTGGGTTTAAATTGTTTTTAATAGTCTAAAGAATGAGGAGAGGATGATAATCGGTAGAGCTTGCATGAGGTATAAAAGACGTGGTAGGATCGTCATTTTAATAATTGCAGCTCTACCAAACCAGGAGAAGTTTTCGACTGCCCGCAGTTTAAGGTCTCGATCGAAGGATGTTAATAAGGGTGGGAAATTATGTTCAAAAAGTTTGGTAGGGTCCCGTGTAATCCTCACCCCTAAGTATTTTATGTCTTTGATTTCCCATTTAAAGGGGCAGTTTTGTTGTATGTCAGTTACTTCTTGGGATTGAAGGGATATGTTTAGTGCTTCAGATTTATGGTAATTTATTTTCATATTTGAGTAAATTATGTAGTGATATGTGTGGATGTGTGATTGAAAAAAAGGTCATCTGCATAAGCTGCGGACTTGTATTCCCTATCACCAACCCTCACACCATTGAAAGAAGCATTAAGGTTTATAGAACATATGAATGGCTCCAGAGTGAGAATAAATAGCAACGGGGACAGCGGGCACCCCTGTCTAGTGCAATTATGTATTTGTACGGGTTCTGATAGCGAGGCATTCACTTTGATTTTAGCTATTGGTCTGTGGCAGAGAGAGGAAATCCATGTCAATATATGGTTGCCCAAACCTATGTGTCTGCATGTAGCGAAGATGTAGTCCCATGCCACCCTGTCAAAGGCCTTCTCCTTGTCTGTAGACAGGAGAAGGCTTCCAACAATGCCCAAGTGCAATTCATGTACCAGACTCACCGCCTTGATCACGTTATCTCTTACCTCTTGGCCTGGCATAAAGCCTACCTTTTCGGGGCCAATGACCTTAGAAAGGAGTGGCCTCAAGTGGTTAGCTAACATTTTTGCTAAGAGCTTCAGGTACAGATTCAGAAGTGAGATTGGCCTGTAGCTCGTACAATCTGTAATGTCAGAGTGAATGAGTCTGGTATTTCTTCTGGTTTGCTAAGTGAGTTGAATGCACTCAAAAGAGGTGTTTTGAGAAAATGCACAAATGTTTTGTAATATTGGGAAGTGTATCCGTCTGGGTCTTAGCTTTTACCCAATTTCAACTCTTTGATTGCTTCTGTTCCTCGTCACTGATTTTTCTAGATCTTTGCTTTCTGTAGTTTTCAATGTAGGGATTTTACTCTAAAGTACGTATTCTATTACAATGGATTCTCTATCATCTTGTAATGTACAGGGTTTATGTTGTGATGGGAGGTTGTATAGGTTAGAGTAGTAAATTTGGAATTGTTTTGCAATCTGCTCTGTGGAGACTTCTAATTTCCCAGCTTTATTCCTGATGCCATGGATATTGGATATTAATGGGGACTCTTTTAGGGCCCTTGCTAGAAATTTGCCAGTTTTGTCCCCATGTTCATAGTATATACCTTTTCGTAGAAAAGCATATGTTTAGCTTTGGAATCTAAGATCTGTTGAAGTATTTTGCGGTTTACCAAAAGTTCTTTACCTATCTTGGCTGCTAGGAATGAGCCGAACACCCCCTGGTTCGGTTCGCACCAGAACCTGCGAACGGACCGAAAATTTGCGCAAACTTTAGAACTCCATTAAAGTCTATGGGACTCGAACATTTGAAATCAAAAGTGCTCATTTTAAAGGCTAATATACAAGTTATTGTCCTAAAAAGGGTATGGGGACCCGGGTCCTGCCCCAGGGACATGTATCAATGCAAAAAAAAGTTTTAAAAACGGACGTTTTTTCAGGAGCAGTGAATTTAATGATGCTTAAAGTGAAAAAAAAGTGAAATATTCCTTTAAATATCGTACATGGTGGGTGTCTATAGTATGCCTGTAAAGTAGCGCGTGTTTCCTGTGCTTAGAACAGTCCCTGCACAAAATGACATTTTGAAAGGAATAAAAGTAATTTAAAACTGCTTTAATGTAATGTCGGGTCCCGGCAATATGGATGAAAATCAGTGAAACAAATGGCATGGGTACCCCCCACCCCCCAGTCCATTACCAGGCTCTTTGGATCTTGTATGGATATTAAGGGGAACCCCACACCCAAATTAAATAAGGAAAGGCGTGGGGCCACCAGGCCCTATATACTCTGAACAGCAGTATACAGGCGGTGCAAACAAGACAGGGACTGTAGGTTTGTTGTTAAGTAGAATCTGTTTGTAATTTTGAACTGGTACATTTTTAAAGTGTAGCTCCAGCCAAAAAATCTATTTTTAAGCTTTTTGGAAAATATAGGGAAGGGTTATCACCCCTGTAACATTTGTTTTGCTGTCTGCGCACCTCTTCAGAAGATTTCACCTCACTTTCTGTCCCAATGACAAATGTTTTTTGAAAATTTGGGTTTTTTAGTGTAACAAGGATTGGTGATAAAGCATCCATGAAGAGAGCAACACGTTGTCCAGGAGGACCAGGAAATTGTAACCTCCCAGGCTCTGGAAATGCATTGCACAAAGGCCTGCAAGGCCTCCCGAAGATGTTTCACCCTCTGCTCCCTCTGCGACGGCAAGATAAGGTCCGCAACCTTACCCTTGTAACATGGATCAAGGAGGGTTGCCAGCCAGTAATCATCTCTCCCCTTGATACCACAAATACGAGGATCCTTCCGCAGGCTTTGCAGGATCAGGGAGGCCATGCAGCGTAGGTTTTCTGAGGCATTTGATCCAGAGTCCTCTGGGTCACTAAGGATGACATGATCCACAGCCACCTCCTCCCAGCCACATACAAGTCTATGGGTTTCTTTGGACTGTAAATGATCCCTTGAAGACAGCTGCTGATGCTGAGTGCCAGACTCCACCTCCATGCTGACACAATCCTTCTACTCCTCCTCCTCCTCTTCCTGTGTAATCGGCAGGCATGCAGGAACACTGTCTGGATAAAGGGGGCCTTGAAAGGTAAGGAAGTCCTCCTTTTCCTCCCTCTGTTCTGCCTCAAGTGCCCTGTCCATTATTCCATGCAGCGTGTGCTCCAACAAGTGGACAAGAGGGACAGTGTCACTGATGCATGCACTGTCACTGCTCACCATCCTCATGGCCTCCTCAAATGGTGATAGGACAGTGCATACATCCCTGATCATAGCCCACTGGCGTGGGGAAAAAAACAAGCTCCCCTGACCTTGTCCTGGTGCCATAGTCGCATAGGTAGTAATTGATGGCCCTCTGCTGCATGTGCAGCCTCTGCAGCATGGCCAACGTTGAGTTCCACCTGGTGGCTTGATGAAGTGATGAAGTCACGTGATGACGTAACGCGTAGGGAGTGGCCGGAGGTTGAATAATACCGGAAGTGATGTGAGAACGGCGTCCAAACGCCATATGATTTGTTTTTATGCTTGCTTTTTAATATATTGATCTAAGAGTCCAGCCTATTTTAGTAATAAAACTTATTTCAACTATAAACATACTACACCATTGGAGTTCTCTTTCTCTCCCATCCCTTCCCACCCCCCCCCTGGGAGTACGAGACTGTATGAGGACGTGGATGTGAAGTGTCCATTCAGGTTTAACACAAAGTGGAACGGAGGACCCCCTGGTGATAGATGTTGGAATAACGTTGGAATAGCGGAACAGATTCCTGTACACTATCTTATGCTGTTATTTCAAGATATCAAGGTGAGAGTTCTGTGAGCTCATTTATGGGATTGTACACCTCTCGCCTTTTTGCTGTGTGTTTTTTTTAAACGCATTTTGAAGAAACTTTCTTTTTTGGACATTTATTGAAAAATGCTTGATTAAGAGACAATCACCACATTGAATCTAATGCCCCTGGATTGTTACACCAGTTCATGGATTAATCACCTTTACACTATATTATTTACCCTATTTACTGGGCACTTTTTGCACTTTATGTATTGCTGTAGCATGGAATCATTATATGATTTTATGTATTTATGAGTGGAATGTGAACACTGCTAGATCCTGCTGCAGACAGCTTTTTCATTGTATTTGATTGCACTTTATTGCACAATACACACTTTGTTTATTTTTTAGTTTATGAGGGTTGCCCTCTTTATATTAATTAGTGGATTATTTTGAACACATCTGAGTAGCGCAAGGGCTTTTTATCTTCATGGCATCTTTTGGCCTGTGTGCTTGCATAGCCCCTTGAACGCCTACGGAGCACCGCTGGTTCCGAGGACAAATCAGCACATGAAGAGGCCATGGAGAAAGAAGAAGAGGAAGGGGTGGAGGAGAGAGGTGTGGCAGAATCACCACTAGTAGAATTTTGGAAGCATGGTGGCGGAACAACCTCCAACACTACTGCACCCTGTCCTGCATCCTTCCCAGCTGCCAGAAGAGTCACCCAGTGCACCGTGAAAGATGGGTAACGTTCCTGTCCATGCATGCTGGACCATGAGTCAGCGGTAATATGCATCTTACCGCTGACCGCCCTGTCCAGCAAGGCCAAGACCATGCCTTCCACATGCCGGTAGAGACCCGGAATCACCTTCCGTGAGAAAAAGTGGCGTTTGGGAACCTGCCACTGAGGAACCGCACATTCCACAAACTCACAGAAGGGGGCAGAGTCTACCAACTAAAAAAGGCAGCAGCTGAAGTGTTAGCAATTTAGCCAAGCTAGCATTCAACCGCTGGGCATGTGGATGGCTGGGAGTGAACTTCTTTCTGCGGTGCAGCAGCTGGGGCAGGGAAATTTGCCTGGTACAATCTGACGTCGGTGTACCGATAGCAGATTGCCCGCAAGTACTTGGGTGTGACACACCTAATTCTACACCTTCATTCCTCTCAGTGCAGGTTTCAGAGAGGACAGAAGGTATAGTGGGGTTGGAGATCCCAGCTGATGAGGAGCAAGGAGAGGTCCGCTTTGTTCTTTGGTGTGGGTCTTTTAGGTACGCTTGCCAAAGAACTGCATGGCAGGTCGACATATGTCTGGTCAAGCATGTGGTGCCCAAGTGGGTGATGTTTTGGACACGCGAGATACGCTTGAGACATATGTTGCAAATAGCAGTGGTGGGATCTGATGCACTCGTCTCAAAAAATGCCCACACCAAGGAACTTTTGGAATAACACGCAGAGACAGCAGCGCCCTGCACATGCAGAGCTCTGCAGTGTGATGCAGTCGGTTTGCTGCTCTTAAGCTGGCCCCTGGAGTGCATCCTGCCTCATTGGAGATGTGCCTCCCCCTCCTTTCTCCTATCAGGCACCCATGTGGAGTCAGTGACCTCATCATCCCCTCCCTCCTCATCACTGGAGCAAAGCTGGCAGTATGCTGCAGCTGGGGGAACATGACTGCCAGATTGCTGTCCTTCTTGGGCACCCCCTCTCTCTGGGCTCACGTTACTGCCTTCCTCTAGCTGGGTACCATCATTGGAGCCTTCAAAACACTGGGCATCCTCCTGGAGCATGTACCCAACACTGTGGGAACTCCTCGGGAGGACATGGTGGGGCTAGGGAAGGAGTGACTGATGCCATTGAGCCAAGGGAAGAGGCCGCGTTGGCAGCTGCTTTGTCAGACAAAGTACCCTGAGCCTGAGTGAGAGGATGAGGAGGATGAGGACGGCTTGGTCATCCACTCTACCAAGTCTTCCGCATGTTGCGGCTCAACACAGCCAGCTTCCGAAAAAAAGGACAAGCGTGTCCCACGGCCACGTGCTGATGAGGATGCACCATCTGCACGACCAGCACTGTTGCCTCCAAACACAGAGCCTACTTGCCCTCTTTTATTGGCTTGTGACTGTCTGCCTCTCCTTGTTGGCCTTCCAGATATACTAATGGCCTGCAGTGAGATGTAGCTGCACAAAGCTGGGATGTATATATATATATATATATATATATATATATATATATATATATATATATATATATATACATATATACACAGTGGGGACAGAAAGTATTCAGGCCCACTTACATTTTTCACTCTTTGTTATATTGTAGCCATATGTTAAAATCATTTAAGTTCATTTTTTTCCTCATTAATGTACACACAGCACCCCATATTGACAGAAAAACACAGAATTGTTGAAGTTTTTGCAGATTTATTAAAAAAGAAAAACTGAAATATCACATGGTCCTAAGTATTCAGACCCTTTGCTGTGACACTCATATATTTAACTCAGGTGCAGTCCATTTCTTCTGATCATCCTTGAGATGGTTCTACACCTTCATTTGAGTCCAGCTGTGTCTGATTATACTGATTGGACTTGATTAGGAAAGCCACACACCTGTCTATATAAGACCTTACAGCTCACAGTGCATGTCAGAGCAAATGAGAATCATGAGGTCAAAGGAACTGCCTGAAGAGCTCAGAGACAGAATTGTGGCAAGGCACAGATCTGGCCAAGGTTACAAAAAAATTTCTGCTGCACTTAAGGTTCCTAAGAGCACAGTGGCCTCCATAATCCTTAAATGGAAGATGTTTGGGACCACTAGAACCCTTCCTAGAGCTATCGGGGGGAGAAGAGCCTTGGTGAGAGAGGTAAAGAACCCAAAGATCACTGTGGCACTGTGGCTGAGCTCCAGACATGCAGTCGGGAGATGGGAGAAAGTTGTAGAAAGTCAACCATCACTGCAGCCCTCCACCAGTCGGGGCTTTATGGCAGAGTGGCTCGACGGAAGCCTCTCCTCAGTGCAAGACACATGAAAGCCTGCATGGAGTTTGCTAAAAAAAACCTGAAGGACTCCAAGATGGTGAGAAATAAGATTATCTGGTCTGATCAGACCAAGATAGAACTTTTGGCCTTAATTCTAAGTGGTATGTGTGGAGAAAACCAGGCACTGCTCATCACCTGTCCAATACAGTCCCAACAGTGAAGCATGGTGGTGGCATCATGCTGTGGGGTGTTTTTCAGCTGCAGGAACAGGACGACTGGTTGCAATCGAGGGAAAGATGAATGCGGCCAAGTACAGGGATATCCTGGACGAAAACCTTCTCCAGAGTGCTCAGGACCTCAGACTGGGCCGAAGGTTTACCTTCCAACAAGACAATGACCCTAAGCACACAGCTAAAATAACGAAGGAGTGGCTTCACAACAACTCTGTGACTGTTCTTGAATGGCCCAGCCAGAGCCCTGACTTAAACCCAATTGAGCATCTCTGGAGAGACCTAAAAATGGCTGTCCACCAACGTTTACCATCTAACCTGACAGAACTGGAGAGGATCTGCAAGGAGGAATGGCAGAGGATCCCCAAATCCAGGTGTGAAAAACTTTGCATCTTTCCCAAAAAAACTCATGGCTGTATTAGATCAAAAGGGTGCTTCTACTAAATACTGAGCAAAGGGTCTGAATACTTAGGACTATGGAATATTTCAGTTTTTCTTTTTTAATAAATCTGCAAAAATGTCAACAATTCTGTGTTTTTCCGGCAATATGGGGTGCTGTGTGTACATTAATGAGGAAAATAATGAACTTAAATGATTTTAGCAAATGGCTGTAATATAACAGAGTGAAAAATATATGGGGGTCTGAATACTTTCCATCCCCACTGTATATATACTGATACTGCAGCTAGCAGAATCAACTGCCTGCCTGTGGTACTAATAGGATCAGAAGAACACCACCAATTTTCTTCAGGTAGCTTTAGGTGCACACTGTGCAGAAGACACCGTACACTAACTGTAAATACTGCAGCTGCCTGCCTGTGGTATTAATAGGAGCAGAACAGCAGCAATTGTCTTCAGGTAGCTTTAGGTGCACACTGTGCAGAGGACGTGGTACACTAACTGTAAATACTGCAGCTGCCTGCCTGTGGTACTAATAGGATCAGAAGAACACCACAAATTTTCTTCAGGTATCTTTAGGTGCACACTGTGCAGAGGACACAGTACACTAACTGTAAATACTGTAGCTGCCTGCCTGTGGTATTAATAGGAGCAGAACAACAGCAATTGTCTTCAGGTAGCTTTAGGTGCACACTGTGCAGAGGACGCGGTACACTAACTTTAAATACTGTAGCTGCCTGCCTGTGGTATTAATAGGAGTAGAACAACACCAATTGCCTTCAGGTAGCTTTAGGTGCACACTGTGCAGAGGACGCAGTACACTAACTGTAAATACTGCAGCTGCCTGCCTGTGGTACTAATAGGATCAGAAGAACACCACCAATTTTTTTCACGCAGCTTTAGGTGCACACTGTGCAGAGGACACAGTACACTAACTGTAAATACTGTAGCTGCCTGCCTGTGGTATTAATAGGACCAGAACAACAGCAATTGTCTTCAGGTAGCTTTAGGTGCACACTGTGCAGAGAATGCACTACACTAACTTGTAAATACTACAGCTGCCTGCAGTACTAATAGGATCAGAAGAACACCACCAATTTTCTTCAGGTAGCTTTAGGTGCACACTGTGCAGAGGACGCACTACACTAACTTGTAAATACTGCAACTGCCTGCGGTACTAATAGGATCAGAAGAACACCACCAATTTTCTTCAGGTAGCTTTAGGTGCACACTGTGCAGAGGACGCACTACACTAACTTGTAAATACTACAGCTGCCTGCAGTACTAATAGGATCAGAAGAACACCACCAATTTTCTTCAGGTAGCTTTAGGTGCCCACCGTGCAGAGGACGCACTACACTGACTTGTATATACTGCAGCTGCCTGTGGTACTAATAGGATCAGAGGAACACCACCCATTTTCTTTAGGTAGCTTTAGGTGCACACTGTGCAGAGGACGCACTACACTAACTTGTAAATACTACAGCTGCCTACGGTACTAATAGGATCAGAAGAACACCACCAATTCTCTTCAAGTAGCTTTAGGTGCTCACTCTGCAGAGGACTCACTACACTAACTTGTAAATACTGCAGCTGCCTGTGGTACTAATAGGATCAGAAGAACACCACCAATTTTCTTCAGGTAGCTTTAGGTGCACACTGTGCAGAGGATGCACTACACTAACTTGTAAATACTACAGCTGCCTGCAGTACTAATAGGATCAGAAGAACACCACCAATTTTCTTCAGGTAGCTTTAGGTGCCCACCGTGCAGAGGACGCACTACAATAACTTGTAAATACTGCAGCTGCCTGCGGTACTAATAGGATCAGAAGAACACCACCCATTTTCTTTAGGTAGCTTTAGGTGCACACTGTGCAGAGGACGCACTACACTAACTTGTAAATACTACAGCTGCCTACGGTACTAATAGGATAAGAAGAACGCCACCAATTCTCTTCAAGTAGCTTTAGGTGCATACTGTGCAGAGGACGCACTACACTAACTTGTAAATACTACAGCTGCCTGCAGTACTAATAGGATCAGAAGAACACTACCAATTTTCTTCAGGTAGCTTTAGGTGCACACTGTACAGAGGACGCACTACACTCAATTGTAAATGCTGCAGCTGCCTGCGGTACTAATAGGATTAGAAGAACACCACCAATTTTCTTCAGGTAGCTTTAGGTGCACACTGTGCAGAGGATGCACTACACTAACTTGTAAATACTACAGCTGCCTGCGGTACTAATAGGATCAGAATAACACCACCAATTTTCTTCAGGTAGCTTTAGGTGCACACTGTGCAGAGGATGCACTACACTCAGTTGTAAATGCTGCAGCTGCCTGCGGTACTAATAGGATCAGAAGAACACCACCAATTTTCTTCAGGTAGCTTTAGGTGCACACTGTGCAGAGGACGCACTACACTAACCGTAAATACTGTAGCTAATAGGACTAAGAGGATCAGAAGAACACCAGCAATTTTCTTCAGGTAGCTGTAAATGCTGTAAAAACACCTGCCTGCCTGTCAGTAGGAAGAGAATAACAGGAACGGATCTAGCTAAACTGAATACAGTGTATATATATATATATATATATATATATATATATATATATATACAACACCTAGGATGCATATATATACACAATATACTGTAAGTGCAGCTAACTGACACCCCTGACTACTCTATATAACTTAAATCAAATGACACTGTCTCTCTCTCTCTCTCTCTCTATCTCTCTTTCAACACCAGAACACACTACACAGGGCCAACGTGCAGGCGGCCTTATATAGTGCAGGGCATGTACTAAACCCCCTGAGCCATAATTGGCCAAAGCCACCCTGGCTTTAGCCAGTTACAGCTCTCTGTACAGATGGCGCTGTGATTGGCCAAGCATGCGGGTCATACTGCATGCTTGGCCAATCATCAGACAGCATAGCACTGCAATGCCGCAGTGAATTATGGGCCATGACGCGCCACTCGAATTTGGCACGAACGGCCCATATTGTTCACAATTCGAAGAACGGTCGCACATGCGATGTTCGAGTCTAACATGGGTTCAACTCGAACTTGAAGCTCATCCCTATTGACTGCTAAAGATTGTTTGTGTTGCATTTCTAGTAGCGCTATCTTTTCCACTAGTTTTGCGATTTCTAGCTCTCTTTCGCATTTACGTTTTGCGCCCAATTTTGTAAACTCACCTCTTAAAGTGCATTTGTGGGCTTCCGAGATTGTCATTGGAGCCACATCCTTTGAGGAGTTAGATGTGAAGAGGTGTGAGAGTTCTGTGTAAATTTCAGGGTCTGTTAGTATGGAGGGGTTTAGTCTCCAATTAAATGCTTTCTGTGTTTGGTGTGTAGATGTGGCTAGAGACAGAAATCGGAGAGTGATCTGTCAAATCTCATTGGGATATAAAAATGTAGTCAATATGTGAATATTTATTGTGGACAGTAGAATAGTAAGTGAAGTCTCGTTCATCTGGGTGTAATGTTCTCCATACATCAACTAATGTCAAGGAGCACAGTAGTTCTTTAAGCCTTTTAAGTATAGTGTATTTAGTACTGGAATGTCCATTTGAGGTGTACACTGACTCTGAGGAATTCAGGGGTACAATAAAGTCTCCTCCTAGGATAATACATCCCAAGGAGAACCGCTTCAGCTCATATATGATGTGCTTGCAGAAGATAATTTGTGAAGAATTTGGGAAGTACATGTTAGCTAAGGTGGTAGGTCTGCCAGCCAAGGTGCCTTTGAGAAAAAGATACCTGCCTTCTGGGTCACGCAATTGTTTTTGGATGACAAACGGTGTTTGCCTGCTTACCAAAATGGACGCCCCTTTGGATTTAGATGTAGGAGTGGATGCATGATATGCTTTAGTAAAAAAATTTGTTAGTCAGGTTGGGGATTTTTGACATGCGAAAGTGGGTTCCCTGCATAGGGAACCCACTCATAGTAGTGAAGTTCTCTTTTCAGGTGTTTTTAAACCTCTGCAGTTGAGAGAGATCAGTGTGGTCCCTCTCCCAAGGGCAGAGAGAGACATTTTGAAATGTGATACAGTGGTTATTGATAGGAATTAGTATCTGTATTCACGATAATGTGGGTGTTGCGGCCTTCGTTCTTCGAGAAGATAGTATACCTTAAGTTTGAACTGAAGGTCTTTATATGTGATGACTCAGTAGTCTGAAGAAATTGTAAAGAGGAGATTACAAAAGTGAGTTAGAGAGAAAGTGAAGGAGTGGGTGAGCGAGAGTGTTTTTATAGGGAGACAAAACAAGAGAAAACGGTTACGTAATCACTGGCATTAATTCAGATAAAAACTTTTGACGTATATAAAATATAACTTTAAAGTATGGTAACAACTCCTCTCGGTGATATACACCTAGGCAGTGAAAATCGTAGTTCTATTACTCTAGTCTAGAAGAAGCTTGTAAAGCCACTAGAGTAACTACTTCTAGGAAGCGTGGGAGGAATTATACGGCAACCCACAAAAAACAGGTAACTTGTAGTAACTGGATAGGGCTGAAGTCAAGACCTTTTACTGGAATCTAAACAGATACATGTTGAAATTAGATCTCCTTCTTGGTGGCACAGCGAGGGGGCAAGGTTGTTTGGAGTGCTATCTCCATTTATTAAGTCATAGTTGAAGCTCAAATGTGCTTGTAGCATATTCATAAACCTAAACTTAAGCTTAACATAAACAAATAGGCTGAATTGAATATGCTGAGCAGAAATATATAGGGAATTTTAGATAAGAAGGATCTTTTCCTATACAGAGAGGGTATTGTGAAAGTTACTGAACAGAATTTGGAGTGGTATATCCTTAATGGAAATTTGTATATTAATTACGCAATTTTGACTAAATGAAAGAGTTATGCCTTCTACCGCTGTTTCATGCATCAGGAGCTGTGTCCTATACTTCAGTCAATTGTATTGGTGTTCTCCACTGCTTGAGTTGGGGCCTTAGGGCAGAGATCCGTGTGGGTATTAGTGGCGTCTGGGGCTTCTTCCATGTATCCCTGTGATGTTGTTCATATAGACCCGTATTTAGGCCAGTTTAGGTCCTCTCTCTAGCCCAGGAAGACAGGCGAGTCCATGAACCTGATTGGTCTTGATCGTTAATTTGAGTTCAAGATTGGGTTAACAGGGTCGACATGTGTTATAGCCTTATCAAAGTTCAGACAAGCTAATATAATATGTGACCCTGTATTTACCACATGTGTAGCCCCTAATCCTGGGCAAACATGACCTAGTATGGGTATAGTGTTGGTTTTAGGTCAAGCAGACGTGGGGCACAGTAAGTGACTTTGGTGTATGAGATTGCCATCTCTAAAATTGTCCCTGGGTCCTGGGGGGTTTGGATTGGTAGGATACTGGACCTGGGATTCCAATCAGTTGTTTTCGTGTCTTAGACCTTTTAGCAGGTTGCTTGGAAGGCGAGAAGGGAGGTGATGATGGCGGGCCGGTAGGCAGTTCCTGGTTTCTGAATTCTACATACCATTCTGTAACATCAACATGAGGTATCTTCAAAGCATCACAGAATGATGGTATGTCCCCCTGTGTGCGGCGTAGATGGGATTTGCCATTGTAGGTGACACTAAGAGCAAAAGGGAATTACCATCTGTATGTGTAACCTTCGTTTTTAATGGCATCCAGTAGGGGGCGCAGTGCCCCTCTGTTTCTGAGAGTGATGGGGGAGAGATCCTGGTATAGGATAATGGCATCTATATTAAAGACGATTTGGTCATTTATTCTTGCTTTAGCCAGAATCTCCTCTTTCATAGTAAAGCTTTGTAGGCAGCAAATTATGTCCCACGGTGGGGGAGTTGTCTGGGCATTTAGGACATAGGGCTCTATGAGCTCTGACAAAGTCAATAGTGGCATCCTCAAGCCTTTCAAGCAGCCTATTAAAGATTTTTTGGAGTGCTTGTTTAATCTGCTCAGACTGGACAGACTCCGAAACTCCCCTCAACCTCATGTTGTTGCGACTGCCACAATTGTCTAAGTCCTCATTCTGTCTGTTCATCTCTATAAGGTGGTTAGTACGGGAATCTGTAGTGTGTACAAGATGCTGTATGTTCTTATCACTGTGCTTCCTGGCTTTTTCTGCTGTAGCCTGCTTCTCAGTCAGCATTAATAGGTCTGCTTTAAGGTCTGTGATTGCTGTGGAAAAGTATTTTTAATATCTGCACCTATGGCAGTCATGTCTGAGACGGTAAGTGGATGATCAGGGGAGGATTCCCTTACCGGTTTCTCCGATGCAGAGAGTGACTGCCCACTGAAATCAGCCTTGTGGCAGGCCTGCACCATCTTGTCAGCCAGAGCACTGGGATAAGCTGTGGCCTGAGCCTTGAATAAAGAAGATATGTCTCTGTTGGAAGAGGCAGCGGGTAATCGTTGCTGGTGGTTCTGAGAGGAGTGATGGAGAATCCTGCCCATCTCGGTGCCACCGGGAGTTCTTTATGCTCTTAAAAGGCTGCTGAGTTCACGGAGCTCCTTTAGTGTGCTGGCATCCACTGTGCCATCCAAGCCACAAGCTACAAACCTTTAATTTTGGTCATGCAATATATTTGGCAAAAAAATAACAATATACAAAAACACAAGTCACTTTGTTAGAATACTGTAACAGTTGTGCTCATAAGTTTACATACCCTGGTAGAACTTATGATTTCTTGGCCATTTTTCAGAAAATATGAATGATAACACAAAAACTTTTCTTTCACTCATGGTTAGTGTTTGGCTGAAGCCATTTATTATCAAACAACTGTGTTTACTCTCTTTAAGTCATAATGGCAACAGAAACTACCCAAATGACCCTGATCAAAAGTTTACATACCCCAGTTCTTAATATCGTGCATTGCCCCCTTTAACATCAATGACAGCTTGAAGTCTTTTGTGGTATTTGTGGATGAGGCTCTTTATCTTCTCAGATGGTAAAGCTGCCCATTCCTCTTGGCAAAAAGCCTCCAGTTCCTGTAAATTCTTGGGCGGTCCTGCATGAACTGCACGTTTGAGATCTCGCCAGAGTGGCTCAATGATATTGAGGTCAGGAGACTGAGATGTCCACTCCAGAACCTTCACTTTATTCTGCTGTAGCCAATGACAGGTCGACTTGGCCTTGTGTTTTGGATCATTGTCATGTTGGAATGTCCAAATACGTCCCATGCACAGCTTCCTGGCTGATGAATGCAAATGTTCCTTCGGTATTTTATGATAACATACTGCATTAATCTTGCCATCAATTTTGACCAAATTTCCTGTGCCTTTGTAGCGCACACATCCCAAAAACATCAGCGATCCACCTCCGTGTTTCACAGCAGGAATGGTGTAGCTTTCATTATAGGCCTTGTTGACTCCTCTCCAAATGTAGCATTTATGGTTGTGGCCAAAAAGCTAAATATTGGTCTCATCACTCGAAATGACTTTGTGCCAGAAGGTTTGAGGCTTGTCTTTGTGCTGTTTGTGAGCGGGATACTTTGTGGCATTTGCGTAGTAATGGCTTTCTTCTGGCGACTCGACCATGCAGCCCATCTTTCTTAAAGTACATCTTTATTGTGCATCTTAAAACAACTACACCACATTTTCAGAGAGTCCTGTATTTCATCTGAAGTTATTTGTGGGTTTTTCTTTGCTTTCCGAACAATTTTCCTGGTAGTTGTGGCTGAAATTTTAGTTGGTCTACCTGACCGTGGTTTGATGTCAACAGAACCCCTCATTTTCCACTTCTTGATTTAAATTTGAACACTGCTGATTGGCATTCTCAATTCCTTGGATATCTTTTTATATCCCTTTCCCATTTTATACAGCTCAACTACCTTTTCCCGCAGATCCTTTGACAATCCTTTTGCTTTCTCCATGACTCAGAATCCAGAAACGTCAGTGCAGCACTGGATGAAAGCTGCAAGGGTCTGTCAGGAGTCCAGAAACTCATTGACCTTTTATAGACACACATTAATTACAAGCAAACAAATCACAGGTGAGGATGGTTACCTTTAATATCCATTCAAAGCCCTTTGTGTCAACTTGTGTACATGTTATCAGGCCAAAATCAACAGGGTATGTAAACTTTTGATCAGGGTCATTTGGGTAGTTCCTGTTGCCATTATGACTTAAAAAGAGTAAACACAGTTGATTGATAATACATGGCTTCATCCAAACACTAACCATGAGTGGAAGAAAAGTTTTTGTATTATCATTCATATTCTCTGAAAAATGGGCAAGAAATCATACATTCTGCTAGGGTGAGCCTGATGTTCACCTGTTCGCCGAACAGCGAACATTATGCGGTGTTCGCGGCAAGTTCGAAAGCCGCGGAACACCATTAAAGTCTATGGGACATTAACAAGAAAAACCAAAAGTGCTCATTCTAAAGGCTTATATGCAATTTATTGCAATAAAAAGTGTTTGCCGCAGAGGACCTTGTATCAATGTAAAAAAGTTTAAAAAACTGAATTTTTTCTCGGGAGCAGTGATTTTAATAATGCTTAAAGCGAAACAATAAAAATTAAATATTCCTTTAAATATTGTGCATGGGGGGTGTCTATACCATGCCTGTAAAGTGGCACAGTTTTTCCATGCTTAGAACAGTACCACAGCAAAATGACATTTCTAAAGGAAAAAAAGTCATTTAAAACTGATTGAGGCTGTAATAATTTGTCGGGTTTCGGCAATATAGATAAAATGGTATGGGTCCCCCCCTCCAGTCCATTAGCAGGCCCTTTGGGTCTGGTATGAATATTAAGGGAAACCCCGAACCAAAAATTTTTTAACAAATTGCGTGGGGGTCCCCCCAAAATCCATACCAGGCCGTTCAGGTCTGGTATGGATATTTAGGGGAACCCTGCGCCAAATTTAAAAAAATGGTGTAGGGGTCCCCCCAAAATCCCCTTCAGGTCTGGTATGGATTTTAAGGGAAACCCTGTGCAAAAATTTTAAAAAATGGCGTAGGGGTCCACCCAAAATCCATACCAGTCTCACTGTGTAAATCCATCTCACCCCACCGCTGAGCCAAAAAAGAAAAAAAAAAGCTGCAACTGCTCTAGCTCCATGGGAGGCTCCCGCCGAGTGACGCTTCTTCTCGGTGATAGCTGTTATATAGCTGAGGGCGGGGCCACCTGGTGATGTAAACTAGTGACACCACCCCCCAGACACCACGTGACTTTAAAGGATGGCGGGGTTGCCTGTTTTTGTCACTGCGTGGCCCCACCCTCAGCTATATAACAGCTGTCACAATGAAGAAGCATCACTCAGCGGGAGCCTCCCATGGAGGAAGAGCTGTTGTGTTTTTTTTTTTTTTAAGTCTGTCGGGCGGCATGAGATGGATCTAAATCATGGGTCATTTTTATTTTTTTATCTTTTAATAAAGGACTTGTTCCAAAGTGTCTCCTGTTTTTTTTACTATTTTTGACACTTTTATGTGTGAAATAGTAGGGGTACAATGTACCTGTTACCAATTCACATAGGGGGAGACCGGGATCTGGGGGTCCCCTTGATAAAGGGTCCTTCCAGATTCTGATAAACCCCCACCTGCAGACCCCCACAACCACCAGGCAAGGGTTGTGGGGACCCTCCCCATGTTGGGGGCATGTGGCCTGGTACGGTTCAGGAGGGGGGGCACTCTTTCATCCCCCCTCTTTTCCTGCAGCCTGCCAGGTTGCTTGCTCAGATAAGGGTCTGGTATAGATTATGGGGGACCCCCACGCAATTTGTTTTTTAAATTTTTGGTTCGGGGTTCCCCTTAATATTTATACCAGACTTTTTTCAATGAGTTTATCTATATTGCAGAGACCCGACAATTCATTACAGCTGTGATCAGTTTTAAATTACTTTTTTCCTTTAGAAATGTAATTTTGCCGCGGTACTGTTCTAAACACGGGAACACTGCGCCACTTTACAGGCATACTATAGACACCCAACAGGCATGATATTTAAAGGAATATTTCATTTTTATTGTTTCACTTTAAGCATTATTAAAATCACTGCTCCCCAAAAAAACTTCCTTTTTAAAACTTTTTTTTGCATTGATACATGTCCCCTGGGGCAGGACCCAGGTCCCCAAACACTTTTTATGACAATAACTTGCATATAAGCCTTTAAAGTTAGCACTTTTGATTTTTCTTGTTCGTGTCCCATAGACTTTAATGGTGTTCGTGTGTTTGTCCAAATTTTTTGCCTGTTCGAATGTTCTGGTGCAAACCGAACTGGTGGCTATTCGGCTCATCCTTACTTATGAGCACAACTGTATATATATTTGCAACAACCCATGTTTATTTAGCATTCAGTGTTTAAATAGTTCTGTCTCTGTGTGAGAGTATTCAGTTTATGTTTGGTGATAAACTTTTATCATGGCCATAGAATTATGAGAAGATAGTCATTATTATATGATTTAAAATCCTGATTGTGCATACACTGTGCTCCAATGCACGCTTGTATTTATGGGTTTACACTGGAATACATTAGTTTGTGAATGAATGATAACAGAACATGCAAAGAAGTAAAATGCACATTTAAAGTACATAGTACGCGATACGTGTGAAGTGCCTTATTTTCCAAAGGGTTTGTAATTCAGCATAACAAATGCTGTGATCCAGACACAGATGACAGATGACACAGAGAGGTTCTGTACTCTTTAGGTCTCTGTGCAAATTAAACTGCAACTGAACAACACAGCCTGATCTGGAACCCACCCTAGCCTGTGACCAAGCAATAACGAAGTAGCAGCACATAGATAAAGTCACCATTATGCTCTTCTCTATTGAGTTCTGCTGTATAGGGCAGTATAGGATGCTGATTCAAGATCGATGTTACCACCTACATATACCTATATATGTTATCGTCTTTAAAAAGAATGCATAACTGAATTACATGCTATATTTTATATATTTGCCTGAATCAAACTTTAGAAATTAAGGATGTCATAAATGATGAAACACATAGGGCGGAGCTTGGACACATGCTACTACACATGCTCGAATGACCTATGGTCATCTTTGTTTCTTGAATACCCTTGATCATAAAACCAATTCCTTGAAGCTGACCATGCTTGGTGAGAAGAAACCACATCTAGCTGTAGAAGAATGTTAAGTTTGATTGCTATTTCTGGGATGTTGTAGGATAGTATAAAGTGATAGGATCAAATTCCCTTTTCCCTGGGGAGGATTTGCAAAAGTGCTTATGACCACTCTAGGGGTGAGGGTCACATTATATCTGGCAAGCTTTCTGGCTACCTAAGAAGCTCCGTTTCTCATCATGGCTTGTGGAACTTCTGTTTCTTCTCAGTGGACTTTTTATTACAACTGATTATTACCTCTATTAGGGATGAGCTGAACACCCCCTGGTTCAGTTCGCACCAGAACTTGCGAACTGGCAAAAAATTTGTATAAACACCGTTAAAGTCTATAGGACACGAACATGAAAAAAAAAGTGCTAATTTTAGAGGCTTATATGTAAGTTATTGTCATAAAAAGTGTTTGGGGACCCGGGTCCTGCCCCAGGGGACATGTATCAATGCAAAAAAAAAGTTTTAAAAATGGCTGTTTTTTTCAGGAGCAGTGATTTTAATAATGCTTAAAGTGAAACAATAAAAATGAAATATTCCTTTCAATATCGTGTCTGGGGGTCTCTTTGGTCTGCCTGTAAATAGTGCATCTTTCCCATGATCATAACAGTACCACAGCAAAATTACATTTCTAAAGGAAAAAATGTCATTTAAAACTGCTCACGGCTGTAATGTATTGTTGGATCTTGGCAATATAGAAAATCATTGAAAAAAACAATGTGGGTTCCCCCCCCAGTCCATTACCAGGCCCTTCGGGTCTGGTATGAATATTAAGGGGAACCCTGCACCAAAATAAAAAATATGCTTAGGGGTCCCCCCAAAATCCATACCAAGCCCTTCAGGTCTGGTATGGATATTAAGGGGAACCCTGTTTTAAAAAAAATTTAAAAAATGGCGTGGGGGTCCCCCCAAAATCCATACCAGGTCCTTCAGGTCTGGTATTGATTTTGAGGGGAACCCCCGTGACAAAATAAAAAATGGCGTAGGGACCCCCCAAAATCCATACCAGACCCTTATCTGAGCACACAACCTGGCAGGCCGGCGGAAAAAGTGGGGATGAGAGAGCGCCCCCCCTCCTGAACTGTATCAGGCCACGTGCCCTTAACATGGGGAGGGTGCTTTGGGGTCCCCCTAAAACACCTTGTCCCCATGTTGATGGGGACAAGGGCCTCATCCCCACAACCCTTGCTCAGTGGTTGTGGGGGTCTGCGGGCAGGGTGCTTACTGGACTCTGGAAGCCCCCTTTAACAAGGTGACCCCCAGATTACCCCCCCTATGTGAATGGGTATCGGTACATTGTGCCCCTACTCATTCACCAAAAAAAGTGTCAAAAAAGTAAAAATGACAGGAGACAGTTGGGGACAAGTCCTTCATTAAAAAAATTAAAAAAAAATGTCCTGCGATGTAAATCTCTCTTCAATCACAGCGCCGACGACTCAGGAAAAAAACCCAGAAAAACTTTGTGTCAGGAAGATCCTGCCAGTAACAGTCAATCCAGACCTGCTGGTGCCAATGCGCATGCGCACACAGGAATGCAAGCGCGCGTCCATTAGCGCCAGGCCGGCTATTTAAACCTGATTGACACAGGTAAACTTTGCTGTCTGCTCTACAGCTTTCCGTGTGTTCCCTGATTATCTGAACCTGTTCTTGTGTTAATCCGGCTTGTCTGAAAACAATTCTTGCTATCCGCCTGCACCTGACCCCTGGCCTGTCTGACGATTCTCTTGCCTGCTCCTCTGATCCTTCTGCTGCCTGCCTGATAACCGACCTGGTTTGCCTGACCTTCCACAACTCTCATCCAGCCTGCTGTACCTGTCTGCTGAATCTACCTGCTCCAGTTCCAGTCTGCTGTACCTGTGTGCTAAGTCATCCTGCTCCTGGTTCCAGTCTGCTGATCCAGTTCCAGCCTGCGATGCCTGTCTGCTGTTCCAGTTTGTTCTGGTCCCATTTCAGGGAGTCCAGTTCCAGCCTGCAGTACCAGTTCTTACCTAAATCACCTGAACCTCTGGACTGACATTCTGCTGTTGATCCTGCCAGGCACTCATACCACTCTTCACTCCTGTGCTTCCTGTCTATCCTAGCAGGGGCCTCGAGTTGGAGGCATAAGAGAGGCCGTCTTCTGCAATTCGGACTCACCTACTAGGTACGTAACACTCTGCCTTCAAAGGACTTGTCCCAAACTGTCTCCTGTCATTTTATACCTTTTTGACCTTTTCTTGGTGAATGAGTAGGGCTACAATGTACCTAATACCCATTCCCATAGGGAGGGGGTGGGATCTGGGGGTCCCCTTGTTAAAGGTGGCTTCCAGATTCCGGTAAGCCCCCAGCCCACAGACTACCACAACCACCGGGCAAGGGCTGTGGGGATAAGGCCCTTGTCCCCATCACCATGGGGACAAGCTGCGTTGGAGAGGACCCAAAAGCACCCTCCCCATGTTGAGGGCATGTGACCTGGTGCGAGTCAGGAGGGGCGCTCTCTTGTCCCCATGCCTTTTTTTATTTTGGCATGGGGTTCCCCTTAAAATCTATACCAGACCTGAAGGGCCTGGTATGGATTTTGGGGTAGACCTTGATTACAAGGTTTGGCGCATTTTCCAGATCATGTAAAGCCTGTCTTTCTGTAGTAGTTAAATTGTTTGGGCCAATCCAGTCCCAGTTGATTTTCCCCAGGTCCTGTTTAACCTGGTCTAAAAACAACTGGAGCCATTTATGTTTAGATAGTGAAGGCATTTTAGTGGATCTAATTTTCAAGTTAGAGGGTCGTCTAAGTGAGTCGCATGGATTTATCCATCTCCAGTAGGGATATGAGGTTTTCAGTAGCCTCCTTTTCATCCCTATCCAGATTGACTTCAGGAGTCTGGAGGTCATTTGTACTTCTAGTATGCCAAAGTCTAAACAGGACTTTCCTTAGAAAGAGACTGATGTCTTTAAAGACCTCAAACTCATTCATGGGCGACGTGGGAGAAAAGGAGTCCCTTTTTAAGTAATTTGATATGGTCATCATTAAGTTGGAAATCTGACAAATTAACAACACTGAGGACAATGGGGGAGCCGCTGGTAGTGCTACTCAGCGTCTCCTCTGACTCTTCAATCTCCCGCTCCTTCGGTTCTGTGTGCATTCCCTGAAGGGCCTGGTATGGATTTTAGGGGGACCCCATGCCATTTTTTTGGCGCAGGTTCCCCTTAATATTCATCCCTCATATTCACTTGTAGTGCAAAGTGGATTTGCCTTTAGTAAATTACCCCCACATTGCTCTAAAATTTGCCCCAATCAGGCCAGTTTGTGGACTCAAAACAATAACTTCATGGTGCTGAAAAGGATGTTTTTTTTATCATTAATACATTACATACATTAACAACAAAAACATTGTGTGTGTGTAGCAGACCCACAACATAATAGCTGAAGAAGAGATTGTCACCTCATGTATCAACTAAATTACGTTTGCACTTTTGAAGAAAATGGCCAAAAAGAAAAGCCCATTGGAGAACCTAAGAGACAGCTGAAAGAAACACAAGTAGTAAATCAAATGAAATATTCTTTCATTTTAACCAAAAATTTTATTTTAAAAAGGTTTAGCTAACATTTGCTGGCATATCAATGGCCCCTCTACCCGCAAAGTATTCCATATATTTTTGACAGACCTTGCGGGCACTTTGGGGGGCAAGCCAGGATGGCCAGCTTCAAGCGCCATCAGGGTTGTTGTTTTCAACTGATGCATGCAGGTTGCAGCTTGCAGCTTCCTTATAAACTCTGATGCAGGTACAAATGACAGACATATATGGAATCCCCATTAAAAACATATGAAACACATCTTTCTACACTTTGTAGGGTTATCCTGCTGATGATCGCATTATTCACTCATCGTCCCATGTGAATCTTGAGTTCCTGGTGATATGTGAAAACCTAATCTGTCTGTCCATGATGGAGTGTGCCAATTGGATTCACTGTTGAGCCTTTGCATTATATGAACACATTGCTTGTTTTTTATATCCTTCTGGTAAGCAGATTGACAGCACTTGGGTGTGGTGTGCTCTTCCCTTGCACACTGAAGTTTGGTGGAGTTTTCATCTCATCTCTTCTCTTCATTGGCTTTTATGGACTATCATATTTATTTTTAAGATTTTGTCTTATTTAGCCCTCATTGTTGTTCTTTTGAAAAATACAGTAGTTCTATGCAAAATAAATAGTTACTTAAGGACAGGCTCCACAGCTTGCAAAACTAGAATGGATTAACTAATGACATTGACAAGGAAACCAGTAAAAGGCAAAAAGTACTAAAAAAGGAATAGAAGACACTTCAAATACCAAGAAAACCTTTAACTTTAAAGTGGGTTTTTGATCATTTTACAGCTACTGTATTAACTCTAGAGATACAAATCACATAACAAATTATAACTTTTTTTTATTATCTCAGCTTGATAAGATCAAGACAAAGAGAAATACAACAGTTAATGGGTAGACCATGTTCTCAGAGATATGCTATCTTTACTGTCTTGTCTATCACTATAAAGATACATATCAAAGATTAGCTACTATGAGCCTGTTCTTGAAAGTAACTTGTTGTCAGTGAGAAATCTCACCAAGCAAGACAATGAAGTGACATTCAAAAAGCGACAACAACATTATCACATAAGAGCCACATACTTGCAAAGGAAAAAAAAAATAAGCTTGCCAAAGAAGAAAATATTTGAACTCTTTCCACACCTGGCACTGTTATGCTTGTAACAGGAACTCTGAAATAATAAAGAGGTAGGCTCAAGATCAGCATGAAGTTGACAGAAATATCAACTCATGTGGTCAAATTATGAAATGACTTAGCTGCATACAATCCAAAATTACACTGAAACCCTTCAGCAGCACCAAAACCACACATTCTGTGACTCAATAAAAACTCAAACTTCAAAAAAGAATAGCAATTTCATAGATACGTTTAATTATTCTAAGCAAAGAGAAACCTTTAATATCTTCCTTAATTAGCAAAAAAAAAATGGCTACATTTTTAAAACATTGAAAATATTTAATAATGTCCTAAAGAGAAAAATAGTAAAAAAGATAGTATTATGCTTTGAATTACTGTAGCATCTAGAAATAATGATGATATCAAAAAGAGAATGAACCATAAGAAGAAGAGTTAATTGTGACTTCCACGCTATCGCCATTAAAAGGTAAGATTTGTCGAAAGATTTGTATTTACTATGCAATAGTATAAACCCCAACCTAAAACACTATAAACTGGAAAGCATAGCCTATGTACATATTAATTAAAAAAATTCAAAATGGGAAGCTGGTGCAATATAAGGTATACAACTGTGGGTGGGGCCAAGACTTATGATACCCTGTAGCGGAGGAGCACGCACACTAGGGTTGCGCATCTTCACTGGCCTCACAATTCAATTTGATTATTATTATCCAGTCCACGATTCGATTCTATTCGATTTGATTCCGTGATGCATCACGATGCATCACGATTACTGCGCACGGTTTTCATCAAAAAAATTCAAGCAGTCAGAACTCCATTTTCTAAATTGTATCTGTTTGTAAAAAAAGACAACACTCCCTGCATGTAGCAAAGTGTAAACACAGCAGTCAACTTAAAGAGGAGCTCCAGACTGCCCCCAAATGACTACAGGAGATGATCAGAGACTGCAGGCCTGATACAAGAGATGATCAGAGACTGCAGACACGATACAAGAGATGATCAGAGACTGCAGACATGATACAAGAGATGGTCAGAGACTGCAGACATGATACAGGAGATGGTCAGGGACTGCAGACATGATACAGGAGATGATCAGAGACTGCAGACATGATACAAGAGATGGTCAGAGACTGCAGACCTGATACAAGAGATGATCAGAGACTTCAGACCTGATACAAGAGATGGTCAGAGACTGCAGACATGATACAGGAGATGGTCAGAGACTGCAGACATGATACAGGAGATGATCACAGACTGCAGACATAATACAGGAGATGATCAGAGACTGCAGACTGGAGCTTGTTTTGCCACCACATCTGCATACAGCTGGTGGTGATGATGCGAGATCTGTCAACTCCACCCCCACCTCCATGCCCTTCTCTGCTGAATTGCCCCATGAACCACCAGTACCCCCTAAGCATTCAAGGGGCCATTCAACGAGTCCGGTTAAAAGATGCCATGCAGTGTTTCAGCTGGTCTGTCTAGGGGACAGGAGCCATACTGGAGCAGAGGTTCTTTCAGCTCTGTAGGGGCTTTGGCCAGCATTTGAGGAGGCCACAATGATGATGACTAGTGACAAATAATGCATGCATCAGTGACACAATCCCTGTTCTGTTCCTGCTGGAGCATATACTGCATGGCATTATGGACAGGGCACTCGAGGCAGAGCAGCAGGAGGTAGAGGAGGACTTCCTTTCCTCTCAAGGCCCGCTTTATGCAGACACCATTCTTGCGATGCCACAGAATACACAAGAAGATAGGGAGGAGGATTCTAGCAGTTTTGGAGGCATTGAAGCAGAGGAAGACATACGTCAATCCTTAAGAGATGGGTTTCAGTCCCCAGAATCGGGTTAGAGATGTACTATGCATACCTGTATTACATGTATTACTATTATATTATGGCTATGTTTTAGGATTACTATGCAGTGTTGCTGTTTTATGAACCTGTTCACCCATGTTAATGTCCTATTATGGATTATACTGTTGTTTTCAATAAAATATTTGTACCTCTATATCTGTTTACCCTCTGATCACCATTTACACCTCACTTAAAGTCCCATGGGCGACATTCGTATTTTTCTGTATCTGTTATTAGGGATGGAGGTGGTTTATGTTAGGGGTCAGCTCCCAGACATTTTCTTTGTGGCATGGATATTAAGGGGAACCCGGCCAAAATTTAAAAAAAAATGGCGTGGGGTCCCCCCAAAAATCCATACCAGATCCTTATCTGAGCACGCAACCTGGCAGGCCGCAGGAAAAGAGGGGGGGACAAGAGAGCGCCCCCCCAAACCGTACCAGGCCACATGCCCTCAACATTGGGAGGGTGCTTTGGGGTAGACCCCCAAAGTACCTTGTCCCCATGTTGATGGGGACAAGGGCCTCATCCCCACAACCCTTGCCCAGTGGTTGTGGGGGTCTGCGGGCGGGGGGCTTATCGGAATCTGGAAGCTCCCTTTAACAAGGGGACCCCCAGATCCCGGGCCTCCCCCCTGTGTAAAATGGTAAGGGGGTACAAAAGTACCCCTACCATTTCACAAAAAAAGTGTCAAAAATGTTAAAAATTACAAGAGACAGTTTTTGACAATTCCTTTATTTAAATGCTTCTTCTTTCTTCTGTCTTCTATCTTCTATCTTCCTTCAGTTTCTTCCTCCATCTTCTTCTGGTTCTTCTGGTTCTTCCTCTGGTGTTCTCGTCCAGCATCTTCCTCCGCGGCGTCTTCTTCCCTTCTTCTTCTCGGGCCGCTCCGCATCCACCATGATGGGAGGCTCCCGCTGTGTCATGCTTCTCGTCTTCTGACGGTTCTTAAATAACGGAGGCAGGGGCTACCCATTGACCCCGCCCCCCTCTGATGCACAGGAACTTGACGGGGACTTCCCTGTGGCATTCCCCGTGAGAGGGGGCGGGGTCACCAATTATGTGAGGGCATGTGGCCTGGTACAGTTCAGGAGGGGGGCGCTCTCTCGTCCCCCCCTCTTTTCCTGTGGCCTGCAAGGTTGTGTGCTCAGATAAGGGTCTGGTATGGATTTTTGGGGGGACCCCATACCATTTTTTTTTAAATTTTGGTGCGGGTTTCCCCTTAAAATCCATACCAGACCTGAAGGGTCTGGTATGGATTTTGAGGGGGACCCCACGCCATTTTTTTTTAAGTTTTGGCCGGGGTTCCCCTTAAAATCCATACCAGACCTGAAGGGCCTGGTATGGAATTTAGGGGGACCCCCACGCCATTTTTTTTTAAATTTTGGTTCGGGGTTCCCCTGTGGGGAATTCCCATGCCGTTTTCATCAATTAACTTTTATGTGTATTGTCGGACCGGCAATTCATTAATAGCCGCAAATAGTTTTAAATGACTTTTTTCCTTTGAAATGTCATTTTGCTGTCAGACTGTTCTAAACACGGGAAACATGCGCCCCTTTACAGGCATACTGTAGACACCCCCCAGGTACGAAATTTAAAGGAATATTACACTTTTATTGTTTCACTTTAAGCATTATTAAAATCACTGCTCCTGAAAAAACGTCCATTTTTAAAACTTTTTTTGCATTGATCCTTGTCCCCTGGGGCAGGACCCAGGTCCCCAAACACTTTTTATGACAATAACTTGCATATAAGCCTTTAAAGCGGTTGTGTACCTTTTTTTTAACTTTTACCTACAGGTAAGCCTATAATAAGGCTTACCTGTAGGTAAAAAAAATATCTCCTAAACCTGTACGGTTTAGGAGATATTCCCCTCGCAATGAGCCGCTGACTGCAGTGGCAAATGCGCACAGGGGATTCTCGGCTGAAAGCCCGGCAGCCGCCGGACTTTGCCGGAAAAAAAGTCTCTTGCGCGCATGCGCGGGAGTGACGACATCGTGGCTCCGGCCACTCACAGCGCCGGAGCCGCGATACCCGGAAGGCACGCCGAGGGGAAATGTCAGCTCCCTTGGTGTGGACCGGGTGAGATGTCGGCGCCTCGTTCTAAGGTAAGTATCTCATAATGAGCTAGTATGCGGTGCATACTAGCTCATTATGCCTTTTCCCTTACAGGTGTAGGGAAAAAAAAAGACAGCAGGTTTACTACCGCTTTAAAATAACACTTTTGATTATTCATGTTCGTGTCCCATAGACTTTAATGGTGTTCGTGTGTTCGAACAAATTTTTTGCCTGTTCGCATGTTCTGGTGCAAACCGAACAGGGGGGTGTTCGGCTCATCCCTAGTCCTTGGTCATGAGAATAGACCACTGGCCAGAACTTGCCCAGTATGCAATTGAGCTGCTGGGCTACCCTGCATCCAGTGTGCTTTCCGAACGGGCATTCAGTGCTGCTGGAGGTTTTGTGACGGATAAAAGAGCCTGTCTGTCCACAGACTCCGTTGACTGGCTGAAATTTGCCAAAATGTATCAGTCCTGGATAAGCAGTGGCTATCAAGTCCGTGATATTGATGTTGAGTGTTATTGAGATCTCAAATCTCTGCAAGATTTGCTAGGCTACCTAGCTTTGTGGGTGTTGATTTCATCTTGAAGTCATTTTTTTATTATCGGTTTCATGGGCACAATTAACACCCAAGGACCAATTTTTCAGCACCTGCTTGACAGGTGATGAAAGTAAGAATTGGCCTTGCTGTCAAAAATTTAAATGATAGGCACATGTCAAGCAGGTGTTGAAAAATTGGTCCTTGGGTGTTATGCAACTTAATGAAAATGGAGGTGCCTTTCAATCTGTCAAACAGTTCCAGTATTAAGGGTAAGAGGTATTGATTTTTGATCAGAGTATCAGAGCATTTAAGCCTCGATCAATGCAGGGTCTTAAGGTCCCATCCTTCTTGGCTACAAAAAAGAACCCTGCTCCCACAGGGGATGAGGATTTCTGAATTAACCCTTTCTTTAGATTCTCCGCAACATACTTAGACATGGCCAGGGTCTCCGGAATGAACAAGGGATAGGTCCCGCCTCTGGGCAGGGTTGCACCGGGTACAAGGTCAATGGCACAGTCAAAAGGCCTGTGAGGAGGAAGTACCTCAGTCGATTTTTTGCTGTAACCAAAGAAGGCCCAATACAATGGGGGTTGAGGCTTTAGGTAGCACGAGACAGGATATCCACTCCTGGTGGAGTACTCCTATAGACATCTTGACAGGGAGGGTCTGGAAGTGGATGGGCCCCCCAGGGAGAACAGTACCATCAATCGCTGAGAACACCAGCGGAGTGGTGAGACCTGAAAGAGGAATTTTCATGGAAGATGCAGTTCCCCAGTCCATGAAATTTCCAGCGGCTCCGGAATCCAGGTAGACCACGACTGCATGAGGGGAAGCATTGAAATGGAGGAGCACAGAAAGAAGGAGACAGTATGATGAAGGTGATTTTCCTGGGTCCAATATGCCACCTTCCAGATGTATTAGACCTTGGATGTTTCTTGGACGAAGAGAGCAGGTGTCCCGAAAATTACCTTTGCCCCCACAGTAGAAACACAAGCCCAGAGTTCTGCACCTAACACGCTCTTCAGGAGGTAACCTAGTCCAGTCCAGCTGCATAGGTTTCACAGCTGGCTAGGGATGCCCCACGCATCGAGGAGAGGGGAGTGTGGGCTGGCTAAGGACAATGGAGTACCGACGCCTTTTTTCTAGGGTCCTCTCCTGGAAGCGAATATCGATCTGATTGCAGAGGGAGATAACATCATCCAGACCTGAAGGAATGGTTCTTCCTGCTAACTCATCCTTCACTCTGTCAGAGATGCTTTGTAAAAAGGTTGCAACTAAGGCCTCATTATTCCAGCTCAGCTCAGAAGTTAAAATGCAAAAGTGAAGGGCATACTGTCCCACCGAAGAAGACTCCTGACGGAGACATAAAAGGACACTGGCTGTGAAAGAGACACAGCCTGGTTCCTCGAAAATATTCCGGAACAGTTTCAGAAAGTTAAACAAGCTGGAGACCACTGGATCCCACAGAGGGGCAGCCCAGGCTAAAGCCTCGTTGGTCAGGAGGGAGATAATATAGGCTACTCTTGCTTGATCAGAGGAAAAGTTTTGAGGCTGGAGCTCAAAAAGGATGGTGCACCAACTAATGATTCCCCTGCAGGCCTTGAAGTTACCAGAGAAACAAGAAGCTGGAAGATGCAACAAATTTGTGGTAGGGACCGTAAGCGGAGTAGGTACAACTGCCGACTGCGATTGAGGTTTTTGAACCTGGGATCCAAAGTAGGCCTGAAGCTTTTCAAAGCGGGAGGCCAAAACTTGCATGAATTGCATCACTTGGATCTGATTAGACTCCTGTGTCTCGAGTCTGCGGACTACGCCCTGTAGCTGGTTAACGGCAGGTAGCGGCACATTAGCACAGTGGTGTAGTGGGTAGCACTCTCGCCTAGCAGTAAGAAGGGTCGCTGGTTCGAATCCCAATCACGACACTACCTGCCTGGAGTTTGCATGTTCTCCCTGTGTTTGCGTGGGTTTCCTCCGGGTACTCCGGTTTCCTCCCACACTCCAAAGACATGCTGATAGGTTAATTGGATCCTGTCTAAATTGGCCCTAGTATGTATGAATGTGAGTTAGGGACCTTAGATTGTAAGCTCCTTGAGGGTGTAGGGACTGATGTGAATGTATAATGTATATGTAAAGCGTGCGTAAATTGATGGCGCTATATAAGTACCTGAAATAAATAAATAAATAAATAAATTAGCCCGGGTTAACTGTCAGGTCACCTGAGGCCAGGTGACAGATGCACATTGTTGGGGTCAGGAGTGCACCGCTAAGGTAGCGGACCCTATGGCTGATTGCTACGGATGGAACTCTGGGTGGTTCAGGAAAGCAGGTCCACTGGAGCACCAACACTGATCCCACTGGAAGCTAGAGCATAAGATTTTCCAGGGCACAGAGTCAGCAGGTGTTCACCTAGATGTGAGGATGGACTGTGCTGCAACTGGCTCCGGGTCATGGCCCCCAGGGTTTCCCAGCTCCCTCTCATGGTAGGGTACAGGAGGATAGAGAGGAAGCAGCAGCCCAGGACAACAAGGGATAGTCAGAAGATAAGCCAAAGGTCAGGGCAACTAGCAGACAAGGATAGACAGAGAACACACCAAAAGTTAGGGTAACAAGCAGGCAGCGACAGTCAAAGAACAAGCCAAGATCGGTAACAGAAACAGATGTAGAGCACATGGCAAGCAGGAGGCAGGAAACCAAACACACAATATTGCTCAGGCAAGGCAGGCTTGGACAGCACGGTGTTAAATAGTGTTTCCTGTAGAGGCTAGGGTGGAGCCACGCTGAGGGAAGATTACTTAACCATGCAGGTTTGAGAGTGTAGGCCCAAGGCTGATACACAGACCAGAGGAAGCAGACAGACAGGGCATGAAGGTATTACTGGTGATTCATGACAAATTGCATATACAGGATTTAAGAATTACCAAGCCTGTCTGTTGTCAGAACATCATCTCGAGAGGTACCTGCTATCCGGTATTTCATCCAGGGTCCAGGTGGCTGTGAGAGGCTGAGCTGGGACACTGGAAATGTCCAGGAAGTCCAGAGAATCCAAGCTGCCTGGTGTGGATTGCATGGGAGGAAGCGACGTCATCGGATGGACGGACCCCGATCATGGAGAGGACAGAAAGTCTCTGTGAGAAAAAGACTGCCAATTTGTTGTTTGGGAGTTTTCCCACCATCTCTGTAGGCTCATGTTACTCCCTTCCTCTACCACAGAATCAACATCTGAATCAAATAATGTCTGTGCATCCTCAAGAAGCAAGTGGCTGATGCTTTGTTCAAATAATTCAGCTGACTCCTTCATGCATGATGCTGGGGCTATGGCAGGAATAGCTGTGGACAAGGAGGTAGAATAAGCCAGCTGCAGTGGACTGCGCACTAGTGTCAGCTTGGGTGATAGAGAATGAGGATGGTTTAGTAAGCCAGTCCACCACCTCCTCTTCTACATGCTGTGGCTGGATAGCATGGGCAACATCACTAAACAGAGTCGATTGTGCCCTGCCTGAGGATGGACCATATCCACCTTTGCCTGTGGACACAGATGCTGTTGGCCGCCTCAGTGGCATGAAAATGTCTGCCTCTCCTTGTTGGCCTCCCAGACATGATGGAGGGCTTATTACCCAAATTTAATATAAACTGGGAAATGTGTGATTGAATGAAAAGAGGTGTTAAGTGCACTTTAAATTGAGGACTGACACTGATAGAAATGTAATAACTATAAAAAAATAAAAAAAGGGGAAAACCAGCATCGCAGACAGAAAAACTGTGGCTGACAATTTAATCATCACTTTGTCCAATCAGAGCTAATTGGTGAAGCCTTGCATCTGACTAGCAGTCAGATGCAAGGCTTCATCTAATTAGGGCCCTAGAATGCACTGTGAAGCACAGTGCATTGTGGGGGCTTGGCAGACAAACATCCTGCCGAGCGCCCCACAAATTCAGATGTTTGCTCAATGGGTGAAAAGGCAATATTTGGGCCGAACTTTTGCTCGGCTTGAGCCATTTGCCCAGCACTAGTGAACACACTAACTCGCTAGTAGTGAACTGAGCCCTGCTCTATCTATCTATACTCCAACAACACATTGAAAAAGCTTGGAAAAGAACCTTTTATTGTGTGGTGTGAGACTATGAGCACTGAGCCGTGATTGGACAAAGTCATCATCACTTTGTCCAATCAGAGCTGTGACAGTGCTCTGTGTCCTAATTGGAAATCATCCATTTAGGGCCCTAGAATGCGCTGTTGCACGAGATACTCGGCTGTCATTAGTTGAGACAGCAGCGAAGCGCCATTGGCTCCCGCTGCTGTCAATCAAAGTCAGTGAGCCAATGAGGAGAGAGAGGGGGCCGGGCTGCAAATGAATGGACACAGGGAGCTGCAGCTCTGTTTGGGTGCCCCCATAGCAAGCTGCTTGCTGTGGGGGCACTCAACAGGAGGAAGGGGCCAGGAGCACTGAAGAGGGACCCAAGAAGAGGAGGATCTGGGCTGCTCTGTGCAAAACTACTGCACAGAGCAGGTAAGTATAACATGTTTTTTATTTTTAACAAAAAAAAAACGACTTTAGTATCACTTTAAATATTCTTCTGTTCTGTACTGCACTTGTCACCTGCCTGAGGAGGGGTCCTGCGAGGCTTCAAAAATTGCTTATGTAACTATGATGTAATGTCTGAATAAAACTTTGGACCTTGTATGTAGATCCTTGGTGTGCTGGTGACATTCTAATTGATTTTATGTCACTGTGCCACACTGATACCTCCTGAGATGGCTGGGGGCTCTAAATCCTATAAGAATCCACTCCAGACTATTGGATTTTAAATGCCCAGCTAGAAAAAGAGACAGTGGTGAGACACAGTTATGTCACCCACATCACCTGGAAACATAAGAAGCCAGAACCTGTACCAAACAGAAAACAGGTATGTGTCTGCAGTAATATTTTCTAAAATCCCCTGTAATGTGTGTAACTAACATAGAGGTGGTTTTTACTCTCAACAATAGTGGAGTTTTATATTAAAGTAATAATAAAGAAGTTAAGAATAAAACCAATTTTTACTGTGAGTTATTTGGAATATCAGGAAGTCACCATGATGTTTCCCACCCTAGGCAAAGTATTTTTTAGCCATCCCATTGCTTTCAACTATGCAGCACTGTCATTTGCTTTTAAATAACTTTATTTTTTTCCATTATCAGGTTGACAAAAGATTATACTATATTGCTCTGGGATAATGTTTGGGTTTCATCACGAGAACCTTCCAGGAATCAGACGGCTAATGAAGCGTCAGATAGAAAAGTGTCTGCACTGCAGGAAATCTATATGCTGCAGAGACTGGAATGGCTGCAAGTTTGAAGATAGTTGAAATAATATTTGTCATAACTTCTTTTGTAATGTGCACCCCTCCCTATCTCTAAAAAAACAAGTGAAAGGTAGTATATTTAGGCTAACCACATTTGACAATATTGCATATGCATTTTTTTTGTCAATACGTAGGAAGAGTAGATGCTGCAGACTTCTGTGACTCTAGATTAACAAAGGAAAATAAACCAATATTGCTACTTGCTCATCATCTCTGCATAACTGAAGCTTGTACGATGGTCATAAATTCAGGGCTGTTCATACAACCAAAGAAGGTGAGCGCCTTGTCTCGGTTGTCACAAACCTGCACTGCACATTACTGCACCTGTGTAAGTGATAGGTGGCATTACAGCCTCCTGAATCACTTCCACAAGAAAGCCAACAGTCAAACAAAGAAATGTGCACACACTTTGGGTGCTATAGTATTTATTAAATGATGCCACTATGTTGGTAGAAGCAAAAGGCCCAATGCATACAACCAATACATTACCTGGCCCACTCCACACCAACTATTGGTCACTGTGTCCACCTGCCCTGTAAGTCTCGATCCATATTACACACTCCAGATCATCAGCGGCTCATGCAGAGCAGTGTCGCTCTTTGATGGCTCTTCCTCCTCCTCCCTGTATACATGTGAATGTCAAAGCCAAGGAGGAGGTGGCTTAAGTCGGCGCTGCAGTGTGTACTACAGGCATTCAGCATTGAGAAATGCTGGCTGCCATAGAGGTGCAGATAGCAGCATGTAGAACTCCAGACACCCCACAAGAGATGTGGGGCAGATGTGCCAGGTGCCCACACTAGCATGTGTCAGGACAGTTACTGGAGCTCAATGCCTGAACTCGTTCCAGCATTGAGTTCCAGGATTCATCACAGATTTGTTGTAAAACCAGGATTTCATTCATATCTCAGGACAGTCCCTGCAAAAACACAGACAGGTGGCAACCCTAGCAGTGGTACCCCTCACAAAGAGGTGCCTGAGGCACCCCCCTCTCAGTTTTGAACCTAAATGTGGTGTCTAAATTAGTTTTCCAGCTAAGAACATTTTTCTAGCAAGTATAGAAAATACCGATTGATCTTGTCACAATGCAGTGTCATTGTCTCTTCCTGTGTACTGAGCTGAAATCACAATTTTATATTCCTCCCAAGCTATGTTTTGTAAACCAAAACTTCCTCCACGCCCTATGTAATGAAGATGAAGAGAGGAAGACTTGATTTGATGTCTAAATCAGGAGAGTCAATGTTGCTACTGTAATAGATATAGTGGAGGAGTGAGCATGGCCAACACACTTCCCTGAAATAAAGGAGGAGAAAGCTGAAAAAAATATAGCTGTTACATCTAAAACTAGATTCAAATTTTGTGTTTGGGTTTAGATATGCTTTAAGGAGCGGCAAGGCAGTAGGGGTTGAGTTAGTTAAAAGATAACTGTGTGAAAGGGAGTGGCCGGATGCTAAGTGGGATGGTCGCTCACTGAATCGGCTCTACACAGTGGGGACAGCCCTGGGCTTACCACGGGAGGACAGATCATTGATTGTTGACGATCCTGCTCCATCCAGCTAGCATTACCCAAGGGCCATGTCTAGGAAGAGGAAAGAGTGAGGGAAGCCCAGGAAGATGATAGAATTCTTCCCCCCTTCGCTCTATTAATCCAGCCAAGATGGCGCTGGATCAGTGTCGGCGGAGGCGTGGCTCAGCACAGAAGGAATAGAGGACAGAGGCAACGGCTGCAGCACCTCATATAAACTCCATAATGGGGGATACTCTTCTCATACCTCCTCACCCTCCTCCAGCCCAGCTAAATCCAGGCCCAGAATGGCACCTCAGGAACCTGCATCTCATGTTGTGAGACCTACCATTAACACAGCAGAGGAATTTAGCAATACACAAACCTCCATTACTGCCTTTTCTACACTTAGCCAGCCTGTCCTGGGCACCACCTTATGTAGCTCAATACAAACAGACCTCTCGTCCCTGATTCATCAATTTAAAAGGGAAATGCAAGAGCTGGGCACCGGGGTCAGCCATATAGAAAATTGCATGTGGGAATTTGACAAAATATTCAATGACCTAGTTGACGCCCACACCAAAAAAAAAGAGGAAGTTGAATGGCTCAAATCTAAAGTTGCTGACCTGGAGGATAGCTCCAGGTGCAATAATGTGAAAATCCTTGGCATCCCGGAAACGGTTTTGTCAAATGACCGAAGAGCCTATTTTACCAAGATTCTCCTTTCTCCCAGACACCTCACCTTCTGAGCTTATACTCGGTCGCAAACACAGACTGCCGAGACCGCCGCATGTACCTGACAACTTACCTAGGTATACAGTGGTGAGAACTCATTTCTACCATATTAAAGATCAATTTATCAGACCCACAAGGAGTGTGGAGAAGACTCCTCAACAATATGCCCATGTGGCATTCTACCCTGACTTTTCCTAGTATACGCTCTTGCAGAGGAAGAATCTGAATACAGTCACAAAATCCCTACGCAATCACAACATACTGTACAAGTGGGGTCACCCTCTGAAATTAATAATCACCAAGGATAAGAGAGACTTCATAATTAGATGGCCTAGATCTCCTAAGGAGGTGTAAAATCCTGGAACCCCAAGGCAAAAGAAATGAACGTTCTGCGACCACCCAACATCTAGATCCTGAATGATAGGTGGTGCTGATGAAATGATAACCATAATGCTGTTTCTTCCAGAACCTCTCAAGGGCACATTCCAGAGGCCCAGTCCTGCACCCACAGTGCACACATTTGAGTGTTTCCCCCACTTGATTCTAAGACGGTACTCTATCCGCCTTTTTTCCTTTTCACGCAACTCAGTTTTTTCAAAATTGCCACTTGCCCTTTCTGGGCTTTTGGACTTTTTTTTCCAAGTTACCCCCGCAATTGCCATGTCTAGCTACACCTGCTCACTTGTTTTTGGTCAAGTGTGACCTTTTGGCTCTTGTTATAGTTCTTACCCACTTTACTGATGCTCTATGGCTGCATTTCTTTAGTTCACTGAAAACAGCTCTACTTATCATCAGCGATACCCTCACTAAGATGTTTTCCTACACAACTGCACAAACTGAAAACATGAGCACCAGTGTTTATACAAGAGGCATAATCCTTTACAGGTATCCATACTCTCCAAACTGGTCCTGGACGAAGGCCCCAGTTTTCCATCATGCGTTCCCTCCACCATTATGCTATTTAAGGTCTCCTCTTTAAATGTGAAGGGCCTCAACAGCCCTCAAAAAAGATATTCTGTATAGAGAGAAGCATGTGTCCTTCAAAGTGATAATATTTGTCTCCACAAGACACACTTCAGCAAGCTGAAAACATAAAACCTTTCACACAAGCAATTCCTGTATATATACAGTGCCTTGAAAAAATATTCATACCCCCTTGACATTTTCCACATTTTGTCATGTTACAACTAAAAACTTAAATGTATTTTATTTGGGATTTTATGTGATAGGCCAACACAAAGTGGCACATAGTTGTAAAGTGAAAGGAAAATGATAAATGGTTTTCAAAATTTTTTACAAATAAATATGTGAAAATTGTGGCGTGCATTTGTATTCAGCCCTCTTTACTTTGATACCCCTAACTAAAATCTAGTGGAACCAATAGCCTTCAGAAGTCACCTAATCAGTAAATAGAAACCACCTGTGTGTAATTTAATCTCAGTATAAATACAGCTGTTCCGTGAAGCCCTCAGAGGTTTGTTAGAGAACCTTAGTGAACAAACAGCTTAATGAAGGACAAGGAACACACCAGACAGGTCAGGGATAAAGTTGTGGAGAAGTTTAAAGCAGGGTTAGGTCATAAAAAATATCCCAATCTTTGAACATCTCACAAAGCACTGTTCAATCCATCATCTGAAAATGGAAATAGCATGGCACAACTGCAATCCTACCAAGACATGGCCATCCACCTAAACTGACAGGCTGCTCAGGGAGAGCATTAATCAGAGAAGCAGCCAAGAGGCCCATGATAGCTCTGGAGGAGCTGCAGAGATCCACAGCTCAGGTGGGAGAGTCTGTCTACAGGACAATTATTAGTTATGCACTGCACAAACCTGGCCTTTATGGAAGAGTGGCAAGCAGAAAGCCATAAGAAGCCCTGTTTGCAGTTTTTGAGAAGCCATGTGGGGAACACAGCAAACATGGAAGAAGGTGCTCTGGTCAGATGAGACCAACATTAAACGTTTTGGCCTAAAAGTAATCCACTATGTGTGGCAGAAAACTAACACTGCACACCATCCCCACCATGAAATGTGGTGGCAGCATCATGTCGTGAGGATGCTTTTCTACAGCGGGGACAGGGAAGCTGGTCAGAGTTGATGGGAAGATGGATGGAGCCAAATACAGGGCAATCTAATGCCGTGTACACACGAGCGGAATGTCCGACAGAAAAAGTCAGATGGGAGCTTTTCATCGTATATTCCGATCGTGTGTATGCCCCATCGGACTTTTTACGTTGAAAATTCTGACGAACCTAGAAAGAGAACATGACCATCTAAATTTTTCTGACGGAACCAATTCCTGTCGGGAAAACCGATCGTCTGTATGCTGTTCCGACGTACTAAAAAGAACGCATGCTCTGAAGCAAGTATGAGACGGCAACTATTGGCTACTGGCTATTGAACTTCTGTTTTCTAGTCCCATCGTACGTATTGTACGTCACCGCGTTCTGGACGGTCGGAATTTGGTGTGACCGTGTGTATGCAAAACAGCTTGAGCGGAATTCCGTCAGAAAAACCTTCAGAGTTTATTCCGATGGGAAAACCGGACATGTGTACAGGGCATTAGAACTAAACCTGTTAGAGTTTGCAAAAGACTTGAGACTGGGGTGGAGATTCACCTACCAGCAGGACAAAGACCCTAAACATACAGCCAGAGCTACAATGGAATGATTTAGAATAAAGCATATTCATGTGTTAGAATGGCTCAAAGTCCACACCTAAATCCAGTTGAGAATCTGTGGCAAGACTTGAAAATTGCTGTTCACAGATGCTCTCCATCCAATCTGACAGAGCTTGAGTTATTTTGCAAAGAAGAATTGGCAAAAAATTCACTCTAGATGTGCAAAGCTGGTAGAGATATCCCCCAAAAAAACTTGCAGCTGTAATTGCAGCAAAAGGTGGTTCTACAAAGTATTGACACAGGGGGGCAGAATACAAATGCACACCATACTTTTCAGATATTTATTTGTAAAAAAATTTGAAAACCATTTATCTATTTCCTTCCACTTCACAATTATGTGCCACTTTGTGTTGGTCTATTACATAAAATCCCAATAAAATACAATAAGTTTTTGGTTGTAACATGACAAAATGTGGAAAAGTTCAAGGAATATGAATACTTTTTCAAGGCACTGTATATATATATTATCTCACAAAAGTGAGTACACCCCTCACATTTTTGTAAATATTTTATTATATCTTTTCATGTGACAACACTGGAGAATCTCATAAGCAATGGAGCTCTATCTCTAACCTTAATAACCAGTTTTTGCCAATTGAACAAGTGGGCAAACATTAAACATCCATAATGGGAGAAAATCTCACCTACGCTCAAATAGTCTCTTATTTCCAAAAACATAAGTTACCTACCACAGTAATACCCAGAAAGGCGTGATCCTTTCGGACAGATGCTGACCCTTCTACTAATGGTATTTCATTGTTTTATACCCTCCTTAATTGTAAGACCCTGTTTGTCAGAACCCCGTCCATGTTGAGTTGGGAAAAAGATCTCCATAGCACCTTTTCTGAATCACAATGGACAAAAAACATTCAACGTAACTATAAATTCACCAAGAATGTTACTGGGAAATATAACAAAAAAATTATCTACAGGTGTTGGAGAGGGTGTTCACAGGAGGGCACATTGTATAATGCATTGTGGAAATGCCCAAACATTAAAAGCTTCTGGAATTCAGTTTTTAGACTTATCTCCTCTATCTTGGGATGTATATGTAGCGCACTACCCCCATAGGAGCTGCTGGTAGTTCATTCCTTTCTGTAGTGTGGCTCTGTTACCCTCTTCCTTGCACAGATTGACACAGCAGACAGTCCAGTAAACTTTATTCTTTTCCAGCACTTATTGCAGTACTGTGATACAGAGTCACTCTGAATAACTCTTACAGATTTGGCATTAAGTAAAGTAAGTCCTGAGAATCCATAGTCCAGATCATATAGAGCCACTCTTAATAACTCTTAACCTGCACTTGTTTCCAGTTACACTTGGCAGCTTTCCTTCCTCCTGTTTGTTGCTACTTCCTGACTGGAAAGCACTTCCAAGTATCCCCAAAGAACGTTACTCTGAATAAAGTTCTTTTTTGCCGACTGATTGGATTTCTCCGGGGTATTAATTCTTGAAGGCCCAACTCCCTGCACACTTTTTTATTGACCCGCACTCCAACATTCTTTTGGGGTATTGATTCTCTAAGGCCGAAGACCTGCACCTCCTCCTCCATGACCTGCACTTTAACACCTTTAAGTTTCTTGAAAGTACTGTTTCTCTGGGTTTCCACTCACTTGTACTCCTGAGTGTTAATTCTTTAAAGCCAAATGCCTGCACAGTCCTCTTCATTGACCCGCTCTCCAACACTCTTTTGAGGTACTGATTCTCTAAGGCCGAAGACCTGCACCTCCTTCTCCATGACCCGCACTTTAACAATCACTTGTTCTCCTGATCAATCGTCCATGTTTGCCATGGAGGGTCGATCACCCAGTCTTCCTCCTGTTAGTAATAGCAACTTCCTTCTGTTTGCTCCTCCATCTCTCCTCCCTGCATGGCACGTTCCCCCTCCCCAGAGGGGAGAGCGCCCGAGCTGCATCAGCCCCTACATGCTGTCTTCTTCTCTTCCTCCAAATCTAGAACCCCCAGGAGCATGTGACCTTTGCTTTTATAGCAGTCCCGCCTCTTCCCAAGCAAAAACAATGATTGGTTCAGAGAGGTCTCCAAAAACTACCTGCCACTCTTCTCCTTCAGTCCACCCACTTTCCAGAACATTTCAGGGAAAGTGATGGAAATCTTACAGGGCAGAGTGTAAGTGGCCACACCTTCCTCTATTCTAGGAAACCTCCCAACCACATTAACCAACCAGCTTACACCAACAGGGTAAAACACTGTCAATTTTACCTGACACTAATCCTAACTGACTACTTTAGTACACACCTAAGTAGGTGGGTGCAACATATACAAAAACCTGACCCAAATATAGCATTGGTGAGCATCAAAGTAGCAGCAGCATTACTGGGGGGGGGGCGGAGGGGCCCCATAACATTTTACTGTGCCCCCATGTACCCCTCCAATTAAAAGGGGAGTATTTATACAGTATCTCACAAAAGTGAGTACACCCCCCACATTTTTGTAAATATTTTATTATATCATTTCATGTGACAACACAGAAGAAATCACTCTTTTGCCCCGTACACACGATTGGAAATTCGGCCAGCAAAAGACCGATGAGAGCTTTTGGTTGGAAAATGGGACCGTGTGTATGCTCCATTGGATTTTTGCTCGTGGAATTCCATTTTCCATCTTCATTTTCTCGGCTCATCGTAGTGTTGTACGCCACTGCGTTCTTGACAGTTGAAAGTTCAGCAAACTTTTGTGTGACCGTGTATATGCAAGCCAAGCTTGAGCGGAATTCCATTGGAAAAACCATCCAAGATTTGTGTACGTGGCATTTGTTTCAATGTAAAGTAGTGAGTGTACAGCTTATATAACCGTGTACATTTGTTGTCCCCTCAAAATAACTTAACACACAGCCATTAAAGTCTAAATCGCTGGCAACAAAAATGAGTACACCTCTAAGTAAAAATGTCCATATTGGGCCCAATTAGCCATTGGACCTAATTAGCCAATTCCCCTCCCTGGTGTCATGTGACACGTTAGTGTTACAAGGTCTTAGGTGTGAATGGGGAGCAGGTGTGTTAAATTTGGTGTTATTGCTCTACTTTCTCATACTGGTCACTGGGAGTTCAACATGGCACCTCATGGCAAAGAACTCTCTGAGGATCTGAAAAAAAAAGAAATTTTGTTCTACATTAAGATGGCCTAGGCTATAAGAAGATTGCCAAGACCTTGAAACTGAGCTGTACCATGGTGGCCAAGACCATACAGCGGTTCCACTCAGAACAGGCCTTGCCATGGTCAACCAAAGAAGTTGAGTGCACATGCTCAGCGTCATATCCAGAGGTTATCTTTGGGAAATAGCCATATGAGTGCTGCCAGCATTGCTGCAGAGGTTGAAGGGGTGGGGTTGTCAGCCTGCCAGTGCTCAGACCATATGCTGCACACTGCATCAAATTGGTCTACATGGCTTTCATCCCACAAGGAAGCCTCTTCTAAAGATGATGCACAAGAAAGCCCGCAAACAGTTTGCCGAAGACAAGCAAACTAAGGACATGGATTACTGGAACCATATCCTGTGGTCTGATGAGACCAAGATAAACTTATTTGGTTCAGATGGTGTCAAGCATGTGTCGTTGCAACCAGGTGAGGCGTACAAAGACAAGTGTGTCTTGTCTATCGTCAAGCATGGTGGTGGGAATGTCATGGTCTGGGGGCTGCATGAGTGTTGCCATCACTGGGGAGCTACAGTCCATTGAAGGAATCATGAATGCCAACATGTACTGTGACATACTGAAGCAGAGCATGATCCCCTCCCTTCGGAGACTGGGTCACAGGGCAGTATTCCAACATGATACCGACCCCAAACACATCTCCAAGATGACCACTGCCTTGCTAAAGAAGCTGAGGGTAAAGGTGATGGACTGGCCAAGCATGTCTCCAGACCTAAACCTATTGAGCATTTGTGGAGCATCCTCAAACGGAAGGTAGAGGAGCGCAAGGTCTCTAACATCCACCAACTCCATGATGTTATCATGGAGGAGTGGAAGAGGACCCCAGCGGCAACCTGTGAAGCTCTGGTGAACTCCATGCCCATGAGGGTTAAGGCAGTGCTGGAAAATAATGGTGGCCACACAAAATATTGACACTTTGGGCCCAATTTGGACATTTTCACTTAGGGGTGTACTCACTTTTGTTGCCAGCTGTTTAGACATTAATGGCTGTGTGTTGATTTATTTTGAGGGGACAGCAAATTTACACTGTTATACAAGCTGTACACTCACTACTTTACATTGTAACAAAGTGTCATTTCTTCAGTGTTGCCACATGAAAAGATATTAGAAAATATTTACAAAATTGTGAGGGGTGTACTCACTTTTGTGAAATACTATATATAAATGTCAGGTTTCTGTGATGTGAAAAAATTAGACAAAGATAAACCATTTCAGAACTTTTTTTCACCTTTAATGTGACCTATAAACCGAACAACTCAATTGAATAACAAACTGAAATCTTTTAGGTGGAGGGAAGTAAAAATAAAAACTAAAATAATGTGGTTGCATAAATGTGCACACCTTCTTATAACTGGGCATGTAGCTGTAGTGTTCAGAATTAAGCAATCACATTCAAACTCATGTTAAATAGGGGTCAGTACTAGGGATGAGCTTCGTGTTCGAGTCGAACCCATGTTCGACTCGAACATCGGCTGTTCGCCCGTTCGCCGAATTGCGAACGATATGGGCCGTTCGCGCTAAATTCGTGTGGCGCGTCACGGCCCATAATTCACTGCGGCATCGCAGTGCATTGCTGGCTGATGATTGGCCAAGCATGCACTATGACCCGCATGCTTGGCCAATCACAGCGCCGTCAGTAGAGAGAGCTGTAATTGGCCAAAGCCAGGGTGGCTTTGGCCAATTATGGCTCAGGGGATTTAGAACACACCCCACACTATATAAGGCCGCCTGCACGGCGGCCCTGTGTAGTGTGTGTTTCGGTGTGCTGAGAGATAGAGAGAGAGAGAGACAGTGTCATTTGATTTGAGTTAGATAGATTAGGCAGAACAGTCAGTCAGTTAGCTGCACTTACAGTGTATTGTGTATATATATGCATCCCAGGTGTTGCATATATATATATACACTGTATTCAGTTTAGCTAGATCCGTTCCTGTTATCTTCTATCTAGACTATTTACATTTAATGCAGTGCGTCCTGCTCACAGTGTTCAGCTAGATCCGTTCCTGCTATTTACATTTAGTGCAGTGCGTCCTGCTCACAGTGTTCAGCTAGATCCGTTCCTGTTATCTTCTAGACTATTTACATTTAGTGCAGTGCGTCCTGCTCACAGTGTTCAGCTAGATCCGTTCCTGCAATTTACATTTAGTGCAGTGCGTCCTGCTCACAGTGTTCAGCTAGATCCGTTCCTGCTATTTACATTTAGTGCAGTGCGTCCTGCTCACAGTGTTCAGCTAGATCCGTTCCTGCTATTTACATTTAGTGCAGTGCGTCCTGCTCACAGTGTTCAGCTAGATCCGTTCCTGTTATTTACATTTAGTGCAGTGCGTCCTGCTCACAGTGTTCAGCTAGATCCGTTCCTGCTATTTACATTTAGTGCAGTGCGTCCTGCTCACAGTGTTCAGCTAGATCCGTTCCTGCTATTTACATTTAGTGCAGTGCGTCCTGCTCACAGTGTTCAGCTAGATCCGTTCCTGCTATTTACATTTAGTGCAGTGCGTCCTGCTCACAGTGTTCAGCTAGATCCGTTCCTGTTATCTTCTAGACTATTTACATTTAGTGCAGTGCGTCCTGCTCACAGTGTTCAGCTAGATCCGTTCCTGTTATTTACATTTAGTGCAGTGCGTCCTGCTCACAGTGTTCAGCTAGATCCGTTCCTGCTATTTACATTTAGTGCAGTGCGTCCTGCTCACAGTGTTCAGCTAGAGCCGTTCCTGCTATTTACATTTAGTGCAGTGCGTCCTGCTCACAGTGTTCAGCTAGATCCGTTCCTGTTATCTTCTAGACTATTTACATTTAGTGCAGTGCGTCCTGCTCACAGTGTTCAGCTAGATCCGTTCCTGCTATTTACATTTAGTGCAGTGCGTCCTGCTCACAGTGTTCAGCTAGATCCGTTCCTGTTATCTTCTAGACTATTTACATTTAGTGCAGTGCGTCCTGCTCACAGTGTTCAGCTAGATCCGTTCCTGTTATCTTCTAGACTATTTACATTTAGTGCAGTGTGTCCTGCTCACAGTGTTCAGCTAGATCCGTTCCTGTTATCTTCTAGACTATTTACATTTAGTGCAGTGCGTCCTGCTCACAGTGTTCAGCTAGATCCGTTCCTGTTATCTTCTAGACTATTTACATTTAGTGCAGTGCGTCCTGCTCACAGTGTTCAGCTAGATCCGTTCCTGTTATCTTCTAGACTATTTACATTTAGTGCAGTGCGTCCTGCTCACAGTGTTCAGCTAGATCCGTTCCTGTTATCTTCCTACTGACAGGCAGGCTTGTCTGGTTACAGTATATAAAGCTACCTGAAGAAAATTACAGGTGTTCTATTTGATCCTATTAGTACCACAGTCAGGCAGCTAGACTATTTACATTTAGTACGGTGCGTCCTGCTCACAGTGTTCAGCTAGATCCGTTCCTGTTATCTTCCTACTGACAGGCAGGCTTGTCTGGTTACAGTATATAAAGCTACCTGAAGAAAATTACAGGTGTTCTATTTGATCCTATTAGTACCACGGTCAGGCAGCTAGACTATTTACATTTAGTACAGTGCGTCCTGCTCACAGTGTACAGCTAGATCCGTTCCTGTTATCTTCCTACTGACAGGCAGGCTTGTCTGGTTACAGTATATAAAGCTACCTGAAGAAAATTACAGGTGTTCTATCCCAGCTTAGTGCAGCTACAGGCCATTAGTATGTCTGGAAGGCCAAGAAGGAGAGGCAGACAGTCACAAGCCAATAAGAGAGGGCAAGCAGGCTCTGTGTCTAGTGCTGGTCGTGGAGACGGTGCATCCTCATCAGCACGTGGCCATGGGACACGCTTGTCCTTTTTTTCGGCAGCTGGCCGTGTTGAGCCGCAACATGCGGAAGACTTGGTCGAGTGGATGACCAAGCCGTCCTCATCCTCCTCATCCTCTCTCACCCATGCCCAGGGTGCTTTGTCTGGCAAAGCAGCGGCCTCTTCCCTCAGCTCAATGTCATCAGTGACTCCTTCCCTAGCTCCACCATGTCCTCATGAGGATTCCCTCGAACTGTTTGACCACAGTGTTGGGTACATGCTCCAGGAGGATGCCCAGCGTTTGGAAGGCTCTGATGACGATACTGAGCTCGATGAAGGCAGTAACATGAGCACGGACAGAGGGGGTGCCCAAGAAGGACAGCAATCTGGCAGTCATGCTCCCCCTGCTGCAGCATACTGCCAGGTTTGCTCCAGTGATGAGGAGGGAGGGGATGATGAGGTCACTGACTCAACGTGGGTGCCTGATAGGAGAGAGGAGGAGGAGGAGGAGGAGGAGGAGGAGGCGGCGGCACATCACCAACGAGGCAGGATGCCCTCCAGGGGCCAGCCTAAGGGCAGCACATTGACTGCATCACACCCCAAAGCTCCACATGTGCAGGGCGCTGCAGTCTCTGCGCGTTATTCAAAAAGTTCTTTGGTGTGGGCCTTTTTTGAGACGAGTGCATCAGATCGCACCGCTGCTATTTGCAACATATGTCTCAAGCGTATCTCGCGTGGCCAAAACATCTCCCGCTTGGGTACCACATGCTTGACCAGACATATGTTGACCTGCCATGCAGTTCGTTGGCAAGCGTATCTAAAAGACCCACACCAAAGAACAAAGAGGATCTCTCCTTGCTCCTCATCAGCTGAGATTTCCAACCCCACTAGACCTTCAGTCCTCTCTGAGACCTGCAGTGAGAGGAATGAAGGTGTAGAATTAGGTGTGTCACAGCCAAGTACTTGTGGGCAATCTGCTTTTGGTACACCGACGTCAGATTGTACCAGGCAAATTTCCCTGCCCCAGCTGCTGCACCGCCGAAAGAAGTTTGCTCCCAGCCATCCACATGCCCAGCGGTTGAATGCTAGCTTGGCAAAATTGCTAGCACTTCAACTGCTGCCTTTTCAGTTGGTAGACTCTGCCCCCTTCCGTGAGTTTGTGGAATGTGCGGTTCCTCAGTGGCAGGTACCCAAACGCCACTTTTTCTCACGGAAGGCGATTCCGGCTCTCTACCGGCATGTGGAAGGCAATGTCCATGCCTCGCTGGACAGGGCGGTCAGCGGTAAGGTGCATATTACCGCTGACTCATGGTCCAGCAGGCATGGACAGGGACGTTACCTAAGTTTCACGGCCCATTGGGTGACTCTGCTGGCAGCTGGGAAGGATGCAGGACAAGGTGCAGTAGTGTTGGAGGTTGTTCCGCCACCACGCCTCCAAAATGCTGATTGTGACACACCTCTCTCCTCCACCCCCTCCTCTTCTTCTTCCTCCATGGCCTCTTCCTCGGAACCAGCGGTGCTCCGTAGGCGTTCAAGGGGCTACGCAAGTACGCAGGCCAAAAGATGCCATGCGGTGCTTGAGCTGGTGTGCTTGGGGGACAGGAGCCACACTGGGGCAGAGGTTCTGTCAGCTCTGCAGGGGCAGGTTCAGAGGTGGTTGACGCCACGCCAACTTAAGGCAGGAATGGTGGTTTGCGACAATGGCACCAACCTCCTCTCTGCCCTCCGACAGGGACAAATGACCCATGTGCCCTGTTTGGCTCACGTCCTTAACTTGGTGGTGCAGCGGTTCTTGGGCAGGTACCCGGGCTTACAGGATGTCCTGAGGCAGGCCAGGAAAGTCTGTGTGCATTTCCGCCGGTCATATAATGCCAGTGCTCGGCTGACGGACCTCCAAAAGGAGTTTAACCTGCCCAAGAACCGCCTAATCTGTGACATGCCCACCAGGTGGAACTCAACGTTGGCCATGCTGCAGCGGCTGCACACGCAGCAGAGGGCCATCAATGAGTACCTGTGCGACTATGGCACCAGGACAGGGTCAGGGGAGCTTGTTTTTTTTTCCCCACGCCAGTGGGCCATGATCTGGGATGCATGCACTGTCCTGTCACCATTCGAGGAGGCCACGAGGATGGTGAGCAGTGACAGTGCATGCATCAGTGACACTGTCCCCCTTGTCCACCTGTTGGAGCACACGCTGCGTGGAATAATGGACAGGGCACTTGAGGCAGAACAGAGGCAGGAAGAGGAGGACTTCCTTAGCTCTCAAGGCCCCCTTTATCCAGACAGTGTTCCTGCGTGCCCGCCGATCACACAGGAAGAGGACGAGGAGGAAGAGGAGGAGGAGGAGGAGGAAGATTGTGTCAGTATGGAGGTGGAGCCTGGCACTCAGCATCAGCAGCAGTCTTTAAGGGATCAGTCCCAAGAAACACATGGACTTGTACGTGGCTGGGAGGAGGTGGCTGCGGACCATGTCGTTCTTAGTGACCCAGAGGACTCCGGACCGAATGCCTCAGCAAACCTACGCTGCATGGCCTCCCTGATCCTGCAAAGCCTGCGTAAGGATCCTCGTATTCGTGGTATCAAGGAGAAGGACCAATACTGGCTGGCAACCCTCCTTGATCCACGTTACAAGGGTAAGGTTGCGGACCTTATCTTGCCATCGCAGAGGGAGCAGAGGATGAAACATCTTCGGGAGGCCTTGCAGAAAGGTCTGTGCAACGCGTTCCCAGAGACTGGGAGGTTACAAACTCCTGTTTCTGGACAACGTGTTGCTGAGGCTTCGGTCAGTCAAAGAAGGAGCGGTGGAGAAGGTGGCCGTCTGACCGATGCGTTCAGACAATTTTTTGGTCCGCAGCCCCAAGGTATGATCGGTTCCAGCAACCATCGCCAGCGTCTGTTTTACATGGTGCAGGAATACCTAGGGGCAAGATCAGACTTGGACACCTTTCCCACCGAAAATCCTCTGGGTTACTGGGTCTTGAGGATGGATCACTGGCCAGAGCTTGCACAGTATGCAATTGAGCTACTGGCCTGTCCTGCATCCAGCGTTCTTTCGGAACGCACATTCAGTGCTGCTGGAGGCGTGGTAACCGATCACAGGGTGCGTCTGTCCACCGACTCGGTTGATCGGCTGACCTTCATAAAAATGAATGAGTCTTGGATCACCACCAGCTACCAAGCACCTGATGCTGATGTAACCGAGTAATTTTTTTTTAAATCTCAGATCCCTTCAAAGACTGCCTATGCTGATGCTGAGTGACTATCCCTGAGTAATTATCCTCTTCCTCCTCAATCATCACGCTGATAGCTTGTAAGAACATTTTTGGTTCTGGGCGCCACCACCAGTGCCTAAGGCACAATTTTTCAGCCCCTGTTTAACAGGGGCGTGTAATTACAATTTTTGATGTAATACTTTGCAGCAGGGCTCGTTCCTGCATTCCAGCTAGAGTGTCTGTGAGGGGTTGCAGTGTTGTGGCACCAGCACCAGTGCCTAAGGCCCAATTTTTCTGCCCCTGTCTAACAGGGGCGTGTAATTACAATTTTTGATGCAATACTTTGCAGCAGGGCTCGTTCCTGCGTTCCAACTAGAGTGTCTGTGAGGGGTTGCAGTGTTGTGGCACCAGCACCAGCACCAGTGCCTAAGGCCTAATTTTTCAGCTCCTGTTCAACAGGGGCATGTAATTACAATTCTTGATCTAATATTTCACAGCAGGGCCCTGTGAGGGCTTACAGTGTTGTGGCCACAGCAACACCTAAGGCCCAAATTTCTGCTGAGTATATAGGGCAGGACCCTACTTTCAAACATCTAACTTACAAACGACTCCTACTTGCAAACGGAAGGAGACAACAGGAAGTGAGATGAAATCTACCCCTAGGAAGGGAAATTCTCTCCTGTAAGAGTTAATATGGGAAAACAATTTCTCCTTTCCACTGATGCTTTCCAATCCTTGTTCCACAAAAAAACCCAAATTTTCAAAAAACATTTTTCATTGGGACAAAAAAGTGAGGTGAAATCTTCTGAAGAGGAGGAAAGACAGCAAAACAAATGTCACAAGGGTGATAACCCTTCCCTATGTTTTCCAAAAAGCTTAGAAAAGATTTTTTGGCTGGAGCTAAACACGTTAAAAATGTTCAAAATTACAAACAGATTCTACTTAACAACAAACCTACAGTCCCTGTCTTGTTTGCACCGCCTGTATACTGCTGTTCAGAGTATATAGGGCCTGGTGGCCCCACACCTTTCCTTATTTTAATTTGGGTGCGGGGTTCCCCTTAATATCCATACAAGACCCAAAGGGCCTGGTAATGGACTGGGGGGTACCCATGCCGTTTGTCTCACTGATTTTCATCCATATTGCCATGACCCGACATGACATTAAACCCGCAAGCAGTTTTAAATGAGATTTTTTCCTTTAAAAATGACATCTGGTGCAGGGACTGTTCTAAACATGGGAAACACGCGTCACTTTACAGGCATACTATAGACACCCCCCAGGTACGATATTTAAAGGAATATTTCACTTTTTTTTTTTTACTTTAAGCATCATTAAAATCACTGCTCCCGAAAAAACGGCCGTTTTTAAAAGTTTTTTTTGCATTGATACATGTCCCCTGGGGTAGGACCCGGGTCCCCAAACCCTTTTTAGGACAATACCATGCAAATTAGCCTTTAAAATGAGCACTTTTGATTTCGAACGTTCGAGTCCCATAGACGTCAATGGGGTTCTAACGTTCGTGCGAACTTTCGGTCCGTTCGCGGGTTCTGGTGCGAACCGAACCGGGGGGTGTTCGGCTCATCCCTAGTCAGTACACACCTGACATCATTTAAAGTGCCTCTGCTTAACCCTAAATAAAGTTTAGTTGTTCTAGTAGGTCTTTCCTGACATTTTCTTAGTCACACAGCAAAAGCCATGGTCTGCAGAGAGCTTCCAAAGCATCAGAGGGATCTCATTGTTAAAGCTATCAGTCAGGAGAAGGGTACAAAAGAATTTATAAGGCATTAGATATACCATGGAACACAGTGAAGTCATCATCAAGTGGAGAAAATATGGCTCAACTGTGACATTACAAAGAACTGGACGTCCCTCCAAAATTGATAAAAAGATAAAAAGAAGAAAAGTGGTCAGCACTGGCCAAGAGGCCTACAGTAAAATTAAAAGTGCTGCAGGAATATCTGGCAAGTACTGGCTGTGGTAAATGTGACAACAATCTATCGTATTCTTCATATGTCTGGGCTATGGGCAAGACGGGAGCCTTTTATTTCCAAGAAAAAACGTCCAAACCCGGCTAAATTTAGCAAAAAACACATCTGAAGTCTCTCAAAAGCATGTGGGAAAATGTGTTATGGTCTGATGAAACCAAGGTTGAACTTTTTGGCCATAATTCCAAAAGATATGTTTGGTGCAAAAACAACACTACACATCACCAAAAGAACACCATACCCACATTGAAGCATGGTGGTGGCAGCATCATGCTTTGGGGCTGTTTTTCTTCAGCTGGAACAAGGGCCTTGGGCAAGGTAGAGGGAATTATGAACAGTTCTAAATACCAGTCAATATTGGCACAAAACCTTCAGGCTTCTACTAGAAACCTGAACCTGAAGAGGAATGTCATCTTTCAGCATGACAACTACCCAAACCATACATCCAAATCAACAAAGGCATGATGTCACCTGAAGGAGACTAAAGTTTTTGAATGGCCCAGCCAGAGCCCAGACCTGAATCCCATTGAAAATCTGTGGGGTGACCTGAGGAGGGCTGTGCACAGGAGATTCCTTCACCATATGATAGATTTGGAGTGTTTTTGCAAAGAAGAGTGGGCAGATATTGCCAAGTCAAGATGTGCCATACTGATAGACTCATATCCAAAAAGACTGAGTGCTGTAATAAAATCAAAGGGTGATTCAACAAAGTATTCGTTTAATGCCGCATACACACTGTCAGACTTGCCAATGGGACAAGCTCCATCGGCATTTCCGACGGAAAAATTTAGAACATGTTCTCTATCTAAGTCCGTCGGAAATGCCGACAGAAAAAGTCCGATGGGGCATACAAGCTGTCGGATTATCTGACCAAGAGCTCCCATCTGACTTTTTCTGTCGGAAATTCCGACCATGTGTACGCAGCATTAGGGTGTGCACACTTATGCAACCATATTTTTATTTTTTTTATTTTTACTTCCCTCCACCTAAAAGATTTCAATTTGTTGTTCAACTGAGCTGTACAGTTTATAGGTCACATTGAAGGTGAAAACAGTTCTGAAATTATTTATCTTTGTCTCTTTTTTGACCTTACAGAAACCCGACATTTTACCAGGGGATATACAGTATTTCACAAAAGTGAGTACACCCCTCACACACACAATTGCATTTTATAGTTGCCCCCCCTACTTTTGTCTCTGTACCCCCATTTGCCCACCCTAAATATGAAAGCTGGAATATGGAAGAACAACATAGCGCCCAATATAGGTGAAGTCATGAAGCGAGTTGACTTAGGCAGTTCATACATGTTCCGAACAAATTTTCTTTTCAAAACCAGAAATTTTGTGTGTTTTTTGATCCGATGATGCCACCATTTATTTTCTAAATTCGACCAACCAAGCCTTCAATTTCACCTCATGTTGCTATAGAAAATAATTTTTGTGGCCGGGAATCTTCTTTTCTTTCTGGGAAATCTCTTTTCTTGCACTCACGTGCACTCCTTTTTCTATTATATTTCTCACACGATTCTCCCTTCATTAGAAAATTAGCTTTTTTCTATACGTTTTTCAAAAAATTTCCAACATGCCCGATTACTTAAATTTGACTGCCGCACAAAAATCGATTGTTGCTGCAGTCCACTAATGGTGCAAAATTCAAATGAAAATTCTTAGATAAGATTTTTGAAAAAAAATTATTTTGCAATTCAACCTACGTATGGCCAGTAGGGATGAGCTTCGTGTTCGAGTCGAACCCATGTTCGACTCGAACATCGGCTGTTCGATCGTTCGCCGAATTGCGAACGTTATGGGCCGTTCGCGCTAAATTCGTGTGGCGCGTCACGGCCCATAATTCACTGCGGCATCGCAGTGCATTGCTGGCTGATGATTGGCCAAGCATGCACTATGACCCGCATGCTTGGCCAATCACAGCGCTGTCAGTAGAGAGAGCTGTAATTGGCCAAAGCCAGGGTGGCTTTGGCCAATTATGGCTCAGGGGATTTAGTACACACCCCACACTATATAAGGCCGCCTGCACGGCGGCCCTGTGTAGTGTGTGTTCCGGTGTGCTGAGAGATAGAGAGAGAGAGAGACAGTGTCATTTGATTTGAGTTAGATAGATTAGGCAGAACAGTCAGTCAGTTAGCTGCACTTACAGTGTATTGTGTATATATATGCATCCCAGGTGTTGCATATATATATATACACTGTATTCAGTTTAGCTAGATCCGTTCCTGTTATCTTCTATCTAGACTATTTACATTTAATGCAGTGCGTCCTGCTCACAGTGTTCAGCTAGATCCGTTCCTGCTATTTACATTTAGTGCAGTGCGTCCTGCTCACAGTGTTCAGCTAGATCCGTTCCTGTTATCTTCTAGACTATTTACATTTAGTGCAGTGCGTCCTGCTCACAGTGTTCAGCTAGATCCGTTCCTGCAATTTACATTTAGTGCAGTGCGTCCTGCTCACAGTGTTCAGCTAGATCCGTTCCTGCTATTTACATTTAGTGCAGTGCGTCCTGCTCACAGTGTTCAGCTAGATCCGTTCCTGCTATTTACATTTAGTGCAGTGCGTCCTGCTCACAGTGTTCAGCTAGATCCGTTCCTGCTATTTACATTTAGTGCAGTGCGTCCTGCTCACAGTGTTCAGCTAGATCCGTTCCTGTTATCTTCTAGACTATTTACATTTAGTGCAGTGCGTCCTGCTCACAGTGTTCAGCTAGATCCGTTCCTGCAATTTACATTTAGTGCAGTGCGTCCTGCTCACAGTGTTCAGCTAGATCCGTTCCTGCTATTTACATTTAGTGCAGTGCGTCCTGCTCACAGTGTTCAGCTAGATCCGTTCCTGCTATTTACATTTAGTGCAGTGCGTCCTGCTCACAGTGTTCAGCTAGATCCGTTCCTGCTATTTACATTTAGTGCAGTGCGTCCTGCTCACAGTGTTCAGCTAGATCCGTTCCTGCTATTTACATTTAGTGCAGTGCGTCCTGCGCACAGTGTTCAGCTAGAGCCGTTCCTGCTATTTACATTTAGTGCAGTGCGTCCTGCTCACAGTGTTCAGCTAGATCCGTTCCTGTTATCTTCTAGACTATTTACATTTAGTGCAGTGCGTCCTGCTCACAGTGTTCAGCTAGATCCGTTCCTGCTATTTACATTTAGTGCAGTGCGTCCTGCTCACAGTGTTCAGCTAGATCCGTTCCTGTTATCTTCTAGACTATTTACATTTAGTGCAGTGCGTCCTGCTCACAGTGTTCAGCTAGATCCGTTCCTGTTATCTTCTAGACTATTTACATTTAGTGCAGTGCGTCCTGCTCACAGTGTTCAGCTAGATCCGTTCCTGCTATTTACATTTAGTGCAGTGCGTCCTGCTCACAGTGTTCAGCTAGATCCGTTCCTGTTAAATTCCTACTGACCGGCAGGCTTGTCTGGTTACAGTATATAAAGCTACCTGAAGAAAATTACAGGTGTTCTATTTGATCCTATTAGTACCACGGTCAGGCAGCTAGACTATTTACATTTAGTACAGTGCGTCCTGCTCACAGTGTTCAGCTAGATCCGTTCCTGTTATCTTCCTACTGACAGGCAGGCTTGTCTGGTTACAGTATATAAAGCTACCTGAAGAAAATTACAGGTGTTCTATTTGATCCTATTAGTACCACGGTCAGGCAGCTAGACTATTTACATTTAGTACAGTGCGTCCTGCTCACAGTGTACAGCTAGATCCGTTCCTGTTATCTTCCTACTGACAGGCAGGCTTGTCTGGTTACAGTATATAAAGCTACCTGAAGAAAATTACAGGTGTTCTATTTGATCCTATTAGTACCACGGTCAGGCAGCTAGACTATTTACATTTAGTACAGTGCGTCCTGCTCACAGTGTTCAGCTAGATCCGTTCCTGTTATCTTCCTACTGACAGGCAGGCTTGTCTGGTTACAGTATATAAAGCTACTTGAAGAAAATTACAGGTGTTCTATCCCAGCTTAGTGCAGCTACAGGCCATTAGTATGTCTGGAAGGCCAAGAAGGAGAGGCAGACAGTCACAAGCCAATAAGAGAGGGCAAGCAGGCTCTGTGTCTAGTGCTGGTCATCCTCATCAGCACGTGGCCATGGGACACGCTTGGCCTTTTTTTCAGCAGCTGGCCATGTTGAGCCGCAACATGCGGAAGACTTGGTCGAGTGGATGACCAAGCCGTCCTCATCCTCCTCATCCTCTCTCACCCATGCCCAGGGTGCTTTGTCTGGCAAAGCAGCGGCCTCTTCCCTCAGCTCAATGTCATCAGTGACTCCTTCCCTAGCTCCACCATGTCCTCATGAGGATTCCCTCGAACTGTTTGACCACAGTGTTGGGTACATGCTCCAGGAGGATGCCCAGCGTTTGGAAGGCTCTGATGACGATACTGAGCTCGATGAAGGCAGTAACATGAGCGCGGACAGAGGGGGTGCCCAAGAAGGACAGCAATCTGGCAGTCATGCTCCCCCTGCTGCAGCATACTGCCAGGTTTGCTCCAGTGATGAGGAGGGAGGGGATGATGAGGTCACTGACTCAACGTGGGTGCCTGATAGGAGAGAGGAGGAGGAGGAGGAGGAGGAGGAGGAGGAGGCGGCAGCACATCACCAACGAGGCAGGATGCCCTCCAGGGGCCAGCCTAAGGGCAGCACATTGACTGCATCACACCCCAAAGCTCCACATGTGCAGGGCGCTGCAGTCTCTGCGCGTTATTCAAAAAGTTCTTTGGTGTGGGCCTTTTTTGAGACGAGTGCATCAGATCGCACCGCTGCTATTTGCAACATATGTCTCAAGCGTATCTCGCGTGGCCAAAATATCTCCCGCTTGGGTACCACATGCTTGACCAGACATATGTTGACCTGCCATGCAGTTCGTTGGCAAGCGTATCTAAAAGACCCACACCAAAGAACAAAGAGGATCTCTCCTTGCTCCTCATCAGCTGAGATTTCCAACCCCACTAGACCTTCAGTCCTCTCTGAGACCTGCAGTGAGAGGAATGAAGGTGTAGAATTAGGTGTGTCACAGCCAAGTACTTGTGGGCAATCTGCTTTTGGTACACCGACGTCAGATTGTACCAGGCAAATTTCCCTGCCCCAGCTGCTGCACCGCCGAAAGAAGTTTGCTCCCAGCCATCCACATGCCCAGCGGTTGAATGCTAGCTTGGCAAAATTGCTAGCACTTCAACTGCTGCCTTTTCAGTTGGTAGACTCTGCCCCCTTCCGTGAGTTTGTGGAATGTGCGGTTCCTCAGTGGCAGGTACCCAAACGCCACTTTTTCTCACGGAAGGCGATTCCGGCTCTCTACCGGCATGTGGAAGGCAATGTCCATGCCTCGCTGGACAGGGCGGTCAGCGGTAAGGTGCATATTACCGCTGACTCATGGTCCAGCAGGCATGGACAGGGACGTTACCTAAGTTTCACGGCGCATTGGGTGACTCTGCTGGCAGCTGGGAAGGATGCAGGACAAGGTGCAGTACTGTTGGAGGTTGTTCCGCCACCACGCCTCCAAAATGCTGATTGTGACACACCTCTCTCCTCCACCCCCTCCTCTTCTTCTTCCTCCATGGCCTCTTCCTCGGAACCAGCGGTGCTCCGTAGGCGTTCAAGGGGCTACGCAAGTACGCAGGCCAAAAGATGCCATGCGGTGCTTGAGCTGGTGTGCTTGGGGGACAGGAGCCACACTGGGGCAGAGGTTCTGTCAGCTCTGCAGGGGCAGGTTCAGAGGTGGTTGACGCCACGCCAACTTAAGGCAGGAATGGTGGTTTGCGACAATGGCACCAACCTCCTCTCTGCCCTCCGACAGGGACAAATGACCCATGTGCCCTGTTTGGCTCACGTCCTTAACTTGGTGGTGCAGCGGTTCTTGGGCAGGTACCCGGGCTTACAGGATGTCCTGAGGCAGGCCAGGAAAGTCTGTGTGCATTTCCGCCGGTCATATAATGCCAGTGCTCGGCTGACGGACCTCCAAAAGGAGTTTAACCTGCCCAAGAACCGCCTAATCTGTGACATGCCCACCAGGTGGAACTCAACGTTGGCCATGCTGCAGCGGCTGCACACGCAGCAGAGGGCCATCAATGAGTACCTGTGCGACTATGGCACCAGGACAGGGTCAGGGGAGCTTGGTTTTTTTTCCCCACGCCAGTGGGCCATGATCAGGGATGCATGCACTGTCCTGTCACCATTCGAGGAGGCCACGAGGATGGTGAGCAGTGACAGTGCATGCATCAGTGACACTGTCCCCCTTGTCCACCTGTTGGAGCACACGCTGCGTGGAATAATGGACAGGGCACTTGAGGCAGAACAGAGGCAGGAAGAGGAGGACTTCCTTAGCTCTCAAGGCCCCCTTTATCCAGACAGTGTTCCTGCGTGCCCGCCGATCACACAGGAAGAGGACGAGGAGGAAGAGGAGGAGGAGGAAGATTGTGTCAGTATGGAGGTGGAGCCTGGCACTCAGCATCAGCAGCAGTCTTTAAGGGATCAGTCCCAAGAAACACATGGACTTGTACGTGGCTGGGAGGAGGTGGCTGCGGACCATGTCGTTCTTAGTGACCCAGAGGACTCCGGACCGAATGCCTCAGCAAACCTACGCTGCATGGCCTCCCTGATCCTGCAAAGCCTGCGTAAGGATCCTCGTATTCGTGGTATAAAGGAGAAGGACCAATACTGGCTGGCAACCCTCCTTGATCCACGTTACAAGGGTAAGGTTGCGGACCTTATCTTGCCATCGCAGAGGGAGCAGAGGATGAAACATCTTCGGGAGGCCTTGCAGAAAGGTCTGTGCAACGCGTTCCCAGAGACTGGGAGGTTACAAACTCCTGTTTCTGGACAACGTGTTGCTGAGGCTTCGGTCAGTCAAAGAAGGAGCGGTGGAGAAGGTGGCCGTCTGACCGATGCGTTCAGACAATTTTTTGGTCCGCAGCCCCAAGGTATGATCGGTTCCAGCAACCATCGCCAGCGTCTGTTTTACATGGTGCAGGAATACCTAGGGGCAAGATCAGACTTGGACACCTTTCCCACCGAAAATCCTCTGGGTTACTGGGTCTTGAGGATGGATCACTGGCCAGAGCTTGCACAGTATGCAATTGAGCTACTGGACTGTCCTGCATCCAGCGTTCTTTCGGAACGCACATTCAGTGCTGCTGGAGGCGTGGTAACCGATCACAGGGTGCGTCTGTCCACCGACTCGGTCGATCGGCTGACCTTCATAAAAATGAATGAGTCTTGGATCACCACCAGCTACCAAGCACCTGATGCTGATGTAACCGAATAATTTTTTTTGAAATCTCAGATCCCTTCAAAGACTGCCTATGCTGATGCTGAGTGACTATCCCTGAGTAATTATCCTCTTCCTCCTCAATCATCACGCTGATAGCTTGTAAGAACATTTTTGGTTCTGGGCGCCACCACCAGTGCCTAAGGCACAATTTTTCAGCCCCTGTTTAACAGGGGCGTGTAATTACAATTTTTGATGTAATACTTTGCAGCAGGGCTCGTTCCTGCATTCCAACTAGAGTGTCTGTGAGGGGTTGCAGTGTTGTGGCACCAGCACCAGTGCCTAGGGCCCAATTTTTCTGCCCCTGTCTAACAGGGGCGTGTAATTACAATTTTTGATGCAATACTTTGCAGCAGGGCTCGTTCCTGCGTTCCAACTAGAGTGTCTGTGAGGGGTTGCAGTGTTGTGGCACCAGCACCAGTGCCTAAGGCCCAATTTTTCTGCCCCTGTCTAACAGGGGCGTGTAATTACAATTTTTGATGCAATACTTTGCAGCAGGGCTCGTTCCTGCGTTCCAACTAGAGTGTCTGTGAGGGGTTGCAGTGTTGTGGCACCAGCACCAGTGCCTAAGGCCCAATTTTTCTGCCCCTGTCTAACAGGGGCGTGTAATTACAATTTTTGAAGCAATAATTTGCAGCAGGGCTCGTTCCTGCGTTCCAACTAGAGTGTCTGTGAGGGGTTGCAGTGTTGTGGCACCAGCACCAGTGCCTAAGGCCTAATTTTTCAGCTCCTGTTCAACAGGGGCATGTAATTACAATTCTTGATCTAATATTTCACAGCAGGGCCCTGTGAGGGCTTACAGTGTTGTGGCCACAGCAACACCTAAGGCCCAAATTTCTGCTGAGTATATAGGGCAGGACCCTACTTTCAAACATCTAACTTACAAACGACTCCTACTTGCAAACGGAAGGAGACAACAGGAAGTGAGATGAAATCTACCCCTAGGAAGGGAAATTCTCTCCTGTAAGAGTTAATATGGGAAAACAAGTTCTCCTTTCCACTGATGCTTTCCAATCCTTGTTCCACAAAAAAACCCAAATTTTCAAAAAACATTTTTCATTGGGACAAAAAAGTGAGGTGAAATCTTCTGAAGAGGAGGAAAGACAGCAAAACAAATGTCACAGGGGTGATAACCCTTCCCTATGTTTTCCAAAAAGCTTAGAAAAGATTTTTTGGCTGGAGCTAAACACGTTAAAAATGTTCAAAATTACAAACAGATTCTACTTAACAACAAACCTACAGTCCCTGTCTTGTTTGCACCGCCTGTATACTGCTGTTCAGAGTATATAGGGCCTGGTGGCCCCACACCTTTCCTTATTTTAATTTGGGTGCGGGGTTCCCCTTAATATCCATACAAGACCCAAAGGGACTGGTAATGGACTGGGGGGTACCCATGCCGTTTGTCTCACTGATTTTCATCCATATTGCCATGACCCGACATGACATTAAACCCGCAAGCAGTTTTAAATGAGATTTTTTCCTTTAAAAATGACATTTGGTGCAGGGACTGTTCTAAACATGGGAAACACGCGTCACTTTACAGGCATACTATAGACACCCCCCAGGTACGATATTTAAAGGAATATTTCACTTTTTTTTTTTTTACTTTAAGCATCATTAAAATCACTGCTCCCGAAAAAACGGCCGTTTTTAAAAGTTTTTTTTGCATTGATACATGTCCCCTGGGGTAGGACCCGGGTCCCCAAACCCTTTTTAGGACAATACCATGCAAATTAGCCTTTAAAATGAGCACTTTTGATTTCGAACGTTCGAGTCCCATAGACGTCAATGGGGTTCTAACGTTCGTGCGAACTTTCGGTCCGTTCGCGGGTTCTGGTGCGAACCGAACCGGGGGGTGTTCGGCTCATCCCTAATGGCCAGCCTTAGTCTCCACTTATGAACAACATCTGGCATACAGTGCCCGGAAAAGTTTGCAGTTTCACGCCTCATGGAACGTTTGGACACATAAACACAGGATTTGAAGTTGGATACTACTAATATCCTAAAAATACTAGCTGTATTGATGGTCTCATTCTTCTCTTTTTTTATCCTGTTTCTATTATATATGCAGTATATTGACTACAGAGCATAATTTTTCACCTAAGTGGGTTCCGGTTCCTTTTTACTTTTTTTTCTGTTTCCTTATTTTGTTACCTATTTAACCCTAGATCTTTGGTTCCCTTACTGGATGTACTTGACAATTCACTATAGTGTGTAATTGGAAACTTTTCAGAGCGGCTACATCTGATGATGACTGTCTAAACATTATATATGTAGTACATCCCTGTTTGCATTGTATGCGTTTTCAAACTCAATAAAAATGTTATGCATTAAAAAATAATTAAATAAGCCGGTACTACTCCAAAATTTCAGACCAAAATCTCTTTTAACCACTTGCATACCAGGCACGAACACCCCCTTCCTGCCCAAGCCATTTTTCAGCTTTCAGCACTGTCACACTTTGAATGACAATTCCGCGGTCATACTACACTGTACCCAAACAAATTTTTTATCATTTTCTTCATACAAATAGAGCTTTCTTTTGCTGGTATGTAATCACTGCTGGGTTTTTTATTTTTTACAAAAAAAAAAGACCAAAAATTTTGAAAAAAAAAAAAATTTTTTTACTTTTTTTCTGTCAGTAAATTTTGTAACTAATTAATTTTTCACCTTCACTGATGTGCGCTGATGAGGCGGCACTGATGGGCACTGATAGGCTGAACTGGTGGGCATTGATGAGGTGGAACTTATGGGCACTGATGAGGCAGCACTTATGGGTACTGATGAGGTGGCACTGATGAGGAGGCACTAATATGCCACACTTATGGGCACTGATAGGTGGCACTGATATGTGGCATTGATGAGCACTAATAGGTGGCACTGATGGGCACTGTTAGGTGGCACTGATGGGCACTAATAGGCGGCACTGGTGGGCATTGATAGGCGGCAGTGGTGGGCACTGAGAGGTGGCACTGGTGGGCATGGATAGGCGGCATGGATAGGCGGTACAGATGGGCACTGATGGGCATTGATGGGTGGCACTGATGGGCGACACTGATGGGCAATGATGGATAGCAGTGATGGGCAATGATGGGCAGCACTGATAGGCGGCACTAATTGCCAGCACTGTCTGGCATGGCTGTGGACAGTGTGGGCACTGATTGCTGCCACTGGTGGGCTCTGATCACTGGCATTGGTGGGCACTGTATGCTGGCATTGGTGGGCATGTTTTTTTCTTTATTTGTGGCACTTTATTTATATCTTGTAATCAGGGCACTGATGATCAGTGCCCTGATTACTTCCCTAGCTGTCCCCCTGTGAGGAGATGCAACTGAACGGCTCTCCTCTCCTCGCACTCTGTCAGTGTGAGGTGAGGAGAGCCGATTACTGGCATCTCCATGTTTACATGTGACCGGCTGTGATTGGACACAGCCGATCACATGGTTAAAGAGCCGTGGACGCGGCTCTTTACACAGATTGGTGTCGCACCGTGTCCTGGCAACATGGTGCGGCCATGATCGCCGTGGTGCACGCCCCCGCAAGCAGCCATTCTGTGCCGCCATCATATGACGGTGGCCCAGAACAAGAGCTGCACCGCCCCCACCGTCATATGGCAACTGGTTAAACATGGTGTTAGGAGCACCTTTACCTATAACCACTAGTCTTGAATATTTCCCTTTATTATCTAATTATAATTACCTCATCATCGGCTGATTCCATTGCTCTTAATTAAAATCTTCTATGCCTAGGGAACAGTATATATAAATAATTGATACCACACAGATTAATTCACCATACACTGTTCAGTTTATTTTGGATCAGACAGGGTGTTAACTATGAATAAAAGATGGGTGTTACCAACTATTTTCCACCAATAAGGGGTACATATTCAAATGACATATTTCCTTTAACATGCATTCATCCAATCATAATGTCATATAATTAACTCTTTACATTTCTGTATCTAAGCAAACTCAATATGTCACATTATATTATGTCACCTAGACAGATATAACTCCAGACAGACCAACTCATGACAAACACGTAAGTTCCTCATTTTGGGTTTCGATTTCAACACAAGTTCACTTCCTAAACAACAATAAATTTACTTGATCAACAAAATGATAAACTTAAAGGCATAGTGAAGTCTTAGATTGTGGAACACAGTATGAACATAAGGGGGGCTTTTTACATGCCCCTTTTAATCCTCTCTTTTGTCACGAACATGACAAGTACAAACTCTGTTGCCCCCAATATGCCCTTGGCATTCACCTGGACTACTTTCCCATAAATGTATCACTATCTCAAGCATGTAAAAATAGAGAACAACAAACACATCAGAATCAGTAGATATAAAAATCTCAGCTGCATAGCAATTGTCCATGAAATATAAAGGGGGAAGGGGCGTGACAGTCCAAAAAAATGAGTGGGAGGGGCATAAATTTAGGCCAAATTAAAAATAGTCCCAAAGAAGAACACAAAAAAAAGAAGTCTCTTGTATGGCTTATAAATGTCCATAAAATTAAAAAAAAAAGAATAAAAGGAAAGGTCCACATTATAATTTTCATTTTCCTAAATTTCTCCCAAACTTTATCCTAAACTTTTGGTTCGATTCTCTGTTCATCCATATAAACAGAAAATTCTCCACCCCAAATCCTGCCTCCTTGTAAGGACAGAACTCGACATCCACAGACAGACTGAAACTGATGCACTGGGCTGGACTTGGGTCTTTGGGCTAGCATCTGGATCTCTCCCTTGTGGTGCTCACTGGAATTCATAGAACTCGGGTTTGCGTCATCGGCTCCCCCTCAAGGTATCATTCCCAGGAACATTTTCCAGCAGGAGTCCACCTTTACTCATCTCAGCACCTCCCATGGCATTAGAACAACAAAAACCACGTAAAGGATGAAGTCATTTATTCAAGTAACTTGACATCTGGATAGGGTATAGGGTAGGGTAGGGTATGGTATGAATGGGGGGGGGGGGGTTCTTCATGTGCATGGGGCTGGGGTGAATACTGGCTGGAATGGATACTCCTCATCCAATTGATCAGAATCGACCTGATCAATTCAGGCCTTAACCATTGGAGGTATTAAAATTATGTTTGAATTAATGAGGAATATTAAGTCCATAAAGCATGCAGAAATAAAATATTTCTCAGCAACAGTTTTCATTATATAGATTGAATATATGAAAGTATGATTGAATATGAAAGTCAAGTATTAAAGCAGGATTTCAATAAAACACAAACACCTTTAGTTCCTTCTATCCCCAGGACCCAAGTGGACCCGAAGGTCTCAGAACAGAACATTTTACCCAAACACATATTCTTACTCAGAAGTCAGCCTCCCAACTTTGCAAATATATCTGACCATCAGCAACAAACAAAGCATTTGATGAATAAACAAGATTACATCATTAACACTTTACGGTTGAAATTCTGGGAATTCAAAAAGTAATATATCCAAAATAGTCACCCTGACTGTTATTCAAACAAACTTTCTCCTCAAATTTTAGCACTTCACAAACTCAATATATATGCAGCAATTTATTTTGATCCTGATTACTTAATTTCAGTAACTCTTCAAACATTTATAATTTCACCATCTGAAACTGTATGTCGAAATAATTGCCACTAGACTCTTTAAGCTTATGCTTTTGCTAATTAGAGCTGACCAAGTGAGATTCACAGTTGGTCGCCAAGCCCCGGACACCACTCAGTGCATTATTCATTTAATGTACAAAGCTGAAATTGAGTTTCTTACCTCTGTGTACCAGGCTTTGGATGCCAAAAAAGCCTTTGACAGAATCCACTGGGGTTATCTCTGCGCAGTGTTGACAAAGTTTGGGTTTCAAGGTTCCATACTTCCAGCCATTTTAGCCCTTTTCACACTACCAGAGGCACAATTCTTTACAGGGGTGACACACGGCTTTAAAATTACAAATGGCACCCAACAAGGCTGCCTTCTCTCACCATAATATTCACGCTATTAATTGAACCACTAGTGCAAAAAATCAGAACCTAGTTCTGTCCTGAGAATTCGTGTACAAGGCCAGAAACACAAGCTAATGTTATTTGCAGACGACGTAATCTTGACACTCACAGACCTGGCTCTTTCCCTGAAGGAAGCATGTTACATTCTAAAAGAATTTAATACCATTACATACTAAGAAAATAACTGAGCTGAATCGAATGTACTTAGTATAGGTTTGGTTCCTCGCACAGCAGGTACATTACAAGAACAATTTCCCCTTTAGGTTTACTACACCTTCCATGACATAAACACAAAATATTTGGTGGCATGGGATTGTCAGATATAAGAGATTATTTTGATGCAGTTATATCAGACAAAGAGAGACACTGGATCAACCCATTCCCATCCAAATTTTGGTGCTCTATAGAACAGGCCTTTGTATGGAACGGAAGCCTGCATTCACTACTCCTAACATGTTTCCTTCCAATGAAACCCTTTGTAGTGATATCCCCCAAAGGAGCAGCTTTTGTTTGTTCAGTCCAGTTCACATCAACCCCAAGAATCGCCTCAACTCCTACTGGCACATCTAGCAACAGAGGTTAGCGGAGTAGCCCAATAAATGATACACAGACACAGTTCAAAATGTTTAGCTCTCTCTGGTTTACTCAAATAGGAGAAGAAACTTAAAAAAACAAAGTGTTAGTCAGCCAAGGCCTGGACAAACTACCAGGACTTAGTTGAAATAATTCTTAAGGTATTCAAACACAATTTGAAACAGCAAGTAGACAGTATTAATATATACAGTGAAAGATAATCAGTAAATGTCTTCTTCAAGGAACTATTGGTTACTGTAAGTATTAATAATACTAAAGGGAAAACCCAGGCAGGCCTATAGTACCTTAAATTCTACCGAGGGACAGAATAATACGCATAACAGTAATGTGTCCCCTTTAAGAACAATTAAACAGTAGTGTTCAAAGTGCAAGGCCTCGCTATTGTCTTCACCGGCAGTTGGTGCGGAAAGAAAAACATTCCTTAGTGTAACGCATTGATGACTATGAAGACAAAACAGCTGGTTCTGACTTGTAGAAATCCTTTAAACAATCCTGATAAAGGGTGTCTGTGCACAGTGTTCAGAAAATGGTATCAGTGGTTTGTAACTGTATCTACCGTGGGCAAATGCCCCCTCACTAATCCGGAGAATGTTCGGTAACCTCCAGGCAAATAATCAAACGATTCTTCCTTACAGTTTGTGGCCAGATATGGTGATCGGTCTGCTGGATCAATGAGCTGTCTGACTTCAAAGCTTTCAGAGATGATGCAGAAATGTCCCTCTGGTAGCGTGTGATGACTGACCCGCCTGGGCTGGAACTGCAAGACTGTGCATCATGTGGTAGGCCACAGTCCTCTCACACAGCAGTGAGATAGTGCCCACATGATGGTTCCTGGAAGCCAGAGAGAATTGGGCCTGGCCCGCAGTCGAATTTATATTCTCTTCCACAATTCCCCTCTCTCTCTGCAGTGCAGACTGGGCCTTGTAGTCCTGTCTCCTTAAGAGTCAATTAGGTCGCTCTGTGCTGGAACTTCATGTTCCATTGTCTTCTGCTGCTGCTGCCTAATGATTGACCCTCCCTCCCTGCCAATAGGAAGACAAGAGAAAGAGCAGAGTGGGCAGATGCCTGTGTGCGAGCGCTGCTCATCATACTACAGAGAGAAAGGGAGGGGAGAAATCCCCCGCAGGGACTGACAGGCGCATTCTCCCTCAGTGCCTGTGTCAGTATCCATGCCAGCAGCCGCCAGGGAGGATGGCAGGAGTTGTGGAGCCGCGGGTGACAGAGTGGCCCCTGCTAAACCTTTATTAATGGTCAGCCCACAAAATTAAGCACCTATTCTTCACAGTACTACATGTGAAAGTTGTTACCTGTTTATTATATTTAAGATTTAATATCTCAAAAATATGAAGTGGGTTAAATGAGAGTTCTTTGACAAGAGTGAAAGCTTTAACACAATAACAACATTTATTGGTGAGTAGTTGAAAGTCTATCTAATACACAACCATCTATCTATAGTCTACACCAAGGAAGAAAATATAAGGTTAAAATAAGAGAATTATGTGAAGGAATACAGAGTATGTTCCTTAAAACATTAATCTACAAACATATTTAGTTACAAGTAAAATGCAGACCTTTCCCATAATTACCCTTTTCCCCAAGGTTCCATTCTGATTGCTGCTCTTCCATAAAGTATGTGTTTCCCTCCCATCTAGTCTGTGTATATCCTTACAGGCTGATACCTCTTTGGTTGGCATAGCGTGGCTCTAATTGGTTAGCTTCTCTATTGCTGGTTAAGGACTGGCTGCATCTCCAGTCCCTTTACTTTGCATAAGTCAGCCCCCTTTAATGCAAATCCTTGTGACTATTTTGAGCAGGAGAATAACTTGAATGTTCCCGTGAAGTTAAGTATTGATTCGGGGTTGGCCTCCCTTTTTTGCATATCCCAGCATGGGATCCTTTGAAGTGAGTATTTGTAAAACAATGAGGTTTGGATCTCATTGTTTGTATAAACAAGCCTAAGCCCCGACTTGTCTGGTCTATCCAGAGATATATGTGAAGATAATACTGTATACCTGCATAGAGACAAGCTAAATGATATATATTCCTAATTACAATATTTTACAGCTATTAATGGATATTTCACATGAACTCATAAGGCAACAAAGTTTACCCCACAATCTTCCTCAATGCCATTTGTTATACCCAACTTATCTCTTAAGCAATGGAGCTCCTGCTCTAACTTTAATGTTATTGAAGTTATGAAATATAACCAGTTCTTGCCATTTGAACAAGTGGCCTGAACATATACAGTAACATCCCTAATAGGGAATATCTCACCTACGCCCAAATAGTCTCTTATTTCCAAAAACATAAGCTACCTACCACAGTAATACCTAGAAAGGTGTGGTCCTTTTGCTGACCTTTCCACTAAAAGTATTTGACTGTTTTATACCCTCCTTAATTGTAAGACCCTGTTTGTCAAAACCCCATCCATGTTGAGTTGGTAAAAAGATCTCCATAGCACCTTTTCTAAATCACAATGGACAAAAGCCATTCAATGTAACTATACATTTTTACCAAAAATGTTACTGGGAAATATCACAAAATATTATCTACAGGTGTTGGAGAGGGTGTTCACAGTAGGGCACATTGTATCATGCATTGTGGAAATGCCAACACATGAAACGCTTCTGGATTTCAGTTTGTAGACTTATCTCCTCTGTCTCAGGATGTATACAAAAACCTCGACCCAAATATAGCATTGGTGAGCGCATCAATGTGAGTAAGATACCGGCTATGTAGAGCGCTAACCATGCATATATTATATGCTGCCAGGCTCATCAACCTTAGAAAATGGAAGAACAACATAGTGCCCAATATGAGTGAAGTCATAAAGCAAGTTGACTTAGTCTCCACTTATAAACAACATTTGGCATACAAGGGTGGGAAAAGTTTGCAGTTTTACGCCTCATGGGACGTTTGGATACATATACTGTACATACAGTAGAATCTGAAGTTGGATACTACATAATATCTAAAAAATAGTAGCTGTATTGATGGTCTCTCTATGGTCTCTCTATCTTCTCTATTTACCGTTTCTACTCTATATGCAGTCTATTGACTACAGAGCATAATTCTTCACCTAGGTGGGTTCCGGTTCCTTTTTTTTCCCCTTATTTTGTTACCTACACTTTATTACCCATGGACCACCTTTGGTCCCCTTACTGGATGTACTTGACAACTCATTATAGTGTGTAATTGGTAACTTTTCAGAGTGGCTACATCTGATGATGACTGTCTGAACATTATATATGTAGTACATCTCTGTTTGCATTGTATGTTTTGAAATTCAATAAAAATTGTATGCATAGAAAATAAATAAAAAGGCGAGGCAGGAGGCGGAGCCTAGCAGAGCAGACATGCATTGTTAGAGCTCCACACCGCTGAGGAGAGAAGAGAAGGACAAAGCGGAGCCTGCAGGCTCAAAAGGTATCCATTTGAACCTTTTTGCCCCAGGGAACAAACTGTGAAAGTTTGGGCAGGAAATATGGTACTGGGAGGAAACCATGGCAGAAATAAAAATCACCTCACAAAGAGCTCACAGGCACTCACTGCAGCTGAAGCAGCTCCAGTCACCTCACAAGATACAGCATCAGGGCGCTCTCACAGACAGAAAATGTCACAGCAAGACTCTCCATTTGAGTCAGATACAGAACAAATCCTCTCACAAACTTCTCCACAAGCCTCCTCAGTATCCCCAGTAATATTATTACAATTTGAAAAGATGCTTCATAAGGCTTTAAAACAAACCTCAGACCAAATAACAAAAAGCCTAACCAAAGAAATAAGAGAGCTGGGAAACCGCACCGCAGCCTTAGAAATAAAAATGGATGAAATTGAAATTACAACCCAAGAAAATATAACAGAATTGGAACAATTAAAAAAAGAGAATTTAATACTTCAAACTAAGCTCGAAGATTATGAAAATAGAGCCAGACGTTCAAACTTACGCATAAGGGGAATACCTGAAACTGTGACAGACCTGCAATCTACTATTACTGCTCTATTACAAGAACTAAAGCCAGATATCCCTATTGAACGTTTAGAACTGGACAGAGTACACAGAGCCCTCACAGCCAAAAAGAAAGATGGACCCCCACGTGATATAATCACAAAATTTCATTATTACAGAACGAAAGAACAAATACTAATTGCTGCAAGAGAAAAAAAGGAACTTAATTTTCAAGGACACAATTATCACATTTTTGCTGACCTATCCCAACTTACTATTACTAAAAGACGATCCATGAAACCCCAACTAATGGAACTGCAACGCCACAACATTATGTATCAATGGGGCTTCCCCTTTTCGGTCAGATTTAACTACCAAGGTACAATTTACAGAAGCAGATCAGCAGATGAACTACAACAAACCCTTTTAAAATTAAATCTGACAGAACCCACAAGCAGCAACACTCCCACACGCAGAAGAATGGCATCATCTTCACCTTCAGGCAGCACCCAGAAAATTTCAGAACAAAATGGGAATCATCATTCTCACAAAAGAGGCCGTTATGCCACATCATCCATGGACCAACAAGATTCAATGGACTGACATCCTAATTCCTGATATCTCTTCATTTATTATACTAAGAGATGGTTCTCTATAAAAAAACCTATATTTATAACTGAATGTAACTGCATTCTGATAGTCACACACTGTGTGGGATCATGTTACATTCCAGTTATATTTCTTATTACTTCTGATTCATATAGCCTTAGAATATATAAGTGAAATAAGGAAATTCTTGTTCAGTTATATATTATCAGGTAATAACAATAGATTTATTACTTTTTAGGACAAATATGTTCAATAATCCAGAAGTAATGGAAGCTTTTTCTTTCTTTTCTTAAAACAAATATATTATTACCTAACTAGTTCCTAGAATTATGTTTTTGTTTATTCTAATCTGAAGCAATACAACCTCAATTTTATGAGTTAACATATCTAAACAGTTACATATGAATAAAATATGTAATTGTTTACTCTAAAAGGGTTAAAATCCCAAAATAATTCAAACTATCTTCATCAATACCAAAGTTATTAACAGTACCTTTCTAACTGAATTATTTAGCCTAGGGCAAGACTAACCATATACAACCACCCTGGAATAAATAATTTCAACAAAAACTATATTCTGCACTCCAATTAATGAAACATCATTTTGATGACTTTTGACATAGCACTTCTCTCCTGTAAGCGGAAGATCCGTGTACCCCCATTAGCCCTCCTCATTCTCCCTACCATATTATGTGGGAGTGTGACGAAGGCACTTATTCCCCTGAGAGAGATATTTATGCTCTTTCACGGGTAAATTGTGATTACTTGCAAAAAATAATTTATACAATGTATCATCTAATTTCATATGTTTTTTGTTTACTCTTTACTCCAGAATTCACTGGTTTCTTTTCTATCTATTCATCTCTTCAGTCCACACAGGTTGATCTGCGCAGTCAGCTCTGCATAACAAAAAGTAAGTCAAAACTATTTGATCTATTGCCATGGCACCACTGAATATACTTTCCCTGAATGTTCAGGGAATAAATGTCCCTCAAAAAAGGACCAAAGCCTTCCGTACTTTCCATAACAAGAAGGCTCACATAGTATGCCTCCAAGAAACACACTTCACCAAAGATTCTACTCCAAAATATATTTCTCCTTTTTATCAACAAATTTACACGGCTTCTGCCTGTACCAAGCAAAGGGGAACTCTAATTGCATTTCACCGATCCACACCATTCACCTTATCATCAGAAATTAAAGACCCAGAAGGTAGATACCTGATACTCATGGGTTATATAATGGATACAGCAATCACGGTGATTTCCTACTACGCTCCTAACAAACAACCTACACCATTCCTCTCACATATATTACAAGTGATTAATACACACAAAATAGGAACAGTGATAATGTGTGGGGATTCGAACCAGGTCCTCCTCCCATTTTTAGATAAATCACCTTTTACACCATCCAAAATAACCTCTAGATTACCTTTTTCTCAACTTCTTTCCAAATACAATCTGGTAGATTCATGGAGAGAAAGTAACCCAATGAAAAAGAAATTCACTTATTTCTCGCACCCTCATCAAACCTTCACCAGAATAGATCATATTTTTCTAACAATAGGAATGATACCAGAAATTATTGCATCAGATATAATTCCGATTCCGTGGTCTGACCATAATGCAGTATACACTACTATAGCCTCAGCCATACCAAAAGCGCATGACCCAACGTGGTACTTACCGGACATAATGCTCAAACACCCACTACATCAGATGGCCATTGAACAAGCTTTAAAGGAATACATATCAATTAATAATACAACAGACATCTCCCCAATAACACTGTGGGAAGCTCATAAGCCTGTCTTGCGTGGTACAATACAAAGACAAATGGCACTATTTAAACGGGAACGCAAAAATCTAGCAAAAAAACTAGAACTCAATTTTAATGCAGCCTACGTATCATTTCAAGATAATCCATCTCAGAGTACAAAATCTCATCTGGAAAAATCTAGATTGGAATACGATCTATTTCTCACTGAGTCAGTTGATAAATCCCTCAAACACTCCAAACACAATTTCTACATGAATACAAACAAACCAGGTACATATTTGGCTCGGGCATTAAATTCAACTAACAAATCTTTCAAACCAATACGTTTGAAATTATCAAAAAATGTTTACACTTGTAATCCAGTTAAAATAGTCCATAAATTTCACTCACATCTCGCAACTTTATACAAGACAAACAATGAATTTAATCCTACAGAGGCTGAATCCTTCTTCTCAAAAATAACCTTACCTGAGTTATCTCAGAATCAAAAAAGCAGTTTGGATGAGCCTATAACTATAGATGAAGTTGCTAACGCCATAAAAGACCTAAAACTTAACAAAAGACCAGGCCCAGACGGCTACTCCGCTTTATACTATAAAACATTCTCAGAAATACTCTCTCCCATTCTCACTGAAACTTTTAACAAACTTCTAGATGGACATTCTTTTCGGCAAGAAACACTAATGGCAATTGTTTGTATGATCCCAAAACCCCTTTCTGATGATACTTCCTGTGTGAATTATCGGCCTATCTCTCTGTTAAACCTCAATATTAAATTATTAGCAAAAATAATAGCAAAACGCCTCAATAGCATTATAGGAAAATTAATACATAGAGATCAAGTAGGCTTCATGCCAAATAGACAGGCAGGCGATAATATACGCAGGGCAGTGTTATTGGCACATATTGCTAAAAAACGGAAAATCCCTTTATGTTTTCTATCTCTCGATATTAAGAGGGCATTTGACACAGTATCCTGGCAATATATGCAATATTCATTACAAAAATGGGGTTTTGGACCCCACTTTTTAACATGGATCAAAGCATTATATAATAAACCCAAAGCCTATATAAAATATGCTGGATACAAATCTGAAGCCTTTAATATCGAAAGAGGTGCCCGACAGGGTTGCCCATTATCTCCCTTATTATTTGCCCTTATACTCGAACCCATGGCCCAATACATCAGAACAAACCAAACTATAACTGGCATTGAAGTAGGAGGTATTACACACAAATTATGTATATTTGCAGACGATATATTACTTTTTCTATCATCACCACAGGTCTCTGGTCCTAACTTAATACCAGCTCTTGATGGGTTTGCAGCCCTATCCGGCCTTATGATTAATCCTAAGAAATGCCTAGTGCTTAATATTTCACTCACAAACATGGAATTGATCCCGGCTAGGGCTGCACTCCCATTCACATGGGCAGAAAAATCAATCCCATATCTTGGAATTCATTTAACAGCATCTCATTCTGACTTATTCTCAACCAATTATCCTCCTGTATTAAGACAGATCACAAATCTAATAAAACAATGGTCGCAACTTCCTTCATCCTGGATAGGGAAGATTAATGCAATCAAAATGACTATTCTACCCAAATTGCTTTATCTATTCAGAGTCCTCCCTATTCCAATTCCTTCCTATTTTTTGAGAATAGTACAAAAAAGAGCAACTTCGTTTATATGGGGCTCTTCTAAACCACGTATACCTATACACACACTACATCTTCCCAAAAATAAAGGAGGCCTGGGATACCCTAATTTTACTAACTACTACAGAGCAGCACATTTGGCCAGTCTGTCCAAATACCATGCAAAACAGGAAATCCCATTATGGGTATTTATAGAGGCTTCAGAAAATGACCCTCTATTAATATCAAATTTATTATGGCTTGATCCTAAAGACCGCTTTAAAATTCATAATCCCATAACTAAACACTTCTTATCTCTCTGGGATAAACTAAAAACCAAATATCAGTTACAATCTCCACACAATCCTCTCCTTTCTTTTATCAGAAATCCGGCCTTTTATCCGGCATGGATCTACCCAAATTCTTTTAAAGCTTGGACAACATCAGGCATTCAGACACTAAATGACTTCATAGCATCTAAATCATTCCTTTCATTCCCATCGCTTAGAGAAAAATATGATCTACCAAACTCTGAGATATTTAGATATCTCCAAATCAAAAATTTCTATACACCATTCCTAAAGGGGGATACACCATTATCCCAATTATCCATTTTTGAATCAATCTGTACAAAAGATCCATTTGCTAAAGGTACAATTTCATCACTTTATAATCAATTATATGGAGTAGCAAATCTTAATAGACCCTCTTACGTTCAGAGGTGGGAGGAGGACCTGGGACGAACTTTAGAAGACACGGACTGGTCTAACATATGGCTCACATCTAAGTCATCTTCACCCAACATCTTAGCACTGGAGACAAATTATAAAGTCCTAACTCGCTGGTACCTTGTACCCGCTAGAGTGGCAAAATATTCACCTAATACCTCAGCTCTTTGTTTTCGAGGATGCCCAGAAATAGGCACATATTTACACATATGGTGGACATGCCCAGTAATCCAAACCTTCTGGAAGGAAGTCTTCGTGATTGCATCTAAAATATTTAAAAAAATAATACAACCAGATCCATATTTAACTTTACTTAATCTAAAACCGGAATGGTTAACACTCTCTCAATTCAAACTTATGATCCAACTAATAACGGCTGCAAAACAAACAGTGGCCAAGGCATGGAAATCTCCTACATTGGTACTAGCAGAAACAATTCACAGAATGAATAATACAATGTCCCATGCTAAGATGGTAGCCATCGATCAAAATCAAATTCCAAAATTTGAAAAACTTTGGCATCCTTGGATAAAACAATAGTTCCTGTCAAACTTCAATGACTCTGTCCTGTTGCCATGGTAACAGATTAAATGACTTACAGAGACACCCATTCTAAGGCTTCAAAGAGAACTAAAAAGAATAATAAACTGACGAGCGGGACAACCTTGTGGACCATACCTCTACCTTTCAACCCTTTTTCTTCTTTCTCTTTCCTTTTCTCCACCTTACGATTAAAGCTCATTATCAGAATTTATTTGACCTATATACACTCTACTTGTAAACAATATGTATAGTAGGTATAAATCATTTAAATACCTACAAAAGTAACTAAGGAAATGATATATATCTTTAATTTAGGTTTACGTGAACCCAATGTTTAATATTTGAAATTTCATGATATTTACCTATATAAACCCTACTGTAAAACAATGAGCTTACTTTATAGATCCTTGTAAACTTACTTTATGTATCTTTATAACATTGTATACTCAATAAACTTCTTTTGACAAGGAAAATAAATAAATAAACTGTGCAAAAGTACAGTTAGCCTTTAAGACAAGCCTTCATTGTCCTCTAAAAAGTTAGATCACAGATAAAGCACTGAACTTCTTCAAGTGGTTCTTCCAGTAACTGATATACCAAATGTGCGTCACAAAAAATAAATTAAATAAATATAAATTAAATAACTAATAACCTAATAACTAAATGCATATATCCTGTAATGTGAAAAAGTCAAACATATAATAGAATTAAAGTGCACGTGCTCTGTGTGATGCACATAAATCTACAATAATATAAAAAATGTCCATAAAAGCATAAACATAGAACATAATGATAATATCTTCAAGCAATGTCCAAAAATATATATAGAAAAAGTGCACATGCTCCGTGTATTGCACAAAAAATTCTTAATATTTCAACAGTCCAAACATAAACCGTGAAGGTGATATCTTAATGCGATGTGCACACCCCCCCCCCCCCACCAGGTGTACCCTCACCTGAAGCGCTTTTTTAAAAAAGCCTGTGATAAATAATATTATCATCTTGGAAAGATACTCCTATGGTTCCAGCTTAAATGCTGATACAAAGGTCACTCCTCCCTCCTGATAACAAGCCACTGTTTCCTCCTGGCTATCATCTCCTCATATATCACACATGTGAAAGACAACAGAAATTTGCAGTGGTGTGATAACATTTTAAAACAGGTTTATAGCAACTTAAAATCCCCCATAGATGTACACTCACATTTAGCACAATAAAAACATGCCTTAATATGCTTATGGACACAAGAGGGGGGTGATAATGTCACATGGAGACCAAATCTGTGGCCACGGTTCCCAGAGATCACCCCATCCTAAGCCTGTAGTACAAAAGACTCCTCACTTCCTTCCTCATCAGCCGATCAAGCTCCTCCTACCGGTTTCGTCACAATCTTGTGACTTCCTCTGGGAATTGTGACTTTTATTTTTATTTTTACTTTTATTTTTATTTTATTTTTATATTTATTTTTATTTTTAATTATTTAGTGTTTGATTTGAGGGTAGGAGTGTGGCAGCTCATAAGGTTATATCTACTTGTTTTAATTGGTTCCCCCAGTAGCTCAGCTCACTCTCAGTACCTGCTCTGTATTAACATGAGAGACTGGAAAGTTGGAAGGCTGCAAAGTTACTGCTCATAGGAAGAGCAAGGAGAGCTAAGCTGCTGAGAGGACAACTTGAATTACTTTTGTATTTCTGCTTTGAATTTAAGCCTAAATTGTTCCAGAATGCTTCCATGTATTCTTGTCAGGGCTTGTTTTAAAACTCATGAACTGCTTGTTAGGAATACAGTGTGTACATACATTAATGTCTATATCCTGGTCGCAGAATTGCTTTAAAGGAATACTGTGGAAAGGCCAAAGCTTTTGAAGTGACTGAAATGAAAAGTGTACCAAGCCAATGAACGCAGAGTGAAGTAGGAACTCATGACCTGCTTACTTATTTAAAGGATAACTCCACTTAAAAAAATATTGCAAATAATAAAAAAAAAACATATACAATTAAAACACAAGCCATATTGTAATATAATGTAATTAAAAATAACCTTTCCTTTTCAATCTGCAATGCTGCAATGCAATAGGGCAACCTGAATGGTATAAGTGACACCCCGTCAGAAATGTAATTTCCTCCTTGTGGGATTGGCTCACTGAATTTCCGCCGCACTAAGATACAGATCAGATTTTGGGAATCCTCACGTCCTCTGCAACAATTTTGGTGAGATGCTCCCAAAGGATTAATCACGTCTGAAGGGATTCAGACCCTGCCACTTTCTTTCAATCAGTTTTCATTGTGAGAAAAGATGCAAAACATAACAAAGAAAATGGTGATATAACATGAATAGTGAGGTTTACAATATAGAACCATATAGCATAGTGGCGTACAGGGACATGTGGAATACGTGTGCTCAAATAAGGGTGATAGATGATTACAATGAGGGCAGTTATAATACCAGAGATATCCACAAGGGTATTAATGGCTACAAAGGAGCGTATCCACTCCTGAATTGAACTATCCATTGTTATTCTTGAGGAAATTAAGTTTTCCTCAATAAAAGAGAGTCCACCGATGTGCGTCTCTCACCTACTTAAGATGAGGCATCCCATATCTATACCATAAGCATTCAATCACCAATAGAAAAACAGTAAAGAAAGTAAAGACAGGGAGAAGGAAGGAAAGGAGTAGAGGAAGAGAGAAGTAGAGGAGTATAAGAGTAGATTTCCTCCAAACATATTCATATTCAATCAAAGCTATGGAGTCAGAGGGACGTGTATGTAATTGGCCCATGGTTCCCATGTGGCTTTGAATCTCTGCACTGAGTCCTGTAGTATACTGACCATCTTCTCCTGGGTCATGATCTTAGATATCTTCTTTTTTGCCATGGCGCAGGAGATGAAAGGTTGCTTCCAGGCTGACCCTGCCACTTTCCTCATTAGAAAACTGCAATTGCCGCAGCTGATCAATTACATAGTTGCATAGTTAGTCTGGTTGAAAAAAAGACCATTCAGTTCAACCCACAGGGAAAAAACAAAACAAAACCAAAACACAAAATACATTGATCCAATTTGCTCCAGCAGGTGAAAAAAAATCCCTTCTGATCCCCCAAGAGGCAATTGGATTTTTCCTGGATTACCTTTACATGTAAATACTAGTATCCAGTGATATTTTGTGCATTTAGGAAAAGGGCTTTTTAAAACAATCTACTGAGCTGGCCAAGTCCAGCTCTTCGAGGAGTCTATTTCACATTTTCACAGCTCTTACCGTGAAGAAACTTTTCCATATTTGATGGTTAAAGCTCTTTTCCTCCAGGCTTAAAAAATGCCCCCTTGTCCTCTGTGATGACCCTAAAATGACTCTACACAAGTCTAAATACTGTACATATTGATCATATCCCCCCTCAATCCCCTCTTCCCAAGAGAGAATACATTTAGTTCCTCCAATCTATCCTCATAGCTGAGCTTCTCCATGCCTCTTGGTTGCCCTTCTCTGCACTTTCTCCAGTTCCCCAATATCCTTTTTGTGAACTGGTACCCATAACCGAACTGCATATTCCAGATGAGGACTTACTAATGATTTGTACAGGGCAAAATGATGTCTCTCTCTGCAGTCCATACCTCTTTAAATACAAGAATGATTTTCCTTGCTTTGGAAAACCACAGCTTGGCATTCCATGCTTGTAGGCAGGTGCAGTCTACTTTCTCCACAGTAGGTGGCGCTCTTCCACAGTGGCACTGCAGGTGGAGAGGAAGTCTAGAAGAGCATATTTCCAATATGGTTTCCTGATTCACTGGGGAAGCTATCCCATTGGATACTGCCACCCTGTTTGACTCTAGCACCCATCTTGGGTCAGGCAGATTCTTTTTAAGGCCTTTGCTCCCAGGTTTGGCACACATTTTGCAATGTGGTAGAGTAGGGACAGGTACCCCAACTGGTAAGGATAGAACTGGTGGCACATGGTTCCTGATGAGGAGGGAAAGCATAGGGCTTGCAACTTCTCTGGACATCTACCCGCATGAGCACAAGATGGCAGGCTGAATTATACCTCTGTCAGTTTGGCTGAATTCTGCTCTCTACACTCTGTTGGACCTGTGAGTATTGCTGGCTGGGCTGCTTTCCCACCAGATTGTTTGTGAACTGTTTTTGCATTATTTTAATACAAGATTTTTAATCAAACTGGGACTATGTGTGTTATTGCCGCCACACCACTCTGTCATGATCTGTCATTTTTTCTAGGTGAGTCCTCTTCCCCTACAGTTAGAAAAACACACAGGGAACACAGTTAACCCATTGATCACCCTCTAGTGTTAACCCCTTCCCTGACAGTGACATTTTTACAGTAATCAGTGCATTTTTATAGCACTGTTTGCTGTATAAATGCCAAAAGTGTCTGATGTGTCCGCCATAATGTCACAGTCCCAATAAAAACTGCAGATCGCCGCCATTACTAGTAAAAAAAATAATAATAAAAATGCTATAAATCTATTTCCTATTTTGTAGACACTATAACTTTTGCACAAACCAATCAATATATGCTTATTGCGTTTCTTTTTATCAAAAATATGTAGAATATATATCGTCCTAAACTGAGAAAAAATGGGGATATTTATTACTGCAAAAAGTACAAAATATTTAGTTTTTTTCAAAATTGCCGCTCTTTTTTTGTTTATAGCGCAAACAATAAAAACCACAGAGATGATCAAATGCCACCAAAAGAAAGCTCTATTTGTGGGGAAAAAAAGGACGTCAATTTTGTTTGGGTGCAGCATCGCATGACCGAATTGTCACTTAAAGCGACGCAGTGCCAAATCGCAAAAAATGGCCTGGTCATTCAGCAGCCAAATCTTCCGGGGCTGAAGTGGTTTAAGTATAACTGTTGAATTATGCTGTTTACTGGCCTTCTTCTGCAAATGCTAGCTGCCTGACCATGCCTAGTTTTAAATCTTTTAAATTACAGACCAGAAAAAAATTATGCAGTAAATGAATATTAGAGAAAAGAGACAACAGAGGGGAGAGACTGCAGCTATACATGCATTGATGGTTGGATTGTATCCATAAAGCCAATTGGGGCAGCCCTAGATACTTCAGCGAGGATCTATAAACTTTTTGCACTTTCATGTGGACTTAACAAGATTTTTGTTTTGAGCTATACAGACTATAGAGTTTATTCTTGCTACTTTGTATTAATTTCTTTGACAACCAGTGAGGTGTGTTTTGCACTCTTTTCTGTTGTTTTATTCATATACCAGGCTCCACTGGGTGTTTTTCGGCTGCATCTACCTTTCTAGTTATTTTGTTGGATTTAGGCTGAGGTTGTGGTACTGGGAAAAAAATTTCTGTTTTCTTTTCAGATTAGTGATCAAGTAAGAAACAAAGCCACAAGATAAGCATGACATAGCGTTTTCATCAGGTTTTCATCATAGGTTTCTTTTAGGACTCATTTATACCTATCTGTTTCAGTGCATTGTGGTGTGCTGCAATAGAAAAAAAATACTGCACATCTGTTTTGTTGTTCTTTCTTGTGCATCCCACATAACCACTTCAGCCCCGGAAGGATTTACCCCCTTCCTGACCAGAGCACTTTTTATAATTTGGCACTGAGTTGCTTTAACTGCTAATTAGGCAATCATGCAGTGCTGTACCCAAACAAAATTTGCGTCCTTTTCTTCCCACAAATAGAGCTTTCTTTTGATGGTATTTGATCACCTCTGCGGTTTTTATTTTTTGCGCTATAAATGGAAAAAGACCGAAAATTTTGAAAAAAATGATATTTTCTACTTTTTGTTATAAAAAAAATCCAATAAACTCAATTTTAGTCATACATTTAGGCCAAAATGTATTCAGGCACATATCTTTGGTAAAAAAAATGTCAATAAGCATATATTTATTGGTTTGCGCAAAAGTTATAGCGTCTACAAACTAGGATACATTTTCTGGAATTTACACAGCTTTTAGTTTATGACTGCCTATGTCAATTCTTGAGGTGTTAAAATGGCAGGGCAGTACAAACCCCCCCAAATGACCCCATTTTGGAAAGTAGACACCCCAAGGAAATTGCTGAGAGGCATGTTGAGCCCATTAAATATTAAATGTTTTTGTCCCAAGTGATTGAATAATGATAAAAAAAAAAAATACTAAAAGTTGTCACTAAATGATATATTGCTCAAACATGCCATGGGAATATGTGGAATTACACCCCAAAATACATTCTGCTGCTTCTCCTGAATATGGGAATACCACATGCGTGGGACTTTTTGGGAGCCTAGCCGTGTACGGGGCCTCGAAAACCAAGCACCGCCTTCAGGATTTCTAAGGACGTAAATTTTTGATTTCACTCCTCACTACCTATCACAGTTTTGAAGGCCATAAAATGCCAAGATGGCACAAAACCCCCCCAAATGACCTCATTTTGGAAAGTAGACACCCCAAACTATTTGCTGAGAGGCATGTTGAGTCCATGGAATATTTTATATTTTTCCACAAGTTGCAGGAAAATGACAAACTTTTTTTTTTTTGCACAAAGTTGTCACTAAATGATATATTGCTCACACAGGCCATGGGCATATGTGGAATTGCACCCCAAAATACATTCTGCTGATTCTCCTGAGTACAGGGATACCACATATGTGGGACTTTTTGGGAGTCTAGCTGCATACGGGGCCCCGAAAACCAAGCACCGCCTTCAGGATTTCTAAGGGTGTAAAGTTTTGATTTCACTCCTCACTACCTATCACAGTTTTGAAGGCCATAAAATGCCCAGATGGCACAAACCCCCCCAAATGACCCAATTTTGGAAAGTAGACACCCCAAGCTATTTGCTGAGAGGCATGTTGAGTTCATGGAATATTTTATATTTTGATACAAGTTGCGGGAAAGTGAAATTTTTTTTGCACAAAGTTGTCACTAAATAATATATTGCTCAAACATGCCATGGGAATATCTGGAATTACACCCCAAAATACATTCTGCTGCTTCTCCTGAGTACGGGGATGCCACATGTGTGGGACTTTTTGGGAGCCTAGCTGCATACGGGGCCCTGAAAACCAATCACCGCCTTCAGGATTTCTAAGGGCGTAAATTTTTGATTCACTGCTCACTACCTATCACAGTTTTGAAGGCCATAAAATGCCAAGATAGCTCAAACCCCCCCAAATGACCCCATTTTGGAAAGTAGACACCCCAAGCTATTTGCTGAGAGGCATGGTGAGTATTTTGCAGCTGCCATTTGTTTTTGAAAATGAAGAAAGACAAGAACATTTTTTTTTCTTTTTTCAATTTTCAAAACTTTGTGACAAAAAGTGAGGTCTGCAAAATACTCACTATACCTCTCAGCAAATAGCTTGGGGTGTCTGCTTTCCAAAATGGGGTCATTTGGGGGGGTTGTGCCACCTGGACATTCCATGGCCTCCGAAACTGTGATAGGCAGTGAAGAGTGAAATAAAAAATTTACGTCCTTAGAAAGCCTGAAGGCGGTGCTTGGTTTTCGGGGTCCCGTATGCGGCTAGGCTTCCAAAAAGTCTCACACATGTGGTATCTCCGTACTCAGGAGAAGCAACAGAATGTATTTTGGGGTGTAATTTCACATATTCCCATGGCATGTTTGAGCAATATATCATTTAGTGACAACTTTGTGCAAAAATTTTAAAAAATTTGTCTTTTTACCGCAACTTGTGTCACAATATAAAATATTCCATGGACTCGACATGCCTCTCAGCAAATAGCTTGGGGTGTCTACTTTCCAAAATGGGGTCATTTGGGGGGGTTTGAACTGTCCTGGCATTTTATGCACAACATTTAGAAGCTTATGTCACACATCACCCACTCTTCTAATCACTTGAAGACAAAGCCCTTTCTGACACTTTTTGTTTACATGAAAAAAATTTTTTTTTTTTTGCAAGAAAATTACCTTGAACCCCCAAACATTATATATTTTTTAAAGCAAATGCCCTACAGATTAAAATGGTGGGTGTTTCTTTTTTTCACACAGTATTTGCGCAGCGATTATTCAAACGCATTTTTTAGGGAAAAAACACACTTTTTAAAATTTTATTGCACTAAAACACACTATATTGCCAAAATGTTTGATGAAATAAAAAAGATGATCTTAGACCGAGTACATGGATACCAAACATGACATGCTTTAAAATTGCGCACAAATGTGCAGTGGCGACAAACTAAATACATTTTTAAAAGCCTTTAAAAGCCTTTACAGGTTACCACTTTAGATTTACAGAGGAGGTCTACTGCTTAAATTACTCCCTCGATCTGACCTTCATGGTAATACCTCACATTTATGGTGCAATTGCTGTTTACATTTGACGGCAGACCGCCGCTTGCGTTCGCCTTTGTGCGAGAGCAGGGGGGAACAGAGGTGCTTTTTTTATTGTTATTATTATGTTTTTGCTTTTTTATCTTATTTTTAAACTGTTCCTTTCATGAATCACAGGTGATGAATCATCGGCTGCATTCTCAGGTTCCCTGTTGGGACAGGAAAACCAGAGAAAAACATGGAAGACGGTGGGGGGGGCATTCCTTCCCACTGCTTGTAAAAGCAGTCTAGAGGTTAATTAGCCACTAGGATTGCTTTTACATGAAAGCCGACCGCTGGCTGAAAAAAATGATACCAAGATGATACCTAAACCTGCAGGCATCATTCTGGTATAACCACTCAAAGTCCAGCAACATACCAGTACGTTGCTGGTCCTTGTTGGGCATATAATGTAAACTTTTTTTTCATGCAGCCTGTGGGCTGAACGAAAAAAAGAGATTGATCGGTGGGTATGCCCACCATTAGAATACCTCCCTTCATCCACCCACTTCTAATGATGGGCATACATGCACCGTTTATATATGCCGAAGCAGGGGGGCATCCACCCCAAAAGGTAGGAGAAAATCACTCCTCTGCCCCTGCTGCCCCCATGCTTCGGCATATATGCTCTTTTTTTTAACTGTGGTGGTGAAATAACCTCCTACAGCGCTGGAGTCATGGCTTTATGTATCGTTGAAGCAAATGCTGTTGTTGTCAAGATAAATAAATCCGCGCTGCAACTGAATGGCGTACCTGCTAAGAAAATGATGGTTAACAATAAAACAAAGTAACATTACAGTATAACAGTAAGACTTACCATACCTACAAAGAAAAAACAAAACATTTTTTAACGCAACCTGTGCCTAAAATATATATATGCTGAAGCATGGGGGCATCCACCCGCAAAAGGTAGGAGCAAATCGCTCCTCCACCCCTGCTGCCCCCATGCTTCGGCATATATGCTCTTTTTTTTAACTGTGGTAGTGAAATCACCTCCGACAGCACTGGAGTCATGGCTTTATGTATCATGGGAGCAAACGCTGTTGCTGTCAAAATAAATAAATCCGTTCTGCAGCTGAATGGCGTACCTGAAAACAAAAAAATGGTTAACAATAAAACACAGTAAACAGTAAAGTATAAAAAAATTGCATACCTATAAAGCAAACGTGATAAAACATAATAACAATAAAACATTGCAGAATAGAATACAGTAAAAAAGAGCAGAACACTAGAGAGAGAATAGAGAGAGAATGATAAAACAACAACTATTTTTGTTTTTTTTATTTTATATATTTTTTTGTGTTTTTTTTTTTACTTTTTTTTTTTTTTTTTACACTTTTTTTGTAACTGTAACTTTTGTAACTGTAACCGGTTCCAGGTTCGGGTCTCTCAAAATGCGATGGCATCTTGGGTGACCCTGTGAAAGTGTGCCTAGTCTGTGCAGTGCTGTACCCTACGCTAATACTCAACTAGTGTATGGTAGAGTTCAAAACATTCACCAATGCAAAGACTGGGATTGTCAGGACAGGAGTGACAATAATAGCGGGTGTCACGCCTATATCCAAGCGTGCTGCAGACACGACATCTTTTTTTGGGGGGCTCGTTGGGTAGGGGTACTCGGGAGGACATAAAGAAAATGCCTCTCATGCAGCCGGCTTACTGCATTTGGTTGGGGAAGGTGAGGTGAACCACCGTCTGGAAACAGAAGGGCTCTGACGATCTCTTCCTGGAATTTAAGGAAGGATCCAATCCATGCTGAAGCTCTGTATAGCACATAAGCGTTCAGCAAAGCCAATTGAAATAAATAAACAGACACTTTCTTGTACCAGCATCTGGCCTTACGGGCAACGAGGTACGGCGCCAACAACTGGTCGTTGAGGTCCACCCCTCCCATATTTTCGTTATATTCGTGGACACAGAGAGGTTTCTCCACAACGCCGTAGTAATTTGGACCATCATGTCTGCATGAAGAGAGGTAAGAACGAAAACATTCTTATTAGCCCTCCACTTCATAGGGAGCACATTATTACACTGCAAGCAGACTCTCTCCCCCAGCCTAAGACGGGAATCTACAAGCCGATGGGGAAAGCCCCGGCGATTAGGTTGCACGGTGCCACATGCTCCAATCTGCTGATCAAACAAGTGACTAAAAAGTGGCACGCTCGTGTAATAATTGTCCACATATAAGTGGTACCCCTTTCCGAATAAGGGTGACACCAAGTCTCACACAATCTTGCCAGCGCTTCCTATGTAGTCAGGGCAGTTTGTTGGCTCTACGTGACTGTATAGCCTGTGGGCCTGTCACAGAGTTTATACATCTTGACCCTGTATCTGGCATGCTTGCTACTCATCAACACAGACAACTTGATGGGGAATAAACAAGTCTGCAAAACGTTGGTTGAAGTGGTTTACGAGGGGCCGAATTTTGTAGAGCCGATCGTATCCAGGGTCTCCATGAGGACGACAGAGTTCATTGTCATGGAAGTGCATGAACAGCAAGATCTGCTCGTAACGTGCCCTGGTCATGGAGGCAGAGAACAAGGGCATATGATGAATTGGGTCAGTGGACCAATATGACCGCAACTCACTCTTTTTAGTTATGCCCATGTTGAGGGAAAGGCCCAGAAAGAGCTTAAATTTGGAGACCGTAATTGGTCTCCAATCTCTGGCAAGGGAGGACTGGGGAATAGTGGCAATGTGTTGACCAGCGTACAAATTGCTTTGGTCCACAATAGATCTATAGAGATCTTCGGTGAAAAACAGCGAATAAAAATCAAGCGACGTAAAATCAACTGTTTCCACCTGAATGCCGGGTTGGCCAGTGAATGGGGGAAGTACGCTGCTGAAGTGGTGGGTTCTCAATTAAGATTGGCGAATGCAGCAGGAAGGGCACTATGGGCACGATGGGCCTGTGTTTGTCTTCTTGGTGGCAGCGGGACACTACTTGTGCTTGCCACCTCACCAGCTTGAACTGCACTTATGGGACTCACCACGTCACCACGTGATACTGCAGTGCTGGATGTACGACCAGGGTGTACTAGGCCGCTGGTGCTTGCCAGTTCACCAGAAGGAATAGCGGCGCTAGTATTGCTCTGCTCCATACAAGGGACCTGTGGTTCTTGCACATCAATGACAGAAGAAGTTCGGGGTCTGGTATGCCTGAGCTTGACAGGGACCACAATTCCGTAGTCAGAGCTATCTGTCATGGAGCCGCTGTCATCTACAGGATCGTATTCTGAGCCTGAATCTGACAGATGAATGACTTCCTCTTCACTATCTGTCATGCTCAGAAACGTGTAGGCCTCTTCACTAGTGTACCTTTGATTTGCCATTTTGGGCTTTAAATTTAGTGGTACACTAGTGAGACTGACAGGTAAAAAAGCTCCTGACTGTTAGCGACTGATTTAAACACTAACAAAAAAACTGTCAGCGATCACAGGGATCAGGCCGGACTCTGCAAATGCTGCAGTTATGTGTGTTTAGTGTTTTGTAAGTGACAGTGATCGATCGATACTGCACTTGGGTGGGCTGGGCAGGGCTGGGCCGAGGGGCAAAACGCAGGTGCTAGCAGGTATCTGGGCTGATCCCACTAACACTGCGTTTTTGGGAACCTTAAACAGCTGGGGACGCTAGTATAGATCTTATCAGATCAGATATTGATCTGTTCAGATACTATACCACTAAGGGAGGTGTATGCTGCGTGCGTGGGTGTTAGCAGTAGTGGCACTAACCTGATGCTGCCTGGGGCGACACAGACCCTATCTAACCCTAAAACCTAACTTATATCACCGCCGGGCGATCAGGGGGTTAAACCTTTATTAGGTAATAAACGGCAGGTGTCCTGAAACTATAAAAAACAAACTAACTAACCAGCATCACCCGTAACAGTTATACAGTGATCACTGGTGAAAGGGTTAACTAGGGGGCATTCAGGGGGTTAAAACCTTTATTAGGTAGTATATGGGGGTCCCTGATGCTATAAAACGCTGACTGCAAACCTAAATACTTACCTCCCTAACTAGCGTCACCTGTGACACTAATACAGCGATCAGAAAAACAATCGCTTAGTGACACTGGTGATGGGGGGTGATCACGGGGTTAAACCTTTATTAGGGGGGGTTGGGGGGTATCCTAGACCTAAAGGGGGCTAACACTAACTGCCCTACGGAGAAAGTGTAACTCCCAAATGAAGATGCAAAAGGATTGCCAACATCCCTGGATATGTAGAAAAAGGCTAAACCTCAGTGATGGGATTTTAAAGGCAATTCAAAATAAATTTGAAAAAATGTTCTTATTAGAAAAATACATTTAAAAGCAGAATTTATTTAGAATACAAAAATTTCCCCCCTCCCCCCCCATGCCCCCTAGGCCACCCCTCCCCCCCACGCCCCCTAGGCCACCCTTCCCTCCTTTCATATGTTTTCCACTATCCACCCAGAACCCATCTTAACACCTTCTACGGTGCGGGTCTCCTAACAGAGCTCCCGACCAGCAATCCTACTCTGCACATGGATTGAATTGCCATACAAATCCCTGCACCATCATCCAACGAATGGGAATTTTCCCCCAGTGGTTGTAACAGCAAATGGAAATTTTGCCATTGTATCCAGCATCACTCTCTCCACAGCCAACTTACTGTTTTGTTCTATTAGTTAAAACGCTCTTGTCTTACATATGTTGTAAGTTATATATAAGAGATTTTCTGTTACAGCCAATTCATTGACACATTTGTCTCAATCACAAGAATTTCTGTTCCTTGCTTCTTGTACAACTGTATGATGATACTGTTATGCTGATTTGTTTTATCCTCAATAAAAATCTATTTTGGAAAAAAAAAAATGCAAAAATTTCTTTTTTTTAAAAAATAGATCACAACGAAAACACATATATCATACAAAAAAATTACAGAATCATAATTAGTGGTAAACAGTTATGGCAATGACCGTCCGACGCATTTCAAGAGTATAAAAATTCTAATCTTCATCAGGGACAATTTGCCATTTCTAGAATCACAAAAACATAATATCAATACAGAATTTTATTTATAAACAACAATTAAAATGCTTTACAGGGCTGACAGGTTTGTATGGCCCTCCAAGGGATATGCCAAAACTTACGTGCCAAACAATGTTTATGTGCAAAATCCAACATCCATATAGTCTATATTGGCCTTTGAACATGCAAGGGAGCCCCCAGATATTATAATCCAATTAAGGCGTCAAAGTAAATGTATAGTTGCAGTTTGGAAGAACCCAAGATAGCAACAGGGAGCATCTAAAAGGAGAAATATGAGCCAATGATAAGACTACCTTTCAAAAAATATATAAATAATCAAAAAATAGGGCAAAAGGTTGTACAATGAAGACAAACCCCCTATACACCCCTATAGACAAGAGGGAAGGAGGTAGGTCAAAGGGACTGAAAAGCCCATAAAATATAGAAAAAAAAACTAAAAAAAAAACTGGAAAATAAAATTAATGAAAAATAAAAAATAAATAAAAAAGCAAAACAAAACAAATGAATGAAAAGAAAAAAAAGAAAAATTCCCTCCACTTACGATAGAAATATTCCAATAGGGATACTATGAACCACCCTGAGGGACAGATTGAAAAGCCAATTGGAGGAAAACTTTCTCACAGACCCATATCTAAAAAGATTAATTGAACAGAGGGGATAATGTCAGTATCACAGTGGGGCATCCAACAAATGTCAATAAGTAAATATTAATTCAATATAGATAATAAAACCAAAGCTTCAAAAGAAAGGAGTGGGAGAAGGAACCACACCATGATCAGTTGAGCTTACTGCAAGTAAGAAAAAATACAAAACCCAGAATAACCCATTCAATGAAATGGGATATATCCACATACAGCATAATAGAAAGGAATCATAGCGCTTACCATAGGTAAAGAGATCTCCAAAGGCTCCCCGGAAAGGAAGAAATCACTGCAAGGAGGAGAGAAACCAATCCTCCAACCTGCCTGTCACAGCATCAAGCAACATAAGTTTTGTTGTGAGAAGGGATGGCGCCTCGAGGGTTCCCGGCGTTCTCCTTATATAGCCCAGCTAAACACAGGCTCTCGTGGGGTTACTCCCCTCACGTCGCTGTATTAGGAATCAATTAACCGCTGATGACTCCAGGAGAGGCCGGCTGTACAAGACAAGTCCACCCCCCTGATCACATCAGCCAATCCCAAAAATAGAAGGGGAGCATCACTTGTTGCTGTGATAGCTCCCATTCTGCCTACTAGAGAGGCAAGACCAAGATCTCACAGCTAACAGTGAGTCCGTCCCCCTGATCACATCAGCCAATCCCAAAAATAGAAGGAGAGCATCACTTGTTGCTGTGATAGCTCCCATTCCACCTACTAGAGAGGCAAGACAGAGATCTCACAGCTAACAGTGAGTCCACCCCCCTGATCACATCAGCCAATCCCAAATGTAGACGGAGAGCATCACTTGTTGCTGTGATAGCTCCCATTCTGCCTACTTGGGAAACAAACATAAAAACAGAGACCTCACTGTCAGCAGTGAGCGCTGCCGTATCTCTGCTCATGATGGAAAAAGAAGTAAAGCAGAGATTAAGATCACTCTGCGATCCAAAGGCCAAACAGTATAGTGGCTGGGATAAAAAAGGGGGAGAAGGACATCATCACTCCCCGTAAGGAGAAAATATAAATGCCCCCGACACACAAGACATCCTCAAAGAGCTGCAGGAGTTTAAGCAAGCAGCAAAAACAAAACCACAGTACAAGAGGAAGGAAGGCTCCCAGAATAATGGGAGCCCACGTGTGCCGGGTGCATGTAATTGGCCACAGATTCAATGGAGGATGTCAGATATAGCACAGAGACATTGACCTGCAAAGCAAAATAACATAATGAAATCGCATATGAATAGTCAAGATCATAGTAAAATAATCCACCTCAAATGAGTGGAATCAAAGTAACATTCTATAAACATAAATATACATAATACAACCCCAAATAGATATGTCATTGTAGTCTGATCTTTAGCAGAAAGATGGAGTAAAGAATGGGGAAAAAGGGGGAAAGAAAAACTGAGAGAAAGAAAAACTTTCAAAATCAATAAAGATCCCATTAATCCGTTTTCCCTGAGTTAAATCCTTCGAAGAAAGGCCTAAAACTTTCAGCCTCGTTGAGGCCAGGTGGGGTAGTGGCATCCAGGTGTCTGATCTAGCGTGTTTTATGGCATTCTATAGCCATGTGCCTTGGCAACATGTCTACCAAGAGGAAGATATAAATTTCCAATTCGCATACTTAGCAGATGTTTACTAACTGTCCAAATTCCTGTCGGGTCTTGCCGACATAAAATGCACCACATTGACATTGGAATGTGTTTCAACCGAAAACGTTCACCATTGGGTAGTTGGAAAAAAGTTCTCCTGCGAATCACCCCACATAGTGAACATGATCCACAGGGGAAAGTTCCCCAAGCTTTACAGGGGTCCTGTCTTTGGTCACCCCTGTATTCACTTTGGGTGAGCATATCTCCCAGTGAGCCTGCCTTCCTAAAAGTGATTTGGGGTTTGGAAGAGAGTAGATCACCCAAAATGGGATCCTCAGTGAGGATCGACCAATATTTGGTACGGATCTTTCTCACAGTGTCATGTTCGTTGGAGTATCTCAAGATAATTCTAGTTGTATCATCTTGTTTTTTAGTCTTGGTTTTGAAAATTAAGTCATGACAGTTCTGATCTTTAACCTTATTGAAGGCCTTTTTAAGGAAAGATTTTGTATATCCCCTTATGAGTAACCTCTCACTTAATTTATCCGCTTCATACTAAAAAGCTTCCTCAGTACTGCAATTTTGTTTAAGCCGTAGGAATTGGCTGTACGGTATAGATTTTTTAAGAGGTTCGGGGTGAAAGCTACTGGCATGCAACAAAGTATTGCCAGCAGTTTCCTTTCTATATAGTTTGCTGGTCAGACTGCCATCATCGTTCTTGAGGATGGTGATGTCCAAAAAGTCAACCCGCGAGTGATTATAAGACATGATAAAGAATAAATTGAATGTGTTCTGGTTCATAGCTTTGAGGCAGTCTTTGAGAACGTCTTCTGGACCATTCCATACCACAAGAATATCGTCGATGTATCTTTGCCAAAGAACAACGTACTGTGTGTAAGGAATAAATAGGTCATCTGATAGAAAGGCTTTTTCCCACTCCCACAGGTACAGGTTTGCGTATGAGGGGGCGCAACACGTCCCCATAGCAACACCCTGCACCTGGAGGTAGTGGGAACCATTGAACAAGAAGACATTGTATCTCAGAATGAAATCAAGCATCACCAAAAACAAATTCATTAAATTTCCACTCAGTGGTTGACTTTTGTTTCAAGATCCGGCTGATGGCAGCCACCCCTAGATCATGTGGAATGCTATTATAAAGAGACTCTACGTCTATAGTAACAAGAATAGCTGAAGCCGAATTACCAAGTCATCTAGTATTTTTAGTAGATGGATGGTATCTTTGATATAAGATGACAGTTCTAAGACATGGGGTCTCAGATGCTGGTCAATGACCTGGCTAATGGCTTCTGAGATGCTCCCATTACCCGAAATGATGGGTCGACCCGGGGGGTTGTGCAGATCTTTATGCACTTTGGGAAGTGCATACATGGTTGGGGTGCGAGGATATTTGGTGCGAATAAATTCCAACATTTCTCCTGTAATGGCACCTGTCATGAAGGCTTCATCTACCAGCGAATAAAATTCCTGGTTAAATTTGTCTACAAGTGAAGCTCAGATTTTCCAATAATATTTACGGTTGTTTAAAATTTTGAGGCACATATCTTCATACCTGGAGTTATCCACGAGTACGATATTGCCACCTTTATCTGATCCTTTTATTGTTATGTCCTGCTTAAACTCCTGCAGCTCTTTGAGGATGTCTTGTGTGTCGGGGGCATTTATATTTTCTCCTTATGGGGAGTGATGATGTCCTTCTCCCCCTTTTTTATCCCAGCCACTATACTGTTTGGCCTTTGGATCGCAGAGTGGTCTTAATCTCTGCTTCACTTCTTTTTCCATCATGAGCAGAGATACGGCGTCGCTCACTGCTGACAGTGAGGTCTCCGTTTTTATGTTTGTTTACCAAGTAGGCAGAATGGGAGCTATCACAGCAACAAGTGATGCTCTCCGTCTACATTTGGGATTGGCTGATGTGATCAGGGGGGCAGACTCACTGTTAGCTGTGAGATCTCTGTCTTGCCTCTCTAGTAGGTGGAATGGGAGCTATCACAGCAACAAGTGATACTCTCCTTCTATTTTTGGGATTCGCTGATGTGATCAGGGGGGCGGACTCACTGTTAGCTGTGAGATCTCGGTCTTGCCTCTCTAGTAGGCAGAATGGGAGATATCACAGCAACAAGTGATGCTCCCCTTCTATTTTTGGGATTGGCTGATATGATCAGGGGGGTGGACTTGTCTTGTACAGCCGGCCTCTCCTGGAGTCATCAGCTGTTAATTGATTCCTAATACAGCGACGTGAGGGGAGTAACCCCACGAGACCCTGTGTTTAGCTGGGCTATATAAGGAGAACGCCGGGAACCCTCGAGGCGCCATCCCTTCTCACAACAAAACTTATGTTGCTTGATGCTGTGACAGGCAGGTTGGAGGATTGGTTTCTCTCCTCCCTGCAGTGATTTCTTCCTTTCCGGGGAGCCTTTGGAGATCTCTTTACCTATGGTAAGTGCTATGATTCCTTTCTATTATGCTGTATGTGGATATATCCCATTTCATTGAATGGGTTATTCTGGGTTTTGTATTTTTTCTTGCAGTAAGCTCAACTGATTGTGGTGTGGTTCCTTCTCCCACTCCTTCCTTTTGAAGCTTCGGTTTTATTATCTTTATTGAATTAATATTTACTTATTGACATTTGTTGGATGCCCCACTATGATACTGACATCATTCCCTCTGTTCAATCAATCTTTTCAGATATGGGTCTGTGAGAAAGTTTTCCTCCAATTGGCTCTTCAATCTGTCCCTCAGGGTGGTTCATAGTATCCCTATTGGAATATTTCTATCGTAAGTGGAGGGAATTTTCTTTTTTTTTTCTTTTCATTCATTTGTTTTGTTTTGCTTTTTTATTTATTTTTTATTTTTCATTAATTTTATTTTCCAGTTTTTTTTTTTCTATATTTTATTTTTTATTATGGGCTTTTCAGTCCCTTTGACCTACCTCCTTCCCTCTTATCTGTAGGGGTGTATAGGGAGTTTGTCTTCATTGTACAACCTTTTGCCCTATTTTTTGATTACCGTATTTATCATTTTTTGAAAGGTAGTCTTATCATTGGCTCATATTTCTCCTTTTAGATGCTCCCTGTTGCTATCTTGGGTTCTTCCAAACTGCAACTATGCATTTACTTTGATGCCTTAATTGGATTATAATATCTGGGGGCACCCTTGCATGTTCAAAGGCCAATACAGACTATATGGATGTCGGATTTTGCACATAAACATTGTTTGGCATGTAAGTTTTGGCATATCCCTTGGAGGGCCATATAAACCTGTCAGCCCTGAAAAGCATTTTAATTGTTGTTTATAAATAAAATTCTGTATTGATATTATGTTTTTGTGATTCTAGAAATGGCAAATTGTTCCTGATGAAGACTAGAATTTTTATACTCTCGAAACGCGTTGGTCAGTCATTGCCATAACTGTTTACCACTAATTATGATTCTGTAATTTTTTTGTATGATATGTGTTTTCATTGTGATCTATTTTTAAAAAAAAAGAAATTTTTGTATTCTAAATAAATTCTGCTTTTAAATGTATTTTTCTAATAAGAAAATGTTTTCAAATTTATTTTGAATTGCCTTTAAAATCCCATCACTGAGGTTTAGCCTTTTTCTACACTAACTGCCCTACCACTTATAACTGTCACAAACTGACAACAATGCAATAATCAGTAAAAAAAAAAAAATGCTATTGGTGTCACTGTGACAGGGGGTACAGGGGGGTGATCGGGGGGTGATGGGGGGTGATGGGGGGTGAAAAGTGTGCCTAGAGTGTTCTACTGTAAGTGTAGTGTTGGTGCACTTACTTGGATGTCTTCTCTCCTCAGCGCTGGAACGAAAAAGACCGACTCGAGGAGAGATGACATCACTTCCTCTGCCACTGTTTACATTACAGAGGCAGAGGAAGATTGTCATTCGTTGGGAGCGATCGCGAGGGGGTGGCCATGAATGAGTGGCCTCCCCTCAGCATTGATCTCTCCCCTAACGATGCCGACCGCCAGGTACAAGATTTTGCCTGCCCGGTCGGCAAGTGGTTAAGGACTAGCCTCGTTTTGAGATTTTGGTGTTTACAAGTTTAAAACAGTTTTTTTTGCTAGAAAATTACTTAGAACCCCCAAACATTATATATTGTTTTTTTTCTAACACCCTAGAGAATAAAATGACAGTCATTGCAATACTTTTTTTCACATAGTATTTGCGCAGCTGTCTTACAAGTGTACTTTTTTTGGAAAAAAATCACTTTTTAATTTTTTTAATGTTATGCCGAGTAAATTGATACCCAACATGTCACGCTTCAAAATTGCGCCCACTCATGAAATTTTTATTTTATTTTATTTATTTCAGGTACTTATATAGCGCCGTCAATTTACGCAGCGCTTTACATATACATTGTACATTCACATCAGTCCTTACCCTCAAGGAGCTTACAATCTAAGGTCCCTAACTTACATTCATACATACTAGGGACAATTTAGACAGGATCCAATTAACCTACCAGCATGTCTTTAGAGTGTGGGAGGAAACCGCAGTACCCGGAGGAAACCCACGCAGGCACAGGGAGAACATGCAAACTCCAGGCAGGTAGTGTCATGGTTGGTATTCGAACCAGCGACCCTTCTTACTGCTAGGTGAAAGTGCTACCCACTGCACCACTGTGAAATGGCGTCAAACTTTTACCCTTAAAAATCTCCATTGGCAACGTTTAAAAAATCCTACAGATTGCATGTTTTGAGTTAAAGAGGAGGTCTAGGGCTAGAATTATTGGTCTCACTCTAACGATTGTGGCAATGCCTCACATGTGTGGTTTGACCACCGTTTTCATATGCGGGCGCTACTCACTTATGCGTTTGCTTCTGCGCACGATCTCGTCGGGACGGGGCACTTTGAAATTTTTTTTTTTCTTATTTATTTTACTTTATTTAATTTATTTTTTCACTGTTTTTTTAAAAAGAATTTGGGTCACTTTTATTCCTATTACAAGGAATGTAAACATCCCTTGTAATAGAAAAAAGAATTACAGGTCCTCTTAAATATGAGATCTGGGGTCAAAAAGTCCTCAGATCTCTTATTTGGACTAAAATGCAATAAAAAAAAAAAAAATTGTCATTTGAAAAAATGACATTGAAAAAATGGCTCTTTAAGACGTATAGGCGGAAGTGACGTTATGACGTCGCTTCCGCCCTGCTATGGTATGGAGACGGGTGGAGTCCATCTTAGCCTCACTTGTCTCCATACCCAGCCACAACAAGGACCTGATCGCCTCCGCCACTGCCGTCGACTCCGGTAAGCGGCAGAGGACGGGGGAGAGTGGTGGGAGGGGGGCCCCTCTCCTGCCGCCGATAATGATGATCTCGTGGATTATCCACCACAGAGACCACCATTATTGTAAATATGACTGGCTCCTGAAGAGATGGATACCTCAGTTGTGGCAGCAGCTGCCGTTACTGAGATATCCATCTTCAAAGTGCCGACGTATATGTACAGGAGCCAGTCGGTAAGTGGTTAACACAGAACACAATAAAACACAACATAATGCACATTGACACAACGCATTAGAATGGCAGGTATGAATGAGCCCTCAATGTCTTCCTGCATCTATTCATCATATATGCTTGAGACCACACCATCAGATTTTTGAGACCAACTGACCAGTGTCACAGAAGTGATTGAAGAAGTTGTAGAAATCCAACATGAAAGTTATTAGTTTGTAAACTAATGCCGGCCATACATTATACAATTTTCTTGTTCAATTTCCTTTAGATTTACCTTCCACTATGTAGTGCGAGGGTCTGCCTGACTGCATCCAAATTGAAAGTGTTTAGGTTTGACCTCATATTATATAGTTTTGGTAAATCTAAAGTAAATTGATTATGTATGGTCACCCTAAGGCACTGCATTCATTTAGGGTGGCTTTCTTGTGGCTGTGGGTTATATAAAGTTTCCCCTTTTTACAACCTACCATGATAAAATGGGAAGAAAATGTAAAAAACACATTCTCAGAGGACCAGTGGAAACAGTCCATTAAATCATCCTATGAAGCTATATTTGATAGCTAAATATAACCCCAACATTTGTCTTGTGTGTTGCTGAGATTGTGGATATTTGGGGAATTTAATGCATACCTGATGTGACTGTAAAAATCTTACTGGCTTGCTCTTTATAATTTGCTGGTTGAAATAACAGGCCTTATTGTCAATCTTCTCTACATTTGGCTTTGTTGAGCTTAGGTGTAAACACCCTTTCTGTTGTAAGACAGTAAGGCAGGCCTTAAATAATGCAATTTTCTTTCCTTCAACCATGAGTTGAAGGAAAGAAAATTGCTCAATTACCCCATCAACACAGTCAGTGTTAATGGGGGAGTCCCTTCCACAGCGCTACTGAATTCTGCTGGCGGAGAGTATTAACGAGCCTTCCCCACTGGCAGAATGCAATGAGCACTGCTTTTGATTATAGCCACCAGAAGTGATTGGGCAAAAAAACCTCACAGGCTGGTTGATGGATCGACTTTAGTGCAATCAGTGTGCTCATAGACATTCAATATTCAGCTGGTTCCTATCAAATTTAGATCCATCTATGGCTGGCTTTAGTTTTCATATCCTAAATGCAGCCAGACTATTAATTACTAGACAAAGGATACAACCTTAGCACTCAGTGTTATTGTAATCAATGGGGTTAAGACTCAGGCTCAATACTAAAGGACAGTAGCCTATAAAAATATTTTAAATAAAACATTTCGCCGTCAATGGAATGCATGGTTATTTAGCCCAATGGTAAATTGATTCACTAATTACACATTTTCTTAACCCTTATGTCTTCCTCTTCATCGTGAATTCAAACTAGGAAAGAAAACCACAGCTCAAACACTCTATAGTGCAGTAAATTATAAAAGCGTGTGTTTATTAAACAGTAAAATAACACTCACAAAGGTGACTGTAATTAATTTGGAAAATATGGACTCACATGGTAAGTCTCTCCAGCCTTAGGCACATGCATGACACAGCATAAAGGATGACCAATTTTATTGTCTAATAAACTTGAATGCTTTTATCATTTACTACATTATAAACACACAGTATGGTGTGTTTGCCCTGTATTTTTTCCTTGTTTGCATTCTAGATGGAGTGCCTGCTTCTGTATACCCAGCAGCATCACTTACATAGTTAGAATAGCTGGGTGCTATTTAGTTTTTGGGCTACCCCATCCTTACTGTGTGTTCATATTGTTGTTCAGAATTCAGTTTGTTTTCTTTCCTTACCTCCTATATTGGGGGCAACTGAAGTTGAGTGTTGTTGGTCCCGTGGGCCTCCCACAGACTTTCTTTCCTTCCACTTCATCAGGTCTATGTAATACAATCCAGAGTGATATGTGCAATGTTATTAAAACCTACTATGATCTGTATTTCTTTTTTTTGTTTCTTTGTAACTCTTCCTTACAATGATACTATGTTCTATGTCTTTTTTTTTAATATGAAATTTCAATACATAATACATAATGTGAAAAAAGAAATTCCTCTTTGTTTTAGATACCTTTGGGTTCCTCACACCAGCAAACTGTAGGGACTTTAGCTCTATGTATTTGTTTTTTCTCAAAATGTATCTGGCCTTATAGAATAATTTACAATCTTGTACATCAGCTTAGTGCCTTCATATAATATTAGGCTGTGATTGCAGGTTCTTATAGATGTGATAAGTATTGCAACTCATTTCACATTAACCTATGTTTAAGCACCTAGCTTGACTTTTATCTACAACCTCTCCAATAGTTAAATGTGCATTCCAGGCATTATCTAGCTACTGAATAGATTCACATTGGTATGCATTCTTCAGTGACAACTATGAAAAAAAAAATAGTTGTAGTTATATACTGTATGTCTGCATATATATAGCAGTGCAGCGCTAAAAGAAAATATCGAACCAAACACAAAATATGCATAGATATAAAAGAAACAAAAAAACATATAATATACAATGTCCTTGAAAATAGGTGTCAACTTTGTAGGAAGAGTCCACAAGACCAAGGTATTAAAACCTCTCTTTGTTCCATGCAATAGATACAGCAGGTTAAGGGAAGCAATTGGTGAAAGGAAGATCCCGTTCCACACCCAATGTGAATCACACAAACTGCTTATCAGATGCAAATGACCACTGAATTACAGGTGGTCCAACAGGGTCTCCCTCAAACCATGAAGGCTGTATCCACTGTTCCAGTGGGATAAAAACAAAGATACACTTCCATAGTGTGATATGATAACACAGATTTATTGATAAAAAAAAGTGTTGCACTTATAGAAATCCAGATAAAAAAAAAATGCATGTTCCTATAATGCTCATATGATATGGTATACGACATCCCTACAGGCTTCTCCCCAGGCTCACTTGTGTATCTGCCAATCAGGGATAGATCACATGATGACATTGCCATCATAGGCCCCACACTACGTGTTTTGTCACAAAGTACGTTGTGTGGGAATGGGCGGGAAAATACACAGTTGACACCTGTTTTCAAGGATATTATATGTTATATGAAGAGGAGAAAGAACAATTTGGTTCTTTATATAAGGCAATAACCTGGTAGAGCCACCTGCCTCCATCCCTACCTATATGAATAAAAAAAAAAAAAAAAAAAAATCACATATTATTTTGTATAGAAGTCTTCCCATGATGGGTTAATACTTACGGTCACAAATAGCTATATTTAATTCTGGACACTGCCCTCCCTAGATGTGGCCCCTGTTGGTTCTGCAGGCCGACCACTCTACCTCAGCTCCTGGTAGAGATGCCCTTTGGGTGCTTCCTAGTTCCTAGTGCCACATTCAACAAACAGCCTTGTTTGTAAGTATCTCAGAGAGTGGGGCTCCTTCAGTTCCAACTTTTACCTTTTATTTATTTTTTATTATTTTTTACCCCTTTTTCCAATATGGTCAGACCACAGAGCTATTCTCTTACTCTATGACAGATACAAGCAATACACGTAAGACACGTTCATGCTCCTGAAGAGTGGATATAACCTCCACAAAATGTGTAGAGCTGTCATATGCCATGTTTCAATCTATCATGGGTTGCATTAGAGTTTTATCTATTCCTCATTATGTGAATCATGTGTTTATCTATTTATCTCATATGTACTGTTTCCAATCATGTGACAATTTACCTAATTGTATGTTTGTGTATATATATATATATATATATATATATATATATATATATATATATATATATATATATATATATATATATATTGTGTATATATACACAATATATATATATATATATATATATATATATATATATATATATATATATATATATATATATATATATATATATATATATATATATATATATATATATATATATATTTATATATATATATATAGTGGGGACGGAAAGTATTCAGGCCCCCTTAAATTTTTCACTCTTTTGTTATATTGCAGCCATTTGCTAAAATCATTTAAGTTCATTTTTTCCCTCATTAATGTACACACAGCACCCCATATTGACAGAAAAACATGGAATTGTTGACATTTTTGCAGATTTATTAAAAAAGAAAAACTGATGAGAATCATGAGGTCAAAGGAACTGCCTGAAGAGACAGAATTGTGGCAAGGCACAGATCTGGCCAAGGTTACAAAAAAAATTCTGCTGCAATTAAGGTTCCTAAGAGCACAGTGGCCTCCATAATCCATATATATATATATATATATATATATATATATATATATATATATATATATTGGATTAAGTATTACACTTCGGCGAATGCACAAAGTGAATGCACAAAGCGAAAATCTAACACAGACTACTGCAGAACACTAAACAGACTACAGGTGACCTGATTCTCCATCAAACTTTTTCATCTCTCATCCAGGCTCCCTCTCCATCCATTGATAGGAGCCGCAATCCACACAATCTCATTTCTATTCTTCTTCTGCCTAGAACCAGCCTCTCCTTCTCCTGTGCCCTTTGGAATGCCCACTCTGTTTGTAACAAACTCACCACCATCCATGACCTATTTATCAAAAACTCCCTGAACTTACTTGCAATTACTGAGACCTGGATTCAAGTATCTAACTTTCCTTCTCTTGCTGCTCTCTCCTATGGTGGCCTCCTGTGGACTCACTTTCCCAGGCCTAGTTGACTGAAAGGAGATGGTGTTGGAATCCTCCTATCTCTTCAAATTCCTTTTTTTAGGTTCTTCATCCACCCACCTCTCTGTCCCTCTCCTCATTTGAAGCTCACTGTATTCATCTATTTTCTCCAGTTTCATTGAGAATTGCTGTGATCTATCGGCCCCCTGGACCGGTATCAAGCTTCCTTGACAACTTCTCTGCCTGACTACCCTACTTTCTTCTGAAATTCCAACAATCATTCTTGGTGACTTCAATATCCCTGTTAATCTTAACACTCCTGCTACTTCTAAGCTGCTGATCCTAACATCCTCTTTTGACCTAAAACAATGGACACATGCTTTTATTCACTCTGTTGGCAACTGCCTTGACCTCATATTCTCCTACCTATGCACTTCGCACAACCTCTCCAATATTCCTTTTCCTCTCTCTGATCACCATCTTATTAGTTTCAAACTTTCATCCTCCTTGTCTACCAACTACCAAACTATTACCCATAGAAACCTTCGCCATCTTAACCCTTCTCTTCTTTTTTTCTGCTACAGATTGTCTCTGCGACAAAATCATATCCTTGTCCTGACCCAACTTGACCACTTCTGTGTACAACAGTTCACTGTCATCCACCCTGGATACATTCTCCCCCCTCACTACACACAGAATCAGGCCCCGACCGCTACAACCCTGGCAGACAGACAATACCATAAGCCTAAAAAAACAGAGCCATGCTTTTGAGCATCTGTAGCGTAAGACTAAGTCACAGCAAGATTTCAGACCTACTTTATCACTCTCATTAACACCCTCTCACGCAGTGCCTGTCAACTCTTTTCTACCTTTACCACTCTAATTCATCCTCCATTACCTCCACCCATTAACTTACTCACTGCCCAGAAGATTGCTAATCACTTCAAAAATAAGATTGAGACAATTTGTCTCGAGATCTCCACTCTACAGATATCTCCCTCACTTTACACTCCTTGTCCTCCTGCACAATCAATACTTCCCTCTTTTAATCCAGCTACTATAGAGGAAGTCACTAAACTTTTTTCTAACGCCCACCAAACCTCCTGCCCCCTGGACCCTGTTCCTTCTCAAATACTATGGTCACCATCTGGCTGTATCCTACACTCTTTAACTCATATCTTTAACCTCTCACTCTCTACTGGCATCTTCCCAAACCCTCTAAAACATGTGCAGTCTTAACAACCTAAGACCCATCTCTTTACTCCCTTTTGCCTCCAAACTCCTTGAACGTTTAGTCTAAAACCGACTTCAGTCTGGATTTCGCCCACAGCACTCCACAGAAACTGCACTCCTAAAACTCACAAACGACGTACTAACAGTCAAAATCAAAGGTCTTTATTCCATACTCTTACTCTTGGACCTTTCCTCTGCTTTTGATACAGTTGACCACCCCTCCTCCTCAAAAGACTCAATTTGCTTGGTCTCCGTGGCTGCGCTCTCCCTTGGTTTGAATCCTACCTATCTCATCGCACCTTCAGTGTCACTTACAACTCCACTTCCTCCTCTCCAACCCCTCTTACCGTTGGGGACCCCCAAGGTTCTGTCCTTGGACCTCTACTGTTCTCAATATACACATCCTCCCTGGGTCAGCTGATAGCCTCCCATGGCTTCCACTACCATTTAAATGCTGATGACACCCAAATATATCTCTCTGCCCCCCCAGCTCACCCCATCAGTCTCCTCACGCATCACTGATTTACTTACAGACATATCAGCCTGGATGTCAAACCACTTCCTCAAACTGAATCTATCTAAAACTGAGCTCCTAATATTTCCTCCTCTACGTGCTCCTTCCCCTGACTTCTCTGTCAAGATCAATGGCACACATGCCAGGGTGCTAGGGGTAACCTTAGACTCTAAACTGTCCTTTCAGGTCCACATCCAATCCCTGTCCAAATTAGGCTGCCTTAGCCTCTGCAACATTTCCAGAATACTCCCCTTTTTAATGACACCACCAAGCTTCTAATTCACTCCCTGGTTATCTCTCACCTCGACTACTGTATCTCCCTCCTCAGTGGATTACCTTTACGTAGACTATCCCCCCTCCATAATGAATGCAGCTGCAAGACTCATCCACCTTACTAACCATTCAGTGTCCTCCACCCCACCCTGCTAATCCCTCCACTGGCTTCCACTCACCCAACTCACTTTTATCAGCGGCAGGAGAGGGGCCCCCCTCCTGCCGCGCTCTGGTGCCCTCCGCTCAGGCCAACCTGAGAACATGTCAACACACACTAAAGCGAACTCATAGGTGCCTATTCTGGGCATCTGAATGTAGTCTATTTGAATTCTTTGAAAAGGGAAATCTGGCTTAGGAAAATGCTTTTGGGGAACATGGACAGGCCTCCCTGCATTGTACAGAGCACAAGTGAGACATGAAGCACAAAACCTGGCTGCAAATGCAATAAATCCAGGTGCTATCCAATAGCAGTCAGTAAGTGCCACCATCGCGCCCTTAGCAAGATGACTGACGCCATGTGCCAGTTGTGCTAAAACTGGGTACAAACTCCTGGGTAGACACCACCTGTTGTCAGCGCTCCACAGGCCCTACTGATTTTGGGTAGCATTACATTTGATCCACTTACCCTTCTCTTCATCAGGGGCCTGGTTCTGCAACTGAATTAGAGTTTCTACATCCCACTGCTCTTGATGAGGGGAATCTGTCCCCGCTACCTGGACGACCCCTACAATGGGTGAGACTCCAAATGCCATAAGGGCAGCATCCTTTGCCGCTTGGTCCACTAAAGCATTTCCTCTGGCTGTCATAGCTGCTCTATGAGTTTTGCATGTCTCACTGGCTTCCCTGCACTAGTCAGAAAGTTCTGTGCTTTCCAGATAGGCCCAAAATCGTGGGCTATTCCAAATGCATATCTGCTGTAAGTGTAAATGTTTCCCCTTTGATTCTCTAGGAGATGACATGCTTTGACTACAGCACACAACTCCGCTTCCTGTGCTCACATCTGGGGTGTCAATGCTTCCTGATCTAAAATGGTGTCTGTAGTGGTTACAGCAAACCCTGTATGTGGCTGACCATCATCAGTGTAAAATCTGGAACCATCTACAAATAAGTGTGTGTCACAATCTGATAAAGGCTCATCTTTTGCTGGTGTGACAGAGGCCCTTTCTACCTCCATCAGAGCCATACAATCATGAGAAAAACTCTCAGGTTCTACATCAGTACCATTTGTCGCATCCTCCTCATCAATTATAGGAAGAAGAGTAGCCGGATTTAAAGTAACACATCGTTTGATTGTTAAATTCGATGGAGCAGACTGGTACTTGTCAAATCTACTGGCAGACACATGTCTGGTATTTACTTGATTCATGATTTCCTGTACTGCAAGTGGCACATACAGGATCAGAGCAGAATCTAGTACAAGCTCTGTTACTTTGTCTAGCAGCAAAATGCAGGCTGCTATGGCTCGCATACAACTGTGGGAGCCTTTGATGACAGGGTCTAATGAGGCTGATACATACATCACAGGCCTCTGTTTGTCTCCATGTAGCTGGGTGAGTACACCTGCAGCAAATCCATTGACTTCATGACAGAACAACTAGTATAGTCAGGAAGTCCAATGGCGGGAGCTTCAGACTAAATTTGAATAAGCTCCTTCATCTGCAATTCATTGTCCCATGTGAGTTTGAAAGGGTTTCTAGTGGTAGCCTCATATAGAGGAGCCATAAGTTCTGATGCATTTGGAATACAGTCCCTACAATATCCCACTAACCCCAGGAAGGCATGTAGTTGCCGTACATTTCTTGGCTTTTCAAAGTTTTGTAGAGTTTTAACTCGATCTGGAGTTAGGTGACGGATTCTATGTGAAATGCAGTGACCCAGGAAGATCAGTTTCTCTTGGCAATATTGTAGCTTATCTTTGCTAACTTTGTTGTTACAGTTATAGAGAAACATGAGAAGACTTACTGTTTCTCTGCTACAAATGTCCTTTGTATCAGAACAAATAAGCAAATCGTCTATGTACTGAAGCAAAACTGTGTTTGGGTGTAAGGGGGACCATTGGTCCAATACTTGCTTTAACGCAGTATTATATTCAGAGGGGCTACTCACACAGCCTTGGGGCAATCTTGTTCATGCTAACTTTTGGGCATCATGGGTAAATGAAAAAAGGTGCCAGCAACCTGGGTGCAGGGGCACCGAAAAGAAAGCATTTGCAAGATCAATTACTGTAAAGCAGGTGCTGGAGGCAGGTATTCCACTTAGTAAAGTGTGGGGGTTGGGCACGATCGGGGTATCTGCCTCTATTATATTGTTAATGGCTCTCAAATCATGCACCATGCGGTATGTCACCTGCCCACCCTTCTTGTCTGGCTTCTTTGCAATTGGGAACAGGGGTGTATTGACTTGGGACTTAATTGGTACAACAACCCGTGCTGCTTTCAGTTGAGTGATTTGATCCTTTATCCCCTCAGTCTAAGCAATACTCAGTGGGTACTGTTTAATCTGTGGGAGATGGGCTCCTGGTTTAACTTTTATCATGACTGGGGTGCAATCCAGCAGACCTACATCATATTTGCTGGTGGCCCATAATTCAGCGGGAATCACTTTCAATTCTGGTGGAAATGGCGGAGTGGAGTCCTGGATTAAAAATACTCCACAGGCAGAATTTAAAACTTCTCCTGACAGACTACTAACCACTTGGACTCCTGTAGGAGTGTAGTCTATGTTTGCTAAAATTTGGTTCAAAATGTCAGCTCCCAAAAGATTGGTAGGAACTGTGTCTGAAACTAACACTTTAGTGACAATTTCTGTTTGCTGTCCTAGCCTGAGTTTAAGTGGCTTGGACTCAACCAAATCAGTAGAGGTCCCGGTTAGGCCAACACCAGAGATAACATTTTTAGATAATAATCCTGGAGGTAAGTCCTCTATATTAAAAACAATTCGGCTTGCACCAGTATCGATTAAACAGGTTAATTCTGTTTCTCCTCCAGGATAGGGGAGTTCTTGTAAAATACTTTTATTCTGGCCTCAGGACCATTGTCTCCCCTATTTAACATGATTGATACTGGCATGCCATTTTCCTATGACTGATCCACTGCTTTGGGCAGAGAACTGGGATCAGTATGAGGTGCCTCTAAGCTCTTTTCCAGTCTACGGTCAGGAAGATGGCAGAATTTGGCTATGTGTCCTTCCCCATCACAATTGTAGCATATAATTGGTCCCCGATTGCCATGATTTCTGAAATTGGCTTTGCCTCTTCCTCTTCCTCTCTGCTTCCCCATGTACATAACCTTGGGTTTGCTGTCTTTTTGGTTAATCCTGTTTTCTATGGATAACAGGATAGGCAGGACGTCTCGAATAGACATATTGCCTGCCTCAGGCCTTGCTGTGAACAACTTTTCTTTCAACTGGGGTATTAAACCACCAAGAAACCTTTGTTTCACCAGTTGTGTAGATGAACTTGCAGTTTCTCCCGCCTTTTCTTCCTCTATTTTAATGCCTGCTTCCTCAGCCATATCACTTAACAGCCTCTAATAAGCCCCTGCTGCTTCCTCTTTCCCTTGATTAGCATTCATAAATTCAGCATGTCTGGTTTGTCCAAATATTTGGGGCAATTTTTCCTTCAATTTCTCACAAACCTCCCGTCCACTAACCATCTTACCTAGATTTTTGACGTCTACACCACATTCTTTAAGTATATAGCCAGACATGTTGCTTCCCACTGCTTTAATAAGAAGCTGATGAATGTCAGTAGCAGAAGCCTCATATGCTTCCTGTGCAGCGCTAAGTTTGTTTGCAAACCCAATTGGATTCTTTCTAGGATCTCCCAATCCCTCTAATATGGCTCTCATATCTTGGGGACTAAAAGGTACATGCCATTTAATTTGAGACTTACTGTCAACAGCATTACCTTCAAAAACTAATTGGGTTCTGACAGGATAAACTGCAACAAATGCTCTGTGCCAGGGGCAGAAGGGCTGGCATCTCCCTTTCTTCTCTCTCTTTATCTTGCTGCCACAATTTGGAAATTATGGTTTGCTCTGGAAGTTCAGACTCTATCTCTCTTTCTCTGGCCAAAGCCTTAAGTTCAGAGATATCTAGTTTTGCATATGTGTCTTTTGATTTATGCCAATCATCTGTTTCTAGGATACAAGCCAAAATCCTCTTTGTAGATTGATATGGGGCTGTTAAACCTCTGCTCTCTACTATATTGCATAGCTCATCTTTTGTGTGTTCCATGTAATCTAATTCTTTTGCTTTTGTGCATGGACCCATTAAAGCCAAACTAGCAGCCACATAAGGTGGGGAGTCCTCCTCTACAGAGTCTTCTGGCCAAACGTAGTAAATTTGGGCAGTACTTTTATTAAACATCTCCGTCAAGCCAGGTTGATTTGCTACTTTAGCTTCTGTCTCCCATGTGCAAGCTATTCTCCACGTTCCTTCACTGCACAGTAGTGGGCCATAATCGTGCAGAAAAGTTTGCCATACTTGTAAATCAAAAGTCCCTTCAGATTTTAAAGGTTTAGCTGTTCCCTTTGTCCATTCTACCCATTTATCTAGGGGCTCAGTATAGGCGGAACCGTACCTTCGGTTCATATATTCTCTAGCGCTCATCTTGCGCTGGGCATTTTCTGAAGGCCTCTCTCCCTTCATTCCCTTAATTAATTTAATGCCCATAACGACTGGCCAGTCTTATTTACTCGTGCCTATACCCTCTTGCCTCTAAAACAAATAGTACAGCAAATCTGCAGATTTACAAGAAGTCTCCACTTATCTACGTGGATAGAAGGGGTTTATGACAATGGTCAAAACACTCATTAAGAGACCCTCCTCGTCTCTTCTCTTCTCTGTGAGTTTTATCTGACCCTACCATGCACCTCTGACCCAGGTCACCCACAAGGAGTCAACGCAGGGAACTGCAGAGGATTTTCCCTATCCACACACAGTCCAACCCTGTGGAGGGGGACACATACACATTCACACACACACGCTACCCAACCATAAAGATCCGAGAGTGGTCTGGTTTCCTTGAGAACCGACAGATAGGATACATAGGAAAAGGCAGAAATATAGCAAGCTTAAGGGCAGCTTACCTAGCCGGCATTTAAGGTCTGCGTTTCCCGATGATCCCGATCAAAGCGCGGTTCCTTCTGGAGACTCTGCCAAACTCCTGATATGACTCGCCAAGCTGATATGACTGATTTCTGATTAGGACTCTAAAACAAAGTTAATACTGCAGCTGCGGGAACAGATTCACAGGACTCAATCATTGTGTTTAAAATGTCTGTTCAGTGAAAATTTATTATTACATGTTATTTTATACATAGATAAGAAAGGGGTGGTGTGAGATGTTATTAAAAACTAACAAATACAAATATGTTATTAAAAGCTAACAAATAGAAATATATTATTAAAAACTAGCGAATAGAACAATTACAAAAGTAAAACCTTGAGAAGGGAGGGGGGAGTAGAGAGCGTGTAGTAGGAGATGTGTCTGTGTGTTAGGTGAAGGTTACAGAACACATTTCAACAGTGAGAACAAAATGGAGTCTCTTGTGCTTAAATGACCAGTACAGTGAATGTCCATGTCAGTGTCATATGACGTCCAGCAGGATAACATGCCGGTGCACACCCGCGGGGGCATGCAGCGCGGCGATCGCGCATCTCTGATCGTGATAAGAAGCCTCTGACAGAGACCAATCACAGCTGATCATTGCATGAACCAGGAAGTGCCGGTAAATGGCATTCCTCGGTTCGCGCTGACAGGGAGGGCTGATCGGCAGCTCTCCCTGTCAGAGGGGGGGTCTGTGCTGATAATCAGCACATTGATTATCAGCACAGCCCCATCAAATGTACCAATAAGCTGCCAATCGGTGCTCAGTCAGTGCCCAATCATAGCCCTCTGCCAGTGCCCAATAAAGTGCCAATCAGTTCCCACCACAGTGTAAATCAGTGCCCACCATAGTGCCAATCAGTGTCCATCACAGTGCCAATCAGTGCCCAGCATTATCACCTGTCTGTACCTGCCCAATCAGTGCTACCCATCAGTGCCATCTTTTAGTGTCAATCAATGCCACCTGTCAGTGCCAATCAGTGCCACTTATCAGTGCCAATCAGTGCCACCTTTCAGTGCCCATCAGTGCCACCTATCGGTGCCCATCAGTGCTGCATATCAGTGCCGCCTATCAGTGCCCATCAATTCTACATACCAGTGCCTCCTCATCAGTGCCCATCGGTGCCACCTCATCAGTGCCCATCAGTGCCGATTCATCAGTGCCGTCAATGAAGGAGAAAACAAAATTTTATAACAGAAACGAAGAAAAACATATTTTTTTAAAAAATGTTTTTTTTAGTTTGTTTAGCAAAAAATACAAACTGCAGAGGTGATTAAATACCACCAAAAGAAAGCTCTATTTGTGGGAAGAAAATAATAAAAATATAGTTTGGGTACAGTGTTGTATGACAGTGCAATTGTCATTCAAAGTGCGACAGCACTGAAAGTTCAAAATTGTCCTGGGCAGGAAGGGGTGAAAGTGCCTGGTATTGAAGTGGTTAAATGGCGCTTTTTGACCACTAGCGGGGTGCTTTTAACCCCAAAGAAGGGGTTAAAAATGCCCATGTTGCAGCACTTCCAAAGCGATTTGGAAGCGCTTCCCATTCATTTCAATTGGCAGGGCGTTAAGGGAGCGCTGTACACAACCCTAACATCCTACAAGCCCACTGCCCCAGTGTGAAAAGACACACTGAAATTAATTGGAGGAGGTTTTCAGGCGCTATTTAGAGGCTATTTCTAGCGCTAAAACCCCTGAAAATTGCCTCAGTGTGAGAGGGGTCTAAGTCTTCGGCTCTAAGTTCTGCAGAGTTTTCTGGATGCTTGCAATACTTAGAGTATATGCATGCTTGCAGTATATATACTATTATATAAATCCAGGCTTTCTCCATTTATAATATACAGCAAAATAATTATTATTTGCATGTGTCTGAGGCATTAAGGACCTTTCTGTGTGGTTACCTACCGCATTATGCTATTCCTATAGTCATGAAAAATGTAAGTTGTTGAATACACCATGGTCTATGTTCACTGCCCATTTATTGGACATTCTCTGAAAACCTTTACTTTGCATTTTTCATGTGCAAATATTTAAAGGGTTCAGTTTCGTGGGGAAAAAAATAGCAAATAAAGAAAAAATAATACAGTGTGTATAATTGCGATACAAATGATGTTATAATTGAATGTTATTAAAAAATTACCTTTCCTTGGGGGCGTGGCCTGCTGCAGACCAGGATGGCTGCCCGAATTCCGAGCTCCGCTCCACGGCCTGGAGAACAGCAACCCTCAGCTACCTTCCTCCCCACAGCTTAGACCACCGGAACATGGGAGGACCGGGGACACTCCAGAGCATGTCGCTGCGGCATTACAAGCTGCCGAATCCCCGCCGCCTGATTGATTATTATCCGGCGGCCACCGCCATGCAAGGGGCCCAAGGTGGCGCCGACACCAGTAACAGCCACAGCTCCTATAATGGCTCTGATTGCCTGCCAGCTGCCCCTTCAGCGCTGCCTCATCAAGGAGACCCAGCCACAGCATCCACAAAAGAAAGTATGGACACCCACCCTCCTCCAGAGGAGCCCCTAAACAAGGGGCCACATTCAAAAAAGCAACTATGGTCCCATGTTGTTGCAGGGACACATGGATCCCAAAATGCTCCCTTCCTGGCTGCTATCCCTGCCACTGATAACACTGTCTCTGAAGCAACACTAAAATCTTTGCTTCTTACACTGCAGCAAGATTTACATAGGGAGCTTCAATTATCAATATCCCAGATGCATGACAGGATAGACTGCATAGAAGAGCGTACAGATGCTCTGGAAGAAAATTTGCAGGATTACTCTAAAGCGCACAATGAGCTGTTAGATGCAAATGATCACCATATGGAAGAAATCCACCACATTAAAATGAAATTAGCGGATTTAGAAGACTGCTCTAGGCGAAACAATATCAAATTCAGAGGCATCCCTGAGTCAGTCAAACCGAACGAAATAACACCATACTTGCAGCAACTCATCTCCGCCTTACTCCCACGTCTCAACGCCCGTGATACATTAATTGACTGGGCAGAATCGCTAAACCGCCACACCTTTCAGATGACATCCCTAGAGATATTTTGGCGCACATACATTTCTTCCATGTTAAGGAACAAGTTCTCTCTGCAGCCAGATCCTCAAAACCCCTGCCGGCCCCCTACGCTAATATTAAACTATTCACTGCTCTGTCTCCTGCCACAATAGAAATGCGCAGAGCTTTTGCCCCAGTTACATCTATTCTCCAGCAGAAAAAAATAGTGTATAGATGGGGCCTCCCAACGAAATTCCTGGTTACTCACCAACAGAAGATCGTCCCTATTCTCACTCCGAAAGATGGCTACAAGAAACTCACCAACTGGGGTCTCCTCCCCATTGCTCCTAGAGAAATGGAACAAGCTATCTCCTCACACAAGCCATCTGATTCTAAAAACGCGGCAACTAAAGTGTCCAACAAAATATGACCTAAGTCTAAGCCCAGGTCCCCAGCCTTTCTCATCTCCAGCCTGGGTGAAACATCCTTCCCTTTTTTCTCACCACCCCTCAGGTTTACAGTTGTGCTAAGCACACGGTTCTTTGACTTTTGATATCATTACAGATTATTCAACAACTGTTTTATTTCTTTTTCAGAATTTTAAAATTGTACTTCGTTTTTTTTTTTTTTTTTTTTTTCCTGTAGCACATACAGCATTGATTTATCTGTCTGTGTATCTCCCAACTATCAGCGGTAGGTGAAGTCTCTCTCCCTCTGCCCAGGCCCTCATAATTGCTCTGCTATCATGACGCTTTTAATCACCCCTCTTAATGTAAAAGGCCTAAACTCACCATTTAAACACAACCTTCAATGGAAGGAAGCATTACGACAGCATGCAGATGTAATCTGTGTTCAAGAAACACACTTTTCTAAACTTAAACAACCCCAATGTATTCACAAAAAATATCCCCACTACTTCTTTGCGAACGCCTTTAAGAAAAAGAGAGGAGTGTTGATTGCCATTTATGCGGCAATAGATTTCAAACTCCACCATTGTGAAAGTGACAAGGATGGCAGATTCTTAATCCTATCAGCCACGTTTGACAACCGCCCTCTCACTTTAGTCAACATTTATGCCCCCAACACAGCCCGAAAAAAATTCTATGCCAACCTCCTTGCCAAATTGACTCCTTTTAGATCTTCACCCTTATTAATTTGTGGAGACTTTAATGAAGTAATTGACCCTTCACTAGATACTTCCAATCCTTCATGATGTAGGCCCTCAGCGTTATCCACTATTCTTAAATGAGAGGATTTATACGACTCCTGGAGGTGCATGCACGATATGGAGAGAGACTACACCTACTTCTCCCCACCACATCAATCTTATTCTCGAATTGACATGTTTAAAACAGATAAGCATCTACTACAGTCTATCACTGCTTCCCATATAGGAACCATATCGTGGTCTGATCAAGCTCCAGTCACGATAAAGCATCCCCTTCACAAACCACCAGACATACGGTTTGGAGATTGAACACCTCCCTCCTTAACAATCCCACTTTTGAGTCTCAGATACAGTCAGAGATTGACAATTATTTCCAGCAAAATGTAAATTCTGTAACTGATCACGCTATTCTTTGGAATGCCCATAAGGCTTGTCTAAGGGGTTTTTTCATAAAACTTGGGGCTCAAGCAAAAAAACAACACTCCCATACTACTGAGTCCCTCCTAAAACAAATTCGATCTCTTGAACTCACAAACAAGAGATCCCCCTAGTAATATCTCCTTAGAACTTTAAAATCTTAGACTCCAGCTCAATTATCACCTTCGCAAAAATTTTGACTATTACATAAAGAGACTATGATTATATACCTACTCATCAGCCAATAAGCCAGGGAAATTTATGGCCAGACAATTTAAAAAACAAATGTCCAACAAGAGAATCGCCTTTCTCACTGGTTCTCAAGGACAGCGCCTGACTAATCTGCTAGATATTGCCAATGAATTTGGCAATTTCTACACAAAACTTTACAACCTTACGGAAATAGACCCCCAATCTGCTCCCTCCCAAACTGACATAACAAAACTTCTATCCTCTATCTCCCTCCCCTCTATTTCTTCAGAACAACTTGACCTCTTAGCAACCCCTTTCTCATAGGATGAAATCCAAAAATTGATAAAAAACTTACCACTACATAAGGCACCAGGACCTGATGGACTACCCAATGAGTACTATAAACGCTTCACCCAACCCTTAGTCCCCATCTATTCAACATGTACAACCAATTTTCTACCACAGGTATAATCCCTAAGGAATCCCTCGATGCCTTAGTGGTCACCATTCCCAAACCGGGAAAGGCTTCAGACAATCCTGCCAATTACCATCCGATTTCACTCCTCAACACAGATACTAAACTTTATGCCAAACTCCTTGCACAACGCCTCTCCACTATCATCCCCCAGATTATTCACCCTGACCAAGTGGAATTTGTGCCCGGCAGACAGGCCTCAGATGGAACCAGATGTTTTATTGACCTAATCCAATGGACGGAGCATATTTGAGCGCCTTCTCTCTTCCTATCTTTGCATGCAGAGAAGGCGTTCGATAGGGTTTATTGGCCGTACATGGAGGCAGTGCTCCGCAAATTTGGACTGTCGGGCACCTTTCTTACTGCCATATTAGGTTTGCACACTCACCCATCTGCACGCATTTGGACTTCGGGTGTCATCTCCAACCCCTTCCAGATTACTAATGGCACCAGACAGGGGTGCCCGTTGTCCCCTCTAATATTTGCCATGATAATGGAACCCTTAGCACAATTCATTAGATCTGACCCATCCATCTCGGGAATAAAAATTGGAGAAGTTGATCACAAAATTGGCCTATATGCAGATGACGTGATTATAGCCCTAACCAACCCTTTGTTGTCCCTTCCTGCAGTCCAAAGAGTCCTGGAGATGTTCAGTGCCGTATCCATGTATAAGTTGAATCGCAGAAAATCCCTAATGCTTAATCTTGGCCTAGATCCTGAGACTGTAAAATCCATTAACTCTACCTCACCATTTGCTTGGGCCCCTAACTCCTTTCTCCCATATCTGGGAATCCATCTAACATTCCCTAGCCAGATAATATTGAGAACCAACCTAGAAGACCTTGTGGGCAAGCTCGCATGGCTAGTAAAAGAACTGAGTAAGGTTCCGGCCTCTTGGGCTGGTAGGGTAGCTCAGGCAAAAATTTATTTACTTCCCCATGTTTTATCATCAATTGAAATCTTGGTGGTCAGAAAGCCACCACACAACCTAGAAACAAATTGATGCCACCATACTGCTTATGAACACTAAACTCTTCCTCACCGCATTATGGCTTAACCTTCATCCTAAGCGATACCCTCTCAATACCATCACGTCCTCCATAAGAGTCTGGTCCGCACTACTGCAACTCACTGGAGGGATTTCAGTGGACACTCTAACAATGTTACCCATTGAGGCGATACACCTTATCTCCCCAGACTTACCCCTTTCGGAATGGACAAAAGCCGGCATCACCAGCTTTGATATGCTTTTCTCGCCTTCAGGTTTGCATACCTTCGAACATCTAACACACCAGTTTGGTCTATCCAAACACACTTTCTTTCTTTACTTGCAGATTAGATCCAGCCTGTCAAAACTGCTCTGGTCATCCTCGGACTGTGTCTTGCTCCGCCTGATCAAGTTCTACAAGCTGGATACATCCAAGACCAAAGGAATCTCTTTAGTGTATAAACTGCTCACCAAGCCAGCTACCGACCTGCTATCTTCCCCCACGCAGTATTGGTCCTCTTTGTTGGATCATCCACCTCCAGTTATACAGTGGCAGAAAGCCCTCACATTGCCTCTACGCCTATCTCACTCTATTAACCATTGGGAATCACTACAGAATCTTTTTCACAAATGGTACTTTACCCCCGGAAAGGCTAGCGAGGATATATCCGAATACCTCGCCCAAATGCTGGAGAGGCTGTGATAAAACTGGATCTCTTTCACACATATGGTGGGAGTGCCACCTCGTCAGGAATTTTTGGAGGAAGGTGCAGAAACTGATTGGATCTTTGTGTGGTTTATCCCCATCTATGTCTCCACTCGACCTGCTCCTGGGAATCTCAATCATCGCATGGCCGAAACACTTACAAACGCTGGTCACACACATCCTAATAGCAACGAGACTAATGATTGCGAAGAAATAGAAATCATCTGACCCGCCCTTATTAAAAGATACCATTCGATTACTCAACCTGCACTTCCAGATGGAGTTTTCCTTCGATAAGGCCAATATGTCCGTTAATAGATTTAATAACACCTGGAAATTCTGGATCTCTGACCCGAGAAGTTCACCACTGTGCTAGCAATATTAACTTTTCCTGGATTGGATCCCACATCTTCCACCCTGTCCATCACATACCCCTACAACACCTCGTTATAATAATCAATGCAGTTCCCATTGTTTATCCCAGTACCATTATTACCCATGGAAGTTCACCTCCTCACTAGGCTAACAGACTGCTACAATGATAAGCTTTTCTATGTCTTTGTTATACAAATGTTTAACTAATGCTAAACCTTTAGTCTCTATGTAGCTTGATAGAGCCTACTTATAAGTACTCTCTTACCATTTTTGCTGTTTATATGTGCATAATTACGCCAGGGTATGCCCAATTGGCGATGTTCTGTATTCCTTTTTCTTCTTACAATGCAATAAAAACTTTAAATAAAAAAAAAATTACCTTTCCTTTTTAATCTGCAGCCACTGTAATTTTCTACAAATTCAATGCAATATGGCTACATGGAGTTGTTCTGTACACAGAATGTGTACTGACCACTCCCCGGGAACATCATTTCCTGCTTGTGTGATTGGCTCACCAATTTTCCCAGAAGTCTGATTAAGATACAAGTCAGATTTCAGGCATCCTCTGCAACAAAAATTAAATTTTGGGGGAGATATTTCCAATAGGAACACGTCTAAAGGGATGCAGGCCCAGAAGCTTTCCTCATTAGTGCCCTGCAGCTGCAAGTGTGTAAATAATCAATCTGCACAATCCAATACTATATCTATGAAATTAATTTTAAAAGTTGCTAGCCAACACCCATAAGTGATTCAAACCTTAGTGAGCTAATATATACAACAGAATGATGTACAATATAATAAAAGTGGTTATTTTTTGTAAGTTGCGTGACATCATTCTGTCGTATATATACCCTGCAGCTGCACAGCTGACTGATAATTATGGACCCAGAGGCACAGAAAAACACACAGTGATTTCTTCAGAATAACAAAAGGTTGGAATCTGCAACAAAGGTTGTTATAATCTTTGCAATGTACATAGATTACCCAGGGGGGAATGTTTTTTCTCAAACAAAATTGGAGTTACGCTTTAACAGTGAATATAAAATATTTCTTTACAGAGAGCCACAGGCCTGCTGTCCATATTACTGAACCTGTATTTTATGGAACTTGAAATGTTATCTTTTTTTTTTTGCTCTTTTGTTATTTTTTTTCAATAAAAATATAAAAACTAAAAATGGTAGGAAACCTTTCTGACCGACACTACAAGTAAATAACACTGTGTATGTGGGCATCTATTTTATGGCAAAAGAGCAGCACACAAATGACATCTATGCAACATGTACAACCAATGTGACGTCTGCCATGTTGATACTAACTAATGTGTCCATTAACACTGGGGAGAATTTTGAGAGGAGTCTCATGTTGCCACAGAAGACTGTTTATAATTTAATGTTTCATTAATTTAGTTTGTTCCCCTGTTTTCCCCTTTGCCACTTTGTTTATGTGCTAGGTGATACAGCCTTTAGTTAGATGCTCTCCACCTTTCTAATTAGTCTTGCTTTTTAGAGAATAAAAAGAAAAGGAGCACCCGGTTCTAGAAAACCGAGTAAGGGGTTACTTTAGCAACAAGTTTTAGAGTCGAATATGTTTTATTATCATTAACAAAATAAGATCACAGAAATATTAGTCAGATGTCAATAACAAGAATAGTACAAGGCATGTCATATTTCAATTATATAACATAAAGTTACGTCAACCAGAATATGAATACCCAACCATCCAATAAAAGCAGATGGTAACAATCTGTTCAAGGAGACATGCAGGCTAATCTGGTCAAAGAACATAACATCAGACTGTGGAGTAAGAAATTATATTCATAATAAAGAGGGAGGGAAAAGAAAGGTAGGAGGGAGACAGGGAAATGGAAGAGAGGACAGGGGTAAAGGTAAGGGGGGGCTTGGGGCAGATCCCGGTGCGATAAAGCCTGTAGGGAGTAGTTAGGAGGGATGTCCAGGTGGGCCTTGGGATGTCAACAAGGTTTTCAGGGAGTCCGATGCGGATTAGTCAATCCTAGCAACAAGTTTTAATCATGCCAAAAGACTGGCGATATTACCAAAAAAGTATGAATTTTATTAAATATTTAATTATGGTACAAACATCAAAATAGGTGAGAAACCTATCAATTAAAACATAGTGTCTGAAAGATTACTATTTAGGTCCGAATAGACCCTAATGGCTAGTTTCATGATCACTTGGACAAACTGGACAGAACATAAAACATTACAAAACAAAAACAAAGACAATGTATGACATCGTCTGGACGCATTGGGTTTAGCAAGCTGTCAATCGGTAATGAGTGATTAATGAGTAGTAGGGTGTTGGGTATCCCTATATGCTGAAAAAACGTAAATGACAGCCTGAAAAATCCAATGGAGGTGAATGGGGGAGGGTGGAGGGGAAAGGGAAGGGGGATGCGAGCTGCTCGTATGTAAATGGACACAATCGCTGTAAACTGAGGTGTATAAATAAACTAATAGAATCAGTATTAATAATGTCCAAAAGGTCACGGTCAATCCGATGAAATAATTAATGCTTTTGACTATAGATTCTTCTCTGACAAGATTTTAGTTAGGATGCCAACAATTAGTGGATCAAAAGAGGATGGTCCATATAGGAAAATTATACTGGCAGTCAGGATTAAAGTCATATGAAGAATATCTTATAATAGATTTTGCAGACTTTACTGTTTGTTGTTTTCAATCAGTTGGAAATGTTCTGATTGACTGGATCAATGTGTTGCAGCATCACGATGGGCACTTCGTGTGTGAGAAGGAAGCCATAATACACATGCAGGTTCATCTGCTCAGCGATAAGCCAGCTCGGTGTACAGCGTCATAGGCTACAGGGGAGGCGGGAGATACAAAACTCCAATGCCTTCACCTTCTTCCCGATCAGATGCCGTGGCGCAAACCAGCTGAGAGAGTGTCCCATCTGAGCGTACGTCCCCAAAGGAGTGCCAACACAAAAAAAGGTGTTCGATCCACTTGAGACCTTGGCCGCTCAAAACGACCAGGCTGTTTCCCCTCGTCTGTGCATTGCTCGCAGCACTCGCCTCTCCACCCGTACACCAGCGTCTGTGACGAGCCTGCATTGATGACGTCAACGTGTTTCGCTAAAACCAATAGCGTAGCTTCATCTTGGACGATACCTGGGCATGTAGCAATGCTCCCTTATATCATTGTAGGTGCATTTTGGCACCGCCCAAGTGTGTTTAAGGGACAGTTGTCCAAAAGGCGATCATATTTAGTAATTCCATCACTGGCGGGTGATTCAATGTTTTTAAGTGACTTTTAAGAGCCATATAACACATAAGAAGGAAAATCTAAAATCATTTAACGTGCTAAATAATTATATAGGGTTCCTGTGATGGCTTCAGAGGAATTTATAATTACCTGGAGAGGATTGTGAGAGAAAAGGGGCAAAACAAGAGGAAAAGGAATTCAGGAAAGTGAAACATTAACATAAACATGAACTTAAAGTTAAATGTAAGCAACAAACAAGGACGGATTATTATGGTTATATATATTTTCATTCAAAGAAACATATATAGTATAGTAGTAGTAAAATCTAGTAACTGTAGATGTGGTAAGCAAATGGAATTTGAGGATCAAGGCTTATTCTGATTATACATATGTGTGCGAGTGTATTATAGTCATGCACACGCACATACGAATGCGCGTATGAAAGAGGGGTGCCGAGGCAAATTGGACCAACTGACCAATCTAGGTTGGTAAAAAGGCCTGCAGGTTCAATTCAGTGTTTATTCCGACGGGTATGAGAGACTTTAGACGGTATACCCACCATTTTTCTTTCTGTAGGAGTACATGGTCAAAGTCACCACGTCTAGAGGGCAACTTTAGGGCATAAATGCCCTTCACCTTCATTCCCCGGGAACTACCGCCGTAGTATTGGGCGAAGTGTTTTGCTAGGGGCTTTTCAGGAATTTAACTTTTATCCTTAATTTCATGCAAGTGTTCACCAATGCAGACTCTTAACTGTCTTTTTGTTTTGCCCACATATATTTTGGGGCATGGGCATGTTATCTTATAGATAACACGTGAGGTGGAACAGTTGATTAAATCACGAATTTCATATGTTTCCTTTCCATGTGCATCCATAAAGGTTGAGGTCCTATGCACAAAAGGACAGATCTGACATTCCCGATGTCCGTGGATAATTGGATAGCCATGAATTGTCCTGTTTGTGGGTAAATTCTGATTGAATCAGCATATCACCCAAGTTTTTGGCACATCGGGCCACCAACTTGGGGGAGGTGCCTACAATCTTGCCCAAACCCGGTGAGTTGGTTAATGCGCCCCAATGTTTTTCTGTGATTGAACGAATGGTATTCCACTGAGATCCGAGGGTGGTTATTATTCTTATTGGATCATTAGTTTTTGAATTAGGTACAGTGGAAGTATTAAACTGCTCAATTGATAACAGGCTTTGGCGGTCCCGAGCTGCTGCTTTCTTTTTAGCTCTCTTAATTTGTCAATGCGAGTAGCCACGCTCTCTAAATCGAGCATAGAGATCCTGGCTCTCGCGTCTGTAGTCGCTTGTTTTTGAGCAATTTCTTTTTATACGTAGGAATTGGCCCACTGGTATACCATTTTTGATCCAATGGGGATGATGGCTGGTGGCACTAAGAAAGGTATTTGATGCAGTGTTCTTGCAGAAAGTGGAAGTATAAAGTTGCCCATTTTCCAAGGATATTTATAGATCAAGAAAAGATAATCTTGTCTGATTAAAGGTATATGTTAAGTGAATGTTAAATTGATTAATGTTAAGCTCGTGAATGAACTGTAACAACTCAGTCTGTGTACTGCGCCAAATCACAAAAACACTGTCGATGTACCGTAACCAGGTGTAAACATGGTCACGGTACATCGACGAGGAAAAGACTACCTCCTCTTCCCAATAACTCAGATGGAGGTATGCGTAGGATGGAGCCCACGCTGAGCCGTTGAGAAAAATCTCAACGGCTTTAATCCTGCATTAGTGGGGTATTGAAGTGTACAATGACTCCATATCAATGCCTACAAGACAGATTTCTCCAAGCTGGTTCAGGTCTATGAACTCATGCGGGATTAAAGCCATTGAGACTTTTCTGAACACTGCCTACCCAGAAACAGGACCACAAAATGAATTCCTGATTGATTTGTTGGAATTTATGTTATCAAACAACTTTTTTCAATTTTTAACCATTTATTACCAACAAATCCAGGGTACCTCTATGGGGGCAGCGTGGGCTCCATCCTACGCATGACTCTATCTGAGTTTCTGGGAAGAGGAGGTAGTTTTTTCCTTGTCGATGTACCGTGACCATGTTTACGCCTGGTTACGGTACATAGACAATGTTTTTGTGATTTGGCGCGGTACACAGACTGAGTTGTTACAGTTCATTCATGAGCTTAACATTAATCAATTTAACATTCACTTAACATATACCTTTAATCAGACAAGATTATCTTTTCTTGATCTAAAAATATCCTTGGAAAATGGGCAACTTTATACTTCCACTTTCCGCATGGACACTGCAGCAAATACCTTTCTTAGTGCCACCAGCCATCATCCCCATTGGATCAAAAATGGTATACCAGTGGGCCAATTCCTACGTATAAAAAGAAATTGCTCAAAAACAAGCGACTACAGATGCGAGAGCCAGGATCTCTATGCTCGATTTAGAGAGCGTAGCTACTCGCATTGACAAATTAAGAGAGCTAAAAAGAAAGCAGCAGCTCGGGACTGCCAAAGCCTGTTATCAATTGAGCCGTTTAATACTTCCACTGTACCTAATTCCAAAACTAATGATCCAATAAGAATAATAACCACCTTTGGATTCCAATGGAATACCATTCGTTCAATCCCAGAAAAACATTGGGGCGCGTTAACCAACTCACCGGGTTTGGGCAAGATTGTAGGCACCTCCCCCAAGTTGGTGGCCCGACGTGCCAAAAACTTGGGTGATATGCTGATTCAATCAGAATTAACCCCCAAACAGGACAATTCATGGCTATCCAATTATCCACGGACATTGGGAATGTTCCCTTGTAACAGATGTCAGATCTGTCCTTTTGTGCATAGGACCTCAACCTTTTTGGATGCACATGGAAAGGAAACATATGAAATTCGTGATTTAATCAACTGTTCCACCTCACGTGTTATCTATAAGATAACATGCCCATGCCCCAAAATATATGTGGGTAAAACAAAAAGACAGTTAAGAGTCCGCATTGGTGAACACCTGCATGAAATTAAGGATAAAAGAAAAAATTCCTGAAAAGCCCCTAGCAAAACACTTCGCCAAATACCACGGCGGTAGTTCCCGGGAATAAAGGTGAAGGGCATTTATGCCCTAAAGTTGCCCTCTAGACATGGTGACTTTGACCGTGTACTCCTACAGAAAGAAAAATGGTGGGTATACCGTCTAAAGTCTCTCATACCCGTCGGATTAAACACTGAATTGAACCTGCAGGCCTTTTTACCAACCTAGATTGGTCAGTTGGTCCAATTTACCTTGGCATCCCTTTTTCATACGCGCATTCGTATGTGCGTGTGCATGACTATAATACACTCGCACACATATGTATAATCAGAATAAGCTCTTGATCCTCAAATTCCATTTGCTTACCACATCTCCAGTTACTACTAAATGTTACTACTACTATACTATATATGTTTCTTTGAATGAAAATATATATAACCATAGTAATCCGTCCTTGTTTGGTGCTTACATTTAACTTTAAGTTCGTGTTTATGTTAATGTTTCACTTTCCTGAACTCCTGTTCCTCTTGTTTTGCCCCTTTTCTCTCACAATCCTCTCCAGGTAATTATAAATTCCTCTGAAGCCATCACAGGAACCCTATAGAATTATTTAGCATGTTAAATAATTTTATATTTTCCTTCTTATGTGTTATATGGCTCTTAAAAGTCACTTAGAAACATTGAATCACCTGCCAGTGATGGAATTACTAAATATGATTGCCTTTTGGACAACTGTCCCTTTAAAACTTAAACACACTTGGGCGGTGACAGAACGCAACTACAATGATATAAGGGAGCATTGCCACCTGCCCATGTGTTATCCAAGATGAAGCTACGCTATTGGTTCTAGCGAAACGCGTTGACATTATCAACGCAGGCTCGTCACGGACACCGGTGTACGGGTGGAGAGGCGAGTGCTGCGAGCAATGCACAGATGAGGTGAAACAGCCTGGTCATTTTGAGCGGCCAGGGTCTCAAGTGGATCGAACACTTTTTTTGTGTTGGCAATCCTATGGGGACGTACGCTCAGACGGCACACTCTCTCAGCTGGTTTGCGCCATGGCACCTGATCGGGAAGGAGGTGAAGGCATTGCAGTTTTGTATCTCCCGCCTCCCCTGTAGCCTATGACGCTGTACACCGAGCTGGCTTATCGCTGAGCAGACGAACCTGCATGTGTATTACGGCTTCCTTCTCACACACAAAGTGCCCATCGTGATGCTGCAACACATTGATCCAGTCTATCAGAACATTTCCAACAGATTGAAAACAACAAACAGTAAAGTCTGCAAAATCCATTATAAGATATTCTTCATATGACTTTAATCCTGACTGCCAGTATAATTTTCCTATATGGACCATCCTCTTTTGATCCACTAATTGTTGGCATCCTAACTAAAATCTTGTCAGAGAAGAATCTATAGTCAAAAGCATTAATTATTTAATCGGATTGACTGTGACCTTTTGGACATTATTAATACTGATTCTATTAGTTAGTTTATTTATACACCTCAGTTTACAGCGATTGTGTCCATTTACATACGAGCAGCTCGCATCCCCCCTCCCTTTCCCCCTCCACCCTCCCCCATTCACCTCCATTGGATTTTTTAGGCTGTCATTTAGGTTTTTTCGGCATATAGGGATACCCAACACCCTACTACTCATTAATCACTCATTACCGATTGACAGCTTGCTAAACCCAATGCATCCGGACGATGTCATACGTTGTCTTTGTTTTTGTTTTGTAATGTTTTATGTTTTTTCCAGTTTGTCCAATTGATCATGAAACTGGCCATTAGGGTCTATTCGGACCTAAATAATAATCTTTCAGACACTATGTTTTAATTGATAGATTTCTCACCTATTTTGATGTTTGTACCATAATTAAATATTTAATAAAATTCATACTTTTTTGGTATTATCGCCAGTCTTTTGACATGATTAAAACTTGTTGCTAACGTAACCCCTTACTCGGTTTTCTAGAACCGGGTGCTCCTTTTCTTTTTATGCATTACCATGGTTACAGCAACAGACACTATATAAGTGTATAATCAAGTTGGTCACATGATTTACCTGACCGCCCCCAGGTGTGACTTGTTCCACTCCACTCCCCCCTTCCCCATCCCATCCTTTATTCTATTGCTTTTTAGAGAGTCTAGATAGTTAAATGCCAAAATGCTTTTTGATCGCTAGGAATAACTAAAAAACATCCTCTGTTTTCTGTCAAACCTGGAATTTTATTTCTACTATACATGTTCTTAATGAATTGATACTGCTTATGGATCTTGTTGATTCAGTAAGTTGCCATACTGTTGGCACAGACTGAGTCTCAGGAGTTATATCTTTTGCATAAAGTGACATTTGAATCAGAACAAGTCTCAGAAAAAAAATTTCTTGCCCAATTATGGCAGGCACCAAGCTCGTCCACAACACTGATTCTGAATAGGAGGAAACACATTGAAGGGTTAGATGACAGTTGTAGGTATTTATAAAGCTGCTTCCCAGTAATTCACAAATGTGGACCTTATTTTAGGAAATCCGTGCTAACTTATAAAGACTTTCCACCTTTTTGGCAAAAATTTTCACCAAACATTTGCAATACCTTAAATCAACATATAATACAATTTTCTACTGAAGGATGCTGCATAAATTATTTTTAAGAATAGTAATGTTCTTTTTGTTTTTTTAGCTTTTCGGGTCGAAGGCTTTACAAACAGTCATAATCCAAACAGGAGGTAGTACAAGAAAAGGACAAAGCTTCTGCCTGCCCCCCAACAAACACAGGGCAGTTTTATCTTTCTCATAGTGCATATCTGCTATTATATAATTCCTTTGAATGTATGATTGACAAGTTTAATTCATTTTGAGTCCTCTTACGCTGGATTCACACCTATGCATTTTTAGTGCTTTTTGCATTTTGCAGATTTGCACTACAGAACGTATCTCATAGGAAACAATGTTGAATGGACTGTAGTGCAAATCTGCAAAATGCAAAAAGCACTAAAAATGCATAGGTGTGAATCCAGCCTTACATGACAAAGTGTCACAGCTGGTGTCTAAGAGCATGTTTACAAAGTGCTGGATACAAAAAGGCAACTGAAACCAATGGGACACATACAGCTTTTGCATGAAAGTTTAGCCTCATACACATGATCGGATTTCCCGCCGACAAAACCTCAGACTTTTGTCCGAAGGCATGTGCCTGGAATTTGTCTTGCATACAAACAGCAAGGAATTGTCAGCCAACAAACACGAACATACTGACATACTACCTGGTTTTTCAGCTCTTTAGCGCCACCCTTTGGGCTCCTTCTGCTAATTTCATGTTAGTAGAAGTTTGGTGAGTGTTGATTTGCACTTTTAATTTCGCGCTTTTCATTTCATGCTTTTCAGTTTGTTTTTGAACGGCCGTTTGTCAACCAGACATGTTGCGGAATCGGAGGAGATAACGTGTTATTTATTATTGGCCTTGGAGTTATTGCTTTGACCCAAGTCCAGTCCAGGAACAGGAAGAGGAGTTCTTGGACCAAAAATTGGTTGCTTTATTTATTAATTGAAGGGTTTCTGCTATGGGAGGAGGACTGGTGTCTTTCCAATGGCGTACTATGGTGAGTCTAGCTGCGATGAGTAGGTGGGATACTAGTGACCTAAGAGATGCTGGAATAGAATCAATTTCCAATGAAAGAAGTGCCATACCTGGGGAATACGCAACTTTTATACCTGTGATTTGTTCTAATATTTGAAATTCCCATAGGTTGGCACTTCTAGTAGATGCGCATGTGATCTTAAGTGCTTTTTTCCATTGGTCATCAGTATAGTTCTTCTTAAAGTCCCTTTCCCATGCTTCTATGTTAGTGGTTTTACTGAAAGAGTGTTTATTCTGTAGAAATTTATAGAATAATGCTGTTCCTTTGAGTTTTGTACTTTTATGTGTAAGAAAGGTGACAATTTGCCAGGGAAGATGAATGATAAGTTCATTACTCTTTTTATCTAGTAAGTGGGATATTTGAATATATTTATAATAGTCAGAAGATGGGATATCATATTCAATTTGTAATGTTCTGAAGGTTTTAATTGTGGGTCCTACAAGGAGGTCTTCTAGGAACAGTTCGCCTTTAGAGCTCCAGTTAGCTAATGATAAGTCTGGTATTATGAGTTCTAAAGCCGTAATTGGGAATTTTAGAGGAGTTTGGGGTCCTTCAGGTGTTATATGTTTGAGGAGATATTGCCAGGCTTCGATAGAAGCTTGGATAGTTGGAGAACTTACAAGTGAGGTAGATGTGTGATGTGTATTAGTTATCACGTAATTATACAGATTCCCTCCTTTAATTTGAAATTTTTCTAATTCTGTCCACAGGGAAATATCGTGGTTAAGGAACCAACCTTTCACCTGTGCCAAAATGGTGGCAGCTTGGTAATCTTTAATTATTGTGTGACCAATCCCCCCTGCATGTTTGGATTTAGTAATTTTGTTGAATGCACGCTTTTTTCCCAAACCACAGATATCTATCTATTTCAGATTGTGCCTGCTGGAAGAAAGGTTTAGGTACTGGTATGGGTAGGGTTCTGAATAGATATAAGAACTGTGGTAGAACCTGCATTTTAAAAGCAGCCAGATGCCCAGTCCAAGAAAGTTCAAATCGCTTAAGTTTATCTAGTTTGGGTCTCAGAGACTTTAAAAATGGAATATCATTTTCTTTAAATAGTTCGGATACTGTGGGTGTAAGTGTAATACCTAGGTATGATATGCCATTTTCTTTCCACATGTACGGAAATTTGTGTCTAATATTTTGTTTCATCTTGTCAGATAAGCCTAGCCCCAAAAGATATGACTTGGTTTCATTGACTTTGTAATACGATATTGCATTAAATAATTGTAAGGTTTGGTGAACCGAAGCCAGGGAAGACATTACGTCAGTAAGTATCAGGATGACATCATCCGCGAATAGGCTGATGGTGTGCATTCTATTTCCTATTGTGATCCCTTTAATTTGGGGGTGTTGGCGGATATAAGTTGCCAATGGTTCCATCAACATGTTAAAAATTAAGGGGGATAAAGGACACCCTTGGTGAGTGCCATTAGTTATACTAAACGGGGTAGATAATGTTCCGGATATGTATACTTGTGCTGATGGCTTTGTGTACAGAACCATAATAGCCTGATACATCTGGCCATGGAAACCGAATTTGTTTAGAACTTGCTCTAAATACGTCCAATGAATCCTATCGAACGCCTTCTCTGCATCCAAAGAGAGGAGCAGAGAAGGCGTTCCCTTTTTGTTAGCTAGATGGATGAGGTTGATCAGGCGTCTGGACGCATTCGCTGTTTGACGACCTGTGGTAAAGCCAGATTGATCGGGGTGGATCAGTGAAGGAAGGAGATTTACTAATCTACTAGCTATTACTTTAGCGTAGATTTTCAGGTCGTTATTGAGTAACAATATCGGGTGGAAATTTTGAGGAGTATCAGGGTCTTTCCCCGGCTTCAGTAATGCCACAATCATTGCCCTCAACATTTCAGGTGGAAAAGAGGAGGAGGAAGCAGCTTGGATAAATATTTCAGTGAGTCTGGGGGTTAAAATGTCTCTGAACTTTTGAAAGTATTCACTCGTGAAGCCATCTGGTCCAGGAGATTTATTACTGGGGAGTGAGTCAATCGCTATTGATATCTCTTGTCGTGAATGGAGAATTCAGTGCTGTGTTTTGAGTGTCAGTGAGTTGGGGAAGTTGAATTTTGTTAAGAAATTCAGATATTGTGTGGGTTTGTGGTAGAATCGTGTTTGGATCTGTTTTCAGGTTATAAAGAGAACCATAGTAAGTGCTGAATGCATCCGCTATGGCTTGAGGGTGGTGTAATTTGGTGTGGGTTTCAGGATGTATAATGTAGGGAAGTTTAGTTTTGTGTCTATGTCCTCGTAGTCTGTCTGCTAATAATTTCCCTGCTTTATTGCCATTTGCGTAATATGTCATTTTCAACCTCCTAGAGGATTTTTCAAAATCCTCCAGTAGTATCATTCGGAGTTCCAGTCTTAATTTGGTCAGTTTGTCTGATAAGTCAGGGGAGAAATTGGTTTTGTTCTGAGATTCTAGTGTGTGGATTTGTCCAGAGACATTTAATATACGCTGCTCCCTCATCCTCTTAGTCCTAGCTCCAAGTTTAATGAGGAGACGTCTCATAAACGCTTTGTGTGCGTTCCATGTCATAAAGGGATCAGTGACTGAATTTACATTAAGTTCAAAAAATTCGACCAGATCTTTCTGCAATAGTATTTTGGAAGGATCATCTCGGAACAGCCGCGGGTTGGATCTCCAAATATAAGTGGAGTTGATTATAGAGGTGTCATCCACCAGCAGCGATACCGAAGCATGATCCGACCAGACACAGTGATATTATTAATTGTAGAAGATTTGATTTTGGTTAATAACGCTTTGTCTATCAAAAAAAGATCAAGTCGAGTATAAATTTTGTGACTAGCTGAAAAAAAAGAGAAGTCTTTCTCTGTAGCGTGAAGACATCTCCATGCATCGTATATGTCGTAGTTCCTCAGCAGCGGTTGTAATGTTTGAGTTTTCTTGTTGGTTAGTGAGCTAGAGTCCATTGTGGGGTCTGGTGGCAGATTAAAATCCCCACACAAGTGTAGACGGCCTTTTTGCAAATGTGAGACCTGTCTCATGAGCCTATGAAGAAAGCGGGTCTGACGTGTGTTTGGCGCATACACATTTACCACCGTATAGGTGGTGTTGTTGATATCGCAGATTAATATGTGATATCTACCTTGCACATCCTTTACTTCCAAGTGAAGGCTAAATGCTACTGTGTTCTTAATTGCCGTAAGTACTCCTTTCTTTTTTGCGTCTGCGCTTGCAGAAAAAACATGTGGGAATTTGGGGTGAGAGCAGTTAGGTTGGGCTTGTTTTTTGAAGTGCGTCTCTTGTACACAAATGACATCAGCCTTATTTTGGATGGCTTCTATCCACATGGATCTGCGTTTCGCTGGATGGTTAAGGCCTCTTGCATTTATTGTTAAAAATGTAATGGTCATAGTGTAAAGTCGGGTTTAAGCGCGTTGGATAACATGTGTTGGTAACACTTACATATGTTGCTGGGTTCCTCAACGTTGATCCATATAGGAAGAGGAGATGATTCCTTGCGACCGTGGGGTTCCTGAGGTTTTGCTTTATCAAGTAATTGAATATTTGGTAATTGTTGCGGCTGCGGACATAGACAGTGGTTAACACAGAAAAGAACAGTGTAGAAAAAGATAAAAAAAAGAAAACATAAGTGGGTTTTAAACCAAACCCTGAATAGGTCGGTGTGACCTGAGTGTGACGTATAGTCACTTAAATTGCATGAGGGGGGTAAACAACGAAACAGTTCAGCTTAGCATTTTCCTCTGCTTGGGAAACAGTAGAGTATAGTCTTCACTGACCTCAGCTCGTGTATGCTTGCGGGAGTTTTTGGAGGTGACCAAATTCCAGTCATCTGTAAACTGCTCAGGACTATGTGAAACATGAGCCTTTGGTGAATCCTCTGATATAATATGCCATCTTTGGAGTAGCGGCATTCCCTTGGTAAGAGTGTAAACAACATGCTCCTTTCCATCTTTATTTATAATCAATTTAGTAGGGAATCCCCATTTGTATGTGATCTTGTGATTTCTTAACGCTTTGGAGATTGTATTTAGGTTTCTACGCTTCTGCAGGGTGAATTGTGATAGGTCAGCAAAAAATTGTAGATCTTTATATTGTGGTGGGAAAAGATCTTTGCTGCGGGAGGCCGCCATCAGGCGTTCTTTTGTTTGGTAAAAGTGTAGCCGGAGCATAACATCTCTTGGTATGTTATCCAGTAGGTGAGATGGTTTAGGTAAGCGGTGGATCCTGTCCACGGTAATGTCCAGCTCCGTTAAATCTGGTAATATAGCCTGAAAGAGTTGGGCTGTGTAGGTGCGCAGGTCAGATTGCAGGACCGACTCGGGGATCCCCCTTATTTTAAAGTTATTTCTCCTAGAGCGGTCCTCAATGTCTGCTAATTTTGCTTTAAGGGCATCCAATTCATCAGCATTGTTATCGTTTGCATCCACTAGATCATTGATGGTGGTAGCGAACTCCCCCATTTTGTGTTCAATATGATCTACCCTGGATACTGTTTCTTTCAGTTCCACACCAAATTTATGAACACAGGATAGCATGTCAGCATGTAGTGAACTCCGGAGAGAGGCTAACATGTCCTTTAGTGTGGTGTCCAGTACAGGCTGGTTAGTGGTGGGAAAGAGATCTATTGAGTCAGGGAGATCTCTGGTATCTTCTCTTGAGTCTAGGTCTGGTGTTATGTCTCGGCTAGAATCCGAGGCATCCAGCCTCAATCTTGCTTTCTCCGGGTTACCCGAGTTAGGGGTGTGTATAGGAGAGTGTGTGCTCCTTTGTGGGGCATTCCTTTTTTGTGGATTACCCTTGCCTGCCTCGCATAGTGGGGTACTAGACATACCTCGCGCCGCTGTCCCGCCGCCATCTTGCTTAGGCCCGAGTGGGTAGTATTCAGTCAGTTTTTGCGGCCTCCGGTTCTCCTTGTTACGCCGCGGCATGATCGATCGGTTCCCCGAGATGTGCTGCCGGTCCGCAGGTGGTTATGTGCGGTTTTGGGCCAGTGGAACAGACGATGTGGACCGGTATGTTCCCGAGCACTGTGGAGCTCCTCTATTGAGCGTCCATCTTCTTCCGCGGCAAGCTCCGCCCCCCTGGTTGCTTTATTAATGACCAATTATATCGTATGTCTTTGCTGCGGGAGCTCCAGGAGAATAATCCAGATGTTTTTCGGAATTATCTCCGGATGACAGACCCCTGCTTTCACCAAATCTTGGCATTGTTGACCCCCTATATTAAGAAGCAGGCCACATGCATGAGGCTTTTATTTTATTTTTTGGTTGAATAATAATGATTTGATTTGTTATATTTTCTATATTTTTGGATGCATAGAATGGACTTTTTGGTTAAGTTCTATTGGCAAATAGCATGTCTAATTTTATTTGTTTTCTTTTTTAATGCACAATAAAAAAATTGTGGAGAATAATACTTGGCTATGTGTTTTACTTCAAATGACAGTTTGGTAATAGGCTGTCACATTTAAAAAAATACAATGTAAAATTAACAAGGAACACCAACATAGTTGTATCTTTGTTTTTTAAAAACTATGGGATAATGGTGTTGTGATAGCTTGCTCCCCTCCCCCCAAAAAAAGCATAATAATATTATTCTTGATATCACTAGAAAAAAAAGCCTTTGAAAATTTGTTTGCAATAACTCCATCAGTATCACCAGCAAAACAGCTTCATTATTATCCCATTAACCACTTGAGCCCCGGACCATTATGCTGCCTAAGGACCAGAGGTCTTTTTCCAATTTGGCACTGCGTCGCTTTAACTGCTAATTGCGCGGTCATGCAATGCTGTACCCAAACGAAATTTGCGTCCTTTTCTTCCCACAAATAGAGCTTTCTTTTGATGGTATTTGATCACCTCTGCGGTTTTTATTTTTTGCGCTATAAACGGAAAAAGACCGAAAATTTTGAAAAAAAATGATATTTTCTACTTTTTGTTATAAAAAAAATCCAATAAACTAAATTTTAGTCATACATTTAGGCCAAAATGTATTCGGCCACATGTCTTTGGTAAAAAAAATGTCAATAAGCGTATATTTATTGGTTTACGCAAAAGTTATAGCGTCTACAAACTAGGGTAAATTTTCTGTAATTTACACAGCTTTTAGTTTATGACTGCCTATGTCATTTCTTGAGGTGCTAAAATGGCAGGGCAGTACAAAACCCCCCCAAGTGACCCCATTTTGGAAAGTAGACACCCCAAGGAAATTGCTGAGAGGCATGTTGAACCCATTGAATATTTATTTTTTTTGTCCCAAGTGATTGAATAATGACAAAAAAATAAAAAAATAAAAATATTTACAAAAAGTTGTCACTAAATGATATATTGCTCACACAGGCCATGGGCCTATGTGGAATTGCACCCCAAAATACATTCAGCTGCTTCTCCTGAGTATGGGGATACCACATGTGTGGGACTTTTTGGGAGCCTAGCCGCATACGGGGCCCCGAAAACCAATCACCACCTTCAGGATTTCTAAGGGTGTAAATTTTTGATTTTACTCCTCACTACCTATCACAGTTTCGGAGGCCATGGAATGCCCAGGTGGCACAAAACCCCCCAAAATGACCCCATTTTGGAAAGTAGACACCCCAAGCTATTTGCTGAGAGGCATATTGAGTCCATGGAATATTTTATATTTTGACACAAGTTGTGGGAAAGTGACACTTTTTTTTTTTTTTTTGCATAAAGTTGTCACTAAATGATATATTGCTCACACAGGCCATGGGCATATGTGGAATTGCACCCCAAAATACATTTAGCTGCTTCTCCTGAGTATGGGGATACCACATGTGTGGGACTTTTTGGGAGCCTAGCCGCGTACGGGACCCCGAAAACCAATCACCGCCTTCAGGATTTCTAAGGGTGAAAATTTTTGATTTCACTCTTCACTGCCTATCACAGTTTCGGAGGCCATGGAATGCCCAGGTGGCACAAAACCCCCCCAAATGACCCCATTTTGGAAAGTAGACACCCCAAGCTATTTGCTGAGAGGCATGGTGAGTATTTTGCAGCTCTCATTTGTTTTTGAAAATGAAGAAAGACAAGAAAAAACATTTTTTTTTTTCTTTTTTCAATTTTCAAAACTTTGTGACAAAAAGTGAGGTCTGCAAAATACTCACTATACCTCTCAGCAAATAGCTTGGGGTGTCTACTTTCCAAAATGGGGTCATTTGGGGGGGGTTTGTGCCACCTGGGCTTTCCATGGCCTCCAAAACTGTGATAGGCAGTGAAGAGTGAAATCAAAAATTCACGCCCTTAGAAAGCCTGAAGGCGGTGCTTGGTTTTCGGGGTCCCGTACGTGGCTAGGCTCCCAAAAAGTCTCACACATGTGGTATCCCCGTACTCAGGAGAAGCAGCAGAATGTATTTTGGGGTGTAATTTCACATATTCCCATGGCATGTTTGAGCAATATAACATTTAGTGACAACTTCGTGCAAAAAAAAAAAAAAAAATGTGTCTCTTTCCCGCAACTTGTGTCGCAATATAAAATATTCCATGGACTCGACATGCCTCTCAGCAAATAGCTTGGGGTGTCTACTTTCCAAAATGGGGTCATTTGGGGGGGTTTTGAACTGTCCTGGCATTTTATGCACAACATTTAGAAGCTTATGTCACACATCACCCACTCTTCTAACCACTTGAAGACAAAGCCCTTTCTGACACTTATTGTTTACATGAAAAAGTTATTTTTTTTTTGCAAAAAAATTACTTTGAACCCCCAAACATTATATATTTTTTTAAAGCAAATGCCCTACAGATTAAAATGGTGGGTGTTTCATTTTTTTTTTTCACACAGTATTTGCGCAGCGATTTTTCAAACGCATTTTTTGGGGAAAAAACACACTTTTTTAAATTTTAATGCACTAAAACACACTATATTGCCCAAATGTTTGATGAAATAAAAAAGATGATCTTAGGCCGAGTACATGGATACCAAACATGACATGCTTTAAAATTGCGCACAAACGTGCAGTGGCAACAAAATAAATACATTTTTAAAAGCCTTTAAAAGCCTTTACAGGTTACCACTTTAGATCTACAGAGGAGGTCTACTGCAAAAATTACTGCCCTCGATCTGACCTTCGCGGTGATACCTCACATGCATGGTGCAATTGCTGTTTACGTTTGACGACAGACCGCCGATTGCGTTCGCCTTAGCTCTAGAGCAGGGGGTGACAGGGGTGCTTTTTTTTTTTTTTTTTTTTTTTTCTTTATTATTTTTCTGCTTTTTTTATCTTATTTTTAAACTGTTCCTTTCATATTTTTTTTTTTAATCATTTTTATTGTTATCTCGGGGAATGTAAATATCCCCTATGATAGCAATAGGTAGTGACAGGTACTCTTTTTTGAAAAAATTGGGGTCTATTAGACCCTAGATCTCTCCTCTGCCCTCAAAGCATCTGACCACACCAAGATCGGTGTGATAAAATGCTTCCCCAATTTCCCAATGGCGCTATTTACATCCGGCGAAATCTAAGTCATAAAATGCTCGTAAAAAAGAGCAGAACAATAGAGAGAGAATAGAGAGAGAGAGAACAATAAAACGACAACTATTTTTTTTTATTTTATATATATATTTTTTTTTTGACACTTTTTTTGTAACTAACTTTTGTAACTGTAACCGGTTCCAGGTTCGGGTCTCTCAAAATGCGATGGCATCTTGGGAGACCCTGTGAAAGTGTGTCCTAGTCTGTGCAATGCTGTACCCTACGCTAATACTCAACTAGTGAATGGTAGCGTTCAAAACATTCACCAATGCAAAGACCAGGATTGTCAGGACAGGAGGGACAATAATAGCGGGTGTCACGCCTATATCCGCGCTTCCTGCAGACACAACATCTTTTTTGGGGGGGTTCGTTGGGTAGGGGTACTCGGGAGGACATAAAGAAAATGCCTCTCATGCAGCCGACTGCATTTGATTGGGGATGTGAATGGGGGAAGTACGGGCGCTGCAGAAGTGGTGGGTTCCCAATTAGGATTGGCGAATGCAGCAGGAAGGGCACTATGGGCACGACGGGCCTGTGTTTGTCTTCTTGGTGGCAGCGGGACACTACTTGTGCTTGCCACCTCACCAGCTTGAACTGCACTTATGGGACTCACCACGTCACCAAGTGTTGCTGCAGTGCTGGTTTGACTACGACCGGGGTGTACTAGGCCGCTGGTGCTTGCCAGTTCACCAAAACGCTACCAAAAAAACTGTTAGCGATCGCAGGGATCAAGGCCTGACTCTGCGAACGCTGCAGTTATGTGTTTAGTGTTTTGTAAGTGTCAGTGATCGATCGATACTGCACTTGGGTGGGCTGGGCTGGGCCGGGCGGAGGGGCAAAACACAGGTGCTAGCAGGTATCTGGGCTGATCCCGCTAACACTGCGTTTTTGGGAACCCTAAACTGCTGGGGACGCTAGTATAGATCTGATCGGATCAGATATTGATCCGTTCAGATACTATACCACTAAGGGAGGTGTATGCTGCGTGCGTGGGTGTTAGCGGTACTGGCGCTAACCTGACGCTGCCTGGGGTTGGTGCTTGCCAGTTCACCAAAACGCTACCAAAAAAACTGTTAGCGATCGCAGGGATCAGGCCTGACTCTGCGAACGCTGCAGTTATGCGTTTAGTGTTTTGTAAGGGACAGTGATCGATCGATACTGCACTTGGGTGGGCCGGGCGGAGGGGCAAAACGCAGGTGCTAGCAGGTATCTGGGCTGATCCCGCTAACACTGCGTTTTTGGGAACCCTAAACTGCTGGGGACGCTAGTATAGATCTGATCGGATCAGATATTGATCCGATCAGATACTATACCACTAAGGGAGGTGTACGGTGCATGCGTGGGAGTTAGCGCTACTGGCGCTAACCTGACGCTGCCTGGTGCTTGCTTGCCAGTTCACCAAAATGCTACCAAAAAAACTGTTAGCGATCGCAGGGATCAGGCCTGACTCTGCGAACGCTGCAGTTATGCGTTTAGTGTTTTGTAAGTGACAGCGATCGATCGATACTGCACTTGGGTGGGCCGGGCAGAGGGGCAAAACGCAGGTGCTAGCGGGTATCTGGGCTGATCCCGCTAACACTGCGTTTTTGGGAACCCTAAACTGCTGGGGACGCTAGTATAGATCTGATCGGATCAGATATTGATCCGATCAGATATTATACCACTAAGGGAGGCGTATGCTGCGTGCGTGGGTGTTAGCGGTACTGGTGCTAATCTGACGCTGTCTGGGGCGACGCATATCACCGCCGGGCGATCACTATAAAAAATAAACGAACTAACCAGCGTCAACCGTAACGTTTATACGGTGATCAGTGGTGAAAGGGTTAACTAGGGGGCAATCAAGGGGTTAAAACATTTATTAGATAGTATATGGGGGTCCCTGACACTATAAAACGCTGACGGCGAACCTAAATATTTACGTCCCTAACTAGCGTCACCAGTGACACTAATACAGCGATCAGAAAAATGATCGCTTAGCAACACTGGTGACAGGGGGTGATCAAGGGGTTAAAACTTTATTAGGGGGGGTTAGGGGGTACCCTAGACCTAAAGGGGGGTAATACTAACTGTCCCAACACTGTAACTGTCACAAACTGACACTATGCAGTAATCAGAAAAAAAAAAAAAAAAAAAAAAACCTGCTGGTGTCAGTTTGTGACAGGGGGGGGTGATTGGGGGGGGATCGGGGGGCGATCGGGGGGGGGATCGGGGTGTTTTGTATGCCTGGCATGTTCTACTGTGTGTGTAGTGTGTTGTGCACTTACATTGATGTCTTCTCCCCTCGGCGCTGGAACGGAATACCGAGCTGAGGGGAGATGACATCATTTCCTTTGCTGCTGTTTAGCATACAGCAGCAAAGGAATGTTCCCATTGGCCGGCGGCGATCGCGAGGGGGGGGCCATGAACGGATGGCCTCCCCCTCATCTCGGATCGCCGGGGAACAGAACGGGACCGCCTCGGGCGGCGGGGGGGGGTCCGATCGGACCCCCCACCCGCGGAAGGCAAATCACGTACATGTACGTGATTTTGCCTGCCCGTGCCGCTTTGCCGACGTAAATCGGCGTTAGGCGGTCCTTAAGTGGTTAAAGAAGAAGAGAATTGTGCACTGCATTTGGAGATTTCATAATTTGCCACATCACGAATGTTAATTCTCCATTACGAATGCTAGTTTACAAGACCGACCACTTCTGGCTCGTCCTTGCTTCCAAGCATGCGTGTTTGTACTTTGGACTTTTGTCCGACGGACTTGTGTACACACGCTCGGAAAATCCAACAACAGACATTTGTCCGCGGAAAATTTATAAACCTGCCATCCAACATTTTTCCATGGAAAGTTGGCCAACAATTGTCTGATGGAGCGCACAAATGGATTTTCCGCCAACAGCCTGTCATCACACAATTCCCATCGGAAAATCCAATCGTGCGTATGAGGCTTAACATAACACTGCATCCAACAAGACACAGTACCCAACAGGACACAATATTAATGTACTGTGGTACTGATCCAATTGGCGATGTACACTCTTTCAGCCTGTGTAAATGTAGACTAAGTCCAATTATCCTACATTGCCTTGTACCTAGTCATTTTCTGTTTTCAAGTCTTTAGTAAAGTGAACAGAAAGTTATGTCAGGTTAAACTTTGCTTAACCACTTCCATACAGGGCATTTTCACCCCCTTCCTGCCCAAGCCAATTTTCAGCTTTCAGCGCTGTCGCACTTTGAATAACAATTGCGCGGTCATACAACACTGTACCCAAATGAAAATTTTTTTCATTTTATTCCCACTAATAGAGCTTTCTTTTGGTGGTATTTGATCACCTCTGTGGTTTTTATTTATTTGCTATAAACAAAACAAGAGTGACAAGTTTGAAAAAAACACAATATTTTTTACTTTTTGCTATAATAAATATCCCAATTTTGTTTTTTTTTTTTTAAACAAATTTTTTCCTCAGTTTAGGCCGATACGTATTCTTCTACATATTTTTGGTAAAAAATATCGCAATAAGCATATATTTATTGGTTTGCGCAAAAGTTATAGCGTCTACAAAATAAGGAGATAGATTTATAGCATTTTTATTATTATTTTTTTTACTAGTAATGGCGGCGATCTGTGATTTTTATCGTGACTGCGATATTGTGGCGGACACATCGGACAATTTTGACACATTTTTGGGACCATTCACATTTATACAGTGATCCGTGCTATAAAAATGCATTGATTACTGTATAAATGTGACTGGCAATGAAGGGATTAACCAGGAGGGGGCGCTATAGGATTAATCGTGTTGCTAGGGAGTTATTCTAACTGTGGGGGAAGGGGACTCACAAGGGGAGGAGACCGATCGGTGTCCCTATGTACAAGGGACACACCATCGGTCTCCTCCCACCTGACAGGACGTGGATCTGTGTGTTTACACACACAGATCCATGGTCCTGCTCGATTACCGGGCAATCGCAGGTGCCCAGCGGACATCGCGGCCGCCGGGCCCCCCCCGGGACTGGAGCGATGAGACGGGCGCGCGCCGCCCCCTGGGCTGCCTGGAAGGCTGTGCCGTCATATGACGGCGGCCCAGAACAACAGCTGCATCGTCCCGCCGTCATATGTTGGCGGGCGGGCAGCTAGTGGTTAAGGACCGGAAGGTGTTACCCCCTTAATGACCAGGCCATTTTTTGCGATATGGCACTGCGTTACTTTAACTGACAATTGCGCGGTCGTACGATGCTGTACCCAAATAAAATTTTTGTGTCTTTTTTCCCACAAATAGAGATTCCTTTTAGTGGTATTTGATCACCTCGGTGGTTTTTATTTTTTTGTGCTATAAACAAAAAAAGACTAACAATTTTGAAAAAAAAAGCAATAAGTTTTACTTTCTGCTATAAAACACATCCAATAATAAAAAAAAAATAATAATTTCTTTATTGATTTAGGCCAATATGTATTCTGCTACAAATTTTTGATAGAAAAATCCCAATAAGCGTATATTGATTGGTTTGCGCAAAAGTTATTCCGTCTACAAACTATGGGATAGATTTATGGACTTTTTATTTATTAACTTTTACTAATAATGGCGGCGATCACCAATTTTTAGTTGGACTGCGACATTGTGGCGGACAGATCAGACACCTAACTGACACTTTTGACACTTTTTTGGGAACCAGTGACGATATTACCGCTGAAAATATGCACTGTTATGCCCCGTACACACGATCGGACATTGATCGGAGATTCCGACAACAAAATCCATGGATTTTTTCTGACAGATGTTGGCTCAAACTTGTTTTGCATACACACGGTCGCACAAAGTTTTCGGAATTATTGATCACCAAGAACGCGGTCACGTACACCACATACACCACGTACGACGAGACTATAAAAGGGCAGTTCAGAAGCAAGCGCGGCACCCTTTGGGCTCCTTTTGCTAATCTCGTGTTAGTAAAAGTTTGGTGAGAGATGATTTGCGCTTTTTCAGACTCATGGTTTTCAGATCATTTTCTGCTGTTCAGTTTGTGCTTGTGGGTTTGTATCTGGTCTTCAGTGCATGCAGCGAGTTACCCCTGAATTGCCATTGTGTTCTTGTTCATTCGTTACTGATTTTCAGGTCGCTCTTCACAGGCCTTGCTGTTCTTCAGTGCGTTCTGTTACTTCGTTCTGAGCAGCCGACCGGTTTCTAGCCATGTTGCGTATACGTACTCGTAGAGTTCGTGCTGTGGGGGGCTTGGTGTTGGGATCCTTACTTTGACACAAGCCCAGTCCATGAACAGGGTGGGGAGGAGTTCATGGACCAAGAATTGGTTGCTCCAATGTGACCAGTTCTGTCACATGCCTTTGCTCCGTGAGATCCGTGAGAATAATCCTGATGATTTCAGGAACTTTCTCAGGATGACGGACCCCGTATTTCACCGTTTGTTGGCTTTGCTGACCCCTTATATTAGCAGGCAGGTTACCAGCATGAGGCAAGCCATCACTCCGGAGCAGAGGCTAGTCGCCACCCTGTGGTACTTGGCGACGGGGAGAAGCCTGCAGGACCTCAAGTTCTCGACAGGCATCTCCCCCCAGGCTCTGGGGATCATTATCCCAGAGACCTGTTCTGCCATCACTCAGGTCCTGCAGAAGGAGTATATTAAGGTAAGATTTTTATCCTTTAACATCACATTTTATTGTATTTAATGTTTGCTAATAAATTGTATTTCTTTCCTCATTCCCTAATTACCATGATTGTAATATGCTGTGAATGTCCCCTTTGTCCTCATGCATGCTAGATTTTTAGGTAATTTTTTGTCCTTCATACATATTTGCCTTCATTCACCTCCCCAGCATGCTCTCCTGGCCCTATATTCACCTCATGTAGTCACTTAACAATGTATTTTGTCAGCTCCATAATAGTGCTTTACCCTAAATACCCCTAAAATGTGGTAAATTGTGATTTGTGCTTTAAATTCAGGCAGAGTGCCAGAGGCTTTTTTTTGTGTCCCAAAATCATTTGGAACCCTCCCTCCCCCCAACTGCTAACTCAGCTGATACCAATCCTCTGCTGACTTTGCCAAACCCATACACACTATACCCACCTCTTTTGTGGTCATATTTATGGATGAATTCCCCAAAGCATGTAGTGCAAGGACCTGCCTGAATACTTTCAAATGGTACTGTTTAAAGTTTTGGTATCCTATTATTATCTTGATAGGTAATAGCAGAATGTCAAAATGTGCTTAAATGTGTACAGTGTGTATTTATCTCTTTGTATTATGACACTTCTTACCTGTCCAGTGGGCTGCCAATAGTGTAAGTAAGGAGGGGCTGTCCAAACTAATACACATTATTTAGGCATTCATCTCTCAATGAAGTGGAGAGGGTTACCTGTCCAAAACATATCCCCCCCATAAAATTTTAGAAATGGCCCATGAGAGGGGGGGGGATCTGATAGGTGGACCTTATACCTTTGTCTTTAAATACTCCCTAAAATAAATGTTATACTGATGTTGGCCAAGAATGTTTGTGTCTAATCTGCTTTCCATTGTTATGTGCAAAATGATTAATTTATTTTTCTTGTTTGACTCCACAGTTTTCTTCCAACCCACGGGAATGGCAGACTGTGGCCTTCCACTTTGCCCAGCGGTGTGACTTTCCTAACTGCGGAGGGGCAATTGATGGGAAACACGTCCACATTGTCCCACCACCCAACTCGGGGTCATACTATTACAACTATAAGGGGTTCAATAGTATTGTGATGTTGGCGGTGGTGTTGGCTACTTACGAGTTCCTGTATGTGGACGTGGGGAAGAATGGCCGGATGTCAGATGGTGGAGTCATCACCCAGATGGAGTTCTACAGGCGTCTCCAGAATGGCAGTTTGGACTTGCCACCTCCAGAAGACAATACGGAAGGACTCCCATTCGTCTTCATTGCGGATGAAGCATTTGCGCTGGGGACCATCTTATGCGGCCATTCCCTATGAGGACCCTCACTCCGGACCAGAGGGTTTTTAATTAACGGCTGGCCAGAGCCAGAAGGGTGGTGGAGAACACGTTTGGAATCATGGCCAGCCAGTTCCGCCTATTTCTTACACCCATACACATGGCGGAATATGAACTCAATCACATCATCCTGGCTTGCTGTGTTCTCCACAACTTTTTAAGGAGAAATTCTTGGAACTATGCTGCCTCAGTTGGGCCTGAATCTGGAATTCATGTAAATGAACCAACCCTAATGGCACTTGAAGCTGGCCGTCCTGGCTTGCCCCCCCTGAGTGCCTGCGAGGTCCATCTAAGATACCTTGAATACTTTGCCGGTAGGTGGGCCATCGATATGCCAGGCAATGTCTGAGACATTTTTTAAATAAAGAAAAAATTTAACTACTAAAATATTTGCTGACATTTACTGCTTATGTTTCTTTTAGCTGACCCTGACTGAAATGTGGGTAGTCCTGAAAATGGTGTGATTGTGTAACATTTGAAAGCACTGTTGGGTGTTATTTACTAAAGGCAAAGACAGTTTGCACTACAAGTGCACTTGAGACTGCACTGAAACTGCACTTGTAGTGCAAAGTGGATTTGCCCCATAGGAACTAACCCCCATTGTCACAGAAAACCACAATTTAACCACAAAAAAAGTTTTCGAGCATTGAAACAATAATCCACACATTCTTGATTAACAATCTTTTTAATACCAGCACAATCACATGTGCATAAAAGGTTTTTAAAACAAACCAACATGTTTGTTGTATAACAATTTTTTGGTCACATTAATAAAAGTAGAAATGTCCATTTAAGGTAAAACAGGCATGTTTAAAACCAACAAGAAATACACAAATCTGGAACTTACAAAGTTCAACTTTGTTATAAATTGAAGGCAATATCAGACATGAGTATTTATAAACTGTGTTTGATATTGCGTTCAGATGGGGTGAAGTCACCCCTGGAAAAGCCAAATTTTGAAGATGCACACAAATTGCCGAATGTCAACATGTGCTAGCTGCCATCATGGGGGATCAAGGGACGTGTTTTGGGGGTGCAACCCCTTCCTCTCAGCTACTTTATTATTGAGGAAGGGGTTGCACCCCCAAAACGCCTACATTGATCTCCCGCGATGGCACATGTTGACACACTGTGTGCATCTTCAAAATTTGGCTTTTCGAGATTATGTAAAACAATGTGAGAAATTTTTAGATTCCAAAAAGCACAAAAGAGGGAAGGGATTTGGAGGTGTTTTAAACTCTCCCTAAAACATCAATGATGTTCTTCATTTTGTTTTGAACATCATTGATGTTTTTCAGGATGTTTTTCAAGTCCCTATTATACCCCATGATCTCTGCCCGATCAGGATCTGTGCACTTTCACTGGTGAAATGATCTGGATCCACAACATCACGATCACCTAAAAATATAGAAACAAAAACACATCATGTATTATAAATATGCCGGCATCCATCTCTTACCTGAGCCTGTGGTCGCAGACACCAGTTATGGTGACTATTTCCACCACGTCTCCTTCCTCCTTCTCCTGTTGGCTTTGGGGGATTTCACCTTCTTCCTGAGATGGGGGGGTCTGTGGTCTCCTCGGATGAGTAGTGTCCTCCGAGTCTTTTCTCCCCTATGTAAAAAAAAATTGGTATACTTAGCACACAGATATTTCATGGAAGAAATAGGGATATGAAACATTGCTTGGAAGTGTCATACAATTGTCTATTTTGGCAGAGTTCCAAGATGAAGAAATATTTTTGTCCTTTGTAAAGCTTGAATACTTACCTGTTTTGTACAAGCTTCACAGATGGAGACACCCCTATAGTATACACTGGAGCACCTGTGTGGGCCCCCTAATAAAAAGGGTGTTCTTGTGTCCCACACTAGTGCTCCAGTGTCCAGATGTGTAAACAGCTGCTGAATGTCCTCTCCTTACACAGAATCTAATTTGCATTTCATTCTAGTTACAAACCTATCTACACAACAAAATTATTTTAAGAGAAGTAGGCTAGCAAAAATGTATTAAAATGCATATGGCCAAAACAATGGTGTTTTCTATGCCGAACGAACAATGTGCCCATGAACATGAAAGTTGCCATTTTGAACTGTACAACAGTTAAGAAAAGCACATGGAGCAGCACGAACGTAATAAAAATAACGAATAGGAACACAGGACAACTACTTACTTTTTTGCAGCACTCTCCTGATCCTTCTGTACTGCTCATGCTCCCTTAATTTGAGGTCTGACCACCACTCCCTGAGTTGATCCTTGGATCGTTGTACCCCAAAATTCTGGTGCAGATTTTTGACCAATTTCGCCATTATCTTGGCCTTTCTGACGTTGGGGTTGGGGTAAGGTCCATACTTCCCATCATAGTCGGCCCTCTTCAGGATGTCCACCATCTCCAACATCTCCCCAAAGGACATATTTGAGGCCTTAAATCGTCTCCTTCTGGATCCAGACGTTTCTGTCTCAGGGCTTTCCTCCTCTTCCTCCTCGTTGGTGTAATTAGCGCGCACCTGCTTTGTCTCCGCCATGTGCTCTTCCCCACTGCTCTGAATGAGAAGGGGTGGGGAATAGACTAGAAAGAACGCAGGGGCGGGTGGAGTTTCACGCATGCGCAGTGTATATAAAGCGTAAGACGTGTGCGTAGTACGTACGATCTGTGAACGGAGGAAGGAGTATCGGAGGCGCCGATCTTGATAACGAAGGTAAGATTTAAAATTGGACCTATACTGCTTCTAGATTGAGGCCTGTATTTGGACAAGTTTCCAAGACTTTAGGCTGACATTAGGGTTTGTCTGGTGTTGTGTCTTGCAGTGAAAATGGATCTAGTCAATGATCAGGACTTTATGCCAATCTTCATAGATATGTTCAGGGAGCTGCCCTGTCTGTGGCAGGTAAACCACCCTGATTATAAGAACCAAACAAAGAGGAAGGCAGCGCTGGATAATTTGCTGCAATTTGTGAAGCCAGTGATCCCCACGGCAGACATCACCTATTTGAAGATCCTAATTGGTGGCATGAGGAGCACTTATCTAAGGGAGCACAAGAAGGTCCAGGATTCCCAGAGATCAGCAGCAGCAGATGACATTTATGTCCCCAGGCTGTGGTACTATGATAGGCTGCATTTTCTGTCAGGTCAGACCGAACCCAGGCCAGCACTCTCCACTCTTCCTTCCACGCTTCCTTCCCCCCAGCTGAGGCTTCTGACGTCCAACCTGGGCCTTCCAGGCAGCAACCTGTGGAGGAGCCCAGCTTGAGTCAGGTATAGCATTCTTCTAAATATTTCTGGTTGTCCAATCAATTATGTGTTTGGAGTACTAATTTATGATTGTGATTTAGGAACCAAAAACTAAAACCATGTCCCTTTTTCATACACAGGAAAGTCTCAGCCAGGAGGTGGCCGGGCCAAGCAGGCTGCCCAATACACAGGTCCCTCCCCTCCGCCTTCAAAGACAAAGTGGCAGGAAGAGGAGTAACCTGGAGGAGGCTGCAATAGGCCTATTTTGGAAGGCTACTGAGGCCCTCAGAACACCCCACAGTGTGGAAGAGGATTTTGGTGAGCTAACTGCATGCAAAGTGATGCAAATGAAGGAGGGCCAATGCCTCTTATGCGTTTGTAATTTTAGAAGCTCTAAATAAGGGGTTGAGGGGCCAACTCACATGCCAAAGCCACATTTGTGAGCTCACCCATGGTCCTCCTCCTCCTCCTCCTCCAGGTCCTCCTCCTCCTCCTCCAGGTCCTACTCCTCCTCTTCCTCCTCCAGGTCCTACTCCTCCTCCTGCCACACTTCCAACACCAGAGCCACAGCTGGGAAGGAAGCGTGTAAGGAAGACCAGAGAGTGATGGCCTGGGTTCAGTCTGGTCTGGCAAAAGATTCAGCCTCTTGTATGACCACAGCCTGGGAACATACATGTCATCTGCTGCTTTCATAATCTCTTGGACTTCTGGACCAGATTATACTCCCTTAGATAAGGACTCTTCAGGCCACCAATTTAAAATAATTGATGTGTGCCCTGGGGGTCAAAGGCTTCGTCAATTTCTGATGTTTATCCAGCGTTGCCTCCCTCTTTGGTTCTGAGCCATTAATAAAGGATTTTTTGTTTTATTATACTTGCCTATGTGTGTTTTCCTTCAAAAAGGACAGTTTGTTTGTGAGGAGACAGGTACATTTCTAAAATACAATGTGAAATTAACAAGAGACACCAACACCAAACAATCTCCTTGTGATTAAAAATACAAGATAATAATAGTGTTGTGGTAACTTGACACACAAAACACACACAAAAATATTCTGGAGTAAAAAAAAAAAAAAAAACAAGATCAGGCTTGAAAAAAATACAAACAAAAAAAAAAATTATATCTTTTTGGTCAGATGTGACAAATCAAAATATATTGATGAAATCGTGATAAATAATAAAGAAAGAAGTTTATGAGAAGTCTGTGTGAATATGAGCAGCAAAACTACTTCATTCTTCCAGCATTATAAAGAAGAAGAGAGTGCGCTGCATTAAACTATTTAAAACATTGCAGCCTGACGAAAGTGCTATATCCATTCCGAACGCTAATTTTACCAGACCGAGCTGTTCCATCTCGGAATTTATTCTGAGCATGCGTGGCACTTTGTGCGTCGGAATTGGCCACACGTGGTCGGAATTGACGCGATCGGATTTTGTTGTCCGAAAATTTTATAGCGTGCTCTCAAACTTTGTGTGTCGGAAAATCCGATGGAAAAAGTCTGATGCAGCCCAGACACAGTCGGAATTTCCAACAACAAGCTCCGATCGCATATTTTCCGGAAAGTCCGACCGTGTGTACGGGGCATAACATCAAAGGGTTAAGCATGTCCCTAGATGGTGCTTGCATACTGTGTGGGTGATGGACTCACTGCAGGGACATAGAGATCCATGCTCCTGATTAGCAGGAACAAAAGATCTCTGTGTCCTCTCCTGTCAGAACAGAAAGTAGAAAGGTGCCCCCCCCAGTATTGTGGGACTTTAAGGGCAGACTCAAAAATGAACAGTATGCTAACTATAAAAATATAAAGTTTATTTAAATATTGGAGCAAGACATCACCATGGTTGTACATGAAACAATACAGTATACCAAGACTCGTGTAGAGCTGATAAATAGCGTAGTGGTTTCTTCTCATTGAGCCCGATGCGTTTCGGGAGTGCAGAGTTTATCCATTCTTCAGGGACATTAAATAGAAAAGATCATAAATGAAGAACATTCTGCATTAATCTACATCAGATTGGAGAACGTTTCCTCAGGAAACCCTCTCCAATTTTATGCAGATTAATCATCTATTTCTTTTAAAATACGCTGTGTCTCATGTGAGCCGTGGTGCTGGTATGTATGACTCACTGCCGATGCAGTGTATTATATGTGCATGCTCTGCCTAACCATGTGTTCTTAATTTGTGCTATGTTCTATTATAGAATGTTCTTCATTTATGATCTTCTCTATTTAAAGCCCATGAAGAAGGGATAAACTCTGCACTCCCGAAAGCATCTGACTCAATGAGAATAAACCACTACGCTATTTATCAGCTCCACACGAGCCTTGGTATACTGTATTGTTTTATGTACAACCATGGTGATGTCTTGCCCCAATATTTTAATTTTTAAATAAACTTTATATTATTATAGTTGACATACTGTTCATTTTTGAGTCTGCCATTAAAGTCCCACAGTACCGGGGGTAACTTTCTACTTTCTGTATAATTATAAGGGATGTTGGCAACACATTTTGGGGCAATTTCCCCCATGGTGGTCTTTACCTTCTCCTGTCAGAATGGTGATCTGCCTTGTTTATATAGGCAGATCACCGTTCTGCCTTCTCTGGGGAACGATCGGTGGGTCATGGCAGATATCGCGTCCGCCGGACCTGCTGATTGGCTCCCCCTGTGGTCAATCGGCCTGCACCCTCAGTAGCTAGTGCACAAAGCGATGTACAGGTACCACCTTACAGCAGTACAACAGCGGCGGGCGGCTGGCAAGTAGTTAAATTATCCTTGTGCCATCCTTACTACTGTAATATTGTCCCACTCCACACCTGAACATATCCTTGCATTACATTTTTTTAAGATAAGCAAATGTTCAGATGCATTGAAGTAGTAGCATAACATTTTTAAGAAATTGTCATCACAGGAATAACTTAAATTTTACTATGGACCTCTGCAGCACACACATACAAGTTTAATAATTCTCCCTGAATTCACATCTCACTATAAATCTTCATCCTTGCTATTATATATTGTGTAGGCAGATATTGTAAATGAGTTCTTGTGTTATGGGAACCTTTGACTTCACGAGAAGTGGCAGCTAAACTAAAACTTGAAATCCATTCATCTGCAGAGCGGCTTTATGCCTTCATCAGATCATGGAATAATAATAGTCCTACCAGCCCACTCCTACCTGCATCCTGATTCTGCCACATATAATAAATCTGCTCTACCTTCTTTGTGTCTGTATAGCCAGCTGCTACCAGTCTCCCACACATCTCTCTTATACTACAGTCTGTCTGCTGCCCTTGTGAAAAATTCCAAGGAGAACACTAAGCATTAACCTTCGAACGACAGCTCGTTACCAGCAAGTCATAGCTTCTCCTATTATCTCATTAGTCATTTTTCTACAGCACTGTATAGCTTTGGTGTTTGTAAGTTCACTGCCCAGTGCCTGAGAAACCCAAGTTTAAGGTGATATTGTGGGAGAAATAAAGCCACAACACGCAAGCGCAAGCCAGGTTTTCATTTAAAAAAAAAATGTTTTTGTCCTATGGAAGTAGAGCTGCTTATTCTCTCTAAAATCTAACAATAAACTGTAAATAATATGTTCCCAAACACAATTTCTAGATTTATTTATAGTATATGCCTGAATAAAAATGTCTCTAAGCTGGGTTACAGAGCTATTCCAGGGAATAGGTGAAAGCAATTAGTGAACTGCAAATGACATCCAGCAAACACTAAAGCCCCTATTCCCATCAGCTGATTTGAAATCTTGAGCAGAATTGCCATGATTCTGCCTGTGATTCCAATGACAGAACATGCATTTGGGTGCCATTATTCTTAATGGTACCCCAAACGCGGTGCGATTCTGCCACCATTGTCGCGCAACAGAATAGCTTGGCAATCATGGTAAAAAGCAAAAAAGCGCGCTAAGCTTGTCGCCCAAAAAAGGAGCAGGAGCTTCTTTTGTGTGAGAAACACGCATTAGGGCAGCTACGCAAGGTCTGAACAAGGCCTAAAAGATTCTTTACACTGACATCAGTTTCTGAAGAATGACTATTAGTTGATCACTTTTCAGAGAGTGTTTGACAGGTGGTAAGGAGGCATTATATCTCCTCCTTGCTGCCTTTTTTACTCCCAAATCCCGCACCACTGTGCCACAACTGCATACATTGCACACAGTTGTGAGGTAGTTGTGGCATGATCTGCTTCACTTGAATGGGTTGCATTCAGTGGCTGGAACTGCTAGCTAAATGAGATAATGGGAATCATTTTGACTGTGCCATAATGAAAAGCATCCAGGCCACAGCATGTGCATAACCCCTATACATAAACCTTTGCAGCTTAGAGGGAGCTGTAAAAACATGGCTCGTCCACTTTGTTTTACCTCCTCCCAACCACAAGTGTAAACAAAGCCTAAGGGGTTTATTTATATTAAAAAAAAAAATGTCTCAACCATTTTCTCAACTGTCACAAATAATACCCCTATTTTGCCTAACATGTTTGTTTTCTATAATTGTCATCTCCATCTAGTGGCCATTATGCAGACATTTCCTGATTGGGGTATTGCAGAAAAATACTTAATTATAGCCAGTAGATGGAGCTGATGATCACTGCTAACAAACGTATAAGGGAAAATACAGGATTATTCATGACAGCTTAGAGAACGCTTGAGACATTCACACATTGACTTTTAAAAAATAACTTTATTCTGAATGTTCTGTGATCATCTCCAATCAGATCTCATAAAGCTGAAGTCTGTGCTGTGTAACTTCCTTTATTGTTATATTGTCAATGAGATTCCAACTTTCAAGGTAGGTTTGAATGTGACTGATGTTTGTTAGAAATGTCTTGGTACTAACACATAAGAATTTCTATATGTGAGGGCCCATTCACACTAGGAACTGATGTGAATCACATATAGTTCCATGCAGTACGATTTCAGACCCATTAATTTTGAATGGGTTTAAATCACACGGCTTCAAAAGTTGTGCATGTACTACTTTTTGAAATGCAGGGCAACCGCATCAGATGATACTTTTGTAACATGTGATCTGGTGTGGGCCGCACTGCTTTTGTGACCTGCGTTAACTTTGAACTGACCCCTGCAGTGAATCACAAGGGCAGTATGATTGGACTGCAGTGTGGGAAGCCGCACAGGAATGCAGCTCTCTCCCGCACTGCATTCTAGTGTGAACAGGCCTTGAGAGTCAGTGATAAGCCTATGACCCCTTTCATACTGAGACATTTTTAGGGCGCTTTTGGGCTAAAAATAGCTCCTGTAAAGTGACTGAAAAACGTCTCCCCTGCAGTCTCAGTGTGAAAGCCAGAGGGCTTTCACACTGAGGCGATACGCTGGCACAATGTTAAAAAACTCCTGCAAGCAGCATCTTTGGAGCGGTGACACACCGCTCCTCCACCGCTCCTGCCCATTGGACTGAATAGGCACCGCTACTGAACCGCCGGCAAAGCGCCACTGCAGCGGTGCTTTGCAGGTTGTTTTAACCCTTTTTTGGCCGCTAATGGGGGGGGTTAAAAGTGCCCCGCTAACCCCTGCAAAAACGATGGTAAAGTGCCCCTAAAAATAGCGGCGCTTTACCGTCGACTGCGCCGACGCCCCAGTGTGAAAGAAGCCTATGTGTTTGGGAATGTTTGTTGTGCAATATAAGAAGGTCTGCAAAACGTTTTCCTATCAGATCTTGTTTATTACAATAACACCTGAAGAAAAACTTAGTGTCACCCCTCCTTTTTAGTCCCTCTTGAATCGTTCTGCAGCCTCATCCAAAATTCACAAACTTTGATATCAAGTGTTCCCTTGGCTCCTGCAATCGCACTCATAATTTCCCATCCACAGTCCCAGTCTCTGATTAGGGTTGCCACGTCATCCGTTTAAACCCAAGCACATATTAATTACACAGGTTCTGTGGCTGATTATAGTGTTAATTAAATTCAATGAGTGCTTTATCTGCATTAAATTAGCCTCAGAACCTGTGTAATTAATATGTGTTCGGGTTTAAAGGAATGAGGTGACAACTCTATCTCTGATACTTGTTGACAGCTTGGCCTCTCTCCTTTCTGATCACAATTCCTGTTTGTTCAGACCTCTGACTGATTTTGAACGATCCACCTTGAGCTCTGGCTCACAATTTTGTTTCTCGATTCAGTGTCTTATCTAGTTGTTGCCAGTCTAGGTGTATCTGTGGGTTCTAACTTGGGGAGCTGCCTAGAAGTAAAGTTCATCACCTCTTGCTGGATGTTCTGGTAAATATCAGTCAGTTCCTTAAGCTTTGTACACACAATCAGATTGTTGGCCAACCGAGTGTCTGATTTTTGCCCAAAGGGCGTGTGCCAGAATCTTGTCTTGCATACCAACGGTACAAATTGTTGGCCAAAAAACACGAACGTAGTGACGTACTACGAGGAGGTTCAGCTCTTGAGCACCACCCTTTGGGCCCCTTCTGCTAATTTCATGTTTGGTGAGCATTGATTCCAAGCATGCGTGTTTGTACTTTCGACTTTTGTGTGATGGACTTGTGTACTGACAATACGAAAATCAGACCGCTGTCCGACGAAAATTTGCTAGCTTGCCTTCCAACATTTGTTAGCCGAAAGTTGGACAATTGTCAGAAGGAGCGTACTAACGGTCAGATTTTAGGACAACAGTCTGTCAACAGACAATCCCCTACCAACAATCTGATCATGTGTACAAGGCTTTAGATTCTCATACTACCTTGTATTTAAAATTATTATCTAGCTGTTTGCTTGCAGTTCTACTTTGTTGTGGACTAGACTGGGGGATTAGCCTACATTATCTGGAGACCAGCCATTGAGGGGTTAGTGCATATGCTCTGGAAAGTGGAAAGAGTTACACATCCAGCGATTTCAGCTGTGTTCTATAGGGATCTGCTGCTCTGCTATTGCTCACCCTGTCCCACGCCGCTGTTTTCTTCTCTGATGTCATGGGAATCTAACAAACTCTTATGGAATCTTGCAGCGGCCCCCTTGATGGCACACTTTGGGGTTATTTGCTAAAGCTGGAGAGTGCAAAATCAGTTTCACTTCTGCATAGAAACCAGTTTCCAGGTTTTATTGCCAAAGCTTAATTGAAAAAGCTGAGGTTAGAAGCTGATTGCCTGCTCTGCAGAAGTGAGACTGATTTTGCACTCTCCAGCTTTAGTAGATAAACCCCAGTGTGTCATCAAGTGGGGTGGGGGATTAGGAGAACCAGGTAGAGACAGGTGGCCCCTCAATGATGCACTGCAGCACGAGGTTTCCTGGGATGTGTGCAGTATGTATACCAGGTAGGGTTGGCACCTCATCCCTTTAAACACTAAAGCCCAGAAGGTTTCACCCACTTCCTGACCAGGACATTTTTTGCGATACGGCACAGCGTTGCTTTAACTGGCAATTGCACAGTGCTGCGATGCTGTACCTAAATAAAATTGATGTCCTTTTTTCCCAAAAATCGAGCTTTCTTTCGGTGGTATCTGATCACCTATGCAGTTTTTATTTTTTGCGCTATAAACAAAAAAAGACCGATAATTTTGAAAGCAACAATATTTTTTACCTTCTGTAATAATACATATCCAAAAAAAAAGACAAATCCCACCCAAAGTGATACTATTTGGGGATCAGTGACACCAATACAGTGATCAGTGCTAAAAAAAAAATGCACCGATCCCTGTATAAATGAGACTGGCAGGGAAGGGGTTAACACAAGGGGGTGATCAAGGGGTTAAATGTGTTCCCTGGGAGGTGTTTCTAACTGGGGGGAGGGGATTCACTGGAGGAAAAGCGAGATCATGATTCAGCTTAGCTGAAACACGATCTCTCACTTTTCCTCTCTGACAGATCAGCGCTGTGCTTTGTTTACACCGGCAGACTGCTGCTCCATCTCTCCTGTTAACAATCGTGGGTTGCGGCGGCCGCTGAACCCACTGATTGGTGCCAGCTGTGCCTAATCACAGCAGGAATGGTACGCCGGTGACGTGCGCACCCCTAAGCCGCATACATGAAATCACATATAGGTACGCCCTGCCACAGTATGTGTACATGGGGCGGTCCTGATGCAGTAAAAACTGAACACATATGAATTACACAGGTTCTGAGGCTAATTTAATGCAGATAAGGCACCAAGTGAGTTTAATTACCAGCTTAATCAGCCACAGAACCTGTGTAATTAACATATGTTTGCTTTTAAAGGGATGAGGTGGCAACCCTAATACCAGGTGGCTATGGGCAGCTGGCCACCACATTCACCTAAGCAAGAACCAAGGGAGTGTTGGGATGTGTTCCCCAAAAACCTAATAAAAAAAATGTGTTTGTGATACAGTAGTGAAATTACAGAAAGTGGGTGGGGAAGATGAAGGTCTGCTTTAATACAGCTGAATGGTCACTAAGAAGTTAATCCATATACACTGTACATGTACAAAGCACATCCACTGGAGACTTGTCCCTGAGGGTTAATGCACACACACAGGAGATGGGTACTAGTCACTGAGGGGTTAGTGTATATAGTCTGGAAGTTAATTACAGTAAGGTCAATTCTGATACATTGGAGGCTGGTCGCTATGGGTTATTGCATACTGTGCAGAGACTGGTCATTGCAAGATTAATGGAAATACTCTAAAGAATGTTCTCTCAATGGTAAATTCATATATATTGCTGCCATAAAAACTGGCTAGAGCATGTTATGTGTTTTAGAGACCTTTTTTTTTATAAGACTAAATGCTGCCTGAAGAAGTATGCACCTGAAGAGGGGGTGACACATAGGCATGCTGGATTTTTTTAACTTTTCTGCATTTCGGGGGCTGCTAGAGCATTGTCTACCAACAAAAAAGTAAATGGGTTGTTATCTCTGTAAATCTAAAGTGAATAATAATTTTGTAACTGGGATCATTAAGAAATGGACATGTGACCGTTTACACCTGCTGACATCCAGTCCTATCCACTCCGCATCCGTAGATCTGATGGCTCTCAGGTGTAAACAGACAGGTTTTCCATTTACATCCGACCGCCCATACTGCCACTGTCATATCCTCCAAACTCCATTCTAACATACGCTCCTGGTGTCATAACCTCTACAATCCTCTCCTGGACATATTACTTCCTGTCATACCCTCCAAACTCCTCTTCTGCAAAAACTGCCTACTTTCAAACCTTTTGCACTCCTTTTCCTGTACATACTGTCACTGTCATTCCCCCCAAACTCAATTCTAGCATACAGCGCTGCTGTCATACCCTCTACATTTCTCTCCTGCATATACTACTCACTGTCATACCGTCCACATTGGTCTTCTGCACATACTGCCCACTTTTATTCCTTTTGCACTCTTCTCCTGCATATATTGCCCCCTGTCATACCCTTCACATACTTTCTCTTGCACGTACTACTCCTGTCATAACCTCCACACTTCTCTCCCACACATACTGCTCACGGTCATACACACACTCTACACACCACTCCGACAGATACTTCCACATTTCTCCTGCACATATTGCCTACTGCCTGCTGAAAAGCTTCTTTGAAATTTTTCCCACTATCCTCAACCTTACCCATTCTTGAATGGGCACATTTTTGCTAGCATTACTAAAAGGAATATATGGTCATTTCTCCAGCGTGCTAATAAATACAATAAAGAGTGTTCATGGTTGTGACATTAAAATATACTGCTCAACTATTGCCCTGCTCTACGGATGAACTCACATATGCCTCACCGGTAAAAGTTCAAAGACTTGGCACTATCTCCTCAGCTTTTCCCGAGGTACAGCTAGAGGAACATATTACCCTTCACTTGATTCTTTAAGCCATTGAAGCAGATCACGCACTAAAGCCCCATGCCCTTTGCCAACTCTTAACTAAATGCAAAACAATCCTAATGCCTCAAGCAATAAAGGTGTTTTATGACATTGCAAAAGGTGATGTCCAAAATCTGCAGAAAGCATTGTTTCATACAGTTTAAGAAACTAATACTAAGCTGTATTGTGCCTATAAAATCAGAGTTTTATGGTGGTTGTGGCACACTTTATTGTAGCCTTATAAAAGTTGTGTGCTGCTTTTATTTTAAGACTGTAGTGATTACTACACTAAAACATGTCCATTGTGATTGCAATCACCTTCAATCCAGTAACTTTGACAGTCATGGAATAGCAAAGAATAGCATATTTACCTATAAAACTATACATTTTTTCTGTGTAATCTATAGAAAGATGGGCCCTCATATATCTCTGGCATTATATATTATTACAACAGTATCACACATGCTTGGTGAGTCTTGAATGTGTAGACTCTAAATGTAAATAATAATAACAATAATAATAATAACAACATAGCATTATGGACAGTTAAATTGCAGATGTATGTAAAATATTGCTGTATAAAAGAGAGATAACACCATGTCTGCAAGTCTACTAATTCCCTGTTGAAGTCATCTGTTGAGCCTCGTACACACGATCGGACTTTATACAAACTTTTCAGTGGATTTTTGTACAAAGGCAATTGGCCGTGAACTTGTTAAGCATACACACGGCAGGACTTTTTAGGTAACAAACACGAACGTAGTGACGTTTCAACATAGTGTAACGTACTGATGACACTTCAAAAGAAGACGTTCAATTCTCCGGCGCCACCCTTTGGTCAACTTCTGTATTGTTGTCTGATCTTTTGCATTGGTTCTGAGCATGCGTGTTTGTACTTTGTACTAAAGTCCGATGGTTTTGTGTACACACGATCGGACTTACCAACATCAGACTTTTGTTGCCGCCAAGTTTGTCTGTTCGCACAGCCAACATTTATCGGACGAAAACCGAAAAAGTTTGTCCGATGGAGTGCACACACGGTCGGATGTTGCCTTAATACAGCTAATTTGCATATTTGTTGTCAAAAGGTCAGATCGTGTGTATGGGTCTTAAGGCCACATTTTGTGTCTGGGTTCCTTTATCTTGCACTTTAACATTATAAAGACATTTTAAACATGGACAATAAATTACTAAAGGGGATTGATGATCACTGTTGAAAAGCAAAAAGATATCAAATACATGTGGAGGGAAGGTGATTTGGTAATCTGCATAGGAAATTATTTTTGGTAAAGTAGAACTAAGATCAAATCTTCTTTTTTTTATTATTGGTGTACCATTTGGATTTTACCCTTGACTTCCTGTGACATAGCCACCATAGGAGGTGAAATGAAATCTCTCCGAGTTTTCCGTAATCCCTGATTGTCACCAGGGTCACCAGCACTAGTGTCCCCAAGGGAAGATTTTCCCTCCTTCCCTATTCTATTGACAGCTAAAAATTTAATTGAAAAAAAAAAAATGATGAATAACAATAACTAAAGCAAATAGACAGCAAATCTCCTTATCGCCGGCAAAGACAGCAATAAAAACTCAACAGGTGGTCTAATCCATTTCTACTGTATCCAATACTAAAAAATAATGTTGCCGTTAGTTACTTTAAGAGCAGTTGAAATGTGGAATTCTCTACTGTAGGAGATGGTAATGGTAAAATCAATAGCAGAGTTTAATTAACTCAGTATGTTTTTTTACAACTCATGATATCTATGAATATATTGCTATCCAGGGAATTGATTTAAAAGGCTTTGTGATTTTTAGGAAGGATTTTTCCTTGCCTTTTGTGGTTTTATCTTGCCTTCATTTAGATCAAAACTACTAAAAAGTCTTTTAATCTAGTTATTTTTTTAAATAAATAATAAAAATCATCATCATTGTCTAGGGCAACCTTCCCTCTCCATGTAGTAGTGGCTTTACTATCTGTAGACACGAATGCATGTGTCTTGTGATTCCATCCTATTAGGGATATAGCTTACTGCTTTGACTCAATTATAGTGACAAGTTTACTTTAAATGCAAAATATACAAGTGTGGCGGGAGGATACAAAGATTCTGGAAGACAATATCGCTCCCTAGTTTTATTTATTTATTGTATTTCTTTCTAGTATACTTAGATGTAGCTAATATAAAATAAAATAAAAATCTAAAAGAAAACTGTGATTGTGTATCAAAGAAATAAATTACCCTGTAAATCCCAGCTGCAAACACACTATGAGATATTGTCATAGTATAATAATATGTGTAAATAAAGTGTTGCACTATACAAACTGAAAAAATACAGAAATGAAAAAATAAATAAAAAATACAGAAATAAACATAATAATAAAGATGTGAAATAACAAAGGAATATCCTCTTGTGAAAAAGTCTATGTGTAAGAAAGTCCTCCAAGTGAAGCTATCAAAACACTCCTTCAAATAAGTAAGTGATCATAAAATTATCACCATCGCCTCTTTAGAAGAGCCACCACCTCAAAAGTTAGGATGTACACTTGCTAAAAGTAGATGACCTTCTAACTAAAGAAAGGTCAAACAGGCTGGAGAAAAATATTCCTCCAGAACACTCTACTTCCGTTGGCGATGTTTAAAAGCTTCCGCGTCAAATGTCACATCTCATCTAACCTCCAACCCATACTCAAAAAAACATAGGAAAAACAAAGGTACCGCATAGCATAAAACCCTTAAAAAACATTTATTAATCTTTAAAATCACACTCACAATAAATCTAAAGCATATGCGCATTGAAAAAAAGCTCCCAGCCAGCATGTATGATGTTTTTACCTTCACTTCCCTTTACAGAATGATGTCAACTCCCTGGAAAGAGTCAATACAGCCAGACAACTGGTATTTCTCAAAGAAGAAGTTAACAATGGTAACCATTTATGTTGATCATATGACAGGTTTCTTCCAAGTGAAAAAAGCCGCACCTTATTTAATGAGGCAATGCTGTTATTTCGTTTATAAATAATAAGGTTTTGCATTTTTTTTTCTCAGGTTCCTACTATGAGGTGTATTCTCTACTATACTAGAAACACTTTAAACGTACTTTTTTCTTTCCCTGTTTCACTATTGAAAAATGGTATTTCTCACATTCCGATGTCACAGAACAAATCCATGTCAAAATACAGGTAAAAATGAAAGATTCCTTTCCCAGTGAGAAATGTGAAACTTGAATGAAATAATATCTAGGTAGCAGCAGATTCACTTATCCATATCATGTGGAATATGCTAAATTTCTATATTAGGGCTAATTTCAATGCTGCAATTGTTACAAGTGCATAATGCTAGGATAACATTGTTACTGTAACAATAACCATTATGGCTCTGTACTTTGTTTAAGAATAGTGGTCCCCAGAGGGAGAGTATAACCTTTATGCAGCTGCTGTTTGCAGGGGAACATCCAAAACAATTCAAGACGCATTTGGGGCAGCTTGAATTGAGCAGTTGTGCTGAGTTAATTCTGCCACATAGCATAAAGCTGAACACAAATCAACTGCGTGGCTGGAACATTAGCAGTTTTGACCAAAGTTTGTTTCTCCAGCATGGAAGCCGCAAATTGACTAGGTCTATTGGAGCAGTGTGGAGTGCATTGAGAGTCATCACATCAAAAACAATACACAGTATTAACTGCAACTATTTCCCATGTTTGCGTTACGTTTGTGCACATACTATTATACAGCAACATAAGATTGTTCTTGTAACAGCAACAGCGATCCTCCATGACTTCATACTGCCTCTTTGCTATGGATGCAACTAACCACGGCAGAAAAAATGGAAACTAAACAGAAATAATGGAAAATTTTTAATCATATGGTCATCTTTAAACTGACTGCACTTGAGAAATCAATTTAGCTATCAGGAAAGAGTAACTTGTTTTTGTACTTATTTTCGAGGCTTCCTTTTAAATAAACATAGATTGGGTAGGTGTGGATAGAATTTGCATTTTTATATCCAGAGTTCGAATTTAAGTCATGCAACACTGTACCTAAATTAATTTTATATCATTTTTGGAGACAGTTATGTACACATGCTGCTGCGCTGGTGTGATCGGTGCTTGAAACTCACAAGGAATTTATCTGTCTGATCTGTTGATTGTGTCACGATCATAGCCTGGGCTTTTATGTATGAGTACTGTTTAATAAACCAGATGTTGAAACAGTATCACACTATGTGGAGTCCTATTGTCTCCTAAACACTCTGCTATCGAGGCTTCCTAATACTGCATCTTGTATCCTGAGTTGCTGTGAACCTCCTGGAGTATACCATCCACGGTCATAGGAGAGGAATGTCCGGATTTCTTTCTCAGTGAATCAGAGACCCAACCAAGCGTGGTGTGACCTCTCTGAGTAGGAGGGCTGGCTTTCCGGTAAGCTTCCATTTTTGATTATGGTGATGTGTGTCACGCATTCAGGTGTATGATCGTCATTTCCAAGCACTCTTTTTCTCCCATGGGACTTTCTTTGATGGAATTCAGCTTTATATGAACTTTATGTTTGCACAATTGCACTTTATTTACATGTGATGTAATTTTGCATATCTGTCTTCAAACTTTATTCACAGTTATTATTGTTTTATATATAATTGTTTGTCTGCATATTTGTTTTTATTTGCACAAATGCAATTTTATATTATATTTTTTTATTTTTTAGCACTGCACTCTTTTTACATAGACATAACTTTCTGTTGGTGGCATTTAATCACCACTGGGTTTTTTTTGCTATATAAAGGAAAAAAATGACCTCAAATTTTGAAAAAACACACTTTTAGTAGTCTCTGTTATACAATTTTACAAATAAATATTCTTTCTTCATAAATTTAGGTCAAAATGTGTATCATGTTTCTTTGGTGAAAAAAAATAGATGTATATTATTTAGTCTGTGTGAAAGTTACAAACTATGATATATATATATATATATTTGAAAACTGATCAATCCTGATGTTCTCATTTCTTTAGGCCCTAAAATGTAAGGTAAAATATCCCCAAAATTACCCCTTTTTGGAAAGTAGAAAGACCAAGGTACTTAGTAAGAGTGATAGTGAGTTTTTTGAAGTTGTCATTTTTTTTACAAAATTCTTGGCTTATAAACACACTAAAATCAGGAGTGACAAAAAGTTTTAATTGTATGGGTATTTCCACTGTCCTGGTGCTCCAGGGCATCCACAAATGAAATAGGTAGTCAGAAAATGTAAATGTAATTTGTGCCCCTAGAAAGTCTGAAGGCACTCCTTGGCTTTTGGGCCCATCTGTAGCAGAGTGTGTTTGGGAGTGTATTTCTAAGTATGCTTATGATGTGTGTTAGAAATATATTATTAATCGACAACTTTAAGTAAAAAATACTTTTTCATTTTCTTTGCTGCATTTTCCAAAAACATGTGGCAAAAAATGACATTTTCAACAGACTCACTATGACTTTTAGAAAATACCCTGGAGTGTTTGCGTTTCAAGATGTGGTCATTTTATGGGTCCTGATTAGGGATGAGCTTCGAGTTCGAGTCAAACTCATGTTCGACTCAAACATCGGCTGTTCACCAGTTCGCCGAACAGCGAAAAATTTGGAGTGTTCGCGGCAAATTCGAAAGCCGTGGAACACCCTTTAAAAGTCTATGGGAGAAATAAAAAGTGCTAATTTTAAAGGCTTATATGCATGGTATTGTCATAAAAAGTGTTTGGGGACCTGGGTCCTGCCCTAGGGGACATGGATCAATGCAAAAAAAGTTTTAAAAACGGCCGTTTTTTCGGGAGCAGTGATTTTAATAATGCTTAACGTGAAACAATAAAAGTGAAATATTCCTTTACATTTCGTACCTGGGGGGTGTCTATAGTATGCCTGTAAAGGGACGCATGTTTCCCGTGTTTAGAACAGTCTGACAGCAAAATGATATTTCAAATGAAAAAAAGTCATTTAAAACTACTCGCGGCTATTAATGAATTGCCGGTCCGACAATACACATAAAAGTTCATTGATAAAAACGGCATGGAAATTCCCCACAGGGGAACCCTGAACCAAAATTTAAAAAAAAATTATGTGGGGGTCCCCCTAAATTCCATACCAGCCCCTTCAGGTCTGGTATGGATATTAAGTGGAACCCCGGCCAAAATTTTAAAAAAATGGCGTGGGGTCCCCCCAAAAATCCATACCAGACCCTTATCCAAGCACTCAACCTGGCAGGCCGCAGGAAAAGAGGGGGGGACGAGAGAGCGCCCCCCTCCTGAACTGTATCAGGCCACATGCCCTCAACATTGGGAGGGTGCTTTGGGGTAGTCCCCCAAAACACCTTGTCCCCTTGTTGATGGGGACAAGGGCCTCATCCCCACAACCCTTGCCCGGTGGTTGTGGGGGTCTGCGGGCAGGGGCCTTATTGGAATCTGGAAGCCAACTTTAACAAGGGGACCCCCAGATCCTGGCCCTCCCCCCTGTGTGAAATGGTAAGGGGGTACAAAAGTACCCCTACCATTTCACAAAAAAGTGTCAAAAATGTTAAAAATGACAAGAGACAGTTTTTGAAAATTCCTTTATTTAAATGCTTCTTCTTTCTTCTATCTTCTATCTTCCTTCGGTTTCTTCCTCCATCTTCTTCTTCTTCTGGTTCTTCTGGTTCTTCCTCCGGTGTTCTCATCCGGCATCTTCCTCCGCAGCGTCTTCTTCCCTTCTTCTCCTTGGGCCACTCCGCATACATGATGGCATGATGGGAGGCTCCCACTGTGTGATGCTTCTCCTCTTCTGACGGTTCATAAATAACGGGGGGGCAGGGCCACCCGGTCACCCCGCCCCCCTCTGATGCATGGGAACTTGATGGGGACTTCCCTGTGGCATTCCCCGTGATGTCAGAAGGAGGCAGGGTTACGTAACGGGTGACCCTGCCCCCTCTGACGTCACGGGGAATGCCGCAGGGAAGTCCCCGTCAAGTCCCCATCAAGTTATTTAAGAACCGTCAGAAGAGCAGAAGCGTCACACAGCGGGAGTCTCCCATCATGTCATCATGTATGCGGAGTGGCCTGAGGAGAAGAAGGGAAGAAGACGCCGCGGAAGAAGATGCTGGATGAGAACACCGGAGGAAGAACCAGAAGAACCGGAAGAAGAAGAAGATGGAGGAAGAAACCGAAGAAGGATAGAAGAAAGAAGATAGAAGATAGAAGAAAACAGAAACATTTAAATAAAGGAATTGTCAAAAACTATCTGTTGTTCTTAACATTTTTGACACTTTTTTGTGAAATGGTAGGGGTACTTTTGTACCCCCTTACCATTTCACACAGGGGGGAGGGCCGAGATCTGGGGGTCCCCTTGTTAAAGGGGGCTTCCAGATTCCGATAAAACCCCCGCCCGCAGACCCCCACAACCACCGGGCAAGGGTTGTGGGAATAAGGCCCTTGTCCCCATCAACATGGGGACAAGGTGTTTTGGGGGCTACTCCAAAGCACCCTCCCAATGTTGAGGGCATGTGGCCTGGTACAGTTCAGGAGGGGGGCGCTCTCTCGTCCCCCCCTCTTTTCCTGCAGCCTGCAAGGTTGCGTGCTCGGATAAGGGTCTGGTATGGATTTTTGGGGGGACCCCACACCATTTTTTTTATTTTGGTGCGGGTTCCCCTTAAAATCCATACCAGACCTGAAGGGTCTGGTATGGATCTGGACCAGACCAGGGTCTGGTATAGATTTTGAGGGGGACCCCACGCCATTTTTTTAAGAATTTTGGTTGGGGTTCCCCTTAATATCCATACCAGACCTGAAGGGCCTGGTATGGAATTTAGGGGGACCCCATGTCATTTTTTTTTTTTAAATTTTGGTTCGGGGTTACCCTGTGGGGAATTCCCATGCCATTTTTATCAATGAACTTTTATGTGTATTGTCGGACCGGCAATTCATTAATAGCCGCGAGTAGTTTTAAATGACTTTTTTTCCTTTGAAATGCCATTTTGCTGTCAGACTGTTCTAAACACGGGAAACATGCGTCCCTTTACAGGCATACTATAGACACCCCCCAGGTATGAAATTTAAAAGAATATTACACATTTATTGTTTCACTTTAAGCATTATTAAAATCACTGCTCCCGAAAAAACGCCAGTTTTTAAAACTTTTTTTTGCATTGATCCATGTCCCCTAGGGCAGGACCCAGGTCCCCAAACACTTTATATGAAAATAGCTTGCATAGAAGCCTTTAAAATTAGCACTTTTGATTATTCATGTTCATGTTCCATAGATTTTAACGGTGTTCGCGTGTTCGAACAAATTTTTTGCCTGTTCGCAAGTTCTGGTGCGAACCGAACAGGGGGGTGATAGGTAGTCAAGAAGTTAGATGTGTCATTTATGCTTCTGGGTGGCCTGAAGGTGCTCTTTGGATTGTGGGCCACTCTATGCATCTAGGTTGTGAAAAAGTCTCAAACATGTGGTATCCCCATACTCAGGAAGCATAGCAGAATGTGTTTTGGGGTGCAATTGTAAGTATGTATGTGCTGTGTGTGAGAAATAACTTGTTAAAATGTTAACCTTGTTAGAAAAAAATATATTACATTTTTTTAATTTTCCCAAAAAATTGTGACAAAAAATGACAAGTTCAAACAACTCACTATGCTGCTTCTTAAATACTTTGGGCTGTCTACTTTCCAAAAAAAGTAATATGGAGGGTGTTTGTACTGTTCTGACATCTTAGGGTCTCAAGAAAATAAACAAACATTTCATATAAACTAAAAAAGAAATACACTAAATATAAAAATACAATTACATTATTTAGGTTATTTTAACCAAAGAAATGTAGCAGAATGTATGTTGACTTACATTTAGGAAGAAAGACTATTCGTTTGCATACTTTTTAAACAGAACCTAAGAAAGGTGTCTTTTTTTTTCAAAATGTTTGTTTATATAGCAAAAAGTAGAAAATCCAGTGCCGATTAAATCCCACCAAAGAAAAGCTCTATTTGTCTTAAAAAATGACAACAATTTAATTTGGGTACAGTGTTGCATGACTGAGTAAATGTCATTCAAAATATGGCAGTGCTAAAAGCTGAAAAATGGCCCAGACTGGAGGACGGCGAAAGTGTACAGATTGAGGTGTTTAAGGTAATTTTTCATTTTTAATGTTTCACTTAAATAATTTAAAAAATGCTGCTCCCCACCAAACGGAGTTTTGTAAACTTTTTTCTTTTTTTTTTTTTTTGCTTGGGACGGTGCCCAGCCCCTGTTGGACAATCCCTTGCCTATTAGTTCAGAAAATAGCCATTACTGATTTTTATCATTTGGATCCTATTGACTTTGATGGGGTTCAGTTTCAGCACCCAAACAGTTTCAGCCATGGACATATATGAAACTGCTTCCTTTTTTTGTTTTTCTGGACCTAAACATGACAGACTGGTGGTAGCCTGATTTAAACACGCATACGTCTGTTTACATCCAGCCACCCATACAGCCATCATGGGTCTGCCATAGTAAACTGTCAAAATGCGGGCAATAACTAAATGGGCACTGATATCACAGAGCTGATATCCATCCCATTTTACTCCAGAATGGAGTGCCTGCATGTGAAAAGTCCCTAAATGGTGTGTGCAAAATCACCAAGTATAGAATAGTATTTTGTTGTTTAACTTACTGGTATATTTATTGTCCATAAACAGTAGATTCACTGTAGAGTGTCCACATAAATACAGCAACAGGTCCTAATTTTTAAATAAAGTAACTTTCATTTCAATTTTTTTTAAAGATTTAACATAAAGGTACAGCATTTGTTTAGTTGCGAAGATTTCACAACCAAATTTACAAAAAAGTAAGTAGTCAATAAACAAGATAATATAAGTAAAAAAACAGTGTCTTGTGGTTGTTTATATGTATTCAGAATCTCTAAAGTTGGAATACAAAATATATCACATTATTAGGTGTTTCCAGAGTTGGTTAGGAAAAAGGAAAGTGAGGGAAATCGAGGGGTGGAAGGGGAGGTTTTAGGAAGGGAAAGGGAAGAGGTGGAAGGGAGAGAAGAATGGAAGAGCAGAAGGGATGGATTTTGTTTTATTTTCATTCAACTTTCTGTTCCCAGACTGGAACACATTCAAGCTGTGTATGGGAAGAATGTAGGAGATTTTATATGCGGTTGTAGATAGAAGAGAGAAGTGAACAGAAGAGAAGAAGATAGTCAGGAAGGAAAAAATGAGTTGGTGGGTGTGGAGGGAAGTAGAGGGTAGGGAAAGGCACGATGTGGGGACTATTGACCTCTGTGATAATTTTCTTATTATTATTTCTTTTTTCAACCTGACCAACTATGTAACCATGTGTATTCATGATAAATGTATTTATTGTTCTATTTATTGCAGGTATTTATATGGCACCAACATTTTTGTCAGCATTTGACATACTGTATATTCCCATCAGTCCCTGCCCCCATTTCACATCCATACTAGGGCCAAATTAGACAGAGCCAATTATCCTATCAGCATGTGTTTGAAGTGTAGAAGAAAACCAGAGTACACAGAGAAACCCATGCAAGCACAGGGAGAACATGCCAACTCAATGCAGATAGTGTCCTCACCAGGACTTTAACAAGGGAACCCTGGTTCTACAAGGTAGAACTGCCTACCACTTCCTCCGATGCTTTTTTTGCCACCCTTTTCTCAGACTGAAAATGAGGAGTGTAATAATATAGGGATGGTGTGCCACCATCCCTATAATATAGAAATGGAGAGACCCTCATAGTGGGACTTTTTAGGCACTAGGTCAAAGAGTACATTAGCAGAAAGAAAAGATCGGAAAGGTTATTAAAAGTTTACAGATTAGTTATTGTTACAAAATTACAAAAAACTGACAATACATATTAAAAATAGATTGGGTACTAGGACTAGATACAGTATATTGGCAAAAAGTCATAGAATAAAGAATGATGATGGAAAACACCCAACGCATTTTTAAAATGGATTTTCTTCTGCAGGGGTGCATGAACATGAGCAAAAGGGAACAATTTTCTTTCTATAACAAGAAAAATGAAATTTAAAATGATGTACAGAGTAATTTGGTATAGTATTATTCAGCTTTTACCATTTATGTGTAACAATAAAGAATCTGTAAACTTTTAATAACCTTTCCAATCTTTTCTTTCTACTAATGTACTCTTTGACCTAGTACCTAAAAAGACCCTTTTCTCAGACTGACACCAAATACAAGCCTCAGCATAATGCCACTTAATTATGAACTATAATAAAATGGTTTTTCCACCAGACAGCTAGTATATGGTTAAAGAAAATGTAATTTACACATTAAATATGAATGCATTTGTAGACCGATGTAGTAAAATCTAGGGATCATTACTTTTGTTCAGTCTTGTGCAGCACACTGCAAATACCTCTTTGCTGACAGTACTGTACATGGAAATTTCAACTATAGCTGCCAAAGCTGAACATGAAATGTAGATAAATGGAGGATTTCCTTTTTCATCAGAAATCGCAGCAGGAGCCAAAAACACAAGACAATAGTCAAGCATTTATTATAGGCTGATTGTGCAAATGCAATACAGCCTAGTACTTAAGCTCTGAGCATTGAGAGCTACATTAAAGAAGTTCCACTCAATAAATCTTTTAAATGATAACAGAAAACTGCCAAGGTACCTCTTGGCTGTGCCTTTTTGCAGTTGAAAAATTTGTGTTTGTTGTGAAGAGAACGATGTAAGGACAAGCAGTGAATAGGCATTTCTCATGGAAGGATTAATATGTGATCACAGCCACTATTTTGCTAAAATCGTAACTCCTTGAAAAAGCTCAGCAAGATGTGAGATGGTGAAATGTACTCCCATTCACTTAAAATGAGTTCTGTGCATCAACGGTAAACAAGGAGATGTACGTTCGTCTATCATGTCATCTGACAACTAAAAACTGCATTTGTTCTGCTTATAGGAATCTTGGTTCCTGTTGATGAATTATATATGGTGTCGATAAAATAAGGCTACTACAGAACTTTTATGAATAGCATTAAGTATACCATTAAAGAACACTGTTATCTAATATATTTTGTTTATACATGGCACAATTTTTGAACTCCGAAATTCGTGTACATTTCTGGTCTCTAATCTTTCCCGCTATCATTTAACATATTTCCAGCAGTTACAATTTGTTTCTCTCAACAGAAAGAGCTAGGTAAGAAAACAGCAATACAATATTTCTTGAAAACTCCTCCAGATTACAAATACATGTGCAGAGACGCAGATACTTTTTGGAGATGCTGCTTACTCCATATTGTGCCACTGGGGCTTTTGATGGCCTTAAGCTGAATATTTATATTTTGGAAAAGTGTGCTCCATTTTATAAAGTGCCCTGACAATAATCACTATTTTACCTAAAGTTGAATTCTAGGCCTGCAGCATACCACGCAGTTCAAATACTGTACATATATAGAACTGTTTTACCTGTCAAACTATTTTCCATTTTGTTCAGCCAGTCATGAAGTTAACCCATCCTGCTAGAAAGCAGGGTCAGATTGGTGACATGAATTTTCTCTTCTGCAGTTAAGCAATACAGCTAAGTCACTCCGTTACCCCAGCCTGCTGACAGAACAGTGAAGGAGCAGCAGAAGATGGATCAGTTCTCACTCATCCACCTCCTAACTCTGCTCTTTCTACCTGTCAGCATGTTACTTGTCATCATAGGTGTACCTGATTGGCTCCCAGTGGTTCCTTTTCCTCTCCCACCCTTACTGCTGCTGTATAATGAATAACAAGGGTAATACCAAGTCAAATTCTGGTGCTTACACTAGCTGCATTTAAAGAATACACTGTGTGTGTATATAGATATGGCATTCCCCGTGACCCCGCCCCCCTCTGACGTCACGGGGAATGCCACAGGGAAGTCCCCGTCAAGTCCCCTTGAGTCAGAGGGGGCAGGGTCACTGGGTGGCCCCGCCCTCCGTTATTTAAGAACCGTCAGAAGACGAGAAGCGTCCATGGGGACAAGGTGCTTTGGGGGCTACCCCAAAGCACCCTCCCAATATTGAGGGCATGTGGCCTGGTACGGTTCAGGAGGGGGGGCTCTCTCATCCCCCCTCTTTTCCTGCAGCCTGCCAGGTTGCATGCTCGGATAAGGGTCTGGTATGAATTTTTGGGGGGACCCCACGCCATTTTTTTTTATTTTTGCGTGGGGTTCCCCTTAAAATCCATACCAGACCCCACGCCATTTTTTTATTTTAATTTTTTTGGAATTTAGGGGGACCCCCACATCATTTTTTTAAATTTTGGTTCGGGGTTCCCCTGTGGGGAATTCCCATGCCGTTTTTATCAATTAACTTTTATGTGTATTTTCGGACCGGCAATTCATTAATAGCCGCAAGTAGTTTTAAATGACTTTTTTCCTTTGAAATGTCATTTTGCTGTCAGACTGTTCTAAACACAGGAAACATGCGCCCCTTTACAGGCATACTATAGACACCCCCCAGGTACGAAATTTAAAGGAATATTACACTTTTATTGTTTCACTTTAAGCATTATTAAAATCACTGTTCCCGAAAAAACGTCCGTTTTTAAAACTTTTTTTGCATTGATCCATGTCCCCTGGGGCAGGACCCAGGTCCCCAAACACTTTTTATGACAATAACTTGCATATATGCCTTTAAAATTAGCACTTTTAATTATTCATGTTCGTGTCCCATAGACTTTAACGGTGTTCGCGTGTTTGAACAAATTTTTTGCCTGTTCGCATGTTCTGGTGCGAACCGAACAGGGGGGTGTTCGGCTCAGCCCTAGTGGTGACGTCAAAAACAAGTGCTCCACCCGATGTGTTTCCCCATGCATGGCATGGACTGGGAACGGAGGCTATGTTCAGACGTCACTCACCACGCTCTATATACGTGCAAAGCAGGAGAGGCACCAGAAAGTCATTGCATGCTCTTCCTATTCAGTGTCATCTGTAGCAATGGATTCAAATGCAATTATATACCAAAAATCATATATATATATATATATATATATATATATATATATATATATATATATATATGTGAAATAATGCACATAAATATGCAAACTAACACTTTGACAGATATAAATTTTGCATCAAATGACTATACTGTTATTAAGGCATAATTCATTTATCATATGCACTTAATCATACATTTACAATTACATAGTAACAATTGACAATAAAAATTTATAAAAATACATTGAAAAGGACAATTATTCCTTCCAAAAATATATATGACATAAACGTATATATTATAAATTTGTACAAAATCATTTGTGGTAAATCTGTGGTGCAAGAGCAAGCATTCACCCACAGATAACCCCAAAACAACCATCTTAAACACGGGAAGGTACGTGCCAAGAGCCATGCTCTTAGCCATATCTGGTAAAACACAAAAATATAAAAAATGGCAGGAAGATGAGAGGCATCAATTAATTATTAATCCAACAGTGTAAAAACACTGTTGGAGAGGGGAGGGGGAAACACAGAGCAAATGTATTATTACTATTCTAAAAGGAAGTAGGAGGATCTAACTGTTATCTATATAGCAATTGATATCCCAATCTATGTTGAGCACCAGAGGACTATATGATTGGATATCAAATACCCATCTGGTTTCTCTACGTGAGATATGTCTTTTAAGATTATACCGTCGCCAGTGGAATATATACCTCTCAATAGCAATGACCTGGAGTAATGAAGGATTCCTGTTATGATAATGACGAAAATGCCAGGAGACACTATGGCCTATAAATCCCCTACAGATATTAAAAAGATGTTCTCCTATTTGTATATTGAGAGCCTGTGTGGTCCTCCCAATATATTGGAGACACCTCAGGAGGTAAATAACCCCTACAGTCCCACATGTAATAAAATCTGAGATCTTATATACTTTAGAAGTAACATGTGAAAAAAAAGTTGAGGTCTTGATAGTTTTGGATGTTTTACAGACAGCACACCTATTACAAGGGAAAAATCCTTCTAAATGACCAAACATACTCATTTTTTTAGGGGGGTCTATTGCATTAGGTGCTAACACATCTTCAAGGGTTTGATTTTTCATATATATAACATTAGGTTTGTCTGGAAGTTTGAGCCCAAGTATTCTATCATTCTTTAATATCTGCCAATGTTTCTTAACCACTTGCTGACCAGCTCACGCAGATATACGTCGGCAAAGGGGCACGGGTGCGTAAAACGACGTACCCATATGTCACTCCGTCATGGGCGGCTAGCGGGTGCGCACACATGCCTATGGGTCCCGTGGACTCAATGTCTGCCGGTGGCCCGCGACCATGGTACGGAGAGGCAGAACAGGGAGATACCTATGTAAACAAGGCATTTCCCTGTTTTGCCTAGCAACATGACATGGATCTACTGCTCCCAGTGATCGGGAGCAGTGATGTTTGTCATGTTCTAGTGAGCCCATCCCCCCTACAGTTAGAACACACTGAGGGAACACAGTTAACCCCTTGATCGCCCCCTAGTGTTTAACCCCTTCCCTGCCAGTGACATTTAAACAGTAATCAGTGCATTTTTATAGAACTGATCGCTGTATAAATGTCAATGGTCCCAAAATAGTGTCAATAGTGTCTGATCTGTCCGCCACAATGTCGCAGTCATGATCAAAATCACAGATCGCCGTCATTACTAATAGAAAAAAAAAAAATAAAAATGATATAAATCTATTGCTTATTTTGTAGACACAATAACTTTTAATAACCAATCAATATAACCTTATTGCGATTTTTTTTTTACCAAAAATATGTAGAAGAATACATATTGGCCTAAACCGAGGAAGAAATTTTTTTTTATATATTTTTGGGGGATATTTATTATAGCAAAAAGTTAAAAAATATTGCTTTTTTCTCAAAATTGTCGCTCTTTTTTTGTTTATAGTGCAAACAATAAAAACCATAAAGGTGATCAAATACCACCAAAAGTAAGATCTATTTGTGGGAAAAAAAGGACGTCAATTTTATTTGGGTATAATGTCGCACGGACAATTGTCAGTTAAAGTGAAGCAGTGCCGTATCGCAAAGAAAGGGTTAGGTCAGGAAGCGGGTAAATCCTTAATATTGGGACAAGAAGGTAGTTAGAAAGGACCACTCAAATTTATTGTTATATACCTTACCTTTGTTTTTACTTTTAGGGACCAGGAGGCCATCTTGGTTTATAAGTGACACAGCTAGTAAATCTTTATCTAAACTTTTGGGGTCATATCCCTTCTCCATAAAACAATTTTTTAATATGTTAGCTTCAAAATTATTTATATGAGAACAATTTCTTCTGATTCGCTGAAATTGCCCTTTAGGTATGGCCTTCAGCCAATTTGGGTGATGGCAGCTATCTATTGGAATATATCCATTTTTATCTGTCGATTTGAAAAATATTTTAGTTAAGAATTGACCCTGCTCTTTAAAAATAATAAAATCCAGAAAATGAACAGATGATATACTATATTCCTATGTGAATCTAATCCCCCACTGGTTGCCATTAAGACTCTGAATAAATGAATGTAGTGATTCCTTGCCCCCCCTCCACAAAAAGTAGGCGTCATTAATGTAATGATGCCAGAAAAGGAGGCGAGAATCTTTTGCGGAGAAGAGAACATCATTCTCCCATACGGCCATGAATAAGTTAGCAAGTGTCATCAAAGGTTCCACCCATTGATAACACTGTCTGACATCTGGTGTGCAGTACTGATGTCCACCAGCAGGTGTCTCCTGGCAATCTGGAACTGTCAGGGGAGCTTTCTCCTGCTGGTGTTATGTGATCTTTGGGCCGCAGTACTGGCGTCCACCAGTGGGTGGTTCCTGGCAGTGTGGAGCCGACATCATCTCCTGCAGTCAGGCATCACTTGAGCCTGATTGCAGGAGATGAGTATAAATACCCAGCAAGCTCACACATCCTTGCCTTGGTATTGTCCTTGAGCCCTGACCTGTATCCTGTGAACCTGAACCTGTATTTGTACCTGTTCCTGTTATCCTGTTATCCTGTATTCCTGTACCCCTGCCCTGCAGCACGATCCCTTCCATCTTCTCCCTGTCTGTCTTGCTCCTTGCCCCCCATCTGCTAATCTCCCGTTTATGACCCTGGTTTGGCTAAAGATTGTCAATTCTGGTATTCCCTTTTGCTGTATATGCTTGTTAGTTTGTTGTTCTTTGTGGGTCATTGTTTGGTATTCGTGGTGCGTTTATATTTGTATTCACTTTTCTTGATAAATTACTTCTTTCACCTACACTCCTTTGGTTCACTCTATTGCAGTACACGCAGTTCTGGTCACATCTGATTTATGACAGAATACCAAGGCCATCCCTGACCAGAAGTGGCTGCACAGGGGAACCATCTCAGTTCTGTTGGCTTTGTTGGGATGAATCCTAATGTGATTTCTTATTATGCTCTGCTGGCATCAGAGTGGCAAGTATCTCAGCCAGACTCTGAAAGAGTGGACCAGTGACCAGCTGCTTGAGATCATCCGTTTGGCTCATTCCCTGGTTGACCAGGGCTGTATGTTGTTTGGGGATGTGCAGCCTTTGATCCAAATGTGTGCTGCGCTATCCCTACCCTGTGTTGCAAAAAGTGATGATTATTCTCCCCCTTTCAATGCTGATCAGATGGAGTCTCTGGTGTGGCTGTTAGAGGATGATTCTTCATGCTTTTTTGAGCACTATTCAGTTTGTCCTCAGCAAAAGCTTATAGAATGTATTTACTCAGTACAGACCCTTGTTAGACAGGCAGCATTTGATCCGTTCTTTGTCCAACCAATACTCTCAGCATGGTCTGATATGTTACAATCAGCCCCAACCAACCCACAACAAACCACCTCTGCCATCAGACACCTGCCTGCCCAAAAGTCTTTGTCCCCATCACCCATGGCAACCTCAGTCGCAGCTCAGTACACCCTGCTTCCCACCAAATACCAATACCTAGTTTCTACTCCCTGCACCTATCCTGCCTTTAACCCACCTGCCTCTTCTCGGGTGCCTACAATCCCACAAGAACTTCCCCCAGCTACTGTTACCTCTTTCCTGCCATATTTCAACCCTCCTCTCCAGTCTGCTTCATCCCTTACCTACAGTCCTGCAGTTACCTACAGGACTTCAGTAGCTAAACCAAAAAAGAGACGGAAGTTCTTTCCTACCAATTTGATCCTGCCAGTAACCCAACCTGCATCTATACCAGCCAATCTATTCCAGCCTAAAGTCTCGGTGTCTGTGTTCCAGCCTGAAGTTCCGATGCCAGTGCCCCAGCCTGGAGTGCCAGTGTCCAAGCCTGGAGTGCCAGTGTCCCAGCCTGAAGTGCCAGTGTTCCAGCCTGAAGTGCCAGTGCCAGTGTTCTAGCCTAAAGTGTCAGTTTTCCAGCATGAAGTCCCAGTGCCTATTTCCCAGTCTGCGGTTGCGGTGCCCGTTTCTCGGTCTGAGGTTGTGGTGCCCGTTTTCCGGTCTGAGGTTGCAGTGCCCGTTTCCTGATCTGAGGTTGTGGTGCCGATTTCCTGATCTGAGGATGTGGTGCCTGTTTCCCGGTCCAAGGTTCCAGTGCCCGTTTCCCAGTCTGAAGTTCCAGTGCCCGTTTCCGGGCCTGTGGAGCCGGCTACCCTGCCAGACGACCCAGAGCCTGCTGCCCTGCCAGACGACCCGGAGCCTGCTGCCCTGCCAAATGACCCGGAGCTTGCTACCCAGCCTGATTTGTCCCTGTCTGCTTCCCAGGCTGATGTGTCCCTGTCTGCTATCAGCCTGATGTGTCCCTTTCTGCTGCCCAGCCTAATGTGTCCCTGTCTTCTACCCAGCCTGTCGTGCCTCTGTCTGCTGCCCAGCCTGTCGTTTCTCTGTCTGCTGCCCAGCCTGATGTGCCTCTGTCTGCTGCCCAGCCTGATGTGCTTCTGTCTGCTGCCCAGCCTGATGTGCCTCTGTCTGCTGCCCAGCCCGAAGCATCCCCGTCTGCTGCCCAGCCAGATGCGTCCCTGTCTGCTGCCCAGTTGGATGTGTCCCTGTCTGCTGCCCAGCCTGATACATCCCTGTCTGCTGCTCCTAACACATTATGCCGCTCTCCTGTCACTATGTGCCCCTCCTACCCCACTGTGCTTCCTCCTGTCACTACGTGCCCCTCCTGCCACACTCTGCCCCATCCTATCACCCTACCCCCCTACTGTCATGTCACACTTGGATACTGATGTAAATAAGACTACTAATGTAAAGAGAGATTTGAAAGAGGGACTCTTGATTTAAGGGGGGCTCCTGATATAAAGATGTAAAGGGACCCTTGATATAAGATTTACTGATATAAAGGGCCCCTGCTGATGTGAGGGAGGACTCTCATGTGAAGGGGGGCTCCTGATGTAAAGGGGGACTCTGATCTAAAAAGGGGACCATTGATGCTTAGTACAGAGCTCCTAATGTAAAGGGTGACTCCTAATGTACAGGGGAATCCTAATGTGAAGGGGGACTCCAGTTGGGGGGGTTACTGATGTAAATGGGGATCTTGATATAAACGGGGAAACCTGATGAAGAGGGACTCCTGATATGATGAGATAACTCCTGATCTAAAGGGGATTTTGATGTGAAAGGGGGATTCCTGATCTAATGGTGGGTCTTTAGGGGGGCACTGATATAAAGGGACTCTCATCTAATGGGGGTCTTTAATCTAAAAGGGATGCTGATATAAGGGGACTCTGTTCTAATGAAGGGGTCTCTAAGGAGAGGGGAAAATTTGCTGTGCGCTGTGAAAGTGTTCGAGTTTAGCTTGAAGAAAAGGTGGCAACCCTACATGCACTATGCAGCACCTAAAAGAATAAATTAAAAAAGGTCACAAAACCTTGAGAATATGTGGATGCATGTATTAAAAATTCTTGTAAACAAACATAAGAAACTAAAACCTTATCAGAGATAGTTGTCCCCCGTTTTCTAGGCAGCAAAAAAGGTAAAAGAGTATTGCATGAATTAGCATAAATAAGATTTTTAATGATAACAAAGTATCAAAAAAAGAGGGGGCTATAAACACAGTCAATAAAAACATGAGCTGTGGTACAAAGAATGAAAACAACATCACTGGCATGACAGTCACAATGATATACAGTATTCAAACATTAGTGTGAAATTGATACATGAATCGTGTATGTAAGCCTGACGCGTTTCGACCCCACCGGTTCATCTTCAGAGGATTGTTGTAAACTGTAAGAATATTTACAAGTGTTGAAGTTCATAATAGGAAAATAAATAAAATAAAGAGAAAGAGCAGTATTGGATATATTCATATGTAGTTACCGATCATATAGTGTTAAACCTTGTTGGTAGCCTTTAAAGGAAAAATCCCCCTTACTTAATCCAAGCACCCTCAACCAGTCCACAGGATCACAGGAGGGAGCCAAACTGTTCATACGTATCCTACGAGGAGTCACACATATAAGGCGATCCCAAGAGCCTAGGGGAGTGGTGAAGGGGGATAGGCAGTGCCTGCAATGGAGGTATTATATGCTTATAGTACTCAAGATCAAAAATATCAGAGGTAATGAATGGATGACTAGAGAGAACGGTTACTAGAGATACTAATGTACAATATAATGCTATCCATGTCTCATGCATTCTTTGGTTGTTGACCTTTTTCTTTCCCCTTCCCTTGACCAACTTGGTCCCTGACCTTCGGTCCGCCGGTCTGTCTGATGTGGAGCCGCTGCCACGGCGTGCTTTCCTGGCAGGGTAGGGAGGCACTAGGGCCCTGTGCTTCCCTATGCACCCTACAGGGTGCAATTACTCCCTGCCAGCGGTATCCTGGATTATTCTCGAACGCCGTGCTCATGCACGCACGCGCGTGAGCCTTCGCGCGTGCGCATGATGTCACGACATTACGCAATTGCAGCCAGCGGAAATGACAGCGAAGGCGGGACTTTTGTCCTTCGGAATGCTGGGGGAGCCACACATGGATTGCCGCAGGTACGGCGCTGTCCCTGCCGGGGAGGGTGAATGTGGAGAGTGGATACTAGGCACCTGCACACTATCGAGGCAATTATTAATGGTATGTTTCCCTATATAAGGGGATGGAACATTCTGGGGATTTTGTTGCATTCCCCAATGTTCCACCTGGACGCTCACACATTTGCTGCACTCCTTGAGAACTGGTAAGCTTACCTTCATATATGTATCAGACTCCATGGTGTGGACATCACGCCATGGACATCTCTTCACATCCCAACACCATGGATGATCCAACTGACTCACTGATATAATTCTTTGACACCACAGATTCTTCTATACTGTGTACATACCCTGTTGGAATATCTGCAGTGTGACTCTATATATATATATATATATATATATATATATATACTTTCCCTTGCTGGAATTACTTTTCCTCCAACACACAAGGTAACCAATTAATCATAGTTCATAATGGCCCTCACTCACCCTCACCTCCCACAACACATTCACTTTTTTGTGGTCTCGGTGTCTTTCTTTTCTTTTTCTCTTCATTTTGTTCACGGCCTGGTTGTCCTGTTTTTCCTTTTCTATTCACACCCTATCATATGTCACTTTCACACACATATTGTCTATATTCACCATTTGACACTTAGCAGTATTATCCATGCCATTTTCCATCCCAGTGTATCTGGATTCCCTCATTCCCTCTCCCTCTTTCCCTTCCTCTTCTTTCCAGCCCCTTGTTCCTCCCCTGTGGGGTTTTTATTTTTCCTTCCTCACTTGTTTTACCACACTTATACTTTCCTCCCCTTTGTTCCTCCCTCCCTCCAGTTATTCATTGATACATTGGCCACAACAAGAGATACTTAATACATATAAAGTAGAGTAGAGACATGTTAACAACAGATATATACCACAAATCCTTTAAACCATTCTCTCTAGTCATCCATTCATAACCTCTGATATTTTTGATATTGAGTACTATAAGCATATAATACCTCCATTGCAGGCACTGCCTATCCCCCTCCACCACTCCCCTAGGCTCTTGGGATCGCTTTATATGTGTGACTCCTCGTAAGATACATATGAACAGTTTGGCTCCCTCCTGTGATCGTGCGGACCGGTTGAGGATGCTTGGATCAAGTAAGGGTTATTTTCCCTTTAAAGGCTACCAACAAGGTTTAACACTATATGATCGGTAACCAAAAAGAAGAAAATAAAACCAGGTCCTACTTTATACACAACCCGGTGAAAGGGACTTAAAATAATAGTATACCCTATAACCATTCACTGAAGTCTAGTGATGTTGCTATAGCCAAACAAACAGCAGCATACAATAGAAAAGTTCGACCCCTATTTTGCTACAGGGATCAAATAGTGGCTACTTAAAGCAACAATAAGTCAACACCAGGATATGTATATATAAAAAACAATTATATTTATTAATTTAAAACTGCTTCAACATGCAACAATTGCATCCATATGCAGGGCTTGTAGCTCATGCACAAGATGTGCACCACCAGGTGCAGCGATAAGACACTGTCCTGGTGGGCACTGTGGTCAGTGAATAATCATCAAACAAAAGGAAAAACCACATAAACCAGAACACATAACAAGACAACAAACAGTTGACACATATATGACACAACCATAACACAGACAGTCCGGACGCCGGCTTGATGCCTTTCACAGTGAGGTTGGATGACAATACCCCAGTGTAACTACCATGAATACCCCAATTGGGTAGGAGACATGGGGATACACACCATGTGTTGTATCAGACTAGGGTATTTCCAGTGTCAATGTGAAGACTCCCCCAGGAAAACCTAATGGCTATTGATGATACTGGTGAACGGGGGCTAATTGAGCATGTGTTGCTGGATAGGGGGTACTGACGCCCAAGTGTAACTGGAATCAATGGACTGGACCCTGTCACGGACTCCAGAGGCTCTCCCCAAAGGCATTCACAAGATATAGCGTGCAACAGCTGATAGCTATAGTTGCCTCTTAGTTCACCAGCTGATTCATTCAAGCACATAAGGCAGTCCAATCTCCCCGCTGGAACATCAATCAGTCCATTATCAAATCATACAATGATGTAAACATGTGTCCCTGGGCATGATGTGCCCTTAGTGCTGGTATGGGCTGATGCTGCACCCGCAGGTACAGTTGGACAAGTGTCTATAAGCAAAAGTAACAAGTGGAGACTGAGGGGGGTTAAATGAAAGCAGGATCTACATTACCACCCAATCGGTCAGCATGCGTGGATCACTTTGTTGATGTCTTGATCCCCTTCACCACACTTTGGAGTTATCCTTGATGCTTGTGTATGGTGGTGCTGTCTTTGCTTATAGCTGTATGCTCGTAGGAGGCGCGGGGTTGATGGAGTTAATCCGCCATGGCTCCAATATGACAGTAAAGCAAAGGGACCAGTAAGGGTGCTCATCCACTCTGGTTACCGGCACTCGTCTCCTGCTCCGTGACGGTAACCAATGGGGGAGTAGTAGGCGTGTCGTCCGCCCGGCGTCACGTGACCGCTGTGACGTCAACGCGTTTCGCTTGACCAATCAGCGTAGCTTCGTCTGGACTAGGCGTGGTTAGGAGCTGTTATCCTTTTAAAGGTATCCTCATTGTTATAGCTCTGCCCATAGTTGTCATCAACCTTATGAGTCCGGGCAGTGCCTCCGCCTCCTGATTGAGATAATTCACCTGCATATACAGGGCGCACAAATAGGAACCCTTCACCCACCATCTATTCTATTCATGCCTTCTTAAGGGAGTATTGTTCATAGAGTTCAAGGTCCTTCATTTCATTCTTTGACAGAGCCTATTCATAGTTGGTATTGGCTAATGGTAGTTACAGTCAACAACTATTACTATTACATTATTCTATTTAGTACCGTTTGTGCTCATTCATTTGCAGATAAGCACATCGGACTATTTCTGGAGGTATTTCAAATTATATCCATTCTTTTGTTTAAAGGGACACTTTCAGAGGACCACAGAGAAGACAGGACTTACATAGAAGGTATCGACAGCACCATAACAAAAAACATGTAGAGATGCAGAAATGCAAAGAAGCAAAAATGCAAAAGTGCAACACAGGTATAGACACACAATATTATTCCAGTCTAAACCATATAAATTGAATCATATAGGTCAAACTGCGATCATCAACCTGTAGTCATTATGGATCATATAGTGAGGGGGGCAAGCAGGTCATTTGGGCCTATCCTACAGGCATAGGTGGCCAGCGTGCTGATTGTGGTGTATGCGTATTAAAAAGGAAAAGAGCTTCTGGGCTGTAATGAAAAATATATATAGTATAGTTAATGAGTTCCAGATAATAAGATATAAATCAAGAACTGTAAATTAACATATATCCGGTAACCATACGTCCCCAGCTCATTTTGTTGGAAGTTATTGCATGCTGAAGTCACTTACCACCTTGGGGCCTATGGCTCTAAATTAACTTTTGAAATATGTATATTAGTCCGTAGATGAAGTGTATTGCTCATCCCATCTTCACCTACCCCACTCACAAAGGGGCTGCAGTAACCTCCATGTTACCATGTTGCTAAGGTTCCAGAAAGGCCTGTAAATTTAATTCAGTGTTGAGTCCCCGTGGAGCAAGGGACCCCAACCGATAAATCCACCTCTTCTCCTTCTGTAGGAGTATACGATTAAAGTCCACCCTCCTCGAGGACAGTTTGAGTGCATATATGCCCTTTACTTTTAGGCCATCTGGTTTGCCTTCATGATATAAAGCAAAGTGTTTTGCAATTGGTTTTTCTCTAGTTTTGGTTGGGTCCCTTTCTTTTTCACCTTTGATCTCTCGTAAATGCTCACCTATCCGAGTCCTAATGGACCTCTTGGTTTTCCCAATATAGATCTTTGGACAGGGACAGGTGAGCATATATATCACCTTGCTACCTTGCTAGTCTGGCAATTGATTAGGTCCTGTATTTCAAAGGACTGCTGCCCCGATACATCATGGAATTCCGCGGTCCTATCCACATAGGGGCATACCTGACATCCATTGCATGGGTACATGCCCTTGCTTCTGGGGTAGTTCGACAGCCAGTTTGAGTTTGATTCCCTCACGTATTCCGACCGTATTAGTGTATCGCCCAAATTTCTGGCTCTTTTGGCCACCAAAATGGGTGATGGTCCTACAATCTCCTTAATGCCTGGACCATTCTCAAGTATTCCCCAATGTTTTTTGAGGATACTTCGTACGGACTCCCACTGTGCCCCATATGGTGTAATTAGCCTTACAGGGCCGGGGTCAGTGTTCTTTCTCTCCTTTGGTGTAGTTTTCAAAGTCAGCAAACTTTCCCTGCTTCTGCACGCCGCTTTAACCCTTGCCTTTCGGATTTGCCCATGTGAGTACCCTCGTTCTCGGAACCTCCTGTATAGGTCCATATTTTCTTTTTTTAAGGTCATTCCTTCGGGTACAGTTCCTCTTAATTCATAAAAATTGGCCAACGGGAATACCATTTTTAAGCCGGGGGGATGGTGACTGTCTGCCCTTAACAGAGTGTTTGCCGATGTTTCCTTCCGGAAAGTACTAGTGCAAACTTTTCCATTTTCAATGGAAATCAGGAGGTCTAGGAAGGGTATCTGTTTCTCATCAGTGATGTAGGTCAGGCGGATGTTTTGATCGTTCCTGTTTAATGCATCAATGAAGGCACACACTTCCTCCTTTGTGCCTCTCCATATGACCAATGCATCATCAATGTACCTCAGCCATGTATGCACATGTTCTGAGTACATTGGTGATTGGAAGACCTCCTCCTCCTCCCATAATCCTAAATGGAGGCATGCGTATGCAGGTGCCCATGCTGCCCCCATGGAGGTGCCTCTAATCTGCTGATAAAAATGGGAGGAGAACTGAAAAAAAATTGTTTTTAAGGGCAAATTCTAAGAGTTTTAATAAGAATTCATTCTGGGATCGAAATTCCGGGTATTTTAGTTCGAGAAAAGTTTTTACTGCTTGGAGTCCACACTGATGTGGGATAGAGGTATATAAAGACTCAACGTCTATCCCCACCAGCAAACATCCCTCAATGTTTTCCAGTTCCACTAGTTTGGATAGCACATGGCGAGTGTCTTGCACATACGATCTAAGGCCTGTGACCATTTCCTTGAGGAGCAAGTCCAAATAAATCCCCACTCTCTCTAATGGTCCCTTGATGGCCGAAACAATCGGCCTACCCGGCAGTTTCTCCAGACACTTATGAACTTTAGGGATGATGTAGAAAGTAGGGATATTGAATTCCCTCACAAGCAAATGGTCAAACTCTCATTGGTTTAATACAGCCGCCTCCTTGGCCTCCAAGAGGATGCCGTTTAGTTTTTGCACCACATTGGGGAACGGGTCACGGTCTAATCTCCTGTATGTCATGGGGTCTGCCAATAGTCTCTTTGCCTCCGTTTCATAGAGTTTGTCGTCCATTAAGACGACATTCCCTCCTTTGTCACTTTTTTTGAAAATTACATTTTTTGCATTTTTTAATTCAGTAAGTGCCTGTCTCTCTTCCTTTGTCAGGTTGTCCTTTCCCCTTTGGGACCAATTGATTTTCTTCAAATCGTCTTGGACCATTTCCAGAAAGAGATAGAGCCATCGGTTTTTACTCAGGGAGGGCATCTTTGTTGAGCGTATCGTCAGATCAGCTATTCGTCTGGTGGGACAACTAGGGGCAACTGGATTCTCATTTTCCTCTAGTAATGCATTTAGTATGTCAATAGCCTGTTGGTCATCCATGTCCAGTTGGGTGTCTACGGGAGGTGTGACCTCCTTATTTTGGTATAGGGACCTATAGAAAACCTTCCTCAAAAATAAAGCCACGTCTTTGTAGACCGTAAATTCGTCCATACCTGTTGAAGGTGAAAATGACATGCCTTTTTGGAGGAGATTGATATGGTTTGGGGAGAGGGGGAAAGTGGAAAGATTAATCACCTTCATATCCACTTCTGAGGGTTCATGGGGCCCGTTTATCTTCTCTGACTCCGTGTACGTGACCCTCGCTGCGCTGTTTTGGTCTGTTCCCTGTTTCTGTTGTTTTCCTTTGAGTTTTGTTGAGTTCTCTGGGGGAGGGGGAGGTTTCCTAAGACAGCCTCACCCTCCTGTTCCAAAAAAGTCACACTTCTCGTGGTCCCTTCCTCACTCCCTTCCTCCCCTTGCATTTTTGCTTCTTTGCATTTCTGCATCTCTACATGTTTTTTGTTAGGGTGCTGTCGATACCCTCTATGTAAGTCCTGTCTTCTCTGTGGTCCTCTGAAAGTGTCCCTTTAAACAAAAGAATGGATATAATTTGAAATACCTCCAGAAATAGTCCGATGTGCTTATCTGCAAATGAATGAGCACAAACGGTACTAAATAGAATAATGTAATAGTAATAGTTGTTGACTGTAACTACCATTAGCCAATACCAACTATGAATAGGCTCTGTCAAAGAATGAAATGAAGGACCTTGAACTCTATGAACAATACTCCCTTAAAAAGGCATGAATAGAATAGATGGTGGGTGAAGGGTTCCTATTCGTGCGCCCTGTATATGCAGGTGAATTATCTCAATCAGGAGGCGGAGGCACTGCCCGGACTCATAAGGTTGATGACAACTATGGGCAGAGCTATAACAATGAGGATACCTTTAAAAGGATAACAGCTCCTAACCACGCCTAGTCCAGATGAAGCTACGCTGATTGGTCAAGCGAAACGCTTTGACGTCACAGCGGTCACGTGACGCCGGGCGGACGACACGCCTACTACTCCCCCATTGGTTACCGTCACGGAGCAGGAGACGAGTGCCGGTAACCAGAGTGGATGAGCACCCTTACTGGTCCCTTTGCTTTACTGTCATATTGGAGCCACAGCGGATTAACTCCATCAACCCCGCGCCTCCTACGAGCATACAGCTATAAGCAAAGACAGCACCACCATACACAAGCATCAAGGATAACTCCAAAGTGTGGTGAAGGGGATCAAGACATCAACAAAGTGATCCACGCATGCTGACCGATTGGGTGGTAATGTAGATCCTGCTTTCATTTAACCCCCCTCAGTCTCCACTTGTTACTTTTGCTTATAGACACTTGTCCAACTGTACCTGCGGGTGCAGCATCAGCCCATACCAGCACTAAGGGCACATCATGCCCAGGGACACATGTTTACATCATTGTATGATTTGATAATGGACTGATTGATGTTCCAGCGGGGAGATTGGACTGCCTTATGTGCTTGAATGAATCAGCTGGTGAACTAAGAGGCAACTATAGCTATCAGCTGTTGCACGCTATATCTTGTGAATGCCTTTGGGGAGAGCCTCTGGAGTCCGTGACAGGGTCCAGTCCATTGATTCCAGTTACACTTGGGCGTCAGTACCCCCTATCCAGCAACACATGCTCAATTAGCCCCCGTTCACCAGTATCATCAATAGCCATTAGGTTTTCCTGGGGGAGTCTTCACATTGACACTGGAAATACCCTAGTCTGATACAACAAATGGTGTGTATCCCCATGTCTCCTATCCAATTGGGGTATTCATGGTAGTTACACTGGGGTATTGTCATCCAACCTCACTGTGAAAGGCATCAAGCCGGCGTCCGGACTGTCTGTGTTGTGGTTGTGTCATATATGTGTCAACTGTTTGTTGTCTTGTTATGTGTTCTGGTTTATGTGGTTTTTCCTTTTGTTTGATGATTATTCACTGACCACAGTGCCCACCAGGACAGTGTCTTATCGCTGCACCTGGTGGTGCACATCTTGTGCATGAGCTACAAACCCTGCATATGGATGCAATTGTTGCATGTTGAAGCAGTTTTAAATTAATAAATATAATTGTTTTTTATATATACATATCCTGGTGTTGACTTATTGTTGCTTTAAGTAGCCACTATTTGATCCCTCTAGCAATATAGGGGTCGACCTTTTCTATTGTATACTATATGATCGGTAACTACATACGGACATATCCAATACTGCTCTTTCTCTTTATTTTATTTATTTTCCTATTATGAACTTCAACACTTGTAAATATTCTTACAGTTTACAACAATCCTCTGAAGATGACCTGGTGGGGTCGAAACGCTTCAGAATTTACATACACGATTCATGTATCAATTTCACACTAATGTTTGAATACTGTATCATTGTGACTGTCATGCCAGTGATGTTGTTTTCATTCTTTGTACCACAGCTCATGTTTTTATTGACTGTGTTTATAGCCCTCTCTTTTTTTGATACTTTGTTATTATTAAAAATCTTATTTACGCTAATTCATGCAATACTCTTTTACCTTTTTTGATGCCTAGAAAACCCCTCACGGGGGACAATCCCATATTTCTATAGTACTATCTGGGGTGTGCAGCTATTTCATAAGAGTGTCTTTTCCATTTCAATTATCAGAGATAGTTTTACGCTCCTATTGGGTGTGGGCACTTATAGTCCCCTCCACAGACCATGCAAGCCCTTATTTTACTGAATAATGACCCATTTTTTTTGAAAATCATCCTGCCAGTGGACCCTTTGCCCATCTCTACATGTTTTTTGTTAGGGTGCTGTCGATACCCTCTATGTAAGTCCTGTCTTCTCTGTGGTCCTCTGAAAGTGTCCCTTTAAACAAAAGAATGGATATAATTTGAAATACCTCCAGAAATAGTCCGATGTGCTTATCTGCAAATGAATGAGCACAAACGGTACTAAATAGAATAATGTAATAGTAATAGTTGTTGACTGTAACTACCATTAGCCAATACCAACTATGAATAGGCTCTGTCAAAGAATGAAATGAAGGACCTTGAACTCTATGAACAATACTCCCTTAAAAAGGCATGAATAGAATAGATGGTGGGTGAAGGGTTCCTATTCGTGCGCCCTGTATATGCAGGTGAATTATCTCAATCAGGAGGCGGAGGCACTGCCCGGACTCATAAGGTTGATGACAACTATGGGCAGAGCTATAACAATGAGGATACCTTTAAAAGGATAACAGCTCCTAACCACGCCTAGTCCAGATGAAGCTACGCTGATTGGTCAAGCGAAACGCTTTGACGTCACAGCGGTCACGTGACGCCGGGCGGACGACACGCCTACTACTCCCCCATTGGTTACCGTCACGGAGCAGGAGACGAGTGCCGGTAACCAGAGTGGATGAGCACCCTTACTGGTCCCTTTGCTTTACTGTCATATTGGAGCCACAGCGGATTAACTCCATCAACCCCGCGCCTCCTACGAGCATACAGCTATAAGCAAAGACAGCACCACCATACACAAGCATCAAGGATAACTCCAAAGTGTGGTGAAGGGGATCAAGACATCAACAAAGTGATCCACGCATGCTGACCGATTGGGTGGTAATGTAGATCCTGCTTTCATTTAACCCCCCTCAGTCTCCACTTGTTACTTTTGCTTATAGACACTTGTCCAACTGTACCTGCGGGTGCAGCATCAGCCCATACCAGCACTAAGGGCACATCATGCCCAGGGACACATGTTTACATCATTGTATGATTTGATAATGGACTGATTGATGTTCCAGCGGGGAGATTGGACTGCCTTATGTGCTTGAATGAATCAGCTGGTGAACTAAGAGGCAACTATAGCTATCAGCTGTTGCACGCTATATCTTGTGAATGCCTTTGGGGAGAGCCTCTGGAGTCCGTGACAGGGTCCAGTCCATTGATTCCAGTTACACTTGGGCGTCAGTACCCCCTATCCAGCAACACATGCTCAATTAGCCCCCGTTCACCAGTATCATCAATAGCCATTAGGTTTTCCTGGGGGAGTCTTCACATTGACACTGGAAATACCCTAGTCTGATACAACAAATGGTGTGTATCCCCATGTCTCCTATCCAATTGGGGTATTCATGGTAGTTACACTGGGGTATTGTCATCCAACCTCACTGTGAAAGGCATCAAGCCGGCGTCCGGACTGTCTGTGTTGTGGTTGTGTCATATATGTGTCAACTGTTTGTTGTCTTGTTATGTGTTCTGGTTTATGTGGTTTTTCCTTTTGTTTGATGATTATTCACTGACCACAGTGCCCACCAGGACAGTGTCTTATCGCTGCACCTGGTGGTGCACATCTTGTGCATGAGCTACAAACCCTGCATATGGATGCAATTGTTGCATGTTGAAGCAGTTTTAAATTAATAAATATAATTGTTTTTTATATATACATATCCTGGTGTTGACTTATTGTTGCTTTAAGTAGCCACTATTTGATCCCTCTAGCAATATAGGGGTCGACCTTTTCTATTGTATACTATATGATCGGTAACTACATACGGACATATCCAATACTGCTCTTTCTCTTTATTTTATTTATTTTCCTATTATGAACTTCAACACTTGTAAATATTCTTACAGTTTACAACAATCCTCTGAAGATGACCTGGTGGGGTCGAAACGCTTCAGAATTTACATACACGATTCATGTATCAATTTCACACTAATGTTTGAATACTGTATCATTGTGACTGTCATGCCAGTGATGTTGTTTTCATTCTTTGTACCACAGCTCATGTTTTTATTGACTGTGTTTATAGCCCTCCCTTTTTTTGATACTTTGTTATTATTAAAAATCTTATTTACGCTAATTCATGCAATACTCTTTTACCTTTTTTGATGCCTAGAAAACCCCTCACGGGGGACAATCCCATATTTCTATAGTACTATCTGGGGTGTGCAGCTATTTCATAAGAGTGTCTTTTCCATTTCAATTATCAGAGATAGTTTTACCCTCCTATTGGGTGTGGGCACTTATAGTCCCCTCCACAGACCATGCAAGCCCTTATTTTACTGAATAATGACCCATTTTTTTTGAAAATCATCCTGCCAGTGGACCCTTTGCCCATCTCTACATGTTTTTTGTTAGGGTGCTGTCGATACCCTCTATGTAAGTCCTGTCTTCTCTGTGGTCCTCTGAAAGTGTCCCTTTAAACAAAAGAATGGATATAATTTGAAATACCTCCAGAAATAGTCCGATGTGCTTATCTGCAAATGAATGAGCACAAACGGTACTAAATAGAATAATGTAATAGTAATAGTTGTTGACTGTAACTACCATTAGCCAATACCAACTATGAATAGGCTCTGTCAAAGAATGAAATGAAGGACCTTGAACTCTATGAACAATACTCCCTTAAAAAGGCATGAATAGAATAGATGGTGGGTGAAGGGTTCCTATTCGTGCGCCCTGTATATGCAGGTGAATTATCTCAATCAGGAGGCGGAGGCACTGCCCGGACTCATAAGGTTGATGACAACTATGGGCAGAGCTATAACAATGAGGATACCTTTAAAAGGATAACAGCTCCTAACCACGCCTAGTCCAGATGAAGCTACGCTGATTGGTCAAGCGAAACGCTTTGACGTCACAGCGGTCACGTGACGCCGGGCGGACGACACGCCTACTACTCCCCCATTGGTTACCGTCACGGAGCAGGAGATGAGTGCCGGTAACCAGAGTGGATGAGCACCCTTACTGGTCCCTTTGCTTTACTGTCATATTGGAGCCACAGCGGATTAACTCCATCAACCCCGCGCCTCCTACGAGCATACAGCTATAAGCAAAGACAGCACCACCATACACAAGCATCAAGGATAACTCCAAAGTGTGGTGAAGGGGATCAAGACATCAACAAAGTGATCCACGCATGCTGACCGATTGGGTGGTAATGTAGATCCTGCTTTCATTTAACCCCCCTCAGTCTCCACTTGTTACTTTTGCTTATAGACACTTGTCCAACTGTACCTGCGGGTGCAGCATCAGCCCATACCAGCACTAAGGGCACATCATGCCCAGGGACACATGTTTACATCATTGTATGATTTGATAATGGACTGATTGATGTTCCAGCGGGGAGATTGGACTGCCTTATGTGCTTGAATGAATCAGCTGGTGAACTAAGAGGCAACTATAGCTATCAGCTGTTGCACGCTATATCTTGTGAATGCCTTTGGGGAGAGCCTCTGGAGTCCGTGACAGGGTCCAGTCCATTGATTCCAGTTACACTTGGGCGTCAGTACCCCCTATCCAGCAACACATGCTCAATTAGCCCCCGTTCACCAGTATCATCAATAGCCATTAGGTTTTCCTGGGGGAGTCTTCACATTGACACTGGAAATACCCTAGTCTGATACAACAAATGGTGTGTATCCCCATGTCTCCTATCCAATTGGGGTATTCATGGTAGTTACACTGGGGTATTGTCATCCAACCTCACTGTGAAAGGCATCAAGCCAGCGTCCGGACTGTCTGTGTTGTGGTTGTGTCATATATGTGTCAACTGTTTGTTGTCTTGTTATGTGTTCTGGTTTATGTGGTTTTTCCTTTTGTTTGATGATTATTCACTGACTACAGTGCCCACCAGGACAGTGTCTTATCGCTGCACCTGGTGGTGCACATCTTGTGCATGAGCTACAAACCCTGCATATGGATGCAATTGTTGCATGTTGAAGCAGTTTTAAATTAATAAATATAATTGTTTTTTATATATACATATCCTGGTGTTGACTTATTGTTGCTTTAAGTAGCCACTATTTGATCCCTCTAGCAATATAGGGGTCGACCTTTTCTATTGTATACTATATGATCGGTAACTACATACGGACATATCCAATACTGCTCTTTCTCTTTATTTTATTTATTTTCCTATTATGAACTTCAACACTTGTAAATATTCTTACAGTTTACAACAATCCTCTGAAGATGACCTGGTGGGGTCGAAACGCTTCAGAATTTACATACACGATTCATGTATCAATTTCACACTAATGTTTGAATACTGTATCATTGTGACTGTCATGCCAGTGATGTTGTTTTCATTCTTTGTACCACAGCTCATGTTTTTATTGACTGTGTTTATAGCCCTCTCTTTTTTTGATACTTTGTTATTATTAAAAATCTTATTTACGCTAATTCATGCAATACTCTTTTACCTTTTTTGATGCCTAGAAAACCCCTCACGGGGGACAATCCCATATTTCTATAGTACTATCTGGGGTGTGCAGCTATTTCATAAGAGTGTCTTTCCATTTCAATTATCAGAGATAGTTTTACCCTCCTATTGGGTGTGGGCACTTATAGTCCCCTCCACAGACCATGCAAGCCCTTATTTTACTGAATAATGACCCATTTTTTTTGAAAATCATCCTGCCAGTGGACCCTTTGCCCCTTTTGGGCTCTATTGGCCATTTTGGGGAATCTTGTATCAAAATCATTTCACTGTGTGCTTCACCCACTGCAGTTCTCATCCGTGCCACATCAGTGCTCATCCGTGCCACATCCATGCCACATTAGTTCTCATCCATGCTGCATCCTTGCCACTACAGTGCCCATCAGTGTCTCACAAAACTGTATTAGGTAGTCAAATTAGATTTGAAATGTACGTCCCTGATGGTGATCCCTGCATGTTGAGCCTCTCTATGTGGCCAGGTTGTGGAAAAGTCTCACACATGTGGTATCGCTGTACTCAGGAGGAATAGAAGAATGTATTTTGGGGTGTAATTTTTGCTATGTACATGCTATGTGTTGGAAATATCTTATAAATGGACAACTTTGTGTTACAAAAATTGTTTTCATTTTCTTTCCACGTTTTCCACAAACTTGCGGAAAAAATAACATGTTCAAAAGACTCATTATGCCTCATAGAATATATGTTGGGGTGTTTATCTTCCAAAATGGGGTCATTTTATGGACATTTCCATTGTCCTGGTGCTCCAGGGCCTTCAAAAGTGTAAGAGACAGTCAAAAAATTTAATGTGTAATTTATGTCCCTAGAACGCCTGATGGTGCTCCCTGCATGTTGGGCCTCTGTATGTGGTCAGGCTGTGTAAAAGTCTCACAGATGTGGTATCGCTATACTAGCGAGGAGTAGTAGAATGTGTTTTGGGGCGTAACTTGTGATATGCATATGCTGTGTGAGAGAAATAACCTGTTAATATGACAATTCTGTGAAAAAAAAAAGAAAAAAAATCTTCATTTTGCAAAGAATTATGAGAAAATAATGACAACGTAAAAAAAACTCACAAAACTCACAATGCCTCTTACTAAATACACTACTTACTACTTATTACTTTCCAAAAAGGGGTCATTTGGGGGGTATTTGTACTGTCTTGGCTTGTTAGGGTCTCAAGAAATGAGATGGGCCTTCAGTACATTAGGTGTAAACAATTTTCAGTGATTGGCACCATAGCTTGTAGACTCTATAACTTTTACAAAGACCAAATAATATACACTGATTGGGGTTATTTTTACCAAAGAAATGTAGCAGTATAAATTTTGGCCAAAATTTATGAAGAAAAATTACTAATTTGCAAAATTTTATAACTGAAACGAAAAAAATGCATTTTTTTACAGAATTTTCAGTATTTTTTCATTTATAGCGCAAAAAATAAAAAACCCAGTGGTGATCAAATACCACCAAAAGAAAGCTCTATTTGTGTAAAAAAAAGGACAAAAATTTCATATGGGTTCAATGTTGCCTGACTAATTGTCATTCAAAATGTGAGAGCACTGAACACTGAAAATTGGTCTGGTTAAGAAGGGGGTTTAAGTGCCCAGTGGGTAAGTGGTTAATTAGCTCCACTTTCAGAAGACACAAACTGTCAATATTTTATATTAACTTTGGCATATTGAATGAGCCACAATGTGGAAGTGTTGCATTCTATGCACCACAATGTAAAAGTGGCACATTTTAACACCTTCCCACTCGGTCTGTAGCAGATTGACGGTCTAATAGGACTTTCCTCCTTCTGAGTGGACATCACATGACACAGCCAATGACTGATCAGTGTACCGGCTCACTGCTGGTACCATTCGACCGCTGTGAAGGCAGATCACATGACAGTTGTAAACAATGGATGGCTACCTTTCAGACCAATTGTGTTGCTAGCTGTGATTGATCAATGTGATCACATGGTAAAGATAGGGCCAATCACAGCCCAAACAAAGAAAACATTTTTTTTTCAAAAAAAAATGTTCAGGTTTTTTTGGTTTATTTAGCAAAAAATAAAAAAACCCAGTGGTGATTAAATACCACCAAAAGAAAGCTCTAGTTGTGTGAACAAAATGATAAAAATTTAGTTTGGGTGTAGTGTTGCATGACCGCACAATTGTCATTCATAATGTGCTGAAAGCTGAAAATTGGCCTGGGCAGGAAAGGGGTAAAAGCGTCTGGTATTGAAGTGGTTAAAACTACCACTATTAGAACCAAAAGTGTCACAGATACTTGGTGAATTTGGTGCAAAAGATTAAACAAAACACAGGTGGTTTAACGCCAGAAAAGTGGTGCAGCAGCTTTAATAAATCCCAACTCCCCCCCCCCCCCAATGTACTTTCTTTGCGGCTGTTATTTTATTGCATGGCAGTTTACACAGGTTCCAAATCCATGTATTATGTGATACACAAGCCTCATAAAGTAAAAGGGCTCCCCCTCACTTCCAGACACTGTAGCTCACAGTGGGAAGGTTTAAGTAAAAGAGACAGAGCTGTCAGCCAAAAAAAACAATGGGCAGGAATCGGTGTGGCCAGGTGTTGATTGACAAGTTACAGAATTGTGAATCAGAAGTGACAATGAAAATAGTCACCCCTGCAACATCTTCTCGTCTCACTGTAGTGCAAGCAGTGCAGGTATTTGAGGGCATAGCTCCCAACTGTCCTTGATTTTGAGGGACTGTTCTTGATTTGGAGCAATGTCCCTCTGTCCCTCATTCCTCCTCATTTGTCCTTCATTTTGGTCTGATCTACATAGATGTATAAAAATTGCAATTTTATCTATTAAAAAGTGTTTTCCAGTACTAAACCTTTCATCTGATTTCTAAATTGCTGCATTTGTAAATTCCCAAAGCCAATATAAGGAAATAGTAGTGGGAAAAAAAGCACTTGTGGGTTTAACCAATCTTGTTTTTTTTTGTACAATTCTCCTTTAAGGGGGTGTGGCAAGGGGTGTGACCTATGCCTGTATACTTTTGCTGATAGAGGTCCCTCATTCCCATCTCAAAAAGTTGAGAGGTATGTTTGATGGTGACAATATTACTTTAATAACAGGTATCTATGAGGCAGATGTATAAGGGCAAATGGTAAATTCAAATGCACCTACAATTATTTTTTAAAGAACATGTGTTTAATGGGATGCCATTGTTCTTTTTTTTATGTAATGTCTGCGATATATTTAGGATAAAAATGTGCAAGCTTGCAAAACTGCAAATACCTCTCTTATTTGCTTTTTTCAACAATTGTAAATATGCTTTGCAAGTACTGGACGTGGTCGAGTAGTCTCCATGACCTTTAGACTGAGCTTCACTGACAGCCTTTTCCCCATCTCTTTTTGAGCATGTTAGAGCCTCCTTAAATGGTAAGAATGGGGAGTGTACTTTGCTGTGCAGTCTGTTTTTGGCTTTTTCATTTCCTTCCCTGCAGCCTGTGTGTATACCTCTTGACCAGGCCGTACAGTGGGGGTGGAAAGTATTCAGACCTCCTTAAATTTTTCACTCTTTGTTATATTGCAGCCATTTGCTAAAATCATTTAAGTTCATTTTTTTTCCCTCATTAATGTACACACAGCACTCCATATTGACAGAAAACCACGGAATTGTTGACATTTTTGCAGATTTATTAAAAAAGAAAAACTGAAATATCACATGGTCCTATGTATTCAGACCCTTTGCTCAGTATTTAGTAGAAGCACCCTTTTGATCTAATACAGCCATGAGTCTTTTTGGGAAAGATGCAACAAGTTTTCCACCCCTGGATTTGGGGATCCTCTGCCATTCCTTCTTGCAGATCCTCTCCAGTTCTCTCAGGTTGGAAGGTAATCGTGGGTGGACAGCCATTTTTAGGTCTCTCCAGAGATGCTCAATTGGGTATAAGTCAGGGCTCTGGCAGGGCCATTAAAGAACGGCCATGGAGTTGTTGTGAAGCCACTCCTTCGTTATTTTAGCTGTGTGCTTAGAGTCATTGTCTTGTTGGAAGGTAAACCTTCGGCCCAATCTGAGGTCCTGAGCACTCTGGAGAAGGTTTTCATCCAGGGTCTAGGATATCCCTGTACTTGGCCGCATTTATCTTTCCCTCGATTGCAACCAGCCGTCCTGTCCATGCAGCTGAAAAACACCTCCACATGCTGCCACCACCATGCTTCACTGTTGGGACTGTATTGGACAGGTGATGAGCAGTGCCTGGTTTTCTCCATACATACCGCTTAGAATTAAGGCCAAAAGGTTCTATCTTGGTCTCATCAGACCAGAGAATCTTATTTCTCACCATCTTGGAGTCCTTCAGGTGTTTTTTAGCAAACTCTATGCGGGCTTTCATGTGTCTTGCACTGAGGAGAGGCTTCAGTCAGGCCACTCTGCCTTAAAGCCCCGACTGGTGAAGGGCTGCAGTGTTGGTTGACTTTCTTCAACTTTCTGCCATCTCCCGACTGCATCTCTGGAGCTCAGCCACAGTGATCTTTGGGTTCTTCTTTACCTCTCTCACCAAGGCTCTTCTCCCCTGATAGCTCAGTTTGGCTGGACGGACAGCTCTAGGAAGGGTTCTGGTCATCCCAAACATCTTCCATTTAAGGATTATGGAGGCCACTGTGCTCTTAGGAACCTTAAGTGCAGCAGAAATTTTTTTGGTAACCTTGACCAGATCTGTGCCTTGCCACAATTCTGTCTCTGAGATCTTCAGGCAGTTCTTTTGACCTCATGATTCTCATTTGCTCTGACATGCACTGTGAGCTGTAAGGTCTTATATAGACAGGTGTGTGGCTTTCCTAATCAAGTCCAATCAGTATAATCAAACACAGCTGGACTCAAATGAAGGTGTAGAACCATCTCAAGGATGATCAGAAGAAATGGACAGCACCTGAGTTAAATATGAGTGTCACAGCAAATGGTCTGAATACTTAGAACCATGTGATATTTCAGTTTTTCTTTTTTAATAAATCTGCAAAAATGTCAAATCTGTGTTTTTCTGTCAATACGGGCTGCTGTGTGTACATTAATGAGGAAAAAAATGAACTTAAATGATTTTAGCAAATGGCTGCAATATAACAAAGAGTGAAAAATTTAAGGGGAATACTTTCCGTCCCCACTGTATATTGTGGAGCAATCCCTGTAGAATCTGAGAACCACCATACATAGCTTAAAAATTGAATACATAATTGAAATGCTAGCTTCATAGCTTTCCAATTGTTTTAGCTAAAGCTGCATAAAAAAAGGTGCAGTGGTAGAACCAACCTAATAAAATATCCAGTTGCTGGCAAAAATTAAAGTCATTGCTGCAGATTATTTTCTGTAAGAGTAACATTATACCACTTTCCTCTGATAGAGGAATAAGCTGAAATGTTTTTGCAAGATTATGGGTTTTTGACACAGCCTTGGGAAACAAAGTTTTGAAGGCATGCATGCATCATTTTTTCCTAGCTTTTGAAAAAAATGAAAAGCTTAGCTCTATTTTAAACATAGATGTTTAATAAGGTAATTGTAGAGCTCCCTCTAATGACGTGTACACATGAGCGGACTTTCCAGGAGACTTGGTCCGGCGGACCGGACTCCGTCGGACAATTCGATCGTGTGTGGGCTCCAGCTGACTTTTTTTCCCCAAAAGTCAGAAGGACCTAGAAATAAAACACGTTTCAAATCTTTCCGATGGACTCAAGTCCGGTCAAAAAATCAGCTCGCCTGTATGCTAGGCCGACGGACTAAAGCCAACGCTAGGGCAGCTATTGGCTACTGGCTATCAACTTCCTTATTTTAGTCCGGTCGTACATCATCACGTACGAATCCGTCCGACTTTGGTGTGACTGTGTGAAGGTAAGTCCGTTCGTTAGGAAAGTCCGTCGGAAGTCAGCCGAAAATCCGTCGGATAGACTGTCGGACTAGTCCGGTCGAAAAGTCCACTCGTGTGTACGTGGCATAATGATTACTCTACACACCTTCATATTTAATACAATAAAAAAATATGGAAAAATGGAACATGCATTTAAAAATACGAATGTCACATACAAATTGAATTTAAATGAACAGTTCAATAATAAGTATGTGTCCACTATAAATATAGTATACATTTCCTTAAAGCTATAATCAATCTTCACACATCAGTTATTCAACAAATGTGTTTATTTGCCTCTTTGAGTACAGCATGTAGTGACTATAAATTTGTTTGAGTGAAGATAAAAGCACTACAGGGAGACATTAACACAGGAAACTACTTTTGGTAAAATTATATTTTTTTTTCTCTTGGCTATGGCTTCAAGGTTTTCCAGCATTACATTCTGAATATCCAAATGTAAAAGTCATTTACGTATTTATTTATTATACCCAGTTGTTATATTCTGCTATACATGTTAAAATCAGGCTGGTTAAATATATTTCTCCACTCAATGTTTCTGTATGTGGAAAATTCCCAGTTCACAAACAGGAATTCAATGCAGCTGTATGTGTATAGTAAGATCAGAAGGGAATATTTTGATTCTACCTAAAGATTCATAGGCTTCTGAATTTAATGTTCAGATCTATTTATTTTACACCCCTTGATTTTATAGGTTTGTTCCTAAAGGTATTGTTAAGGCTACCCTTTTATAATCTGTTTAAGAAAACTACCAGGCCTGCACCACCTGCTTGCTGTTTTCCTACTGAGCTACAGACGGCTGTGGAGTTTGGGAAGTTCAATGTTGGCTTATAAAGATGTCAGACTCTATTAATTGTGCTTCCTCTGGAGGCACGATTTACTGGTGTTTGCTTATAATTAATAAATCTGCATGCTAGTGCTGGACTCCACAAAACTAAGAATGTTACTGAGAGGATATTACAGGCAAAAACAAAGCCCCCTTATTTTAAAAATAAAAACATATTTTTATTTTCCTGGTAAAAATGAACAATGCAATCCTTTTGAAATAGATCACTGTTCTATATAATCTGTTGTCATTGGTTTTCAAATAATATTAAAACAGCTGCAATATGGTTCTCAGGGGAGATGCTGCAAGAGGTACACAGGGGTGTCCATGATAGCTTATTAAAAAAAAGATTGCTAGTAGGGATGGGCCGAATACCCCCCCAGTTCGGTTCGCAGCAGAACATGCAAACAGGCAAAAAATTTGTTTGACCATGCAAACACCGTTAAAGTCTATGGGACATGAACTTGAAAAATCAAAAGTGCTAATTTTAAGGGTTAATATGCAAGTTATATTCATAAAAAGTGTTTGGGGATCTGGGTCCTGCCCCAGGGGCCATGTATCAATGCAAAAAAAAGTTTAAAAAATGGCATTTTTTTCGGGAGCAGTGATTTTAATAATGCTTAACCACTTCAATACCAGGCACTTAGACACCTTCCCGCCCAGGCCAATTTTCACCTTTCAGTGCTGTCGCAATTTGAATGACAATTGCGCGGTCATGCTACACTGTACCCAAACAAATGTTTTATCATTTTGTTCCCACAAATAGAGCTTTCTTTTGGTGGTATTTGATCACCTCTGCGGTTTTTATTTTTTGCGTAACAAATAAAAAAAGACCGAAAATTTTGAAAAAAAAAACAAGTTTTTCTTTGTTTCTGTTAAAATTTTTTGTAAATAAGTACGTTTTCTTCTTCAATGATGGGCAGTGATATGGCTGCACTGATGGGCACTGATACGGCGGCACTGATGGGCACCGATGAGGTGGCACCAATGAGGTGGCACTGATGAGGTGGCACTAACAGGCACTGATGATGGGCACTGATAGGCGGCACTGATGGGCACTGATGGGCACTGATAGGTGGCACTGGTATGCGGCACTGATGGGCACTCATAGGTGGCACTGATGGGCACTCATAGGCAGCACTGATGGGCACTTGTAGGTGGCATTGATTGGTACATATGGGTGGCACTGATGGGTACTTATGGGTGGCACTGATGTGTGGCACTGATGGGCACTGATAGGTGGCACCAATGGGCAATAACAGGTGGCACCGATGGGCAATGACAGGTGGCACTGATAAAACATTGCTGGGCAGATCTGGGCATTGCTGGGCAGATCAGTGACATAATGGTGCCAATCAGTGCCCATTTGTGGGCACTGATTGGCACAGATTGGGCACATGTGGATGGTCATGGGGTACATACCTGGCCATCCATGTTGCCCCTTCCCTGGTGGTCCTAGTGGCGATCCCTGGTGGTCCAGTGTGGTGATCTGAGGGGGGGCTGCGCTGATAAACAATCAGCGCAGACCCCCCCTGCCAGGAGAGCCGCCGATCGGCTCTCCTCTACTCGCGTCTGTCAGACGCGAGTGAGGAAGAGCCGATCAACGGCTCTTCCCATTGACAGCGTGATCAGCCGTGATTGGACACGGGTGATCACGTGGTAAAGAGCCTCCGCCGGAGGCTCTTTACCAAGATCGGTGTAGCGGTGTGTCAGGCTGACAAACCGCTCCACCGATCGCCGCGATGCGCACCCCCGTCCAGTCAGGATAACAGAACCACTTCCCGGACGTCAATCCGCTATAGGGCGGGCGGGAAGTGGTTAAAGTGAAACAATAAAAGTGAAATATTCCTTTAAATTTCATACCTGTGGGGTGTCTATAGTATGCCTGTAAAGTGGCGCCTTTTTCCCATGTTTAGAACAAACCCTGCACAAAATGACATTTTTAAAGGAAAAAAGGTCATTCAAAACTACTCACGGCTATACTGAATTGTCTATGGAAGAAATCAAAAGTGCTAATTTTAAAGGCTTATATGCATGTTATTGTCATAAAAAAGTGTTTGGGGACCTGGGTCCTGCTCCAGGGGACATGTATCAATGCAAAAAAAGTTTTAAAAACGGCCATTTTTTTGGGGAGCAGTGATTTTAATAATGCTTAAAGTGAAATAATAAAAGTGATTCCTTTAAATATTGTACCTGGGGGGTGTCTATAGTATGCCTGTAAAGTGCCGCATTTTTCCTGTGTTTATAACAGTCCCTGCACAAAACGACATTTCTAAAGGAAAAAAAGTCGTTTAAAAGTACTCGCGGCTATAATGAATTGTCGGGTCTCGGCAATACAGATAAAAGTTATTGAAAAAAACGGCATGCGGTACCCCCCAAAAATCCATACCAGGCCTTTGGGGTCTGGTATGAATATTAAGGGGAACCCCGAACCAAAATTTTTTAAAAACCAAAAATTTCATACCAGGCCCCTCAGGTCTGGTATGGATGTTAAGGGGAACCCTGTGCCAATTTTTTTTTTAAATGGTGTAGGGGTCCCCCTCAAAATAAGAGTCTGGTATGGATTTTTAGGGGAACCCCGTGCCAAAACATTAATAAAATTGCATGGGGGTCCCCCAAAAATCCATACCAGACCCTTATCCGAGCACGCAACCTGGCAGGCAGCAGGAAAAGAGCGGGGCGAGAGAGTACCCCTCCACCAGGCCACATGCCCTCAACGTGGGGAAGGTGCTTTGGGGTTGATGAGGGCAAGGGCCTCATCCCCACAACCCTTGCCTGGTGGTGGTGGGGGTCTGCAGGTGGGGGGGCTTATCAGAATCTGGAAGCCCCCTTTAACATGGGGACCCCCAGATCCTGGCCCCCCTGTTTAAAATGGTAACGGGTACATTGTACCCCTACCATGTCACAAAAAAAGTGTCAAAATGTTAAAAAACCACAATACACATCTTGGGACAAGTCCTTTATTAAAAGATAAAAAAAAGTCCCACAAAGTCCATTCATCTTCTTCTCTCGCTCCTCCGGACCGAAAAATCCCTCCCCGCATGCTGCCACCGATCCGCCTCAATGGGAGGCACCCACCGTAATGACTGTCCTCTCAGGTAACAGTTCTTTTATAACTGAGGGTAAGGGTTGTGGGTATTAGGCCCTTGTCCCCATCAACATGGGGGCAAGGTGCTTTGGGAGGCTACCACAAAGCACCCTCCCCATGTTGAGGGTATGTGGCCTGGTACAGTTCAGGAGGGGCGCACTCTCATCCCCCCCCTCTTTTCCTGTGGCCTGCCAGGTTGCGTGCTTGGATAAGGGTCTGGTATGGATTTTTGGGGGGACCCCCATGCCATTTTTTTTTGGCGCAGGGTTCCCCTTAAAATCAGGTCTGGTATGGATTTTGAGGGGGGTCCCTATGCCTTTTTTTTTTTAAATTGGCGCAGGGTTCCCCTAAATATCTATACCAGACCTGAAGGGCCTGGTATGTAATTTGGGGGAACCCACACGCAATTTTTTTTTTAATTTTGGTTTGGTGTTCCCCTTAATATTCATACCAGACCCAAAGGGCCTGGTATGGATTTTTGGAGGACCCCCATGCCATTTTTTCAATAACTTTTATCTGAATTGCCAAGACCCGACAATTCATTATAGCCGCGAGTAGTTTTAAATGGCTTTCTTCCTTTAGAAATGTCATTTTGTGCAGGGGACACGGGAAAAACATGGGAAAAAGGCGCCACTTTACAGGCATACTATAGACACCCCCCAGGTACGAATTTTAAAGGAATATTTCACTTTTATTGTTTCACTTTAAGCAGTGTAGGAGCATACCGTATATACAGTAGGTTTATGAAATCCAAGATTGAGACAATTGTTTAGCTTAAGGTCATAATGAGAAATATATGGTTAGTGTGTTTAGAGAACTACAGTGCCTTGAAAAAGGATTCATACCCCTTAAAATTTTCCACATTTTGCCATGTTACAACCAAAAATGTAAATGTATTTTACTGGGATTTTATGTGATAGACCAACACAAAGTGGCACATAATTGTGAAGTGGAAGGAAAATGATAAATGGTTTTCATTTTTTTTTACAAATAAATATCTGAGGAGTGTGAAGTGCATTTGTATTCAGTTCCCTTTACTCTGATACCCCTAACAAAATCTAGTGTAACCAATTGCCTTCAGAAGTTACCTAATTAGTCCACCTGTGTGCAATTTAATCTCAGTATAAATACAGCTGTGAAGCCCTCAGAGGTTTGTTAGAGAGCTTTAGTGAACAAACAGCATCATGAAGGCCAAGGAACACACCAGACTGGTCAGGAATAAAGTTGTGGAGAAGTTTAAAGCAGGGTTAGGTTATAAAAAATATCCCAAGCTTTGAACATCTCATGGAGCACTGTTCAACCCATCTCCGGAAATGGAAAGAGTATGGCACAACTGCAAACCTACCAAGACATGGCCGTCCACCTTAACTGACAGGCCAGGGAAGGAGAGCATTATTCAGAGAAGCAGCGAAGAGCCCATGGTAACTCTGGAGGAGCTGCAGAGATCCACAGCTCAAGTGAGAGAATCTGTCTACAGGTCATCTATTAGTCATGCACTCCACAAATCTGGCCTTTATGGAAGAGTGGCAAGAAGAAAACTATTGTTGAAAGAAAGCCATAAGAAGTCCCATTTGCAGCTTGCAAGAAGAGACCAAAATTGAACTTTTTGGCCTAAAAGCAAAACGCTATGTGTGGCGTAAAACTAACACTGCACATCACCCTGAACACACCAACCCTATCATGAAACATGGTGGTGGCAGCATCAGGTTGTGGAGATGCTATTCTTCAGCAGGACCAGGGAAGCTGGTCAGAGTTGATGGGAAGATGGATGGAGCCAAATACAGGGCAATCTTAGAAGAAAACCTGTTAGAGTCTGCAAAAGATATGAGACGGAGCGGAGGTTCACCTTCCAGAAGGACAATGACCCTCAACATACAGCTAGAGTTACAATGGGATGGTATAGATCAAAGCATATTCATGTGTTGGAATGGCCCACCTCTCCTAGCAAGCTGATACCACCATTACCAGATCCTGCCACCATTGCCAGCCAAAACCATCTAAAAAGCCTTTTTCAAGTTGAAATACATTTGATTGGGGTGTTGCTGCTGTATTTAAGGCAGGAAATTATGTAACAGGTAAATAAGTCTATTACACATGCACAATATGTGATGTCAAATATGGTGTTGCAGACTCTGTCCATCAGAACTGTACTGTCCTATAACACCACATACAGCTTAAAGGTACCTAGTAAGCATGTAATTGAAAGTTTTTTTTTTTTATATGTTGCTCTCAAAGTGACATAAAAAGGATGACCTTCTCCGCACTGTACAACATTTAATTTGTTTTGCATATCTGCATGTTTTCCATGGCAGTGCCCAGATTCTCATGCCCTTTGTTTGACAATCCCTTGCCCAATAGCCTTGAAAATGGCCAGAACTGAATCCCCCATAGACGTTATTGAGATTTGATAATTGAAACAGGTATGCAAATAAGATTTAGACTTTTCTCTGTCTTTTTCTGATCTACATAATTGCTCTGCAACAGTGAAAGTATTTAAGTAGTGGGTCAGAATAACAACTAGGCAACTGGTATCAATAGAATATGGTTAGCAAATAGCAACCCATGTGAATTATATCTGAAAGCAAAAAAAAAAACCCAAAAACATAGATTTGAGTTTAGCTTGATCAACCATTATACTATATAAAATATTTTTTTTTTACATTACACAGTTGAGTAGAATGAAAGCGTTGTCATTCATTATAATGAATACCACATAACAAAAAATGTTTTGAAAATATTTAACTTGCTAACCTCAACTTAAAACTATTTTCAGACAGATGACATAACCTACTTATAGCCTTCTCCAAAACAATGTATTTAATAGGCTTAGCACTCAGCAATGTCAAGACAAGGGACAAAGCAGCTTTTCCATTTCACACACTTTTTAATTATCCCAAGTGATGCAACAGATTTGATCATCACATGGGATAATCAGATGAAGCATCTTTTAGGAAATGAGAGATACTATGCATTAGGATACTACAAAAATTGCCAGTTTTGGACATTTTCTTTATGATTGAATGCGTAGCCTTAAAAATGAAGGAAAATCTCTCTATCAATGGCTGTCTTTACAATCAATAAAATGTAGTAATGCTTATGAGTAAACATGAAAAATCTACTCCTACTGCAAATTGTCCAGTCCACTCCTTTAATTTTCTATGTTAAACTGCTTCTCCTACTTCTTGGACTCTTTATAATCACTATCAATTCCACCATCACTAATGTGTCTGTTGGACAGAGTGTCAGTCTTATCACCAAACTGTAGCCTAAAGCCTCGTACAAACGGGCTGAATGACGGGAGACGATAGCCAGTTCAAAAAAAGCGGAGGACTGTGTGTATGTCAGTCTGTCAGACGTGCATGCTGGAAAACCAGTAGCTGACCAGCTCCCAATCAGCGTTCTTAGCCAATGGCAGAGAGCGCTGATTGGAGTGTTCTGGAGGGAGGGCCGTCCCCCTGTCAGAACACAACAGCTCAGCGGGGGAGATCGCTGAACTAACCTCACATAGATAGTACAGCAGCTCCAACCAGAGCTGATCCTTTTTTTGGAAAAAAACTGTAGTGTGTACCTGGCTTTAAGCTGGCCATAGATGGGAAAAGAAAGATCTAAGAAAGCTTGTTTGTTTTTCTAATTGTTAGTGCATCAAATCAACATTTGATTTTGATCACAGTGACAAGAATATTTGAAGGAGTAGGATTAAAAAACAACAAACACATTTCTAACAGTGTATGGGATTTTTGTTTTCTAAAGTCCATTCATTCCAAAAGCATCCTACGTTAAAAGCAAGCAAAATCTTTTGAATGACAAAGGAATGTTCTGAGAATTTTTGTACACGTTTTCCTGAGACTTTTCCTAATGCCCTGTACACACGGTCGGACATTGATCGGACATTCCGACAACAAAATCCATGTTTTTTTTCCTACGGATGTTGGCTCAAACTTGTCTTGCATACACACGGTCGCACAAAGTTGTCAGAAAATCCGATCGTTCTGAACACGATGACGTAAAACACGTACATCGGGACTATAAACGGGGCAGTAGCCAATAGCTTTCATCTCTTAATTTATTCTGAGCATGCGTGGCACTTTGTGCATCAGATTTGTGTACACACGATCAGAATTTCCGACAACGGATTTTGTTGTCGGAAAATTTTATAGCAAGCTCTCAAACTTTGTGTGTCGGAAATTCCTATGGAAAATGTGTGATGGAGCCCACACACGGTCGGAATTTCCGACAACAAGGTCCTATCACACATTTTCCATCAGAAAATCCTATTGTGTGTACAGGGCATAGGAATTTTTGTTTGAAAATCTATCCATCTATTGCCAGTTTAATGAAACAAAATTTACATTTTATTCCTTCATCCACACAAGCAAGGCAATTGTACTGCATTGATCAAAGGCTGCAAGCACTGATTTAAGATTTTTTTTCCAACATTCCCATTTCACAGAAATCACTCTAACATGGTGTTTGTAGCAGAGGTGTTTGTAGCAGGTGGATGTTTGTAGCAGTATAAATTCTTCTAAAATGTACACACACTTTAGAACGTATTCATGAATGCACACCCATTCAGTTCACTAATTGGCAACCATAGAAAGAGTGAATTGGTGGCTAACAGCTTTAGTAAAGCCATATGAAAAGATAAATTAAATTCAAATTAGATTAATTAAGTGAAGTTTATCTACATCTACTATTTGGATTATCTCTATAAGTTAAGTCCTTTGTACCAACCAGGTAGATACCTGAACAATAAATTTAATTACCAATGTGGGTGAAAAATATAGATATGAATTAAAAAAAAAACTAAACATAAGATCAAAAATAGAATATAGATTGCTAAGATAGGGAACCATGCCCCTATTACCCTTTGCACCTATCTTCCTTTTGCATGTACCTATGTAAACATGGGCTTTTATGTAAGCCCATGTTCATAGGTGTTTAAGGACTGCCATAGCTTGGTCTGTATAGAGAAAAATGCCAGACTATAGATTTGTGAGGTCAATATGTTAAACCCCACAAAAAAGCCCCAAAAAAAATAGATTAATGAATTCATATTTCAGTGGATTGTCCTTCCACTGCCAAAAGGGAATACATGTCAGAAAGAAAAGGTAAAGACTTAGGACAAAAGGTAGAAGATATAGGACAAAAGAACATACAAAATAAATTAATGTGTCAGTACAAATGGAGGTAATGCATCTTACAGATTGTTACTAAATACATTGCATACAATTGTGTCACTAATATAATTATTTTACCATTTGAGTATAATCTACTATACTCTATTTGGGTATTAAAGTTTCCATTTTTGTCATTGTAGATGGATCCTGCTTTCTTTTCCCCAAGTGCATCTCCTTCCAAATTGTGTTGTCTTTAATAGATATAGTATTTTACATTTTTAGTTCTATAAAAATAAATGTTAGGATTGCAATAGAATGTTTTAAGATGTATGGTGTGCTCTTTGAGGAGTAGCACCTTTCTCTGGGGAGCCAGAGGAACCAGGATCTATGCATATATATTCTTTATACCTGAGGGATAGGTAATTTATTTTTATGACTTTGACTTATTTTGTTAAACAACTTCCTATGAAACATGTGCAAGGAATAAAGAAGGCTTTGGGGAAATATAGAACTATGGGAATTCTGACTACTCAGAGGTGCATTGGATTAATTTGCTCTTTGGAGCTCTGAGCACAAACATGTAGTAACTGCAGGAATCCATTCAAACTTAAAGGTGTTAAAGAATGTTTAACAAAATACTTTTCTGTTTAGTTTTGGATAGAATATAGAATAGTTAAAACCCATGTCAGTTTCCTTTCTGCTTTCTGTATCCTGTTGGGGAGTTTTCCCCTCACTTCTTATCCAGCCTAATTGAATTCACTTCCTTGTTTGCCCAACCCATTAAGGACCCACCCAGAGGGTTAATTTATCCAGATGATCTGGACTCACAGGAGAATGCTGCAGAGAGTGGTGCCACAAGATAACGTGAGCACGACTCTCTGCAGCATCAACTGCTGACAGAAGAGGAGACCCTATGATCAGACTGAAGAATAATGGAAAAAAATATATGTAAAAAAAATATATGTATAGACTTTTTTCTGCAGGATTGGTACTGGGGTGTTATAAGAGGTTTGGGCCATATGCTGGGGAGAGAATAAGCTAAATTTGGAATTTATTGCTCAGCAGTAAAGATGAGCCGAAGTCTATGGGACACAAACATGAAAAATCAAAGCAGTGATTTTAATAATGCTTAAAGTGAAACAATAAAAATGAAATATTCCTTTAAATATCGTGCCTGGTGGGTGTCTATAGTATGCCTGTAAAGTGGCGCAGTTTTCCTGTGTTTAGAACAATACCACAGCAAAATTACATTTCTAAAGGAAAAAATTTTATTCAAAACTGATTGCAGCTGTAATGAATTGTCGGGTCTCGGCAATATGAATGAAAATCATTGAAAAAAAATGGCATGGGTTCCTCCCTCCCCTCCAGTCCATTACCATTCCCAGTGCAGTCACTGGGAATGCAGAATACATGTGTTCCAGGCAAGTGAAGAAAAATCTACCCAAGGAGACACAAGCAATGAAAATATTATAACAGGGGATTTAATCCTTCCTTATACCATACAAAGCAATAGTTTTGTCTATATATACACTTTAAAGTTAAAATACAGTTTTTTCTATAATTAAATTAAAGAGGAGTTCCACCCCCCACCAAAAAATTAAAAGTCAGCAGCTACAAATACTATAGCTGTTGACTTTTAATATTGGGTCTGGTATGAATATTAAGGGGAACCCCGAACCAAAATGTAAAAAAAAAGGCGTAGGGGTCCCTGTAAAATCCATACCAGAACCTTCAGGTCTGGTATGGATTTTAAGGGGAACCCTGTGCCAAAATTGTTTAAAAAATGGATTAGTGGTCCCCCCAAAATCCATTCCAGACCCTTATCCGAGCACGCAACCTGGCAGGCCACAGGAAAAGAGGGGGGACAAGAGAGCCCCCCTCCCGAACCGTACCAAGCCACATGCCCTCAACATGGGGAAAATGCTTTAGAGTAGCTCCCCAAAGCACCTTGTCCCCGTATTGGTGGGGATAAGGGCCTCAGCCATATAACCCTTGCCCGGTGGTTGTGGGGGTCTGTGGGCGGGGGGCTTATTGGAATCTGAAAGCCTCCTTTAACATGGGGACCCCCAGATTCCAGGCCTCCTATGTTAATTGGTAACGGTACATTGTACCCCTACCAATTCACAAAAAAGTGTCAAAAATAGTGACAGGAGAGACTTTGGGACAAGTCCATTATTAAAAAATAAAAAAATAAAAATTTCCTGCAATGTAAATCCATCTCACGTCGCCCGGTGAACCGAAAAAGAAAAAAAAAAAGCAACAGCTCCGCCTCCTACAGTGCTGACTGTACTGAACAGAAATATTAAAAATTGCTTTATACTTCCATCATAGATATTATTAAAAGTCCTTATTTAAAAACATACCGCCCAGTATGCTAACTAGTTTCTTCCTACAGGTTTGGTCAGTTTGAAAGAGCTGTCTGCATTCCAAATTTCCATTGTAATAATAATAACAACCTTGCTTTTCCTGCCTCTTGGGGTAGACAGCCTTTATCAAGTGGATTGTTATACAGTAAGTGAGGATCTACACAGCAATTTTGAACAGTAACTGGGAATGCAAAATACATGTGTTCCAGGCAAGTGAAGAAAAATATACCCAAGGAGACACAAGCAATGAAAATATTATAACAGGAGATTTAATCCTTTCTTATGCTATACAAAGCTATAGTTTTGTCTATATGTACACTTTAAAGTTAAAATACAGTTTTTTTCTATAATTAAATTAAAAAGGAATTCCACCCCCCACTAAAAAATTAAAAGTCAGCAGCTACAAATACTATAGCTGTTGACTTTTAATATTAGGACACTTACCTGTTTATCAATCCTGCAATGTCGGCACCCCAGCCAATTTTCCGATCGGCTCTTGGGTACTGCCGCCGCCATTTGTGGTAAGGGAAACCGGCAGTGAAGCCTTTTGGCGGGGGGCCAAGGTCGCGGCGGCACAGTCTCCCGGAAGTGGGTGACGGGTACCTGTCAAAAGCAGGCACCCACTCCCCCCCGAAAGGTGCCAAATGTGGCACCGGAGGGGGGGAGGAGGCAGATAAGTGAAGCTACCACTTTTGGGTGGATCTCCATTTAAGAACTATCATTTATCAAGAACATTTAAACTATCACAGTAAAGCAGTCTTCCAGAAAAGTAATTATTAAATCTAGAAACTGTGAACTAAAACAGCTCTTGAAATGTTGAGACTTGAAAAAGTTTTACATTTAACAGTATGATCATATTGGTCATTTTAACTTCACGTTCAGTTTGAGTTTATTGTGTCAGCTGGCCTATATGCAATCAAATTGTGTATAATTAAAAAAGTAATAGCAGATGGCAAATGCCATAGGATTGTCATAATAAAGTCAGGTGAAGAGTATTTTTGGAAGCATATCATGTAAATCACATTTTAAACAGTTGTTTAATTTCTAGAGTAGTAGTTAGAATTAAGCCTAAGTATAATCACAAATGAAAAAAAAAAAATAGCACAAGACACATTACTTGCAATCAGTAAGATGTGTCCCTTGTGCTGCTGTCTTTTTCTGTTAGCTAAAATCTTCCTCCGTAGATCCACCCTTACCCCGCCAACATAATCTTCTGCTGTGGCAGTGGTTATTTGAGCCGCCAGACACTCATCAAAAGTGTCCAACTATGCCCTCCCTTTACACCCCCTCCTCCATTCAAAGAAGCTGTATTATAGTTTCTATGAATGAAACACAATCTATCAATGGAGGACAGGCAGATGATTGAAAGATCAGCCCTAGACATGTGCAGAACTGAAACATTTGTTTAGTTTTGTTTCGGATAGGTTCATTATATCACTCATTTTGTTTTGTTGATTCATTAGATAATTTGTTTAGTTTTGTTTAGTTTAATTTAGTTTTGTTTCATTTATTCATTTTCTAAGGAATTTCAATTTTTTGGAACAATTTGAATTCTGATCGACCGAAAAATTATAGACCAATCTGAATTTTGTTTGAAGAATAGCTGGTTGTTAAGGAGTGGCCCAGGAAGCTGGGCACCACGTCCTTAACAACCAATGACTCATTAGCTGTGAGCAGGTTTCTCAGGTGACAGCTGAATGTAAAGAAAAGGCAGCAATTAAAACTTTAGGAAAAAAAAACAGCATGGGGGCCCAGGCCCTAACCCATCAACATGGGGCAAAGTGCTTTGGGGTAGTCCCCCCTGCCCTAAAGCACCCGCTTATGTTGCGAGCATGTGGCCTGGTATGGTTTGGGGGAGTGTTTGCTTGCTCCCCCCTTTCCTGACCTGCCGGCTGCATGCTTGGGTAAGGGTCTGGTATGGATTTTAGGGATTTTTTAAAAAAACAGGGTGGGGTCCCCTCCCCCAATCCATACTAGGCCACATGCCCTCAACGTGATGCAGGGGGGCTCCCTCTTTCCCACAACCCTGGCCCAGTGGTTGTGGGGGTTTACAGGCAGGGGCTAATAAGAATCTGGAATACACAGTACCCCCTACTCATTCACCAAAAGGTGCTCATCAAAGGGATATTAAAAACACAGCAACAGTTAAAAAAAAAAAAAAACAGCAAAACCTGACTTCCCATTCAGGGAAACAGCCCCCTGACAGGTAAACATAGCAAGTTATCCAGTGACGTCACTGGGTGATCCCGCCCCATAATAACACTCACCCAGAGATAGACATGAGGCGGGGTCATCAGGTTACGTCCACGGGTAACCCCCACGCCCATGTTTCCCTTTCATGTGGCTGTGTCCCTGGATGAGAACAGTCGTAGTCGGTGGGCAGCATTTATTTATTTATTTTTTAATAAAGGACTTTTTTTTGGTGAATTGTTACTAATGTCATTCGAAGATTCGGAAAATACGAAACTCCAAATAACCAAAAATACATCTGAATTTAGATTCGGACCCAAACCAATTGAAAAACTGCATTTGGACAATATCATAGACTTCATAAGCACAAAGTACACAAGATTTGATAAAAAAAATTTTTGCACATGACTAGTCACCCCACCCCCCCACCCCCCTTCATTCTCAGATCCTGTTTCATTCATATAAGCTATAGTACAAATTCTCCAAGGCTCCATTCACATACACTATATTGTCAAAAGTATTGGGATGCTTGCCTTTACACGCACATGAACTTTAATGGCATCCCAGTCTTAGTCCGTAGGGTTCAATATTGAGCTGACCCACCCTTTGCAGCTATAACAGCTTCAACTCTTTTAGGAAGGCATTCCACAAGGTTTAGGAGTGTGTCTATGGGAATGTTTGACCATTCTTCCAGAAGCTCATTTGTAAGGTCAGGCTGGCAGGCTCCTCTCTAATTTATCCCAAAGGTGTTCTATCGGGTTGAGGTCAAGACTCTGCACAGGCCAGTCAAGTTCCTCCACCCCAAACATGCTCATCCAAGTGCTTATGGACCTTGCTTTGTGCACTGGTGCGCAGTCATGTTGGAATAGGAAGGGGCCATCCCCAAATTGTTCCCACAAAGTTGGGAGCATGAAATTGTTCAAAATGTCTTGATATGCTGATGACTTAAGAGTTTCCTTCACTGGAACTAATGGCCAAGCCCAACCCCTGAAAAACAACCCCACACCATAACCCCCTCCACCAAATGATTTGGACCAGTGCACAAAGAAAGGTCCATAAACACATGAATGAGTCAGTTTGGGGTGGAGGAACTTGACTGGCCTGACCTCAACCCTATAGAATTCCTTTAGAATGAATTAGAGTGGAGACCGCAAGCTAGGCATTCTCACCCGACATCAGTGCCTGACCTCACAAATATTTGACCTCACAAATGCTTCTGAAAGAATGGTCAAAATTCCCATAGACACACTCCTAAACCTTGTGCACAGCCTTTCAGGGTCTAGTATGGATTTTTAAGGGGAACCCCCATGCCAAATTTATTATGTGGGGTCTCCCCAAAAACCAGACCCTTATCTGAGCATGCAGCCTGCCAGGCCAGGAAAGGGGTGATGAGCGAGCGCTCCTCCTTCCTGAATTATACTAGGCCACATGCCCTCAACATAGGAGGGTGCTTTGGGGCAGAGGGTGCTCTGTACATTGTACCACTACTCATTCACCAAAAAAGTGTCAAAAGATATAAAAAAATAGACACCGTTTTTGACAATTCCTTTATTAAAAATAACAAAACAATGCCCTCCAGTGTACATCCATCATCAATCATGATGCATGCTGCCATCCCCAACCCCCCAAAAAAAGAAGCTCCACTCGCACAAGGCTCTCGACTTCTTCCTGTACCGCTGCGTGACAGTTCTTAAAAAGCTAAGGGTGCATGCTGGATCGGTGATGTCACAGGTAGCGGTGGCACTAGGTGATGTCGCCAGGTGGCTTCGCCCCTTAGCTATTTAAGAACTGTCACACAGCGGAGCAGGCAGATGGCGTGAGCCTTCGGGGCGAGCTGAGTTTTTTTTTTTTCTTTTTTCGGCAGGTGTCATGATTGATGATGGATCTACACTGGGGACATTTTTTTATGGCCTTCCAGGGGTCTGGTATGGATCTTCGGGGGACCACCCCAAGATTGTGGAGGGTCACCCATGCCATTTTTTTAACAATTTTATTTTGCTGGCAATGTTTTTTTTTTACATTTAGCTGTCAGCGGGGAAGCCTGCTGACAGCTGATGAGTCTTCCCGGCCCGCTCCTTAACAACCAGCTAATATTAAGGATGCCTGTGCCACTGAAGAGCTGCTTAGGAAATTCACAATGAAAATGGAAGGGAAATTCACACCAGACATGTGTGAATCTAACCTAAATGGAGGATCTGGACAGAAAGGGCTGGCATAGTCGGTCTCTTTTTATTAACCCATGCTGCATTAAAAGATTATGACAGCTATGGTAAGGAAGATCAATTTAGAATGATTATAGAGGAGAAAGCATACTCCTCGTTTAATGTCTTACATGTTTAAAGACCGCTCGGACTTACGACCAGCTCGAATGACAACCCAAATGATGCGCTGTACATCATTGTATTGTACAGTATAGTATTTTTGTTTGTGTTCTGTACTTATGCAAATTAAAACAATGTTATTGAGCTGGAGTTTTGTGTTTAGACCTTTTTTTTCACAATACAGTGCAGTACAGTAGTTAAGAATGCTTAAAATATTGTCGCTTCTCGTTTAACAATCAATTTGTTTAATGACCTGGTCATTGGAACGGAACCTGGTTGTTAGGTGAGGAGAGCCTGTAATCAGATTTATATTATTAAAAGGCTAAGTTTAGTCACAAATAAAAAAATTAGCACAAGGGATTTTACTTACAGTCATTAGGACTTAAGTCCAAGCGGTCGTTAAACAGGTAATGCCACATACACAGATCAAAAATGCCGCCAGCAAAAGACCGATGAGAGCTTTTTTTCAAAAATGCGACCATGTGTATGCTCCATCGGTCTTTTGCTGGCGGAATTCCAGCCAGCAAAAGATTGGGAGCATGTTCTCAATTTTTCAGTCGGAAAAAGTTCCTATCCGAAAATGCAATCATCTGTATGCAGTTCCGACGCGGCAAAAAATCACGCATGCTCAGAATCAAGTACGAGATGGAAGCGCTCAGTATGGTAAAACTACAGTTCGTAATGGAGATCGCACATTCGTCACGCTGAAATGTTTTAAATAGTTTAATGCAGCGCATTCTCTTCTTCTTTATAATGCTAGAAGAATGAAGTTGTTTTGCTGCTCATATTCACATAGAGTTCTCACAAACTGATTTCTTTATTATTTCTTGTGATTTCATGAATAATCTTTTTTTTGTTTGTTTTAATAGTCATTTTTATTTAATTTTTTTAATCAAGATCTCTTGTTTTTTTTTTATTTTAAATTATTTTATAGTGATCTCCATATTTTTTTTTTATTTTGTATGTCACGTTTCCACAACAACATTATTGTCTTGTATTTGTAAACCTCGAGGAGGTTGCTTGGTGTCCCTTGTTAATTAGACATTGTATTTTTGAAATGTACCTGCCTACTCACAAACAAACTGTCCTATTTGAAGAAAAACACATAGGCAAGTATTTTCATGTAAAAAAATCTCCATCTATTCTGGCTCATAATAACAAAATAAAGAGGGAAGGCAACACCGGAGAAATGGCTGGAATTTGCAAAGCCTGTGGCCCCCAGGGCAGACATCAACTCTGTGGCAAAAAAAATTGGTAGCTTGAGAAGTCCATATATAAGGGAGCACAATCTGGTCCAGGACTCCCAGAGATCAGAAACAGCAGCAGATGACAACATATATGTCCCCAGGCTGTGGTATTACAACAGCCTGTGTCTTTTTTCAGACTAGACTGAACCCAGGCAATCACTTTCTTCTCTTCGCTGCAGCCTTCCCTCCACGCTTCCCTGCAGCCTTCCCTACAGGCTGTGGCTATGGAGGTGGACTTGTGGCAGGAGGAGGAGGAGGATGGGCGAGCATACATAAGTGGACATCATGGGTCATTTGCTCCCTCAACCGCTTGTGAATGGCCTCAAAAAAACTTTTCACAGTTGAAGTGTTGGCCCGCCTCCATTTTGTGCAAATGTAGGCATAGGCCTCTCCAGTGTCGAGGGGGGCTTTCAGGGCATCATTAGCTTCCTTAATGAGGACAAGTGCTGCCTCCTCCATGTTCCTCCCCTTCCTGGGCCTTTTGGTTGGAAGGCGGAGGGGCGGGACCTGGGATTGGGTGGGGCTGGGCCCCGCCACCTCCTGGCTGACACTAACCCCACCTCCTGGTTGACATTCCTCCTCCTGTGTGCCACATTCCAGAGCCTCGTCCTGGCTGAGGTCATCCTGTGTATGAAAAAGGGACATAGTTTTAGTTTTTGGTTCATCAATCACACGTAATTTTCAGCTCATGACTGTTGCAAATTGAATGTTAATAAATAGAAAAGACTATCATTCTGAGCCCAGCATTTTTCATTATTGTCCCAATCATTTTTGCCCCTACTGTCTATTGATATGTAAAACTCTTTTTGGTAAATCATTCATCATAATTTTACCAAAAAAATGTTTAAAAATAATATACCTGGCTCCAGCTGGGCTCCTCAATTTCTTCCTGGATGAAAGGCCCAGGTTGGTCCTCGGAAGCCTCAGCTGGGGTTGAGGGAAGGGTGGATGGAAGGGGGGGGCGGAAGAGTCGAAAGTGATTCCCTGGCTTTCATTTGGTCTTCCAGAAACTGCATCTTGTTGTAGTACCACAGACTGGGTACATACACATCTTCTGCTGCTGCTTCTGACCTAATGGACTTATGGACCTTCTAAAGCTCCTTCCTATACGTGCTTCTCAAGCTACCAATTTCCTCTCCACAAAGTTGATGTCTGCATTGGGGACCTGCATCTTCACAAATTCCAGCAGTTTCTCCAGTGATGCCTTCCTAGCTGGTTTATTTCTATATAAGGGGTTTTTCACCTCCCGCAAATTGTGCATATCCCTGTATTTATCAATGAACTGGCCCATGAATTCCGGGTCTTTAAATTGTTTCATTTTTGCTGAAAGACCAAACAAAAGACAAAAACACTAATATTAGGCTAAACTCTCCTAATCTTATCCCAATATAAGCCTCAATCTAGAATCAGTATAGGCCACTCATGTCCCAAGTTAAAACGTTACCTTCGTTATTACGTTCGTCACTTCCATTCCTCCTTCTTCCGCACACAGAATGTACGTACGACACACGCGTGTTAGCTTTATATACGCGTCACGCGTCGCCCGCTCTGCCGTTCTTTCTAGAATATCCCCTGCCTCTTCTCTTTCGGCACGGAGTGGAAGATGACATGGCGGAGACACAGCAGGTGCGTGATAATAGCAGTAATGACGAGGAAAGCCCAGAGCAAGAAACATCCAGATCCAGGAGGAGGAGATTTAAGGCCTCAAATATGGCTTTTGTAGAGACGGTGGAGATGGTCGACATATTGAAGAGGGCCGACTATGATGGGAAGTATGGACTGTACCTAAACCCTAATCAGGGAAAGGCCAAGATCATGACTAAAGTTGTGAAGAGTCTGCACAGGAATTTTGGAGTATGATGTTTAAAGGAGCAACTGAGGAAACGCTGGTCAGACCTGAAACTGAGGAGCAGGATCAGTATAGAAGGATCAAGAAAGTGCTTCTAAAAAGTAAGTAGTTGTCGTGTGTAACGATTATTATTATTACTTGCATGCTGCTCCATGTGCTTTTCTTTACTATTGGACAGTTTAAAATGGCGACCTTCATGTTCATGGGCACAGTAATCGGTCGTAGTAAACTAAATATGATGTTTTTGCCAGATACAGAGTTAACTACATTTGGTCATGATAATTTGTATTAAAAGAAGTTTAGGACATTGTTGTCTAGATGTGTTTGAAACTAGAAGGAATTGCAAACTTGATTCGGTGTAAGGAGAGGACACTCAGCGCTGTTTACACATCTGGACTCAGGAGTAGGGATGAGCTTCGAGTTCGAGTCGAACTCATGTTCGACTCGAACATTGGCTGTTCGCAAGTTCGCCGAACAGCGAACAATTTGGGGTGTTCGCGGCAAATTCGAATGCTGCGGAACACCCTTTAAAAGTCTATGGGAGAAATCAAAAGTGCTAATTTTAAAGGCTTATATGCAAGTTATTGTCATAAAAAGTGTTTGGGGACCTGGGTCCTGCCCCAGGGGACATGGATCAATGCAAAAAAAAGTTTTAAAAACGGCCGTTTTTTCAGGAGCAGTGATTTTAATAATGCTGGCCCCGCCCCCCGTTATTTAAGAACTGTCAGACGAGGAGCGCCGTCACACAGCGGGAGCCTCCCACCATGCCAGCATGGATTGCGGAGCGGCCCGGAGAAGAAAATGAAGAAGAGAAGAAAAGAAGAGAAGAAGAGAAGAAGATGAAGAAGAAGAGAAGAGTGGGAGCCTCCCCCCATGCCATGGGTGCAGAGCGGCCCGAGGAGAAGAAGATAGAAGAAGATAGAAGACGCCGCGGAGGAGATGCTGGACGAGAACGCCAGAGGAAGAACCAGAAGAGCCAGAAGAACCAGAAGAACCAGAAGATGAAGGAAGATAGAAGAAAGAAGAAGTATTTAAATAAAGGAATTGTCAAAAACTGTCTCTTGTCATTTTTAACATTTTTGACAGTTTTTTAGTGAAATGGTAGGGGTACTTTTGTACCCCCTTACCATTTCACACAGGGGGGGGCCGGGATCTGGGGGTCCCCTTGTTAAAGGGGGCTTCCAGATTCCGATAAGCCCCCCGCCCGCAGACCCCCACAACCACCGGCCAGGGTTGTGGGGATGAGGCCCTTGTCCTCATCAACATGGGGACAAGGTGTTTTGGGGGGCTACCCCAAAGCACCCTCCCAATGTTGAGGGCATGTGGCCTGGTACGGTTCAGGAGGGGGGGCCGCACTCTCGTCCCCCTCTCTTTTCCTGCGGCCTGCCAGGTTGCGTGCTCGGATAAAGGTCTGGTATGGATTTTTGGGGGGACCCCACGCCGTTTTTTTTTTTTTTTTTGGCACGGAGTTCCCCTTAAAATCCATACCAGACCTGAAGGGTCTGGTATGGAATTTAGGGGGAACCCCACGTCATTTTTTTTTTTTTAATTTTGGCCGGGGTTCCCCTTAATATCCATACCAGACCTGAAGGGCCTGGTATGGAATTTAGGGGGACTCCCACGTCATTTTTTTTTTTAATTTTGGTTCGGGGTTCCCCTTTGGGGAATTCCCATGCTGTTTTTATCAATGAACTTCTATGTGTATTGTCGGCAATAGTTGTTGTAGTTGTAGTTTTAAATGAGTTTTTTCCTTTAAAATGTCATTTTGCTGTCAGACTGTTCTAAACACAGGAAACATGCGCCCCTTTACAGGCATACTATAGACACCCCCCAGGTACAAAATTTAAAGGGATATTACACTTTTATTGTTTGACTTTAAGCATTATTAAAATCACTGCTCCTGAAAAAACGGCCGTTTTTAAAACTTTTTTTTGCATTGATCCATGTCCCCTGGGGCAGGACCCAGGTCCCCAAACACTTTTTATGACAATAACTTGCATATTAGCCTTTAAAATTAGCACTTTTGATTATTCATGTTCGTGTCCCATAGACTTTAACGGTGTTCGCGTGTTCGAACTTTTTTCCTGTTCGCATGTTCTGGTGCGAACCGAACAGGGGGGTGTTCGGCTCATCCCTACTCAGGAGCACTAGTGTGGGACACAAGAACAAACTTTTTAGGGTGTCCCACACAGGTGCTCCAGTGGATACTTGGGGTGTCTCCATGTGTGAAACTTGTCCAAAAAGGGGAAGTATTCCAACTTGGTTAAGGGAATAAATCATGTCTTCAACTTGGAACTCTGCCCAAACAGACAATTGTACCCAACTTCCAAGCAATGTTTCATATTACTATTTCTGCCCTCAAATATCTGTGTGCTAAGTATACCTTTTGTTTCATTCTCATAGGGGAGAAAAGACTCAGGATGTGTGAGGACTCCAGGAACCCCCCCCATCTCCTGAAGAAGGGGACGAGGAAACACCACAAGCTGAGGATGTGGAGGAAGGAGAGGAGATGGAAATTGTCACCACAACAGGTAAGTGTCTGACCCACAGATTCAGGTAATAGATGTACTGTATGCCAGCATATTTATAATACATCGTGTGTATTTTTTCTTTTAAGTGATGTGCATGTTGTTGAAGAACAAGCTCCTCATTTCACCACTGACAGTGCCCAAAGGCTTATCCAGGACATCATGTATTGCAGGATTTAGACTTTATAAAGCAGAAAACACATGAGATTAAAGTCAATCTGAAGAACATGATTGATGTACTAGGAAGAATATAAATACCCAAAAAATGACACCTTTTTTGTGTTTAACAAATTTTTATGCATTTTAAAAGCCAAATTTTGAAGATGCACACAGTGTGTCAACATGTGCTATCTGCCATCAGGGGATATCAATGTACGCGTTTTGTGGCTGCAACCCCTTCCTCGCAACTCAAGTAGCTAAGAGGAAGTGGTTGCACCCCCAAAACACGTCCATTGATCCCCCACGATGGGAGATAGCACATGTTGACATTAGGTATGGGATCAGGAGGAAAATCTCCAGTTTAATGCCCCGTACACACGGTCAGACTTTGTTCGGACATTCCGACAACAAAATCCTAGGATTTTATCCGACGGATGTTGGCTCAAACTTGTCTTGCATACACACGGTCACACAGCGTTGACGGAAAATCCGATCATTCTGAACACAGTGAAGTAAAACACGTACGTCGGGACTATAAATGGGGCAGTGGCCAATAGCTTTCATCTCTTTATTTATTCTGAGCATGCGTGGCACTTTGTCCGTCGGATTTGTGTACACACAATCGGAATTTCCGACAATGGATTTTGTTGTCAGAAAATTTTATAGCCTGCTCTCAAACTTTGTGTGTCGGAAAATCCGATGGAAGATGTGTGATGGAGCCTACACACGGTCGGAATTTCCGACAACAAGGTCCTATCACACATTTTCCGTCGGAAAATCTGACCGTGTGTACGGGGCATAACTCCCAATTTGTGTGCATCTTCAAAATTTGGCTTTTACAGGAGTGACATCACATCTGATGAAGGCAATATCAACACATTTTGGACACTATAATGTCTGATATTGCCTTCAGTTTTTCAATGTTGAACTTTGTACGTTCCAGAGTTGTGTATGTTATGTTTTGAAACATGCCTGTTTATGTACCCTAAAAAAAATCAAGGTAAAACTTTAAAAAACCCATGTTTTTTTTTTTTTTTAAAGATTTAAAACGAACATGTGCATGTGCAGGGAGTAAAAGGTTTTATACTTAACAATGTGTGGCTTCTTCATTCAATGCTCAATACCAGTTTTTGTATTAAGTTGGTGTTTACAGTGACAATGGGTGTTATTTAATGATGGAAAAACCACTTGGCACTACAAGTGCACTAGGAGAACCTAGGAGACAGAAAAGAGAAACACAAGCAGTAAATGAAAATAAAGATTTTATCTGTAAACTAGAAAATGTATTCAAAATTGGCTGGCAAAGCAATGGCCCCCCTACCCGTAAAATATTCTACATATTTTTCCCGCACTTCACGGCTCTTTGGGGGGGCAAGCCAGGATGGCCCACTTCCAGGGCCATCAGTGTTTCATGAAGTCCGGCCTCGGGCCCAACTGAGGCAACATAACTAGGATTATTATTTTTTAAAAAGTTATGCAGTATGCAGCAAGCTAACAAAATGTGGCTTAGTTTGTACTCTGCCATATTTATGGCAGTTAAAAATAGGTGGAACCGGCTGGCCATTATCCCAAATGCATTCTCCACGACTCTTTTGGCTCTGGCCATCCAGTAATTAAAAACCCTCTTCTCCAGGGTGAGGGTCCTCTGGGGGGAATGGCCTCATCAAGTGATCACCCAGACTGAATGCCTCATCTGTGACAAACACAAATGGCAGTCCCTCAACGTTCTCTTCCACAGGTGGCAATCCCAAGCCACCACTCTGGAGACGTCGATAGAACTCGCTCCGGGCAAAGACTCCACCATCCGACATCCGGCCATTCCTCCCCACGTCCACATACAGAAACTCATATGTCGCTGACACCACCACCATCAACACAATACTATGAAACCCCTTATAGTTATAATAGTATGATCCCAAATGGGGTGGTGGTATGATGTGGACATGTTTTCCATCAATTGCCTCTCCACAGTTGGGAAAGTCCCAACGGTCGGCAAAGTGGGATGCCACAGTCTGCCATTCCTGTGGCATTGAAGGAAACCGTGGAGTCAAACAAAAACTTATAAATTAGTCTTTTGCACATAAATATTGCAAGCAGATTAGACACAAACATTCTTGGCCAACACCAGTATAACATTTATTTTGAAGGAGTATTTAAATGCAAAAATCTTAAGGCCCACTTATCAGATTCCTCCCCCCCTCTGATGTCCCATTGTAAAAAATTTTAGGGGGGGGTGTTTTGGACAGGTAACCCTCTCAACTTCATTGAGAGCTGAATGCATAAATAATGTGTGTTACTTTGGCCATCCCCTCCTTAATTACACTATTGGCAGCCCACTGGACAGGTAAAAAGTGTCATAATACAAAAATATGAATACACACTGTACAAATTGAAGCACATTTTTACATTCTGCAATTAACTAGCAAGATAATAGAAGAACAAAACTTTAAACAGTACCATTTGAAAGTATTCAAGCAGGCCCTTGCACTACATGCTCTTCATCCATAAATACAACCACAAAAGAGGTGGGTATAGTGTGTATGGGTTTGGCAAAGTCAGCAAAGGATTGGTATTGGTTGACTTAGCGGTTAGGGGGAGGGAGGGTTCCAAATGAGTTTGGGACCCCCAAAAAAAAGACTCTGCCTGAATTTAAGGACACAAATAACATTTGTGCACATTTTAGGGGTCTTTAGGGTAAAGCACTACTATGGAACTGACAAAATACAAAATGTTAAGTGACTAGGCTAGGTGGATATGGGCCCAGGATAGCATGCTGGGGAGGTTATTGAAGGCAAATATGCATGAAGGACAAAAAAGGAAGTTTAAAAACTGCCAGCATGCATGAGCACAAAGGGGATATTCCCAACATATTACAATCATGGTAATTAGGGAATGATGAAAGAAATACAGTACATTGGCAAACTTTAAATACATAGAATGTGATGTTAAAGGAGAAAACTTACCCAAATATAGTCCTTCGCAGGACCTGAATGATGGCAGAACAGGTCTCTGGAATAATGATCCCCAGAGCCTGGGGGGAGATGCCTGTCGAGAACTTGAGGTCCTGCAGACTTCTCCCAGTTACCAAGTACCGCAATGTGGTGACTAGCCTTTGTTCGGGAGTGATGGAAGTATCCTGCCTGCTAATATAAGGGGACAGCAAAGCCAACAAACAGTGAAAAATGGGGTCTGTCATCCAGAGATAATTCCTGAAATCATCAGGGTTATTCTCCTGGATCTCCCGCGACAAAGGCATGTGAGAGAATTGGTCATGCTGGAGCAACCAATTCTTGGTTCATGAACTCCTCCCCACCCTGTTCATGGACTGGGCTTGGGTCACAGTAAGAACCCCAACACCAAGCCCCCACACAGTACAAACTCTACAATGAGGACGTACCCGCAACATGGCTTAAAAACGGTCGGCTGGTCAGAACGAACTAAGCAGAAAGCACTAAAAAACAGCAAGGCCTGAAAGAACGAGCTGAAAATCAGAAACGAGTGGACAAGAACGCACTAAGCATCAAATACGGTACTATAAATTGCACGCACTGACAAACAAATGCGAACTGACTACATGCACTGAAGAATAGACACAAACTCACAAGCACAAACTGAAAAGCAGCAATGATTGGAAAAGCACGAGTCTGAAAAGCGCAAATCATCTCTAACCAAACTTCTACTAACACGAGATAAACACGAGATTTGCAGAAGGAGCCCAAAGGTTGGCGCACTTGGTATTGAACTTCCCTTTTCTAGTCCCATCGTACGTGTTGTACGTCACCGCGTTCTTGGAGGTCGGAATTTGGTGTGACCGTGTTTATGCAATACAAACTTGAGCGGAATCCTGTCGGAAATACTATCCAAGGCTTTTCCGATGAGAATTCCGATCGTGTGTACGCGGCATAAGTCATTAAATGAGGAGTAGCTGTAATAAGGAATGTGTCTTATAATCTAATAACATAATATGAAAATACATATCCGTGTGTTAATTGTTTCTTTCTCGTTTATTACTTGAAAATGTCTGATGTGTCATAAAATAATACCTACTCTGCCAAACAATGTTACAATTTTAAATTGCTGTATTTCTCCAGTGCCTGGTGACAGCTTGGTAGAATTTCAGTGAAGTCACAGAGATTCACTAATACTGAGATCTAGTGATGTGATACTCAGTTTATAAATATTTTCTGACTAAATGTCTCTTCTGCCAAAGCCTGGTCAAAAATGTCAATGTGATTCAGAGGCCTAGCTATACGTTTTACATTGCTAATGTGCCCCAAAGATGTGAATAGATGCTATTATATTTATTTAGTGCCAGACATGTGTAATGTCATATTTTAATTCCTATAATATAGAAAAGGTAAATATTTTGCTTTGTGCACAAAGTACAGGGCTCCTGAAGACTAAAAGGAGAAACCCCAAGCTTCTCCCAGCACCAGAAAGACGGTACTGCATTTGTGTAATCAAGTTCACAAACCTCACTGCAAACTGTATTTATCAATAAAATGAGTAGAGGTAAATGGATCTGCCCTGGTTTAATTTGCAGGGGGTTCATCAAATCCTGCTTGACATCTGCAAAAAAACGTATAAGCTATTGAAGCCTAAGGTGTGGGAAGAGGGTTGGAGCAAATCCTGGTACTAAATTCTGGCAATGTGCAGTGCCAAATAGGCAACTTCTTGTCAAAAAAGGGCACAAGGAGCATGGCACTTGCATGGGGGACATTTAAAAAAGAAAGAAAAAAAGCTTAAAAAAAAGATACAAAACAAACAAATAAATATAGAACAGTACAATTTTCATTTTCTGGTATTTCATATTTTGCCTTTTACATTTAGCTTGACTTAAATATATAGTAGTGGCTGCATCCTGATTTATTTTAACCTGAAAAAAAAAGGATTTTTAAGGTAGTTTTGATAGCAATGCCTATTATTTTTTTTTTAGCCAGCAGTATTAGGCCTTACCTCGCAGAGGAAGTAACTGCCAAAATAGATACAAAATTTAAACATAGAAACGTATGGCCATAGGCTGTCTGCCTTCCAGAAAACAGGGACCAGTCAACAAAATGACAGGCAAGACTAAAAGGAGAGGTAAATAAGCTGTCATTGGAGGTAGTAGGTGATAAACCTTGCTATTAGGACCTCTTTCTCATCCTCCTTCACTTATTCTTCCTTCACCTTCTATGTTATTTGGGGAAGATGGCTGCCAAATCATACATGGTGGTGAGGAACTATTGAAAACAGCCCCTTTCCTCCAGTTCATAGTCTGTGCAGTCCCATATTTACATATTTCTACCTGGCATTACCATTTTTGTATGTATTTTTCATTTCTATAAAAAAATATTTATCAATCTACCTTTTTAGAATTTTTGTATTATTTTTCCCCATAAGACCATCCCTGTCTCCATCAAGAAAAACACAGATAGGGGAAGCAATGCAAACTAGATAAAAATAATTGAAGCTGGAAAGGGGAACCCAATTTTAATTTGTGAGACTGACACATTTGTTGGGAGACATTTCAATCTTCTTTGGTCCTCATTAACTTTTTTTTGTACATCTTTCTCCAGGCTCAAGTGAGAAAGTGCAGACAGCAACAAACAATAGGCACACAATTGTCATAAGCTGCCAACCCTTCCCCAGTGTGAAGCCTTGAAACTATAAGCAGCACTCACAAATACCCATACCACCGTATCAGTTAACAACTTTCCCAAGCCAGGTTTTTGCTGCAGTGGAGGAAAAACATTTGCCAAGGTATATTCCATTGTTGTCACCAATTAAAGGAGACCTGTGGTGAAAAATAAAGCTGTTGTTAAAAACAAAGAACTATCTTTTATTGGGTAAATTAAGCTATTAAGATGCAACTTTTGGGATAACATAGATCTCTTCTTTATACAGCCTGAAGAAGGGATGTACGTTATATCTAAACTCTTGCAACTTCAATAATTTAATGCAATACTAAAGTATACTTACCCGCTCTGTGCAATGGTTTTGCACCGAGCAGCCCAGATCCTCCTCTTCTCGCGCTCCTGGCCCCTCCCTCCTGCCAAGTGCTCCCATGCAAGCAGCTTGCTATGGGGGCACCCAAGCCGCTGCTCTGTGTCCATTCAGACACGGAACAGCGGCTCGACCCTGTCCCCTCTCTCTCCTCATTGGCCCACTGACTATGATTGACAACAGCCAATCGGGAGGGAGATTCCCGGACAGCCAAGTCTCTTGTGCAACATCGCTGGATCAAGATAAGGCTTGGGTAAGTATTTGGGAGCTGAGAGGGGTTGCTGCACACATAAGGATTTTTATTTTTTTATCTCAATGCATAGAATGCATTCAAGTGGTTGTAAACCCCAGTCACGAAATTTGAACTAAGCACATACATCTGTAGTGTTTACTTGTCTCTCTCCAAAGCTCTAAGTGTCTTCTCTCTCTGGTTCTTCATTCCTCTGTTATCAGCATGAGTGACTTCTGAGAACATGAGATAACATGAGCTAAAATTTGAGTCGGGGAGGGAGATAAGCTCACAGCTTGTCTATTCAAAATACAGTTCTGCATGTTCCTTCATTCCTCTGCCTATGTGGAGGTGTAACTGCAGCCTCCTCTCTGCTGCTGACAGATGAAGAAAGATTTTTAACACAATCTGCACTTTTGAAAAGGTGTAGAGAGGGGAAGACTGCAGTTTAACAAGTAAAACGTATGTAGGAGGATTTGTTTCATCTCTGTGTATCATCTGAGGTTATTCACTTCACTGGGTGGGGGTTTACAACCATTTAAAGATAAAAAACCTTCTGCCTTTAGAACAACTTTAAGTTAGCAAATGAAATCACCAAAACTCCAAACTTTCTGCATTAATGGATGGTTAACACATCTAAAATAAAGAACAAATATTTACCTCTGCCCATTGCCGTGTCTCACAGTGCATCCTGGGATAGCTGTGGAGTGTATTCTCACCGGATTTTGAGTGCATCGCTATCTCAAGCAAAAAGAAATTTTAAAAATGGCTGCTGTGACCTCGCCCTTTTATAGTGCATTGGCTGGCTTATCCTAAATCCCCCAACTGACCTGAGTTAGTAGTGCATCATGGTTACAAAGAATTTGATCTATTAAATTCCATTATTAGTTTGCCATGTTTACATACTTCAAACACACAGTATTCATCGCAAACCTATGGTAGCAGTAAACCCAAATCTCATCCCTTAAAATTAGACACATTTCATGCAGAAAAACAGCAGGGGAGGAAAATTTAGAGCTACGAAAAGGCTGAAAAAAATTATCTTGCAAGCACCCTTTAATTGTAGCCTAGGTCAGCTGAGGACACTTTAAGATGGGCAATAAAAGTTTATTATACCCTGACATTTAATTTAAAAAAATCATCTTTTGGAATAGATCTAAAGTTGTTGTAATATTATATTGAAGGAGGCTTTGTAAATCCTACTACATGCACAGGTCACTTATCTGCAGAGTTCAGCCGAGTACATGCCTAGAATTGCCTACTGAACCATTAGTTACAGCATGCATATCATGGCCATGATCTTTACTGCTACCACGGTATCCAGCAATAGCTTTTCTCAGTGAAACAAATTTTAAAATGTGATCATGAAAATATATGATGCAAATCTCTAACATATTCACACCATTACCTTTTTAGTGGGGTGTAATGAGTAAGGAAATATTCATTATTTGCCTTAAATTTAGTTAAATTGACAATTAAGTACTCCTTTCCATTCCCAACTAATAGTGGTTTTATGAAATGTTCCCAGCCAGAGCAGCAGGTGTGAGAGATGCTACAACAGCAATGTCAAACCCAGGACTTATTTCACACTTTTTGTGACACATATTACCCTTGTATATTGTATTCATTGTTTATTTTATAGAGAAGGTATCTAAATGGTGCAACTGAAATATTTTATGATGTGACGGATAGATAACTGCATATAATTCTGACACAGCATTAGGGAGAAGAATATATTTTTGTCAAATCAGAATTTTTTAAACAATTCCCCATTCTAAGTTAAAGTGATATTAAAGGCAGATTTAAATAACAAAGATATCATACTTACCTGTTACCAATGGCTTCTCCTGCTTTCTCAGCCAATGAGGAGGAGGAGACCTGGGAGAGCTACTGCTCTTGTGCACATCGCTGGATTGAGATGAGGCTCAGGTTAGTATTGGAGGGGGGGCTTAGGGCACCACTGTACACAAAAGGTTTTTTCCCTCCTTGCATAGAATGCATAAAAGCTATAGAGTTTAAAGGCCATGTTTCAAGCAGTTATAGTGTGCAGAAATGCTTCTTGACTTAAACAAAGAATAGCATGGAACATTTTACCTGTATGGTAGAGAGCTCAGTTTATTCCTTCACAGTTTCAATCAGCTCTCACACCTGTATATACCTTATGGACTAGAGCAATTTTTACATTTCTGCTATGGGTCTGTTTGTTCTGCAATAACATAGTCATTACTTAAAGCAGTTGTAACCCTAAAAAAAATTATAAAAAGATCCTGTTTCTTTAAAGCATGCTAAACAGCATAGTGTGTTCAGAGTCTCTCCCTTTCCCCCATTCCTCTCTGTCTGTCAGTTCTTAGTGTGTGAGCCATCTCCTCCCCACCTCTCCCCTCCAGCCGCTAATTCATGTGTCTGTAAAGTTAGTTATTATGATTACTGGCAGGCCCTCTGTAATAACAAAATATACTGTGCAGTGCCTTTGTTTTTTTTTTTTAAATCATCAACTGGTGTGTGGTCAGAGGGGAATCTCAGTCTCTCCTGTGGTAGTCCTCAGATCGGGGAAGAAGAGCGGCAGGTAGCCATGTAACCACACATCAGGCAATATCAAAGAAGGTATTTAGCTGCATGATTTAAAAAAAAACAAATTTACTGCACAGTATATCTTGTTATTACGGAGAGATTGCCAGTAATTGTAATCACTAACTTAACAGCAACTTTAACCACTTCAAGATCACCCACCGCATATACTGTATACTGCAGCAGGGCCACTCCATTGCACGAATAAACGTACCTGTACGTTGTTTTGTGCAATAGATACCGTGGGCGCGCTGCATGAAGGGGGAGCAAATCCGCGAGTCCGGCAGACCTGATGTCCACCAGCCACCCATGATCAATCCACAAAGAGGCAAAATGGGGATCTGCCTATGTAAACAAAGCAGTTCCCCGTTCTGACAGGGAAGTACACAAATGTCTCCTGGTCCTAGTAATCAGGAACAGTGATCTCTGTGTTCTTCCTGTCAGTCCATCCCCCACACAGTTAGAAAACACTTGCAGAGAACACAATTAACCCTTTGATCACCCCTGATGTTAACCCCTTCCCTGCCAGTGTCATTTATACAGTGATCAGTACATTTTTTTTTAGCACTGATCACTGTATTGGTGTCACTGGTCCCCAAAAAGTGTCACTTAGGGTCAGATTTGTTCCTCGCAATGTTGTAGTCCCACTAAAAATCACTGATTGCAGCCATTACCAGTAAAAACAATAAAAAAATGAAAAGTCCATAAATTTATCCCATAGAGGCTAAATCAATCAATATACGCTTATTGGGAATTTTTTTTTACCAAAAATATGTAGAAGAATATATATTGACCTAAATTGATGAAGACATTTCATTTTGTTTTGGTCCAGTGTCACATGCCCGCGCAATTGTCCGTTAAAAACATGCACTGCTGTATCGCAAAAAATGGCCTGGCCATTAAGGGGGTAAAACATTTGGGGGCTAAAGTGGTCAATGAATAAAACAGAGCACATACAAAGTAATAATAATGTTACATTGTATTTCTCAAATGAACTTCCATACAGTTTTCAAAACATGTATTTCCAACGCTGCAACCTGCTGTTCCTAACCCGCTTTTAATGGACCAAATAAAGATGTTTTCATTGTTTTGGAGATGTTAACTTTCTTTCTGGCTTTGTACATTTACATGTTGAAGACCACAGACTGAACGCAGGGTGACTTGACACAATCTGCATAAATGGGTGAGCGGACTGATATTTTAAATCCTGTGTGATTTACTTAAAGCAACCTTAATGTAGAAAATATTTACCTTAGTAAAGTTTATATAGTGTATTATCCACTCGGCGTCCGCGCTATAGCCGAAAGACGGCTACAGCACAGCGTTTAATTGCCGGGAGGGCGTCCCTGGAGTCCTCCTGTTTACTTGTTCCCCACGCGCCGCATCGGGGAAAATCTGTGTTGACTGTGTCGCTTGGACACAGCCAATCACAGATTGTGCTAAATGGCCAATCACAGCAGCCATTTAACACTCGATCGATGTGTCCAATGACAGATGATCTCAAATGTAAACATATGAGATCAACTCTCATTGCCGGCTCTCCCTCCTCACGCAGAGACTGCGTGTGAGGAGGGAGAGCTTCTGTGCTGCAGTGTGAGTGAACACTAAATAAAACACAGTGCCCACAGTACCTATCAGTGCCATCTGTCCTCAGTGCCATCTATCCCCAGTGCCACCTGTCCCCAGTGCCACCTGCCCCCAGTGCCACCTATCAGTGCCATCTATCCCCAGTGCCACCTGTCAGTGCCATCTGTCCCCAGTGTCACCTGTCAGTGCCATCTGTCCCCAGTGCCACCTGTCCCCAGTGCCACCTGTCAGTGCCATCTGTCATCAGTGCCACCTGTCAGTGTCACATGCCATCTGTTATCAGTGTCACATGTCATCAGTGCCACATATTATTGCCATCTGTCATCAGTGCCACATTAGTGTCACTTGCCATCAGTGCCACGTATTAGTGCCATCTGTCATCAGTGCCACAGCAGTGTCAAGTGCCATCAGTGCCACATATTATTACCATCTGTCATCAGTTCCACATCAGTGTCACGTGTCATCAGTGGCACGTATCAGTGCCATCTGTCATCATTGCCACATCAGTGTCATGTGTCATCAGTGCCACGTATCAGTGTCATCTGTCATCAGTGCCACATCAGTGTCACGTGTCATTGTCCTGGTGCTCCAGGGCCTTCAAAAGTGTCATAGGTAGTCAACAAGTTAGATGTGTAATTTATGCTCCTAGAACACCTGATGGTACTCCCTGCATGTTGGGCCTCTCTATGTGGCTAGGAAGTGGAAAAAGTCCTACACATGTGGTATTGTCATACTTAGAAGGAGTAGCAGAATGTATTTTGGGGTGCCATTTGTGGTATACACATGCCATGTGAGAGAAATAACCTATTACAATGACAATTTTGTGGAAAAAAAAATCTTCATTTTGCAAAGAATTGTGGGAAAATATGACAACATTAAAAACCTCACCATGCATCTTACTAAATACCTTGGAATGTCTACTTTTAAAACAGGTGTCATTTGAAGGTATTTGTACTTTCATGGCTTGTTCACGTGGCAAGAAATCCACCAAGCCGCAAGAGAGCCACCAGTACATCAGGTGTGATCAATGTTTTATGATTTGCACCACAGCTTGTAGACTCTCTAACTTTCACACAGACCAAATAATATCCACTAATTTAGGTTATTTTTACCAAAGATGTGTAGCAGTATAAATTGTGGCCAAAATTTATGAAGAAAAATTACTAATTTGCAAAATTTTATCACAAAAACTAAGAAAAATTATTTTTTTTCAAAATTTTCGTTTTTTTTTTTCATTTACAGTGCAAAAAATAAAAAAAAACAGAGGTGATCAAATACCACCAAAAAAAACTCTATTTGTATGAAAAAAAGAACAAAAAATTAATTTGGGTACAGTATTACATGACTGAGTAATTGTCATTCAAAGTGTGAGAGCACTGAAAGCTGAAAATTGGTCTGGGCAGGAGGGGGGTTTAAGTGCCCAGTAGGCAAGTGGTTAAGTCAAAATTATCAACACATAGCAATCTATTGCTATGTAAATGGAAGCAAGTTAGATGCCTGGAATACCCTGATGCTCTGTTAAGCAGAGTTGAGCACCCGATTCTACCTACTTCCATCTTCTAAACCTTACTTTTGGTCTGATAATGTGATGAATAGCTTAAAATGAGGCTTGGGCAGGAGTAGAGAAAGGTGCTCTACTCATCCCACGCATAATGTATCTGCATATCAGAGCGCTCAGACATTCTGGCACCTAAAAATTGCACTTGTAGGTATATGGAGGTGCATGCTGTGTGCAGGCCATATTGAATCAGATAAGTATTTTACAATTTGGATATGCTTCAAAGGCTAGTAAAGCTTAAAGGGGAAGTATACTCATCATTCCTCACTTCCTTCTAAGTACCAGCAACTTCATACAGTCTTTTTCTGGGTCCCTGTTCTTCAGTAAGGCCAGGAGGACATATTTCTAATACTTAATTTCCCTTGTGCTTTGCCTGTCTTCATAGGCCCAGGGCATTGTAAATATTGCTTGTCTGTAATCAGCACTGTACAGAGAGAATCTCCATCTCATGTCACTCTGGATAATGCCTGCCATGGAATGCAGAATGCACATCCAAAAGGCCTTTCTTTTTCTCAGGTCTGGTTTGCATGTCTATATCTCAATGCTATACAGTGTCGATCACTGACGGACTGAATGCAAACAAAGCCAGGCCTCAAAGTACTGAAAAAAATGATGGAAGCTTTATTTGCATTTTCTTACAATCTATTTTTATAATAATGTAAATTTATACTTTGAAGGAAAGCAAAAGAAAACATTTCATTTTGGCTTCTTGCATGGCATTTTTTTAATTACGTTTTCCTTTTTGTTGCATCCAACTTTTCTTTGTAATATACATTTTTTATTTAATTTAAAACAAAAGGTTTTTCCATTTTAGCATGTAATTAACACAAAGATCAGTAATGGTTTTTTTTTTTTATGTGATAATAAAATAATTGCAGGTTAAAAAGCAAGCAGATTTTATACTTTACAATGAGCATACAAACGTGCTTATCATTTGCTTTGTTCCTTCCCCTGCTTGAAGTTTTCAGAAATGTTTTTTTTTTTAAATAACCTATACAGTGGATGCTGCTTACAGTAAAAGATAAAGTTGCTTGTGCTTTCTATTGAGCTAAGGACGGGTTAGCATCAATATACAGTATATAATTGTTTTTGGTTTACCCTTTAAGGCTAAACTCCAGACAGATATAAAAGGCACAAATGAACACAGGTCTGTTCATGCATTGTTAAATGTATACAAGCTGTGTAAGAATCTGAATTTGATTTGGTACCTGCCTCTGCCCTGTCACAAGGTGGGGGTGAACAAAACTGTACAAGAGAAAGATCAGGTTCCCTTCCCTTCCCTGCCAGGTAGGACTGTTCTGTCTGGAAGAGTTGTATTAATCTCAGAACTAGATAAACAAAAACACCATCTAACAATTTGCACCACATTTCAGATAATATGCCAAAAGGGAATATAAAAAAAAAAAAAAAACACTCATAGCGTAAAACCAATCAACTACAAAAACAACAGTGTCACTTTGCATCTAGCCCACTAATGCCTCGTTTCCACCGAGCGGATCGGTTCGGGTCGGTACAGTTTGGAAGGCCTAGAATGGTCCGGCCTATTCAGGTGAGTGTTTCCACTGCAAGTCGGACCGCCAGGGGCCATAAGTGGGTTTAGAAAAAATGCCTATCATGGCGTCACATGTCCGCCAATCAGTGAAATGTATCGTAGCTCTACCATAACCGAAACGTATCATTTTCTATGGCCCCACATCTGAAGCAGGACCCAGAATGGTGCGGTTCGGTTGTATGGGCTGCTTTCATAATGGAAACACTCAAAATAGCGTACCGTACTGAACCGAACCGATCCGCTCAGTGGAAACAAGGCATAACATAACTACACCCATGACATCACTACAGGAAAGTCTTGTCTACAAGGGGACCTAACGCACACTTGCATAACTCTCTATTACCATTGTGACGGTATGCAAGGCGATATAGTGGATAATTGTTATATTTCACCTTGCATTCGTTCTGTTGTAAGGGATTGAATTGGAATCCGGCCCAGGTTTTTCCAGCCTCTGTGGCAGGCTAGGTCCACTTGAGCCCACACTCAGCTGCACTTTAAATGACCAGGAAGAGAGCACCACAGAGCTCTCTGGTTTTGAGACTCAGGCTGGTTTCACACTGCTGCAATGGCAGACATCGCATGTGATTCGCAGCGCACTGCTGTTCACATCACATGCAATGTCTGTGTGGTGCGATATCAGCAATAGAGATAGTATAGCTGATATTGTACCGCATTCGGTCCAAACACGCACAGGACCTTTTTTTTGTTCGGACCAGAATTGGATCGCATGGGTGTTCACACCCATGCGATCTGATTCATGCTGAACTGTCAGTTCACAGTGCGATATGCAAGCTGAACTGGGGGTGTTGTTAACATTGTATGACACTCCCTAGCAGTTCGCATATGGCAGTGTGAACTGCCGTGCGAGTCGGTGCGATGCGGGAACCCACAGTAGATTTGCAGTGTTCCTGCGCAGCAGCAGTGTGAACCTAGCCTTAGGAAGGAACCTGAGTAAGAGGAGCCCTGGGTGTTGGACTAAAAAGGTTTGCTTTTCCGCATGGTATGTGGGTGACGGGGACCAGCCCCGCACTGTATAGAGAGGAGACTATTTGTATAGTTAGTGCCGGATGGCAAGGATTTAATTTACTGTTTGTTTTTATTTTGCAAACCTCCTTCAAATAAACCTAGCATCCGCCAGGTTTTGAAGAAAGTGCCCATTTGCTGACTTTCATTCAGAAAAAGGTGATCCCCACAAGCTAGTTCCCCACACGTGGTGGATTCAGCGGGCAATTTCTGAAGATGGAGGAAATGATAAAGACCCTGCTACAGGCCAATGCAGCTCAGTGGGAAACCAACTGCCAAGTTGCAGAGGCCGCTGCAGCACAACAGGCGGTAGCTGCAGCACAACAGGTGGCCCAGCAGGAGATGAACCGGCAATTCGCAGAGGCTCTAGTGGAACTAAAAAAGGAATCCCCACCTCCTGTGCCAGTGAAACCAAAGATGGTACGTGCCTCCTACCACTTTCAGAAAATTACACTTGCCAATGATGTTGAGGCATACCTTGTGACTTTTGAGAGAGTTGCTGTCCGCGAAGGATGGCCAAAAGAACAGTGGGCAGGTCTGTTGGCCCCATTTCTGACAGAGGAACCTCAAAAGGCCTATTTTGATCTGGAACCGGATAAGACCTAGGACTTTGAGACTATGGCAGTCCGGGCCCAGCGCGTACATCAGTGGACCTACTCCAGCAACCAGCCAGCCCCTTCTAAAATGTTCGACCTGGTCCACCTCACCAGGAAGTGGTTGCAGCCGCAGACCTCGACAGGCCCTCAGATCATGGAGCGTGTGGTAATGGGCCGGTACCTGTGTGCGCTCCCTGCTGCTCTGAGGAAGTGGGTCGGACAAGGGGATCCCAAAACTGCAAGCCAGTTGGTGGACCTAGTAGAGAGGTACATTGCTACTGAGGACTTGGTGAACCCGTCTACGCCCCACTTCGGTGTGTCTAGGGGTACAAGATCGCACGGCCATTCTATTAAGACTGTTCTGGGGTTCAAGAGCATGGGGAAGTTTGATAAGACTGTTGTTATAGCTGGTGAGACTGTGGGTCCTAGATCTGGAGACTGGCCAAAGAAGCCAGGAAGGTCTTTGGGACTGTTAAGAGGACTGGGGGTAGAGCACATACGGTGTTTTCGTTGCCATGCATTAGATCATATTGCTGCAAACTGTCCTATAGATGATGAACCTATGCAATGGGATTATGCTTATATGAAAAGACACATGTCTCTGTTTGCACAGGTCAAATGTACTGGATCATGTCAGAGTCACATTGAAAAACAGATGTGTGTTATTTCAGTAAATGGAAAGCCACTCACAGCCTTGCTAAACTCTGGTAGTGTGGTGACCCTAGTTAGGAATGATTGTGTGAACCCCATAAATCTACACCCCAGTACTATTGGGGTAATTTGCATCCATGAGGACACTCGGGACTACCAGACAGTGGTGGCTGAGGTTGATACCCCTGGGGCACTTTAACCCATTCAGTGAGGGTGGTACCTTCACTGCTTCATGAAGCTTTAGTGGGGAGAGATTCTCCCCATTTTTGGAAGTTATGGGAGCGCAAAGGGAGGCTGGTGAATGGAGCTCCCCCTGCTGGGGAAGCACGGGAACTCTCACCGCACCCTTTTTGCCAAAAGGAGGGGGGTGCTGTTGGTGGGATCGAGGAAGCTGGAGATTCCCTTCTTTTTCCTGTCATGGCTGGGGAGCCAGAGGACCCAGAAGCTAGCTCCCAGCCTGATGGTGATGAACAGGAGAACACCACTGACCCTGACAATGAGAGTAGCCAGAATGTGGTACCCAACTTAGAGGTCAGGAGAGAGGATTTCTGTACCGAGCAACTGCGAGATGCCACCCTCATGAGAGCCAGGGAAAATGTTAAGATGTTGGATGGGGAACCCATAGATCCTAACTGGGGGGGGTGACTTACCCCTACTTGGCCATTAAAAACAATTTATTGTATCAAGTGGTAAAACGTGGAGAGCATGAGATAGAACAGCTACTGGTTCCCAAACCCTTCCGCAGGGTGGTGCTAGACCTGGCCCATGATCATGTAATGAGGGGGCCATCTCGGTATTGAAAAAAACAAGGAGAGAATCGCCCAGAGATTTTTCTGGCCTAGGGTGTGTGCAGATGTCAAGGAATACTGCAAAGCATGCCTCAAGTGACAAATGTCGGCGCCATCACCCCATTTTCGCAGCCCCCTTGTCTCTCTAACAATAAGAAGATTGGCATGGACCTGGTGTGGCCGGTTGTGAAATATGCACGGGGTCACCAGCATATTCTGGTGTTCCTGGACTATGCAACGAGCTATCCAGAGGCCATACCCTTGCGCAACACCTCCCCCAAGGCTATCGCCAAGGAGTTGGTCCAGGTGTTTAGTCGAGTGGAGATCCCAAAAGAGATCTTAACCGATCAGGGTACCCCATTTATGTCCAAGGTTACCAAGGAACTGTGTAGATTATACAAAATCTCCCATCTCCGTACTTCTGTCTACCACCCCCAAACGGATGGTCTAGTCGAAAGATTTAATAAAAGTCTGAAAAGTATGCTAAGAAAGGTGGTCAAAAAAGATGGGAGAAATTGGGATTTTTTTGCTACCATATCTCATGTTTGCCATACGTGAGGTACTGCAGGCATCCACAGGCTATTCCCCTTTGAGATTTTGTATGATAGACATCCCAGGGGGCTGATAGATGTCGCCAAAGAAACGTGGGAAGGAGAGGCCACCCCATATAGAAGCATCATAGTGCATGTATCCTTGATGCAGGATCGAATCACAGCTGTCCTGCCCCTGGTGCGAGAACATAAGGAGCAAGCCCAGGAGGCCCAGAAGAGGGTCTATGATTGGACTGCCAAGGTCTGTACTTTCAGCACCGGGGACAGAGTGTTGGTACTGGTTCCCACGGTGGAAAGTAAATTCCTAGCCAAGTGACAGGGTCCTTTTGAGGTTGCCAAAAGGGTGGGGGAGGTAAACTACAAAGTCTACCAGCCAGGGGAAAGGAAACCACACCAATTCTATCATGTGAATCTCTTAAAGCCCTGGAAGGACAGAGAGAGACTTTACTGGCTGCTTCCCCGCCTCCAACAGACCGGGTACCGGTGACACCTGACATTCCCATAATGGATTCCCTGTCCATTGCACAACAAAGTGACGTTAGGGCGTTTGTGCAAAAAAATAGAGACTTTTTCTCCCCCTTACCGAGACTGACCAAGGTAATCCAACATGACATAGTGATAGAACCAGGGGTTCGGGTAAATGTAAAGCCATATAGAATCCCAGAGGCCCGGCGAGAGGCAGTCGTAGAAGAAATCAAAAATATGTTAGAGCTGGACGTGATAGAAGAGTCCCACAGTGAGTGGTTGAGCCCCATAGTGCTGGTTCCAAACCCTGATGGCACTATCAGGTTTTGTAATGACTTTAGGAAACTCAACAGTGTCTCCAAGTTCGATGCATACCCAATGCCCCGGGTCGACGAACTCATGGACAGGTTGGGACAGGCTCGATACATAACAACCCTAGACCTAACGAAAGGCTATTGGCAAATACCGCTAACTGAATCAGCCAAGGAGAAGACTGCCTTTTCCACTCCTGATGGCTCGTTTCAGTACAAGCGGATGCCTTTTGGTCTGCCCCTGCATTGTTCCAGCGAATGATAGACAAGACTTTGAGACCAAATCGCCCGTATGCGGCTGCTTATTTGGACGATGTGGTCATCCACAGCCCAGATTGGGAATCGCACCTGCCTCGCGTACAAGCGGTGGTAGATTCCCTTAGGGAAGCAGGTCTTATGGCCAACCCAAAAAAATGTGCCATTGGCCTGGAGGAAGCCAAGTACCTTGGGTAAGTTATTGGCCGGGGACTTGTCAAGCCTCAGACCAATAAGATTGAGGCAATTCAAAACTGCCCCCAACCAGTAAACAAGAAGCAAGTTCAGGCCTTCCTAGGCATTACAGGGTATTACCGATGGTTTATACCCGACTTTGCCACCATTGCCATCCCTCTGACCGACCTGATGAAGGGTAGAGTGTCGGTCATGGTCAAATGGAATCCTGAAGGAGTACTACCGGTACTGGTGACCCTGGACTTCACAAAGGGGTTTGTGGTACAGACGGATGCTTCTGAGGTGGGCCTAGGTGCTGTTCTATTCCAGAACAGGGATGGTGAGGAGCACCCGGTTGTATACCTGAGCCACAAACTGAATAAGCATGAAAAAAACTATGCTATTGTTGAGAAGGAGTGTCTCGCTATTAAATGGGCCTTGGAGTCCCTGAAGTATTACTTGTTGGGTAGGTCATTTAAGCTGGTCACCGACCATGCTCCCCTGTGGATGTGTGACTACAGGGAGAAAATGCCCGCATGACAAGATGGTTCCTGGCTCTACAGCCCTTTGAGTTTACAGTAGAGCATAGGCCGGGCAAGCTCCAAAACAAGGCAGATGCCCTCTTCCGCATGCACTGTATTCTTGGGTCAATTGTTCAGCTGAAGGGGCTTGAGCAGAGGGGGGCATATGTGATGGTATGCGAGGTGATATAGTGAATAATCTATATATTTCACCTCGCATTCGTTCGGCCCGGGTTTTTCCAGCCTCTATGGCAGGCTAGGTTCCGGTCCGGATGTTCTGGTCCACTTGAGCCCACACTCAGCTGGACTTTAAATGACCAGGAAGAGAGCACAACAGAGCTCTCTGGTTTTGAGACTCAGGAAGGAACCTGAGTGAGAGGAACCCGGGTGTTGGACTAAAAGGTTTGCTTTTCCGCATGTTTTTGTGGGTGACGGGGACTAGCCCCGCACTGTATAGAGAGGAGATTATTTGTTTAGTTAGCTCCGGACGGCAAGGATTTAATTTACTGTTTGTTTGTTTTTTTTTTTATTTTGCAAACCTCCTGCAAATAAACCTGGCATCCACCAGATTTTGAAGAAAGTGCCCGTTTGCTGACTGTCATTCAGAAAAAGGTGATCCCCACAAGCTAATTCCCCACACCACACTATTCTGGGCAGACTAGCTTACTGCAACTGCTTACATATGGTGAAAGCATCTTTAATTTTATAACATCAATATTGTAATTGCATTAGTTATGTTTCCCAATCCTTTTATGTTGCAGGTGCTACCTGTCTGCTCCCCATCTCTTTCCACAACTTCCTGGATATCCTGCATGTTATGCAGCTTCTTCTTTGCTGTTTACTTTCAGGTTCTAAGTACTACATATCCCAGCATACCTCACTGATTTCAAGCAGTGATTTCTGTACTGACTCCACCTCCTGAAACTCCTCCTCACAACACCACTGTACTTCAAATAGCAGGCTCTGTGAAATGTGACACAGCCGTGCCTACTCACAGGGGTTAATGAACATGTTTCACAGAATTAAAGGAAGTAAATGTGTGGGGACCTTCATAAAGTAAGTTTTCAAACTTCAAGATCAGAAATAATTGAAATGCAATATGGAAATGAATATATGCTTTTACATTTTAACCACAGATGCGCTTTAAGCTTTAATCCTTTCACTGCCAGGTCCGTACGCCGTACAGACCTACAGAAGTGCCTGCAGGTGGCCAAGTCCGTACTGCGTACAGACCTCCTTTCTCCCTCTCCTATAAACTCAAGGTCATTTCAATGACCATAAAATTATATCAGAATTGTTCAAATGACTCTGCTGAACAATTCTATGCCTCTGATCAGCAAATTACAACCAGCTGATCAGAGTTATTAAACTAAAATGTGAATGTCCCTCCTCCATGCCGCCGCTTCCCTGTCCCCTGCCTCTCCACCTGCCACCGCTCCCTTCCACCTAAAATTGCCTCCCCACTCTCCCTACCTATCCTTCATCCCCCTTATCCCCCCCCAGCACTGATTACCCCCCCTCCACTCGATCGGACCCCTCCCTGCAAAGGGATCCCCTGCAGCTACCTTTAGAAGCCGGCATCCCTCCACTGCCACTCCTGCCAGCTTCAGGTGCTGCTTGGGGGGGCCTAGATGTGCCCCCCTAGTCAAATTATCCCCCATACTGGCCCCTGCACCCCCGATTCATCCCTGCTCTGGCAGTATCCCTCCTTCCCCTCCCGCAGCCTGCAGATGCTGGCCGCATTGATCTCTGGCAATCTGACAGGCTGGGATTCGTGGGGGGAGCGGTGCGGGTGGGGGTGAAGTTGGGGCTTCGTAAACATGTGCTTACCAAGCCCCCCGTAGTACAGAGGGCGCAGGCAGCAATCACTATAGATTACTCCTATATGTCCCACTAACAGTTAATATATAGTAATCCTAAGTGTTACTATGTATCATTTTATGAATGAGTGAGGAATCTCTATACAGATTCCTTTTCCATTCAAGTAAAGTGCTGCAGAGAAAGGGACTATCTTCAGTCCCTTTCCCTGTCTCCAAAAAAGGAATATGGGGGTCTGTTTATATATCTCATCAAAGACCCCCCCCCAAAAAAAATATATATAGATCTATCTATCGCTATCTTTGTAAAAAAAATGTAAAAGTAAAAAAAAAAGAAAAACATCACTCACTGCAAGCCTAAGGTTCTAATATCTAGTATGAATCCGGTGCAGATGGGCCCCTATGTCCTTATGGACCCGCCGCTCCTGATAAGACCCATTTCACTCTCTGTAAAGCAGATCTGCCTGCTCACCAGGGGGATCTGTCTGCTGATCACCACTGAGAAGGCGGATGACAGGTCCGCATCAGCTGATGCAGAGCGGACATGGGCACGGCCCCTGTTCTTTATGGGGTGGTCAGATGGAAATGAACTGCCTGTCCATTTCCATCCAATACATCCGATCTGATCCGCTAGATGGATGGGGAAAGGGGATCCACATCTTTCTGTTTTTAGCAGACTAGACCGGACCAGATCAGATGTAGGAGGGTGTAATAGGAGACATGTCCATTTACATCAGCCTCTCCAGAACAATGGGTTGTCCAATTGGGCCCGCATGAAAAACGGACAGGCAGACCCGATCGGTCTGCTTGTGTGAAAGAGGCCTAAGGCGTTCTTCACACAGGGCATACACAGCGTACCTTTACAGAGATGCACGGGTGTTCTCTCTCCCATTGATGTCATTTGAGATGCAGCCACTGCATGAACAGAGCCGTTGCTTCCAATTTTACATCAATGTAGGTCCACATGCATGCCCCTGAGCTCATACTGCCTGCATTTGGGGTCATGTACCCACACCCACACGGATGGCAGATAGGAAGCAGCAGCTTTGCCTGTGCAGCCTTTGCATTCAAATTGATATAAATGGGACTGCCTGTACAGGGATGCACTGAACACCTGTGCATCTCTGTGCGGGTAAACATGGCCCTCCATTGGCATACACTTTAGTATGGCACATGTGAACGATGTTTTAGTAGGAATTTAGCAGGAATTTTGTAAGTTATGTTGTGTTTATGTGCACTATTTATGATGTAGTGTATTTTTAGCGAAAATATTTTGATAAACATTTTTGCAAATATTGCGCTGCCTTAAAAATCAGTAGCACCCTCTTTTTATTATACTGGCCATGTGCTTTCAGAAAACGTATGGTTTGGAGGGTCTTTTACTAATTCTGAAAGCTGTAAGTGAAAAAGGAAAACCTCCAGATTTTCTAAGAAACGTTTGCGTACGTCCGATTTTCACTATTTCTCAAAAAGGTGCAATTTAATATTTACAATATTTGTTATTTATTACCTCAATATAGGTTAAGCTTTTATATTTAGTAGGAATTTAGCAGGAATTTTGTAAAATTTGATGTGTTTGTATCTGCTAATAATGATTTTAGTGTATTTTTAGCGAAAATATTGTTATGTTAAACATTTGTGCAAATATTGTGGGGCCTCAAAAATCAGTAGCACCTTCTTTTTATTCTACTGGTCCTATGCTTTCAGATAATATATGGTTTGGGGGGTCTCTCACAAATTCTGAATACTGTAAGGGAAAAATGAAAACCTTCAGATTTTTGGAGAAATTGTAGCGTATATTTACATTTTTGTGTACATTCAATTTTAACCATTTTGCAAAAAGGCGTAATGTAAAAATTAATTTTTTTTTGTTATGTATTAACTCCATACAGGTTAAGATTTTCTATTTAGTTGAAATTTAGCAGGAATTTTGTAAAATTAACTGTTTTTATCTGCTAAAAATTGTTTTTTTTGTGTGAAAATTTTAGCAAAAATATCGTTTTGATAAACATTTGCGCAAATACTGCGTGGCCTAAAAAATCAGCACCTTCTTTTTATTCTAGAGGTCATATGCTTTCAGAAAATATATGGTTTGGGGGGTCTTTCACAAATTATGAAAAGCTGTAAGGGAAAAATAAAAACCTTCAGATTTTTAGAGAAATTTGGATATTTACATTTTTGCGTTCGATTTTCACAATTTTGCAAAAAGGCGCAATGTAAAAGTTACAAATATTTGTTATTTATTAACTCAGTACAGGTTAAGATTTTTATATTTAGTGGGAAATGGGAATTTTATAATATTTGCTGTGTATTTATCTGCTAATTATGATTATCACTTTGCTAGCTTAAAAAAATAGCACAATTATTGCTTGATAAACATGTAGTGGAAACATAGTTGAAATATAAAAAATTGATCTTGCCCTAAAGGGGTATAAAGGTACCAAAGCTAAAGTGGCTAAAGAAGAGCAAATAAATCCAAAATTGCTATGTATGTAAATATATAACAAATAAATTAAATCAATTTTCTTTTCATAGAATGTTTGTAATGATTTTTCTAGGAATATTTTACCCACGTGTTTGACTGATGTGTCAGTAAAGACAATGGATAAATCATTTTTTTATGTAAATATTTAATAAGGAAGCAGGACTTTTTTATATTGATTTCTATCAGTTTAAATAATTAAACCATTAGTGTCAGAACAGTCACATGGGGGTCTTACAGAAACACTAACTCTTGTGCTATAAGGATTATCTGTCAGATTCAGTCTGTAGCTGTAAGCTACAAACCAATGTGGAGACACTTTTACTTCAAATGAGACTTGGTATAGTTACAGACCCCTGTAGGTTTCAATTTTTTTTTCTATATATGTAGCGCCAAAGCAGCGTGTATAAAGCTGACATCACTGGTGGGAGCAAATGACATGGTGTAATGATGTCACGTGATTGCAACAGTGTTTCAAGCTTGTCCCCGGGCAAGCGGCATGGCCACATAGTAGGCGTGACCACATCCCACGTCACACGCCCATCGACGCGCACAGGGGACACAACAAAGACAACATCGCAGACAGATAGAGTTGCCAAGCAACCCAACCAGCAGCAATGAAAGCCAATGTCAAGAGGGGGAGGGCCTATAGATGGAAAAAACCTGCCACAGGGTGCAATTGCACCGAGTGGCCTGGGCGCGTCGGGTGGAGGGTCACTGACCGAAAGGTGGAGACAACCGGAGGGATCACACAGGACAAGGCTGGCACCCACATCACTCTATGAAGGAGAAGCATTCGAATCTAAAAAATACATAATGCATAAAATAAAACCATATAAAGCACAAAGGAAAACATAGCTGTACTGTTATCACTATACAAAGAACAGAGGAAAAGGGGAAGAAACAAATTATGAATAATTGGTAACTGCCATAGTAGATTAATACACACATAATAAAATAAATTAATGAAGATGACAAGTCCCTTTGTTAGGAAGGGGGTATCACTTTTCCCAGCCACCCGAAACAAAACCCTCCAAGAAGGGCTTATAGTTTATGGCTTAATTTAACCCCAGAGGGGATGTTGCTTGTACTGAAAAAATCCACCGTAATTCTGACTGGAGCAATTTTTTGTTCCAGTCTCCCCCTGGGGCTGGATTCGGTCCAAAATAAGAAACTTTATATGGGGGAATCTCCCATTGTGCACTGATATAACATGACGGCCCCATGGGAGATCAGGGTTTTTCGATTTCATACTCAAGATGTGCCGATATGCTCTTTTTCAGAATTCTTGAATGGTTTTACCCACATAAAAACAGCCACACTCACAGGTCAGGAGATATACCACACCAATAGTTTGCATAATGTTTGTGCCTGAAAATGGCATCGTTGGGTAAGCGACTAGTCTTATTAGTACACATAAATTGGCAGTAATTACAACCACCACAGGGAAAGGTGCCAAGATACTTACAAGGATCTTTTTTGGCATTACCTTTAAATTTGCTGTGGACAAGTTGGTCTCCAACCGATTTTGCACATTTATAGGTGATGGCAGGTTTATCTGGCACAAAGGTGCCAAGAGAGGGGTCCATGCTGAACAAATGCCAATATTTTTCCATGATGATCTTGACCTGTGAGTGTTGGCTGCAGTAGCGGGTTTTTACCCTAGTAGTATCATTTGTCTTACGTTTTTTAGGGGCATAGAGAAGTGAATGTCTAGTAGGTAAGACAGCCCGTCTATATACCTTTTTTAGACACGTTTTCGAATAACCCCTAGTCAAAAGCCTATCTCGCAATGAGTCTGCCTCAATGTCATAATTGGTGCAGTTTCTGCAAATACTGCCCATATGGAATCAAGTTCACAAGGGGTCTTGGATGGAAGCTAGAAGAGTGTAGAATGTTTTTTCCTGCTGTGGGTTTGCGATAGAGATTACTAGAAAGAGTCCAGTCTGGGTCTTTAGAGATGGTGATATCCAAAAAAGCAATTGAGCTCAAACTATAGTAAAAGTTAAATAGAACTGGTTGGAGTTTATTGCCTGCAAGCACTGATGGAGAGTCTCAATGGGTCCATCCTATATCAAAAAAATATCATCAATCAAGCCATACCATACATTGATATGGCTTGAAAAATCAAGTAGCTAATCACATAATAAAAAGTCATGCTCCCACTCCCCCAGGTACAGGTTGGCATATGAGGGTGCATAATACGTCCCCATAGCCACACCCTGCACCTGGAGGTAGTGGGAGCCTGGAAAAAGAAAGGCATTGTGAGTGAGTATAAACTCCAAAGCCTGAACTATGAACTCATTGAGTCTCCATTCTGTATGATTAGTTTGTTAACCACTTCTCTACTAGGGATGAGCCCAATGTTCCAGTCGAATGTAAGTTCGACTCGAACATCGGGTGTTCACCTGTTCGCCGAATAGCGAACAATTTGGGGTGTTTGCTGCAAATTCAAAAGGCTTATATGCAAGCTATTGTCATAAAAAGTATTTGGGGACCTGGGTCCTGCCCCAGGGGACATGTATCAATGCAAAAAAAAGTTTTAAAAACAACCGTTTTATCGTGAGCAGTGATTTTAATAATGCCTAAAGTGAAACAATAAAAGTGAAATATTCCTTTAAAATTCGTACCTGGGGGGTGTCTATAATATGCCTGTAAAGTGGCGCCTTTTTCCCATGTTTAAAACAGTCCCTGTACAAAATGACATTTCTAAAGGAAAAAAGTCATTTAAAACTACCTGCGGCTATAATGAATTGTCAGTCCCGGCAATACAGATAAAAGAAGTAATTGAAAAAAATGGGATGGGATCCCCCAGTCCATTACCAGTCCCTTTGGGTCTGGTATGAATATTAAGGGGAACCCCGAACTAAAATTAAAAAAAAATTGCTTGGGGGTCCCCCCAAATTCCATACCAGGCCCTTCAGGCCTGGTATGGATATTAAGGGAAACCCTGCACCAAAATAAAAAAAATGGCATGGGTGTCCACCTCAAAATCCATACCAGACCCTTCAGGTCTGGTATTGATTGTAAGGGGAACCACGTACCAAAATTTAAAAAAATGGCATGGAGGTCCCCCCAAAAATCCATACCAGACCCTTATCCGAGCACGCAACCTGGCAGGCCGCAGGAAAAGAGGGGGGATGAGAGAGCGCCCCCTCCTTAACCATACCAGGCCACATGCTGTCAGCATGGGGAGGGTGCTTTGGGGTAGCCCCCCCAAAGCACCTTGTCCCCATGTTGATGGGGTCAAGGGCTTCATCCCCACAACCCTTGCCCGGTGGTTGTGGGGGTTTGCGGGCGGGGGACTTATCAGAATCTGGAAGCCCCCTTTAACAAGGGGACCCCCAGATCCTGGCCTCCCTCTGTGTGAAATGGTAACAGGGTACAAATGTACCCCTACCATTTCACAAAAATCCACAAGTCCTTTTTTAAAAAAAAATAAAAAATAAAAATGTCCCACAAAGTCCATTCATCTTCTCTTGCTCTGCTGATGCACTGAAAAAGAAAAAAAAAGCCACGACGACCCGCCTCCATGGGAGGCTCCCACCATATGATGCGTCCTCACTTAGACAGTTCTTTTATAACTGAGGGTGGGGCCACACTGTGACGTTCCTGGGTGACCCTACCCCCCTCTGACACATGGAGACTTCCCTATGGCTTTCCTGGGCGTCAGAGGGGGCGGGGCCACCCGGTTACGTAAACGGGTGGCCCCTGCCCCCCCTGGAAGCTATAGGGAAGTCCCTGTGCGTCAGAGGGGGCAGGGTCACCCAGGAATGTCACGTGTGGCCCTGCCCTCAGTTATAAAAGAACTGTCAAAATGAAGATGCGTTATATGGTGGGAGCCTCCCATGGAGGCGGGTCGGTCACAGCTTTTTTTTTTCTTTTTTGGTCCATCAGCGGAGCAAAAGAAGATAAAAGGACTTCGTGGGACTTTTTAATTTTTTTATAAAGGACTTTTCCCAAGCTGTGTCTTGCCATTTTTACCATTTTGACACTTTTTTTGTGAAATGGTAGGGGTGCATTTGTACCCCATTACCATTTCACACGGGGGCGGGATCTGGGGGTCCCCTTGTTAAAGGAGGCTTCCAGATTCCGATAAGCCATCCACAGACCCCCTCAACCACCGGGCAAGGGTTGTGGGGATGAGGCCCTTGTCCCCATCAACATGGGGACAAGGTGCTTTGGGAGGCTACCCCAAAGCATCCTCCCCATGTTGAGGGCATGTGGCCTGGTACCATTCAGGAGGGGCGCTCTCTCATCCCCCCCTTTTCCCGTGGCCTGCCAGGTTGCGTACTCAGTGAAGAGTCTGGTATGAATTTTTGGGGCGACCCCCATGCCATTTTTTTTTAGATTTTGGCATGGAGTTCCCCTTAAAATCCATACCAGACATGAAGGGCCTGGTGTGGAATTTGGGGGGACCCCCACGCAATTTTTATTTTAATTTTGGTTCAGGGTTCCCCTTAATATTCATACCAGAACCAAAGGGACTGGTAATGGAACGGAGGGATCCCATGTCATTTTTTCAATGACTTTTTTCATCTGTATTGTCGGGACCGACAATTCATTATAGCCGCGAGCAGTTTTAAATTACTTTTTTTCCTTTAGAAATGTAATTTTGTGCAGGGACTGTTCTAAACACCCCCCAGGTATGAAATTTAAAGGAATATTTCACTTATATTGTTTCACTTTAAGCTTTATTAAAATCACTGCTCCCATTTTTAAAACTTTTTTTTTTTGCATTGATACATGTCCCCTGGGGCAGGACCCAGGTCCCCAAACACTTTTTATGACAATAGCTTGCATATAAGCCTTTAAAATGAGCACTTTTGATTATTCATGTTCGTGTCCCATAGACTTTAATGGTGTTCATGTGTTCAAACAAATTTTTTGCTGCGAACCGAACCAGGGGGGTGTTCGGCTCACCCCTATTCCCCACCGTATCATATGACAGCGGCAGGAACCCTTTTTACCCTGGGCCGTCATGATGTCCGCCGGGCACCTGGGATTGCCCTTGAACACAGCAGGACCATGGATCTGTGTGTGTAAACACACAGAACCACAGTCCTGTCAGAGGAGAGGAGACCGATGGTGTGTTGCCAGTGCAGAGGAACACCGATCGGTCTCCTCCCCTTGTGAGTCCCCGCCCCCTACAGTTAGAATCACTCCCTAGGAAACATAATTAACTCCTGGATCCCCCTAGTGTTAACCCCTTCCCTGCCAGTCACATTTACACAGTAATCGGTGCATTTTTTATAGCACTGATCGCTGTATAAATGTGAATGGTCCCAAAATAGTGTCAAAAGTGTCTGAAATGTCCGCCGCAATTTTGCAGTCATGATAAAAATCGCAGATCGCCGCCATTACTAGTAAAAAAAAAATAACAATAAAAATGCCGTAAATGTATCCCCTATTATGTAGACGCTATAACTTTTGTGCAAACCAATCAATATATGGTTATTGTGATTTTTTTTTTTTTTTTTTACCAAAAATATGTAGAAGAATACATGTCGGCCTAAACTGAGGATTTTTTTTTTTTTTTTAATGGGATATTTATTATATCAAAAAGTAAAAAATATTGTGTTTTTTTTTCAATCATCGTTCTTTTTTTGTTTATAGCGCAAAAAATAAAAACCGCAGAGGTGATCAAATAACACCAAAAGAAAACTCTATTTGTGGGGAAAACAAATTATCAAAATTTCATATGGGTACAGTGTTGCATGACCGCGCAATTGACATTCAAAGTGTAACAGCGCTGAAAGCTGAAAATTGGTCTGGGCAGGAAGGGGGTGAAAATGTCCTGTATTGAAGTGGTTAAAAAGGTTTTTAATAACTGATAAACCTCTATTGTGCGGGATGGAGAAATATAAGGCTTCCAAATCAATCGAGACTAGCAAAGCATGCTCGGGAATGTGGATTAGGTGTGCGCAGCCTATTGCATTAGGGTGTGCACCCGAAAGCTCAAGCACACATACGTGTGTATATGTATGTATGTGTGTATATATATTTTGAAAAATATAGTGACACTTGACTTTACACACAAATGAACATAATGCCATCTCAGTCTTAGTCCATAGGGTTCAATATTGAGTCGGCCCACCCTTTGCAGCTATAAAAGCTTCAACTCTTCTGGGAAGGCCGTCCACAAGGTTTCGGAGTGTGTCTATGGGAATGTTTGACCATTCTTCCAGAAGGGCATTTGTGAGGTCAGGCGCTGATGTTGAACAAGAAGGCCTGGCTCGCAGTCTCCACTCTAATTCATCCCAAAGGTGTTCTATCAGGTTGAGGTCAGGGCTCTGTGCAGGTCAATCAAGTTCCTCCACCCCAAACTTGCTCATCCATGTCTTTATGGACCTTGCTTTGTGCACTGTTCCAAATAATTTGGTGGAGGGGGGATTATGGTGTGGGGTTGTATTTCATGGGTTGGGCTTTGCCCCTTAGTTCCAGTGAAGGGAACTCCTAAGGCGTCAGCATACCAAGACATTTTGGACAATTTCATGCTCCCAACTTTGTGGGAACAGTTTGGGGATGGCCCTTTCCTGTTCCAACATGACTGCGTACCAGTGCACAAAGCAAGGTCCATAAAGACATGGACTTAGCAGGGGTGGTGGGAAATTAACTTCAAGTGCAATAATTCACATTATAACCGTAACTAAAACATATAAAATTAAGTGTAACACTCTAAAAAATAAAAATTCCAAAGTGCTATAATGGTGTGAACCTCCCAACTAAAAAGTTGTTGCACTTGAAGGTAATTTGTATTTCAATTATCAATTATTATTTGTAGAGGGGTTTCCACCATCCCTGCTAAAGCAGCACTGATGGGCACTGATAGGCAGCACTGATGGGCACTAATAGTTTGCACTGATTGGCAGCATTGATGGGCACTAATTGGTAGCACTGATGTGCACTGATAGGTGGCACTGATGAGCAGCACTGATTGGCACTGATAGGCGGCACTGATGGGCACTGATATGCATCACTTATGGGCTCTGATTGGTAGCACTTATGGGCCCTGATAGGCTCTGATTCATAGCACTGATGGACACTGATTGGCACTGATAGGCAGCACTGATTGGAAGCACTAATGGAAACTGATGGGCACTGATAGGCTGCACCGGGCACTAATTGGCACTGACTGGCAGCACTGATTGGCAATGATAGGCAGCACTGATGGGCACTGATAGGCAGCACTGATGGGCAGCACTTATGGGCACTGATTGGCAGCACTGATGGGCAGCACTTATGGACATTGATAAGCAGCACTGATAGGCAGCATTGGTTGGCACTGATTGACAGCATTGGTTGGCACTGATAGGCAGCACTGACTGGCACTGGTTGGCACTGATAAGCAGCATTGGTTGGCACTGATAAGCAGCACTGGCACCGATAGGCAGCATTGGTTGGTACTTATAAGCAGCACTGGCACTGATAGGCAGCACTGGTTGGCACTGATAGGCAGAATTGGTTGACACTGATAAGCAGCACTGGCACAGATAGGCAGTACTGGTTGGCACTGATTGGCAGCATTGGTTGGCACTGATAGGCAGCATTGGGTGGCACAGATAGGGGAGAGGGGGAGTTTCACATTCAGTAGATCATGAGAATTGCCAGAGCTGTTCAGTGTATGAAACTGTCAGATAATGACACTGCATGCGGGGAGAGAGACCAGCTGTTAAAAGTCAGCAGTGATGGCGGTGGCGGGCGGGACTGAACAGTTACCAGCCAATAGGATGGGTCTGGACGGGCTGCTACATTTCTCTGGCTCCGCCCCCCTCTCTGAAGCAGCCCAATCATTGGCTGGTGTTGGCGCTTGGTCCCGCCCATCCCCAACATCGCGGCTGAGTTGTGAATTTGGAGTAGATGTAAAGTGTCTCTAATGTAACTAGGGAGTGCCAAGTAGAAACGTCTCAGATATTCGTCAACATACCGACTAGTATTTTCAGTTAGACAAAATATATGTAGAATGGGGGGTACTATTTTTTTTTTACTGTGTGGTATCTGATCATTTTTTCCCCACTGCTTACAAAGTGGTAAATGGTCCTATCGGACCATTTTACTGGTTAACAGCGCTCAACCGGAGTTTACTAGGGGTGAGTGAGTTGTTTAAACTACCTGTACGAAGCCACTGTGCTATTGCTATGACTGTGTCTGTCATTGAGCGTTGACATTTTAATAGTTAAGCCTATAATTTTAGACCCAACTTTGACACACACCCGATACTGAAGTTGATATGAGTTGGCAAAGGTTCAGGGCAAACATTTAGGATCATCTTTATATAGAAATACCAGTCCAAATGCTTGATATTACCAAGTTACTTCCTTTAAAATTCTGAGTGAATCAGAAAAAATAACTGAAATCGATGCCGATTGATGTTATAGTGTGCATTATTTTCTACTGTAGCTAAACCCGTAAATTGTTAGGTTGCTGTTTACCAGTTCTTAGATGTGGTGGCTACTTTGGTTTTTATTTTCAGACTCTGACTGGACGGTCTGGAGAAGAGATCTAACCACATGGGACATCAGCTATCCGGCATGGTGGCATCCCACAATGAAGCGATCGATGCTCATGAGGTGCTGGCCGAAATGATCAGTAAATTGCAATTGAAAGTGGCTAGATAGATCCCGCCGCAACAACTTTAAATTTAGGGGGATCCCTGAAACGGTGAAAGCTCATCCCCTAAAGCCCCTAAAGCAGCTTTTTATTAAATTGATACCTGAACTATCACCTAGGGACCCCCTCCTTGACTGTGCACATAGAATTCCAAAACTAGCGGACCTCCCAGATACAGTTCCCAGGCATGGGTCCACAACTACCATATGAAAGGATCAGATCCTTAGGGCTGCCAGAAATGTTCGCAAGCTGCTTTCCCCCTATGCTTTCCACCTATGCAGGGGTAAAATTATATCAGGATCTAGCTGTAGCTACTGCGCAGAGGAGGAAGGAATTTGCTCTGATTACCTAAGTTTTACAAGATAACAAATTGAGCCATAGATGGGGATTTCCAGGCAAACTACTAGTCATACACCAAGGCCAACAAGTGACTATTACCTCCCCAAAAGAGGGCTTTAAACAACTCTACAACTGGGTATCACGTCCACCCCAACACAGGTGGTCAGATACTGCTTCACCTATAGCGGCCCCCTTTCCCTTAAGGCAAGCATGCCTACTGGTACTTGGTTGCCTAAGGACTTGTACACAATGCTATAGTGCCTGGCCACAATGCCAGGGCAGATGCGAACTAAGCAAACAAACAGACTACTTGAAGTTAGCAGACAGATAGCGTGGTTCTATGACAGTCCAGGAAAAACGCAGGCTGAGTTTTGGTGTGCTGTGAGCAAGGCTTATCGCTTAAACTAGTCTGCTGCTGACTGTACTCACTGTGAAGGCTTTACAATAAATACGCTTGATGTAAGGAGTTTCCAGCTGCTTCTTTTTCTTTTTCTTGAGTTCAGGGAAAAGTCCAATATCCAGGTCATACACAGGGAGATCCAAACTAGCAAAACAGGTCAGGCAAATGGGGGGCTCGATCAGGAACAATGCAGGTATCACTATCTCTATCACAAGCAAGGGACAGAGCATTTGGCGTGCTTACAACAGGTGACTGACCATATTAATCACCTTACAGGTGGACACAGACAGGGAGAATGCAATAGCCAAAACCCAGATGCTGGCATGAGGAGCAGAAGCACTTAAGTGATCCTGACACTGGGGCCTTGTTCCCTCTTCAAATGTCATCCGCCACAACACGCCACATAAAGCATCACAGCCAAAGGAGGCAAATGAGCAAGGAAACCAGAGATCCTCTCCCTCCTAGTTCCAGTATTTTGTTTTTTCTGGTGGGCTCATTACCTTGGAAGTCGCAACTTTCACACAGACCTTTATGAACACAACTCAGGGGCGTAGATTATGCAGCCCTAAAGACATTGCACATTGCTTCAGCGAGTTCCACCTAAAGTTATACAACCTTAGCACCTCAGATACTGAACCCTCACCTGATCTGACCCAGATCAATCGATTTTTAGACCCTATACGCCTATTCACTCTCACAACTGCCCAGCTCTCAGAACTCAACAAACCATTCTCAGAAAAAGAGATTCTGGATGTGATTCGTGACCTTCCACTTCATAAAGCCCCCAGGACTGACGGCTTCAGTAGCGAATACTATAAGGCAGGGATATGCAATTAGCGGACCTCCAGCTGTTGCACAACTACAAGTCCCATGAGGCATAGAAAGACTCTGACAGCTACAAGCATGACACCCAAAGGCAGAGGCATGATGGGACTAGTTTTGCAACAGCTGGAGGTCCGCTAATTGCATATCCCTGCTATAAGGCTTTCCCCGCACTCCTCTTTTTTTTTTTTAATTTTTATTGTTTTTTTTTTTTCATTACATTAGTGCATGGTAAATAGACTGTGTAACATTATTATAACATCATGATGAAGTAACAGAATAACATAACACTTAGTGCCTTTAGGAGTGGAAGCAACGTTTGGAAAATTAAGATAGCAATCTCATATATATTTATCTAGTCAGAGCAGTGGTGGTGGGTGAAGTTGACCGGTGAGGGTATGAAAGAATCATGAACATCAATAAGCCTCAAAGATTTGTTTTCGTAGTTGAGGGTGGAAAAAACGCAGAGGGGTCAGACAGATTGGATAATTTAAGGTTGCCTAGGGAGTTTGTAAGGTCTTGTTTGAGATACCAATCCATGTAGCGAAATGGTTGCATGAGTTTTTGTAAATCTTCTTTGGAGAACGTGTGTTCCATGAATTTACGCCATCTCATGAAAAATTGTGAGGTGGGGCGAAAGTTCAATACAATGGTGTCTAACCTTTCCAGATAAAAGAGTGACAAGAGGGCTTTTTTTACCGCCGGTAAATGGCTTGATCCAGTGCGACATGATAGTCCTGCGGGCCACAAGGAGGCAGATATGTGTCCAGTGGTAGATGTGAAGTGGACTCTTTTCTGGTGGTGTGGATAAGGGTGGTTCACAACCAGACATACAAGGTAATGCCTTGGGATCCATATTTTAGTGATCTTGTATATAAAGTTCAGTACAGTACAGAGTCCCAGAGGCGGTGAACCAGTGTGGGGCGTGGTGCGGAACACCAGAGGCACCGCTCCTGGACTGGATCTGTTTTGTTGATACGGAAAGGGTAGTATGCCCTGTGGATAATTTTAAATTGCATTTCATGCCATGTTTTGGATATAGTAAATCTGTGAACTTGTCTGTATCCTTCAAGGATTTTCTCCAGAAGGTCTTCCTCGTCAAATATATTAGGCCACTTTTGAAATGGTTTAAGATGATCCTTGGCAGTCTGATGGGTAGGGATGAACATGTGTTTGACTCGAACATTGGCTGTTCGCCAAATATTGAACAATTTGGGGTGTTCGCGGCAAATTCGAAAGCCGTGGAACACCCTTTAAAAGTCTATGGGAGAAATCAAAAGTGCTAATTTTAAAGGCTAATATGCAAGTTATTGTCATAAAAAGGTCCTGCCCCAGGGGACATGTATGGATGCAAAAAAAGTTTTAAAAACAGCCGTTTTTTTTTTCGGGAGCAGTGATTTTAATAATGCTTAAAGTGAAACAATAAAAGTGAAATATTCCTTTAAAGCGGGGTTCCACCCAAATTTTGAACAATATCTGTATGTATTCTCTTCCTTGCCTAGATGCTGACATGCCGTTTAAAAAAATTTAAATTGCCGTAATTACCTTTTATTTTTCTATTCTTCTTTGCACTTCCTGGTTCTTCTGCCATGGGAGTAGGCGTGTTTCTAGCCTCTCCCAGACTCCTGGGAGCTAGTCTCAGGCTTCCCAGGATGCCACTGAGCATGTGCGGGAATGAGCGGTGAATGCTGGGAGCACAGCATTCACCACATCCAGGAAATAAATGCTTGTGGGCTTCAAATGCCCACAATGAAGATGGAAACCGCCTGCAGTGAATAATATAAGTTATTCTTTCCGACAAAATCTGACACAGGCGGACATATTACACATAATATGTGAGTATGTAATGCTGAGAAGAAAAGTTTGCGAATGAACTAAAAAAAAAAAAACGATAGATAAGTGGACCCCCGCTTTAAATTTCATACCTGGGGGGTGTCCATAGTATGCCTGTAAAGTAGTGCATGTTTCCCGTGTTTATAACAGTCTGAGAGCAAAATGACATTTCTAAAGGGAATAAAAAGTCATTTAAAAGTGCTAGCACTAGTGCCGGCTATTAATGAATTGTCAGTCCTGACAATACACATAAGTCATTGAAAGTCATTGAAAAAAAAAATGTGTGGGGGTCCCCCAAAATTCCATTACCCAGTGACAGGGCGGGGTCACCCATACATGTTACTGGGTAACCCCGGCATTTCATTATCATTCACTGTCACCTGTAAATTACATGCACCTTATTTCCTAGCACTGGGTATAGTGCTACAGATGTGAGTACCTGTCTTATAATAAAAGGAATCGTTTTAGTTATACAGAGAGCACTATATTATTTCTTTATTTATTTCATGTGAATTTGGATGAAATCTTTTAAGCCATATTAAGGAAGAGGTTTCCGGCTTTCCAGTCAAGATACTACCTCGACCACTATTAAGTGGTGAATGCTTATGAGACCTTCCTGTTAGTTCAGGGGTCACAGCAAAAAGGTGAGCGGTTTGACTGGCAAGAGAGGGGAGCACGTATTTAAGAGCACTTTGGATTTGCATGAAGCACCCTGCATCACCGTTTATACTCTCCGATTTTTCATTCATTTATGGACATTTATGATAATTGATTAGTAACTTCAGCGCTGCACTATATTTGTTACTGAAGCCTGGCATTTCCCCTTGCATCAGAGGGGGCGGGGTCACCCGTCCACATCATGGGTGGCCCCGCCCTCAGTTATTTAAGAACTGTCATCTGAGTCGTGCGTCATTCTGCCGGGCGCCTCCTATGGAGGAGGCTATATCGTTCGTGGATCATAGAAGGATTACATCGCTGGAATTTATTTTTTTTTAATTAAAGGACTTGTGCCAAGCTGTGTGTGTGTTTTTTTTGTCACTTTTTTGGGTGAAATGGTAGGAGTACCATTTTACACAGGGGGGGATCTGGGCATCCCCTTTGTTAAAGGGGGCTTCCTGATTCTGATGACCCCCACAACCACCAGGCAAGGGTTGTGGGGAAGAGGCCCTTCTCCCCATTAACATGGGGACAAGGTACTTTGGGGGGGCTACCCCAAAGCACCCTCCCAATGTTGAGGGCATGTGGCCTGGTACGGTTCAGGTGGGGGATACATGTCCCCTGGGGCAGAGCCCAGGTCCCAAAACACTTTTTATGACAATAACTTGCATATTAGCCTTTAAAATTAGCACTTTTGATTTTTCATGTTTGCATGTTCTTGATGTGAACTGAACCAGGGGGTGATCGGCCCATCCCTACTGATGGGCAATAAGTTGAGAGTATAGGCTGGAAATGGAGTAGTCGTCCCTGTGTAGTACAGTGTAAATAAAGGATTTTTGGAGGGGATCCATTCCAGGTCTGTAACAGGACCGTAAATAACTGACCAGTTGATGGTAAAAGAAGATATGTGTCAATGGTAGAGAGAATTCCCTTGACAGGGTTTGGAAGGATTTAAATTTGCCAGGGCTATTAAGGTATATTGAGGTAGTGTTGATAAGACCCTTAGCACTCCATTGGTCAAAGGCTTTGTGCAGAGTGGATGGGAGAAACATTGGGTTGCCTTGAATTGGCAGATGGCACGAAATACTGGAGTAGTCCCAGCAGTACCTCTCTCCAGGCTATAATTGTGTCCTTGATGAGTACACTCGACTTGAGGTATGTTGGTAGCTTGTTAGGGTTTGAGTGGAGAATGGCTGGTAGATCATATGGAAAGGTTGAAGCACCCTCGAGGATGGTATTGGAGTATCTAGATTTGACAGATATCCCATCAAGGCCCTGTCTGAGTAGGCAGGCGAGATTATAAAAACGTATATTGGGGAAGCCCGCCCCTCCTTCAGACTTCAGGAGACACAGTTTTTGTAGGGCAATTTGTGATTTTTTTTTGTGAGACCATGAAAAGACGGATAATGCCTTGTGAATTTTTTTACATCAGAGTGCTTTATTAAGAGAGGAATGGTCTGCATAGGGTAAAGTAGGAGTGCAAACTACACCATTTTGAAAAGGTGACATCTCCCAAAGAGCAAGAGGGGGAGAGCTGCCCAAGCTTCCAGCTCCTTTACAATTTTTGACATCAATGGTGGGAAGTTGAGTGTATATAAAGAGGAAGGTTCTCAACCAATATGAATGCCTAGATATGTGATATGTTGCATTGCTATGGCTAAAGGAGACCGGTGTTGCCATTTGGCAAACAACCTGGGATGGAGCGATAATGCTTCACTTTTGTCAAAGTTATTTCGAAAGCCTAAGCACAGTCAAAGTCTGGAAGAGTTTTCGGAGTCTATCAAAGTCTGCTAGGGGTTCAGTAGAGAACAACAATATGTCGGCCGCAAATAGGGTGGAGCGGAGAGTTTGGTTACCTATTGTGATGCCACTAACCCCGTCAGGCAAGTTAAGTAATCTGGATAAAGGCTCGATTGCGATGTTGAATAGTAAAGAAGAGAGTGGGCACCCCTGCCTAGTTCCTTTTGTCAGGGGGATCGTATCAGAGATAAAGTCGGGGGTGACCAGACACGCGGTTGGGGATTCGTACGTTCACTTTAAAAAACATATGATTTAGCCCAAAAACTGAAGTCTGCTATCACTCTAAATAGCCAAGACAAACTGATGTTGTCAAAAGCCTTTTCAGCATCAAGTGACATTATGGCAACGTCCTGTTCAGGATTCGATCTAGCGTATTCTAGCGCCATTAGGACCTTGCATATGTTTAGGGTGGCCGAGCATCCCTGGACAAATCCTGATTGGGCCAGGTGTAATAAAGATGGGAGTAGCTGAGCTAAGCGTGTCGCAATTATTTTGGACAATATTTTGACGTCCACATTAATTAATGAGATTGGTTGGTATGATCCTGGAAGTGAGGGGACCTTTTTTGCAATTAATCTAATATGTGCCTGCATTCCTGTAGGGAGATAGGGGCCCCCGTCCAACATGGCTGCATAAACATGTTTCAGGGTATTTGGAATAAAGTCTTTTGTTAACTTGTAGAATTTGGCCGTATAACTGTCCGGGCCTGGGGCTTTAGCAGATGTCAGTGATTTAATTGTCAGTTGGATATTCTCAATGGTGATGGGCTTGTTAAGGGCAGCTAAATGATCCTCCTGAAGTTTGGACAAATGAATCTTAACTAGGAGGGCTTCGGCCATTGGTTGATCGTTCGGGTCCGTTGAGTATAGATTAGTGTAATAGTCTGCTAATAGTTTACTAATTTCCGTAGGTGTGGTAACTAGTGTGCCAGCTTCATTTTTCAGGGCAGAGATATGGGTGGGCCGTCTTGGCCCCGTGCAGAGCTTCGCAAGCAGTTTGCCCGCCTTGTTACCAAACCTATGGAAGTGTAAAGTAGAGTAAGAGGTCTTGGCTAAATCTTGTTGCTCAGTCCATAGGTCGAATTATCATTTGGCTTTTCTCCAGGCCTGAATGTTGTAGGGTGTACGAGTAAGTGTGAGTAGTTTGTGTGCTGAGCGTAAAGTCTCGCTAGCTCGCATGTAGTGTTGTTTAGCATTCCTCTTAAATTGGGTGGTATAAGAAATAATTTCCCCCTCATGAAGGCTTTTCCAGCCTCCCAGAAGAGGTTTGGGTCTGTAAGGTGCACTGCATTGGTCGAGGCATATTCTGTCCATGCTGTATAAAGCATGTGGCGGAAGTCCTCATTATCCATTAGGTAAGAAGGGAAACGCCACATTTGTGTTGGAGAAGAGGGTTGCGTATTGATCAAGTGTATTGCGATGGGACTGTGGTCTGAGATTCTGGCATTGTTGATTTCCGAGTCGCAGAGCGTTGGTATAAGTGCGGGAGAGGCAAAAAAGTAGTTGATGCGAGAGAAGGAATTGTGGGGGGGAGTAGAAGGTATATTCTCGGTCCGTCGGGTGTGTTAATTGCCATACATCTATCAACTGCATGGAATCTATTGTATGTGTTAGGAGCGTCGGGGTCAGAGTTGGCGTGGTATTTCTGGTCATCCTATGCGTCGTGTCATCAGTGCAGTCAATTGTGGTGTACATAACTGAATTAAAGTCCCCTCCTACTAAGTGTAGAGACTCTTTTGCAGCCAGTATCCAAGTCACCATGTCTCAAAAAAATGAGGCGTCTGGCAAGTTGGGAGCATATATATTGGTGATAGCTATGTCTTTGGTGGCTAAGGTCATGTACATCGTCATTTTACAGCCTGTCAGGTCAGTCTTAATGTCCTTAATAGTATGTTTCAAGTTTCTATGTAGTAGGCTACTCCAGCTTTGCGTCCCACAGCGGGTGAGTCATATACAGTTCCTACCCATAGTTTGCGTAAACGGGTCAGATCATCTATGGACAGATGTGGCTCCTGAAGCAACACCACATCCACCCGTAGACACTTTAAGTGTCTAAGTATTGACATGCGCTTACTTGGAGAGTGAATCCCCTTAACGTTCCATGATACAATCTTTAGGTGATTCCCATCGATTGAGGAGGCCATGTCTTATGTGTAGGGACGTGTAGGGATGTCCTGAGCTTGATGTAAGGAATGAAGTCTTCCTACAGGCATTGCGTCATCAATCCGAGGGTCACCCAAGTATTGTAGGTTTCCTAAGGCTAAAGGCACAAAACAGGAAATTTAGAAATCGTATAACCATTAAACTAAAGCTGTAAAGAAATAGCATAACAGAGGTTTGGTGCAACCTCCGTGAGGGTTAGATGGGTATCTAGGTGTAGATGAGTGAAGTGTTTATGTTCCGGGAGGTTGTAGCAGATATCAAGGGCCATCTCGAAGAGGGAGCAGGGCAAGCTAATGGCAGATACCTTGAGGGAGACTGCACCCACTAATAGCCAGTACTCTAAGTAGTTTAAAATGGGAGACAAGCAACAGAGGGGAAAATGACCTAGCGTCCACATTTAGGTGTAATATCGTAGTAGCCCAGCATATGGAGCAGAGAGTTCACTCAAACAGTACTATGGGAGATGTGGAGAAAAAAGAAAAAGGGGTGATGATACTATTCATCTCTCATGTGTATCCGCCGATAGATAGTCTCTGAGGTCTGTTTTCAGCGATTGCCGGAACGATCCACCTGATGAGTAAAACGACTGCGTTTGTATGGCGGCTTGTTCGGGCTGTGGTGGTGTTTGCAGGATGCAGGGGGAGAAGTAGTCAGCGAGTAGGAGGAGCCTTCAGCGGAGTCGGTGTGGTCCATTTTTCTGTGCCGGCTGTTGCAAGGTATCGATCCGCTTCATCTGGCGAAGTAAAAGTGAGCTGTTCCCCTGGGCATGTTTAGATATGCAGGGTAGCCGGATATGCCAGAGAGAATTTCACTTGATTGTGGTATAAAGTTGAGCAGATTGTGGAGAACGCTTTACGTTGTTTCATCACCTCGATTGAATAGTCTGCAAAGAGCAACAGTTTTGCCCCGTCCACTGATAGAGAGTGTGTGCGGTGGAATGCTTGCATAATAGTTTTTGTCGGCGTAGTTCAGATACTTGACAATTACGTGTCTGGGTTTGGCGCGACTGCCGATGCGATGGGTGCGCTCAATAGTGCAGGGTATGCGGAGGCCCAATTGTTCAGGATTAACTTTAACGCATATATTTGTGAGCTGGTTGTTCGCTACTGATTCTGGCAGTCCAATTATGCGCAAATTGTTTCTTCTGGAGCTATTTTCCAGATCGTCCAATTTGTCCCACAATTTTCTGTTTTTAGCAGTCATGCGGGCTATTACTGCTGATTGTGCATTGGTATCATCTTCCAGGGATGATGTTCTGTCCTCTGCCTGGGTGATTCTCTGGGCTTGTGCCTGTACCTCCAGGTGGAGTTGCTCTAGCCCTCTGTGCACCGCAGCATCTACAGTGGCGGCCAGAGTGGGTCCCAGCAGGGCAACTAGCTCCTGGGCAATGCCTGCTGCTGATGCAGGATCCAGTGTCTGTGTACCTGGAGCGTGCGGGAGCAGAGATTCCACCGAGCATGGAGCGGCCGCCATTTTGGCTGAGCCTGGAGCCGTGTCTCCAGTGGGGGGTGCCGAGGAGGTGACCGCTCCTGCGTATGATCGCTCCACAAAGCGGTTCATGTGTGCCCCCTGTGTAGCAGTGGTGGATGGGGATCACCCCGAAACTCTGGCCGGCTTAATAGCGGTAAATCGGAGGAGGGCGGTGGGAGCTGTGTCCGACTACCGCTGTCCCATGTGGTGCCGATACCAGAAGTCTTCCCCGCACTTTTTAGTCCTCACCTCCTGTAGGACATAGTTTCACTTTGTGGATTTCGGGCATTTTCCCAAGGGATCCCCAGAAGCGATAATTGTTACCATACCCAAGCCAGGCAAATTGCATGCAAATCCAGCCATCTATAGACCCATCTCAGTACTCAATACCGACATCAAAATATACGCAAAAATCCTCGCTACCCGACTCTCCCACTACATTCTTCCTTTGGTACACCCAGACTAAGTTGGATTTGTTCCACATAGGCAGGCCCCTGATGGCACCAGGAGATTTATTAATCTCATTCAGTTGGCGTAACATCACTGAACGTCTTCTCTGCTTCTTTCCCTGGATGCAGAGAAGGCGTTCGATAGAGTGCATTGGCTCTATCTCACAGCAGTTCTGCGGAAGTTTGGCCTGCAGGAAACCTTTGCTACGTCAATTCAGAGCTTATACACTTCCCCTACAGCTATGATCCAAATGGCTGGCATTACCTCTATGCCTTTCAATATTACCAACGGCACCAGACAAGGTGCCCACTCTCATGATTAATTTCTACCTCAGTGATGGAATGGCTGGCGAAGGCAATTAGGTCACATCCCCTTATTGCTGGCATACAAATTGGTAACACTGTCCACAAGATAGGAATTTCGGCCATCATAGTTTCCCTTACCAACCCGACCCAATCCCTATCGGCCTTTGCTGAACTTCTTACCCAGTATGGGCAAGTATCTCTTTCAAAGTTAACTGCTCAAAATCCTGTATGTTATGTGTCTTTCTGGATTCACGCTTGAAACAGTGAATATCGAATTTGTCTCCCTTCCATTGGGCCCTGGCTTCCTCATTAACATACCTTGGTATTCAACTGGTATCCCCCTCAACTAATTTAGTGAAAATCTATTTGGAAAGAGTGGTTAAGAAATTACAGGACCTATCCCTTAGTCTACGCACTATAAGAGCATCTTGGGCTGGAAAAATTGCCCTTGTGAAAATGTTTCTCATGCCCCATATTCTCCACCTATTCCGCTCCATCCCCACTGTGTTCTTACAAGACCAATGCTCCAGTCTCGAACAACTAATATATTTGTTTATTTTCAGCGATAAACACTCGAGAGTCTGTTGCTCCATTCTATATGCACCTACTAGTGCAGCTGAACTAGGTGCTCCAGAGGTTAAATGGTACTACAAAGCTTATTTGCTTGACCAAATTAAGAGATGGTGGGCTCCCTCACAGCAACACCTATGGCTACAAATTAAGGAAGCCACAATCGGTTCCACTCCACTAAGCAACTCCTGGCAGCTCTATGGCTACAGCTAGCCTCACCACACTTCTACCTCAACATAGTCGCTGCAACTATGAAACTATGGAGATCAGTACTGCAAATGTCCCAGGGGATACCTAAAGTGCTTCTCACATGCTATCCCTAAGTGTACTAAACCTTTTGTGTAGCAACCTTAATCAACTCCTAGGTTGCTGCTGGACTTCAAACCATCGTAGATCTATTTGAGGAAGGGGAGCTATGTCCCCTTTCCATGCTACAAGCCAAAGCCCACATAAGCCACAAAGACTTCTACAAATACCAACGTATCAGACATGCCCTGCTATCCTCTCTATGGTCGACCTCCATCCTACCTCAGGAACTACTCCAAGCCTATGAGCACCCTTCTTGCTTTCATAAAGGGATCTCCAATATCTACAAAATCCTAGCATCAAATCTGAAACATCAAAAGCTCTCACCTATGAAGCAATGAGAACATAGTCTCCACTTTACAGCGGAAGTTCAAGCCTGGTATCAGGCGTCAAACCGACCGCTAAAATACTCCAAATGTCTCTAGCATTGGGAACCGAGCCTAAAAATTCTTCAACTTTGGTATTACACTCAAGTGAAGTTGTCCCGTCTATATCCAATGAACTCTAATTTGTGCCGAGGAATAGGGATGAGCCGAACACCCCCCTGTTCAGTTCACACCAGAACATGCGAACAGGCAAAAAATTTGTTCGAACACGTAAACACCGTTAAAGCCTATGGGACTCGAACATGAATAATCTAAAGTGCTAATTTTAAAGGCTTATATGCAAGGTATTGTCATAAAAAGTGTTTGGGGACCTGGGTACTGCCCCAGGGGACATGTATCAATGCAAAAAGAAGTTTTAAAAACGGACGTTTTTTCGGGAGCAGTGATTTTAATAATGCTTAAAGTGAAACAATAAAAGTGTAACATTCCTTTAAATTTTGTACCCGGGAGGTGTCTATAGTATGCCTGTAAAGGGGCGCATGTTTCCCATGTTTAGTACAGTCTGACAGCAAAATGACATTTCAAAGGAAAAAAGTCCTTTAAAACTACTTGCGGCTATTAATGAATTGTCGGTCCGACAATACACATAAAAGTTCATTGAAAAAATGGCATGGGATTTCACCACAGGGGAACCCCGAACCAAAATTTTTTAAAAAATGGCGTGGGGGTCCCCCTAAATTTCATACCAGGCCCTTCAGGTCTGGTATGGATATTAAGGGGAATCCCGCACCAAATTTTTTTTTAAAAATGGCGTGGGGGTCCCCCTCAAAATCCATACTAGACCCTTCAGGTCTGGTATGGATTTTAAGGGGAACTCCATGCCAAAATTTTAAAAAAATAGCGTGGGGCCCCCCAAAAATCCATATCAGATCCTTATCCGAGCACGCAACCTGGCAGGCCGCATGAAAAGAGGGGGGATGAGAGAGCTCCCCCCCTTCTGAACTGTACCAGGCCACATGCCTTCAACATTGGGAGGGTGCTTTGAGGTAGCCCCAAAGCACCTTGTCCCCATGTTGATGAGGACAATGGCCTCATCCCCACAACCCTTGGCCAGTGATTGTGGGGTCTGCAGGCAGGGGGCTTATCGGAATCTGGAAGCCCACTTTAACAAGGGGACCCCCAGATCCCGTCCCCCCTGTGTGAAATGGTAATGGAGTACAAAAGTACCCCTACCATTTCACAAAATGTGTCAAAAATGTTAAAAATGACAAGAGACAGTTTTTGACAATTCCTTTATGTAAAGTCTTCTTCTTTCCATCTTCTTCGGTTCTTTTTCCTTCTTCCTTTGGTTTCTTCCTACATCTTCTCCTTCCTCTGGTTCTTCCTCCCATCCTCTGCTTCTTGCTCCGGTGTTCTCGTCCGGCATCTTCCTCCGTGGCGTCTTCTTCCTCGCTTCATTCTTGGGTCGCTCCGCATCCATGGGAAGCTCCCGCTGTTTGACGCTTTTCTTCTTCTGACACTTCTTATATAAAGGAGGGCGGAGCCACCCGGTGACCCCGGCCCCTCTGCCGCACGGGGACTTGATGGGGACTTCCCTATGGCTTTCCCTGTGACGTCAGAGGGGGTGGGGGTCACCCGGTTACGTAATGGGTGGGGAGCCCCACGCCATTTTTTTAAAAATTTTGGTGCGGGGTTCCCCTTAAAATCCATACCAGACCTGAAGGGCCTGGTATGGAATTCAGGGGGACCCCACGCCAGTTTTTTTTTTTTAATTATGGTTCAGGGTTCCCCTGTGGGGAAATCCCATGCCGTTTTTTCAATGAACTTTTATGTGTATTGTCGGATTTATTCATTAATCAATTAATTAATAGCAGTTTTAAATGACTTTTTTTTCCTTTGAAATGTCATTTTGCTGTCAGACTGTTCTAAACATGGGAAACATGCGCCCCTTTACAGGCATACTATAGACACCCCCCAGGTACGAAATTTAAAGGAATATTACACTTTTATTGTTTCACTTTAAGCATTATTAAAATCACTGCTCCTCCCGAAAAAACGTCCGTTTTTAAAACTTCTTTTTGCATTGATACATGTCCCCTGGGGCAGGACCCAGGTCCCCAAACACTTTTTATGACAATACCATGCATATAAGCCTTTAAAATTAGCACTTTTGATTTCTCCCATAGACTTTTAAAGGGTGTTCCACGGCTTTCGAATTTGCCGCGAACACCCCAAATTGTTCGCTGTTCAGCGAACTGGCGAACAGCCGATGTTCGAGTCGAACACGAGCTCGACTCGAACTCGAAGCTCATCCCTATCGAGGAACTGTGGCCTAACAGGCACTATGCCTCATGTATGGTGGCACTGCCCTGTAGTCACCTCATTTTGGAAGGACATAAATGCTCTAATATCATCCTTCACTAGGTTGCATCCCTTTTATAACTCCTCAATTCGCTTTGCTGGGATTGGCATGTTAAGTTCCACCCTGTAATTACACATATCATAATAACCGCAGAGCTAGACATTGCCCGCAATTGGAAAAGCACTCACGCTTCCACTTCTCAGCAATTCATATCCATACTTAATCAGCACCTGCATATGGAATATATGTATGCTAAAGACCATCTTACATTACAAAAGTTTTTTGCCCACTGAGCCTCTTGGCTACGGGGCCCCAGGTGTAAGTTTGACGCCCTATAAAGATAAACTTGCACACTTTTATTCACCAGAATGCGTGCCACACTACCAGCAAAGCTTACTATTAATCTTGGGTGCTATCTTAGTAATTTTGTGGTTTGTCCTGATAGTAGTGGCCCTGATATACTTGAGATCATGGCTAGCTATGGGAACTATTCCTCCCACGCTAGCTATGGGAACTTGGCACCCTCCAGATATACAGTGTAGTGAGTGAACATAGCCACCCTAGGACATGAAGTATATAATTGGTAGACATGAGCATTCATTTTTGTCCGAATGCATTTTCGTCCGAATTTCAGGTATTTTCGTTATCATTTTAACAAAAGATAACGAAAGTGCAGAATCCGAAAACCGAAAGATCTGACATAAACAAATGCTTTATTTTCATTTTTGTTGCGACAACAGTTCAATATAGATAGAAGATTCGACATGACGCTGACAATAACAATCTGTTTCTATCGAACCTGTGGTCGAATGTGCCTAACCTTAACTCTATTAGTCTAAGATTATTCGACATAGAGAGAAAAGATTTGACATAGAGAGAAAAGATCGCTGCTGAAATTGGGTGGGGGAAGTAAAATAAAAATAATGATGATGATGAATGTTATTGGCCAATTGTAACCAAAGAGGAGGGACAGTAAAATAGCTAGAACTAGTACACACGTACAGCCAACTTGAAATTACTTTCACTTAGGATTTCCTTGCAGAGAGAGACACACACACTGAATCATTTCAGAAGACAGTCAATCTTAGCTGATCTGTTTTGAACCTGAATTATTTATCAATTAAGCATAAGAACACAGCAGCAGAACAATAGTGAAGCAAGCTACAGTTCAACTTAACCTTTCCATAATAATCTGCTACTATTGTGTTAGTGTTGTGAACTTTATAGTGATACTACTGTAGTGTTGCTAGTGTTGTGATAGCCTCAGAGGCTGCCCGTGTTGTGGGGGGAGGGGGGGTTTATTATTATAGATTCTATATTATAGATTGAAATTCTATATAGATATTACTAGTCATACAACATTAGAATTCTACTACAGCTAGCTTGTAGACGGAAAATTCGACCGGAAATGTACGATTGCGGCGTCCTACAGTTTAGCTGCTCTGTCGAATCTTCTTTGAACATTCGACAGACACCATAAGCCTTCAATGACTGATTCGACCTTATTTAATTTGGATTTTCGGATGAATGCAATTTTTAACGAAAAACTAAATAAATAAAAACGAATTTCGGGAGTAACTAAATAAATGTATTTTTCGGACGAAAACGAAATTCCGAAACAAAATATTTCAGTGTGCACATGTCTAATAATTGGTAAAATCACCAGGTAAATAAAGTAAAAAATCCAAAGAAAAGGAAACTGCCAACATCTAAGAACTGGTAAGCTGCAATGGATTACATTGTTGTTTTTGGTTTAAAATCCAAAATCTGTTTGATATAGCCACAGTCAAAGTCTCCTCTTGTCATATGTCCATTGTGAGGATGTTTTTTACTAGTATTAAAGAATCAACATAGAAAACACAAAATAATGACCAATGTCAAGTCACACTTTTGTACATGACAAAGCTCCTGTCTAGTAAAGCGTTTCATTCAGTCTGCTACTCAGATCACTCTTTTTTTTCGAGCTAGGAAAATGGCATTGAGAATGTTCCCTGTTTTAGTCATTTAAAACCTTCAGCCACCACCTGTTTCACTTCCTTAAAAGCATTAAAGGGAAAAAAACTTGTTTGTTTCAATTAGACTTGCTCAGCTGTCACTTTCCATGTGTACCTACCGAACCCAAATGCCCCTTGTTTCTTTTGTTTCTTTGACAAGAAAGAACCAACAGCAGTTTATGTTGCAAACTAATGAGTATTATGGACAAGGATATTTACAAAAGCTTAGTACTCTATGCAACCTGCTATCTTGAAAAAAAATAAATGTATCATTTGCTTTTACACTTGTGTTGCACAGTAAATAAACATAACTATAGAATGACCTGTTCTTATGTGTGTTTAAACCTTGCTGCTTTTTTTTCTTTCTTTGCAGACACAGAACACATTTTTGCAACAGATAAGCATTATGCATATCCTTAAAAAATCCATAGGGGACCTTAAAGTGTTACTAAACCCACAACAGTAACATTGTTCTGTTAATGCAGTAAAGCATGCTTGTTCTATTCACTGTGGAATCTAAGGGTTAAATCCTTTGTATTGTGTAAAAAGGCTGTTTGATCCTGTCTTTTCTGTTTCTCCCCTTCTTCCACAAACACCCAAACCATTTTCTGATGGAACAGAGCCTTGGGGGCACTCTGCACATGCTCAGTTTGGTGTGTATTGCTAGAAAGTTTTTTTTTTTTCTTTTCTTGGGAAAGCGAATTTGATCAGCACAGGGCCAATCAGCACTGTCCAGACAGAGAGTCAGGGGTCCTGCATCTCATAGGACAGCCAGAGTAGAATGAAAGATACTGATAGAAGTCACAAGACTGCTCTAACTGCTGATGAATAAAAGGTGTTTAGCAGTTTATATTTACTAAAACTATTGCATTTCCATGTTCTGTGCACTGTGGGAGACCAGATATAGTCAATGCAAGGTTATGGGTAGGGATGAGCTACATGTTCGGGTTGAACATGAGTTTGACTCGAACATTGGCTGTTCATCCGTTCGTCGAAAACCAAACATTATGGGGCGTTCGTGCCAAATTTGAACACCGCGTAATGCCCCATAATGCCATGTGGGAGCATAGTGCATTGCTGTATGATGACTGGCCAAAGCATGCACCATGACCTTCATGCTTTGGCCAATTCCAGTGTCCTCAGCTAAGAGAGCCATAATTGGCCAAAGGCAGGGTGATATATATATATATATATATATATATATATATATATATATATACACACACACACACACACACACACACACACACACACACACACACACACACACTCACATATATACACACACACACACTGCATCCAGTGTAGCCAAGCCTATATCTGGCTGCAGGCCGTTCCTGGTGTACTTTTTCTAAAATACTTCAGGCGGTGTACACAGTACTGTGCACCCATAGTGCAGTTGCTACTACTTTTCTGGTGGTGTACACAATACAGGACACCCATAGTTGTTACTACACTTCTGTTGGTGTACACAGTACCTTGCACCCATAGTGCAGTTGCTACTACTTTTCTGGTGGTGTACACAGTACACAATACATACAGTGCACCCATAGTTGCTATTAGATTTCTGGTGGTGTACACAATACCGTGCACCCCAGTGCAGTTGCTACTACTTTTCTGGTGGTGTACACAATACATACAGTGCACCCATAGTTATTACACTTCTGTTGGTGTACACAGTACCGTACAGTTGCTACTACTTTTCTGGTGGTGTACACAGTACACAATAAAGTGTAGTGTGGTTTTGCTAAACAAAATTTACAGCATGTCCGGAAGGCCACCATGGAGAGGCAGACTCTCACAGGCCACTAAATGAGGGCAAACAGGCTCTGTGTCTGCAGTGGTGCATCCTGAGCACGTGGCCGTGGGACACGCTTGTCCTTTTTTTCTGCAGCTGGTAGGTCTGGCAGGTCTGGTATGGATTTTAAGGGGAACCCCGCACCAATTTTTTAAAAAAATGGCGTGGGGGTCCCCCCAAAAATCCATACCAGACCTTTATCCGAGCACGCAACCTGGCAGGCCGCAGAAAAAAGAGGGGGGGGACGAGAGAAGGCCCCCCTGAACCGTACCAGCCCACATGCCCTCAAAATAGGGAGGGTGCTTTGGGGTAGCCAAGGGGACCCCCAGATTTAAGAAGGGGACCCCCAGATCCCGTCCTCCCACATCTGTGTGAAATGGTAATGGGGTACAAATGTACCCTACCATTTCACAAAAAAAGTGTCAAAATGGTACAAAAGACAAGACACAGCTTGGGACAAGTCCTTTATTAAAAAATAAAAAAATAAAAATGTTCCACAAAGTCTTCTTCTCTCGCTCCACGGACGGACCAAAAAAAAAAAAAACAAAAAAACAAAGCCGTGACAGATCCACCTCCATGAGAGGCACCCGCCGTATGATGCGTCCTCGCAGGTGACAGTTCTTTTATAACTGTGGGCGGGGCCACACGGTGACATACCCGAGTGACTCCGCCCCCCTCTGATGCACAGGGACTTCCCAATGGCTTCCCTGTGGCATCAGAGGGGGCGGGGCTACCCATTTACATAACCAGGTGACCCCCCCCTCTGACAACACGGCGAAAGCCAGGGGGAAGTCCCTGTGAAGTCCCCATGCGTCAGAGGAGGGCGGGGTCACCGGGTGGCCCCGCCCTCAGTTATATAAGAAGTGTCAGAAGAACCGAAGCATCACACGGCGGAAGCATCACACGGCGGAACCGAAGCATCACACGGCGGAAGACTCCCACTGAGGCGGTGATGTGCAATTTTTAGTGGGACTGGGACATTGCGGCGGACAGATCGGACACTTTTGACACTTTTTTGGGACCAGTGACATTTAAACAGCAATCAGAGCTAAAAATAGCCACTGATTACTGTATAAATGTCACTGGCAGGGAGGAGGTTACCACTAGGGGGGCGATCAAGGGGTTAAGTGTGTTCCCTCAGCGTGTTCTAACTGTAGGGGGGTGGGCTATCTAGGACATGACAGAGATCGCTGTTCCCGATGACTGGGAACAAAAGACCTCTGACATGTCACTAGACAGAAAGGGCAATTGCCTTGTTTACATAGGCATTTCCCCGTTCGGCCTCTGTACACGGTGACCAGCGGACATAGAGTCCGCGGGAACTGAGAGCATGCTCCCGCAGTGTGCTCCGCCGACAGCTCTCCTGTTAGCCTCCCTGCACAGACTGATGTACACCTATGGCGGTTTGCGCAGGAGAGCCGACCTACCGCAGTATAATGATGGTGGCTGGTTGGCAAAAGGTTAAAACTCTAGATACATATAAGGGGAAACGCTAATGCAGCTCTGTAATACATAACACTGAATTCCATACAAACAGTTAAATATACAAATGAAACATTCATAGGAGGCCTGTTTTATCCTACAGCGCAGCCCAGTTTAGCAAGACAGGAGACCTGATTTTTCTCTGCTGCAGTTCAATAACAAACACAGGTCTTGTCTATCCCCTAGCCTTTAATCAGAGGTGGCTCTAGGCTTTGTGAGGTCTTAGGCAAAATTGACACACGAGGCCCCACTCACGCCCATAATGGATAAAAAAAAATTCAAGCAAGTAAATATGGCTGCAGAAAGATGCATGAATCTAGCACAAAGGCGATCAACACCACTTCCAGGGCACCCTCCTCACCCATCAGACATATGCAGCCAATAAAAAATCTGGGACCCAGCAAGATGACAACCCCTCTATGATTTTCCCCTGTGCCTTGGGAGAATGGGAAGGGGTGTCACTGACTAATTCCACATCCACAGGGGAAGGAGAGTGGGGGGATCCCAGCGCAGAGAGAAGAGAGAGAGAGAAAAAATCCCTAGCCCTAACCCTGTCTGCAGCCCCTCCTGTGGGAAGCTTGGTACGGTACCTTCCATGCCAGGAGGATGTTTATGACGGGCAGCAGCAGGCAGGGTCCTGGGTGGGGACAGTGTCCTGCTCCTTCCAGAGGATGTGTTTGCTGTGAGATGGAGTGGTCCCTGGTCACCTGTACCTTCTACCCGTCCTCATTTTCCGGCCCCAGTCAGCCTGTTCTCCAGTCCTGGGAGGTCTTTAGAGCTCTTCTCCCTCCAGGACTATCGATCCTTGCCAGCCTCGCTGCTCACCTTGCCCGCCAGGCCCGGACTGGGACAAAAAAAATATACTGAGCAGCCCATGATAGCGGTCCCTTCCCCGCTCTCCAGCCTGAGACCCCCCTGCAGCAGCTGGAGGTAAAGGAGGTAGGGACCTAGCAGAGCTTCTGGGGAGTGAGGGGGCCAGAAAAGAGAACAGGGGTGGCGGAGAGCACGGGAGTGAGGCTGAGAGCAGCAAAGGGGGGGCAGAGAGCACTGGGGGCAGGTAGAACTGAGAGGGCCTAGGGAGCACAGGGGAGCATAGAGCTCTGGGAGGCTGGAAAGCACTGTTGGGGGGAGAGTATGGGGGAGCCAGGGAGGACCAGAGCGCACTGTGGGGGGAGAGCACTGTGGGGGGGCCAGGGAGCACAGAGCAGTGGGGGGGACTGGACAGCACAGTGGGTGGAGCATAGGGGAGCAAGGGAACAGGGAACCAGAGAGCATTGGGGGGATCCGGGGGGGAGCCAGGGAGCAGGGGGGGTGGGCAGGGAGAACTGGGAAGAATCAAGGAGAATGGGGGCAGTAAAAGAAGTTGGATAGTAGAAGTGGCAGGGACAGCTGCATATGGAGGAATTGATCTTTCCGTATTCTTTCTGCAGCCAATGAACGCCCGCAGAAGAAGCAGGCATTCAGCAGCTGTAGACGGCATACTGAAAGATCAATTCCTCCATATGCAGCTGTCCCTGCCGCTCCTACTATCAAGGCACACAGGAGGGCTGCACGGCCAGGCACTCACTTTCTCCCTGGGCGGTCAGCCAGGCTGCAGCAGGTGCTGGGATGGGGTCCATCCATCAGGAGCTCCTCCTTCCCCTTCACAGACAGTCGTAGGGCAGCTGTATAGTTTCCACCTGCTGGCCCGACTCCTGACCCAAATAGGCAGCCGGACAGACGCGGAGAGGCCAGGTGAGTGGCGCAAGCTGAAGGATCAGCTCAGCTGCTTTAGGGCCCTGCATTGACTTTCGGCCCGCCCGGTGTGCCCTATGGCTGCCCGCACGCCTTTTCCCTAGTCCGCATTAGTGATCGAGCACAGGCAAATTAGGCGGCCGCAAGGCCTCTGTGAGTGAGAGGCCTTAGGCAGCCACCTAATTAGAGAGCCGCCTCTGCCTTTAATTGTAAACTGAAAATAGGTCTCACTTCCATTCTGCTCTCTTCTCCTGTCAGCATGTTCTTGTTAGCCCATGAGCATTGCAGGAACTTAGTTCTTCATGCTGCTTCATCTTCTACCAGTCTGAGCTCTGTTGTACAGGGACAAGAATGATACTGGATCAAACCCAGGTACATTACTTGCATTTTTAAAAAAATACACTTAATCATGCAACAATGAATACAGAGGCACATTTATCTGTGAGGTGCAGTGAATTGTCACCCAATACCAGAAAGTGTCTGAACAAGGCAGGATTGCCAAGTATTGCTGTATTTAAAGCTGTCAATTTAAAATGAGTGACAATGTTTTTTTTAAGTTATATGAATATATTAATGATTATATGGGATTCTGTTGATAGTGTTTACATCAACTTTAATGCAGCAAGACTGCAACATTGTTTACACTGCACTTATAGTGCCTTGCAAAAGTATTCACCCCCCCCCCCTTGGCTTTTTACCTATTTTGTTACATTACAGCCTTTATTTCAATGTTATTTTAATCTGAATTATATGTGATGGATCAGAACACAATAGTCTAAGTTGGTGAAGTAAAATTAGAAAAATATATACATAAAACTATTTTTCAGAAATAAAAAACTGACAATTGGCATGTGTGTATGTATTCACCCCCTTTGTTATGAAGCCCATAAAAAGCTCTGGTGCAATCAATTACCTTCAGAAGTCACATAATTAGTGAAATGATGTCCACCTGTAATCTAAGTGTCACATGAGCTGGCATTACATATACACACCTTTTTGAAAGGCCCCAGAGGCTGCAACACCTAAACAAGAGGCACCACTAACCAAACACTACCATGAAGACCAAGGAACAAGTAAGGGACAATATTGTTGAGAAGTACAAGTCAGGGTTAGGTTATAAAAAAAATATCCAAATCTTTGATGATCCCTAGGAGCACCATCAAATCTATCATAACCAAATGGAAAGAACATCGCACAACAGCAAACCTGCCAAGAGACGGCCGCACACCAAAACTCACAGACCAGGCAAGGAGGGCATTAATCAGAGAGGCAGCACAGAGACCTAAGGTAAGGCAGAGTTCCACAGCAGAGACTGGAGTATCTGTACAAAGGACGACAATAAGTTGTACGCTCCATAGAGCTGGGTTTTATGGCAGAGTAGCCAGAAATAATAGTAAACACTGTGTGAACCCAGGCAAACAAAGCAGGGGCATCAAAGGTATCTTTTACACACAAATACTGGGTTGCATTTAAAATTCCCTCCCAATGAGTGCAACAACTGTTAAATGTAAAAGTGCAGTTATCTTTTAAAGAAAAGCCATTAAAAAATTTTAATTTTCTATTGCTGATTACATACAGTAGTAACATATAAAGTAAAAAAAAGAAAAAAAAAGTAAGTGGAATGTTTAAAGTAAATTCTAAGTATTTTTACAATTCAAAATTATTTTAACATTGAAGAGAGAACCAAGCATTGCATGTATCAAACTCATTTCAACGGTGTCTGCATCAGAATTAAAAATGAAGCTATTGGAAGGAAGCACTGATATTGGTTTAGTGCTCATCGCTCAAAACAAGTATGAGGATAGGCAAAGCTTTCATTTTTTATTAAAATAAATCTGCCAGGTATGAGTTCATATTACTTAACTGACGCTTACAATTATAATGAAGAATTAGCTTGTGTTCACAAGCATATTATACGCCAAAACATTGTATATTATAGAAAAATATCTAGGATTTATGATAGTATAGAACTTTACTTAGGAGCTATGGCAAGACAATGACTTTCTTATGTCTGTTTCATAAGAAAGTCATTGGATGATTTTAGCATGCTGACAAATGCAAAAGAAAGCAGTCTCTTCCTTCAGCTGGATTACATACACTAGAAGAGCTATGAGAGCTATCAGAAAAGCAGTAAGAAATAGGCTGTAATTTCAAAGTTTCCTGCTGTATAAAAATAGTGCACATGCTACCTGAATGGACAATACCTGCAACAAATTCAAGCGTTATGCTACTCCCTAGGAATGGGCTTTTTTTCCCCTAAAGCACCAACACACTTAAAAAAAAAAATAATAATATGGCAGGTCCCTCTTAATGTTCATAAAATCCCTTTATCTAGACATAGAGCCAGAAAAGGAGGTGAGTGTGGCCCCTGAACTGTACCAAGTTCTAGGTCTTCAACAATGGAAGGGTATCTTGCAAAGCATCTTTCTCCCAGCCAGCCAGTGCTAAAAAAAATAAATAGATGTTTTGCCCCTAAAATTTTATAAAATCCCCTATCCAGGCATGCAGTCTGGCTAGCCAGGAAAGGGGGCAGCAATCATGTCAGGCTACATGTCTTTAGCATTGAGAGGGTGCGGGTCTGCATTGGAATCTAGAAGCCCTCATTATAATAAAAGGTCCCCAGATATCCACCCCCCCCAAACCCCTTGTTAGTTACAAAAATAAAATAAAAAGGAAATGAAAACAAAACAAAATAAAATAACAACCAAACACTGAAAAATTTAAATTAGTAAAAAATCCTGTCATCTAGCAATGTATATCCATATCAATCAGAATAAGCACCACTTGATGATGTTTTTAAATATGATGAACACAACTGTCTGGTTGCTGGTTTGGAAAGAGTTTTTAGTGTCTGCAAACTCCCTGGTATTATCTAGTGATATATGGCCTGTGCTCGCCACAGAGTTGTTTGCACCAGATGACAGGCGGGGCTTGGACTTGACAGGACTCCTGGAGAGTGGTGTGGAAGCTGTAGGCAAGTGTGCATGCGGTCTGAGCTCCAGCAGAGTGTGGGCTGTGAAAGGTGGGAAAAGAGCCACTGGAAAAAGCAGGCGCCATTTTGGAGGCTTCCCCACTCCACTGGAGGGTAGAAGTGTGGGAGCTTCTTTAGCTGTAAATCTTCCTTTGCAGGTCATATCTTGCGGTAGAGCTGTACTTTTGCAGGTGGTTGATAGGGCAAGTGGTGTGGAGGGTCACCTCTATTTGCTTTGATTCCTGGACCTAGGGAAGATCATCAGGATTAAGCGGCCATTCAGCTGTATGGTAGCCACGCCCCAGTTTTAAAGCATCTCCAATGCAAATTATTTAAAAGATTTGTGTTTTTTATTGTTGTTATTTAAGCTGCCAAGGACTACCTCCCAGCTTAATGGTATGAAAAAAAAACATTTTTGCATTAGTATATATCTTCCATGGCAGTGCCCAGCTACCCATGCCCTTTTTAATCAAAGCTTGCACAGTAGCTTTGAAAAGGGCCAGAATAAACTTCCAACACTGGACTTCAAATAGACTTCAGTGGAGTTCAGAGCTTTGCAAACTTCTCGACGGGTCCAGCGATTGTGCAGCGAACTGAACTTTGCCCAGTTTTTCTATCACTAGTACTCACCTATTAAATTCTAGATGATTAAAAATAGTATCAAAGGTACGCACTGAAAATGCAGTCTTTCAAAATGTCCAAGAAGCGGGAGCTATACAAGAGTTTGGGCATAATCTAAATAGTGTATTTATAGCTTGATTTTATTTATTTATTTCTTTAAAACATATTCTTTTTTTCTTTTTTTTTTTTTTTTTTGGTGATAGGAGATTGCATCATTTGAAATCCTGAGGTAGCAATTATCATCAGCAGTAAACACTTTAATGGCTGAACCAGATTTTTAGCTGCACCTGTCCAAAAATCCCAATAGCCACTAGCACCAGACTGATGTGAGAAATTAAATCTATTTATTACATCTCTAAACACATTAAAACAAAAGGGCTTAAGGCTTGTATTACCCTGACACTAGGTTAATTGGGAGCTGGTTGGCAGACCTTTTTCAGCCATGGCCCTTCCACAGAAGCCGGATGGCTTCTGTTGGACAGGCTGTAATATACACGGCCTGAATGTCAGCTGGTTTTTATTGAACAAGCCAATACCGCCCGACATTTGTACTAGGCTTTAAAGTCCCTGTACATATGGGATTTAGCCTGTAGAAAAGCACTTTATACAGCAAGCTTTCACAAAGCAGTAACAAAGCTTGCCAAGAGCTTCAAGTATCTTTGTTTAAGCCTTAAAAGCATCCTTCAGTTCCAGTTTGTGAAGGTGCTTTTTTCAGATGACTGCAAAATGAGCAAACAGTGTGGCCTGACAGTGAGGAATTTAACCACTAAGCCACCGCCCACCGTCATATGACGGCGGGACGAGGCTTCTCTTATTCTTGGCGGACGTCATATGACGTGATCGCCCTCCCGAGCCACTAGGGGGCACGCGTGCATGCCCGCTGCGTTGCTCGGGACCCGGTGCTCGTGCCCGGCGGCCGCGATGTCCGCCGGGCACCCGCGATTGCCGGGTAACAGAGCAGGACCGTGGATCTGTGCATGTAAACACGTCCTGTCAGAGAGGAGAGGAGACCCATGGCGTGTCCCTTGTACATAGGGACACCGATCGGTCACCTCCCCCAGTCAGTCCCCTCCCCCCACAGTTAGAATCACCCCCCTAGGTCATACATTAACCCCTCGATCTCCCCCTAGTGGTTAACCCCTTCCCAGTCACATTTACACAGTAATCAATGCAATTTTATAGCACGGATCGCTGTATAAATGTGAATGGTCCCAAAAATGTGTCAAAAGTGTCCGATATGTCTGTCGCAATATCGCAGTCACAATAAAAATCGCAGATCGCCGCCATTACTAGTAAAAAATAAATAAATAGATAAAAATGCTATAAATCTATCCCCTATTTTGTAGACGCTATAACTTTTGCGCAAACCAATCAATATACGCTTGATGATTTCTTTTCCTCAATTAACAATAATGATAGGGGGATAAGATTTGTGCACGAAGGCAGTTACGAAAGGATTAACTTCCTTGATCTTACTATATTGAAAGAGGAAGGCTCTTTGAAAACAATGTCCTTTTTTAAAAAAACGGATCGGAATGCTTTCATTCCCATCGGGAGCTGCCATCATGATCCGTGGCTTAGGTCTGTCCCAAAGAGCCAATTCATACGCATGAGGCGCAACTGCACAGACATTAGGGATTATAGAGTACAGGCAGGTATCATTTTAAGAAGGTTGGAGGAAAAGGGATACAATAGGAACCTGTTGGTAGAAACAATGAATCAAGTGGAAGCTATTGATAGAGCCACTTTGCTGAGGGAGGCCCCTAGGGGCGATTCCGGGGGACCCTCTTTACCGTTTATCACCAGCTTCTCCACACAACATTACCAAATCACTAAGATCCTAAAGAAACACTGGCACCTTCTGGCAAATGACAGAGTTATCAAAACAATTTTACCTGAAAAACCACAAATTGTGTTCAAGGGGGTCCCTTCGTTGCGAGACAGAATTGCTCCCAATGTAGTGGACCCACCCACCCAAAAAGTGTCTTTTTTTCAAAATTTGTCTGGTTACCATCAGTGTCGCAGATGTCAGATCTGCTCACTAAATAAGAACAAGCAGAGGAAAACCGAGTCTTTCACATCTTTCAGTACTTCTAGGGTACATAAAATAGAGCCCTTTATTACATGCAGCTCAAAAGGGGTGGTCTATTTATTGCAATGCCCATGTGGGCTGCAATATATAGGCAGGACCAAACGCCCCATGCAAGTCCGCCTAGGGGAACATATCACCAACATCAAAAATGGTTTCCAATTCCACTCGGTGTCGAAACATTATGCTTTACACCATAATCGAAATCCGGCCAATACCCTATTCTTAGGGATAGATAGATACAGTGCCCACTGGAGAGGTGGATCTCTTGTTAGGGAGCTGTCTAGACTAGAAATGGCTTGGATCCACCGTGTCCGATGTTACACCCCCCACGGCCTGAACATTGATACTGATGTAAATGCATTCATCGATAATGGTTAACATGTATGATATTGGCCTCACTCTGAGATCAAGGTGTCCGGTTTGGGTGAATACAACATACAGGACACTCCTTTATCAGGCTTTTATTGGAACATTGGTGAGTTCAGTATATCAGGGGCCCATCGCATAGGGTGCACTTTTCCTTCCACAGCCTATGGCGTTCTATATACCATTAATCTCCAAGAAGCCCCTATTGAAACTGATGGGTAACGTTTGGACCTATTATGTAGGTCCATGGTAGATGCTAATGTGCCCCTATTTCAAGGGGATACACTGCTCTATAGTCAGTCTTGATTTGTTTTATGTTTTGCGTCTCCAGATGCAAAACTGCCTTTTTTTAGTTGATTTATCACCGGTGTGCGGGCATATAGCCATTGTGTCCCCTTTTTTCAGATATACAACTACATTAATATTCAAGCATATATGTACCCCTTTTTTTCTCCTCTTTTTTCCCTTTTTTTAGATGCCTGATTGACCAATTTTGGTCTCACTAATATCAGTACGGCTGCGACATGGGGGACCATTGTCCTCCCTTTTTTCCCCTTTCCTGGGAGAAGAGTCATATTTTAATATTTTTTAATTTAATATTTTTTATAACTCAATATTTTTCCGAAATTTACCCTCATGGGAGTTGAACTGTCAGAACATAATCTATACATGAGTGGGGGTGTGAATTACTATTGACACACTATGTTCTATAAACAGGTGTGGTGGGATCCCCACACTTGTGGGGCTTTTTTCTTTTATTTTTATTTTTATAACATTCCTTTTTTGAATGTGTTTTTATTTATGTTTGATTTTAGTATAGTAACTTTCGATCTTAGTGCGGAAGTTCAGATATGAGGTATTAGAGGTTAACAGAATTTTGAGTATACAACCAGTTACTAGAATGGAATATGATTCTTTCAGCCCATTTTAAAGATGGCGAATCGGGTTTCGGAAGCCTTGACCTCAGGAGAGGGCGTTCCTGTACAATTGTTTGACATATAAAGGTGGTGTGTCAGCACGCCGCCCGTACCCCAGGAAGACGACAAGTTTGTCGAAACGGCGTAGGGAGGAGCGACGTGCTGATGTCACCACCATCCACCGCTGATCCCGGAAGCAACGGGCAGCAGCTGAGAGCCGGCCGGCATTGTTTTGTGTATACACGCAATTTTAATCTACAACACTGTAAGTGCATCTCTTATGATTTTTTACCAATAAATGTCAGTATTACGCTATGGAGCTCTTTTTTTCATTCTTGGGATTTGAGTGCCAGCTTAACAGCTAGCGGATCCCCTGAGAGGTGACCCTTGGAGCCATATTTTCGATAAAGACCCAGTGGCTGGGGGACACAGTCACCTGCATATATGATCTCCTTAAACAAGAGATCATAGTATCTGGTAAGGGGCAGATCGTTTTTGTTTGGTGGAGGAATTTCCCTGTCTTCACATTCTTCAGGGTGACAACAGTGCATGCTTCACATCAGCGGAAGAGTGGTGTTTTATTTTTCACCAACATTTTGATGCCTTTTAATTTTTGTGGTGAAGGACATTTTTTACAAAGGAACGTTTTGTATATGGACCTTGTTCAACTCACCTAGTATTTGATTGCATATATATACAAGGATTAATCCTATATGTCACACATTTGTGGTTATTTATGTACGTTCCAGGTGTCATCATCTCTTTTCCATATATTATCTATCGTGTTTTTTCACACTTAGGTGTATTTGTTATGGTCATATAAAGGGTTTATGACCACACTCACATATTAATAGCAGCGCAGCCTATTTTTGTTTAGTATTTTGGAATGGAAGATGTCTCACATTTAGGGTTGCAGCAGCATTAATTAATTTTTTTCTTGAATTTTTTTCTTGAGTTTTTCACAGACATAGGTTTTTTGCTTTTTTGTATATCGATTACTTTATGGGATAGCGCAGTATACACCTTTTGGTTTTGAAAATGAGCAAACAGTGTGGCCTGACAGTGAGGAATTTAACCACTAAGCCACCTCCCACCGTCATATGACGGCGGGACGAGGCTTCTCTTATTCTGGGCGGACGTCATATGACGTGATCGCCCTCCCGAGCCACTAGGGGGCACGCGTGCATGCCCGCTGCGTTGCTCGGGACCCGGTGCTCGTGCCCGGCGGCCGCGATGTCCGCCGGGCACCTGCGATTGCCGGGTAACAGAGCAGGACCGTGGATCTGTGCATGTAAACACGTCCTGTCAGAGAGGAGAGGAGACCCATGGCGTGTCCCTTGTACATAGGGACACCGATCGGTCACCTCCCCCAGTCAGTCCCCTCCCCCCACAGTTAGAATCACCTCCCTAGGTCATACATTAACCCCTCGATCTCCCCCTAGTGGTTAACCCCTTCCCAGTCACATTTACACAGTAATCAATGCAATTTTATAGCACGGATCGCTGTATAAATGTGAATGGTCCCAAAAATGTGTCAAAAGTGTCCGATATGTCTGTCGCAATATCGCAGTCACAATAAAAATCGCAGATCACCGCCATTACTAGTAAAAAATAAATAAATAGATAAAAATGCTATAAATCTATCCCCTATTTTGTAGACGCTATAACTTTTGCGCAAACCAATCAATATACGCTTATCGCGATTTTTTTTTACCAAAAATATGTAGAAGAATACGTATCGGCCTAAACTGAGGAAAAAATTTGTTAAAAAAAAAATTGGATATTTATTATAGCAAAAAGTAAAAAATATTGTGTTTTTTCAAAATTTTCCCTCTTCTTTTGTTTATAGCGCAATAAATAAAAACCGCAGAGGTGATCAAATACCACCAAAAGAAAGCTCTATCTGTGGGGAAAAAATAATAAAAATTTAATTAGGGTGCAGTGTAGCATGACTGCGCAATTGTCATTCAAAGTGCGACAGCACTGAAAACTGAAAAATGGCTTGGGCAGGAAGGGGGTGAAAGTGCCCTGTATTGAGGTGGTTAAGGATAATTAATCACCAGAAGATGCACTAGCATGGAGAACGAGGTCCTAATTCCTCTATATAGATCTTTAGTTATTATTAGAGAGATCACCATCAGGGGGAAGGAGGTCCTGATTCCCCTATAAAGATCTTTAGTTAGGGACTCCTTTAGAATACTGTGTCCAGTTTTGGAGACCTCACTTTCAAAATGAAAGTGTCCAGAGATGGGCAACAAAAATGGTGAAAGGTCTGAGGATAAAACGTATAAGGAGAAACTGCAGGAACTTCATATGTGCAGTGTTGAGGAAAGAAGGGACAAAGGGGAAAAGGGAAATACGTTACGGATGTGAATAAGGTTCAGGAAGGCAATATTTTCAATATGTTGCTAAGATCAAGAACACAGGAACATGAAAGTAGAATAGTTCTCTCCACCCCCACACCAAGGAGGAGAGGAGAGTAAAAAAGGGGACTTGGAATGTGCCGTAATCAATAAATGATATCAACTGCTAAAAACTACATCTTTATTACAAGGCATAATAAAAACAAAAAAAATCTTTAAAACCATCAGACATAAAGTTACATGCATTGCTGGACAAAATGGAAAGATGTTACAGTGTATGGTATATTATCAGCTTCGGTCCACAAATGATAAGCATGCAGGATCAATGCGTTTTGGAGGAACAGGAACAGACAAGCTGTATATATTAAAAATCACAATTAGAATATAATATATTCGAACATAGCTCCAACAAATAATTACAGGTAGAATCTTATGGCGGATACTGGAGAGAGAAAAAGGGAAGGAGAAAAAAAAGGAGGTTCATATATACTTCCCAAATGGTTCTGGTATAGATTGTGTATGGATGAGGTCATAGTCATTGACCTGCCTCTCTGACTCATTGATAGAATACATTGTTTTCTCTGATTGGCTGAGCGCCGATAGAATTTAGTGTGTTCCGGGTATGAGGCAAGTCTCGGCTAAAACCCGGAACTGTGGGACACAAACACGAACATGAATAATCAAAAGTGCTCATTTTAAAGGCTTATATGCAAGTTATTGTCATAAAAAGTATTTGGGGACCCAGGTCCTGTCCCAGTGGACATCAATGCATCAATGCAAAAAATTTTTTTAAAAACGGACATTTTCGGGAGCAGTGATTTTTTTAATGCTTACAGTGAAACAATAAAAATTAAATATTCCTTTAAATATTGTGCCTGGGGGTGTCTATAGTAGGCCTGTAAAGTGGCACATTTTTCCCGTGTTTAGAACAGTACCACAGAAAAATGCAATTTCTAAAGGAAAAATTGTCATTTAACCATCTCAATACAGTGCAATTTCACCCCCTTCCTGCCCAAGCCATTTTTCAGCTTTCAGCGCTGTCACACTTTGAATGACAATTGCGCGGTCATGCAACACTGTACCCAGATGAAATTTTTATTTTTTTCCCACAAATAGAGCTTTCTTTTGGTGGTATTTGATCACCTCTGCGGTTTTTATTTTTTGCGCTATAAACAAAAGAAGAGTGACAAGTTTGAAAAAACGCATTATTTTTTACTTTTTACTATAATAAATATCCTGTTTTTTATTAAACAAATTTCTTCCTCAGTTTAGGCAGATATGTATTCTTCTACGGACACTTCGGACACTTTTGACACTATTTTGGGACCATTCACATTTATACAGTGATCCGTGCTATAAAAATGCACTAATTACTGTATAAATGTCACTGGCAGGGAAGGGGTTAACACTAGGGGGTGATCGAGGGGTTAATCATGTTGCTAGGGAGTGTTTCTAACTGAAGGGGGAGGGGACTCACAAGGGGAGGAGACCGATCGGTGTTGCTCTATACTGAGAACACACATCAGTCTCCTCTCCTCTGACAGGACATGGATCTGTGTGTTTACATCACGGCCGCCGGGCACGCGTATGCGTGTGCCCAGTGACACGGCGGACGTGCGCGATTGCTGCCGGTGGCGTGCCGCCCCCGGTGGGCTGGGAAGGCAAAGGCATCATATGACGCCCTCCCAGAATGAGAGCCGCGCAGCCTGGCCGTCATATGACAGCCGGCGGGCGGCAAGCGGTTAAAACTGATCACGGCTGTAATGAATTGTCGGGTCTCGGCAATATAGATACAGATAATTGAAAAAAAGAGAGCATGGGATCCCCCCATCCATTACCAGGCCCTTTGGGTCTGGTATGAGTATTAAGGGGAACCCCGAATAAAATTTTTTTAAAAATTGTGTGGGGGTCTCCCTAAAATCCATACCAGGCCCTTCGGGTCTGATATGGAAATTAAGGGGAACCCTGCACCAAATTTAAAAATAAAATGGCGTAGTGTCCCCCCAAAATCCATTCCAGACCCTTATCCATGCACGCAACCTGGCAGGCCACAGGAAAAGAGGGGGGACAAGAGAGCGCCCCCCTCCTGAACTGTACCAGGCCACATGCCCACAACATGGGGAGGGTGCTTTGGTGTAGCCCCCCAAAGCACCTTGTCCGCATGTTGATGGGGACAAGGGCCTCATCCCCACAACCCTTGCCCGGTGGTTGTGGGGGCCTGTGGGCGGGGGGCTTATCGGAATCTGGAAGCCCCCTTTAACAAGGGGACCCCCAGATCCCGCCCCCCGTGTGAATTGGTAACGGTGTACAAATGTACCCCTACCATTTCACAAACAAAGTGTCAAAATGGTAAAAAAGACAAGAGACAGCTTGGGACAAGTCCTTTTATTTAAAAAAAAAACAACGTCCCACAATTTAAGTTCACGCTGCCCGACGGACTGAAAAAAAAAAGCCGAAATCGATGGGAGGCTTCCGCCGACTGACGCGTCTTCGTTGTGACAGCTCTTATACAACTAAGGGCTGGGCCACCCAGTGATGTAACCGGGTGACCCGCCGCCCTCTGACGCCACAGGAAGCCATGGGGAAGCCCTCGTATGTCAGAAGGGGGTGGTGTGAGACCCTTCAGGTCTGGTATGGATTTTGGAGGGGTCCCCTACGCCATTTGTTTTTTAAATTTGATGCAGGGTTCCCCTTAATTTTCATATCAGACCCGAAGGGCCTGGTATGGATTTTAGGGAGACCCCCATGCAATTTATTTTTAAATTTTGATTCCCCTTAATATTTATACCAGACTCAAAGGACCTGGTAATGGATGGGAGGGATCCCATGCTCTTTTTTTGCAATTATCTGAATCTATATTGCTGAGAGCCGACAATTCATTACAGCACAGATCAGTTTTAAATGACAATTTTTCCTTTAGAAATGTAATTTTGCTGTGGTACTGTTCTAAACACGGGAAAAATTTTTACATCACACTTTTTCACATTTCCCTTTTTCTCTTTAGGGATTGCCTTTTTTGACATCCCTTTTCACATATGTGCAGTTTTGCACACATTCTTCCTTGGCCTTATTATCCATCGTGACAGTTTGGTTTATACATGCATTCATGCATTGCATTATATACTTTATGATCATTTCGCCAATTTAGCAATGTTTGATTATATACAGTATCTCACAAAAGTAAGTACACCCCTCACATTTTTGCAAATATTTTATTATATCTTTTCATGTGACAACACTGAGGAAATGACACTTAGCTACAATGTAGTGAGTGTACAGCTTGTATAACAGTGTAAATTTTATGTCCCCTCAAAATAACTCAATGCACAGCCATTAATGTCTAAACCTCTGGCAACAAAAGTGAATACACCCTAAGTGAAAATGTCCAAATTGGGCCCAAACTGTCAATATTTTGTGTGGTCACCATTATTTTCCAGCACTGCCTTAACACTCTTGGGCATGGAGTTTGCCAGAGCTTGACAGTATGTCACAGTACATGTTGGCATTCAGGGTTCCCTCAATGAACTGTAGCTCCCCAGTGCCAGCAGCACACATGCAGTGCCAGGCCATCAGAATTGCTTGACTATAGGCAAGACACACTTGTATTTGTACTCCTCACCTGGTTGCCACCACACACGCTTGCCACCATCTGAACCAAACAAGTTTATCTTGGTCTCATCAGACCACAGGACTTGGTTCCAGTAATCCAGTAAAAGTGACCTGAGCATGTGCACTCAACTTCTTTGGTTGACCATGACAAGGCCTGTTCTGATTGGAACCTGTCCCGTTAAACTGCTGTATGGTCTTGCTGCAGCTCAGTTTCAGAGTCTTGGCAAACTTCTTATAGCCTAGGCCATCTTTATGTAGAGCAACAATTCTTTTTTTCAGATCCTCAGAGAGTTCTTTGCCATAAGGTGCCATGTTGAACTTCCAGGGACCAGTATGAGAGAGTGAGAGCGATAACACCAAATTTAACTCATCTGTTCCCCATTCACACCTGAGACCTTGTAACACTAACGAGTTTCGTGACACCAGGGAGGGAAAAATGGCTACTTGGGCCCAATTTGGACATTTTCACTTAGGGGTGTACTCACTTTTGTTGCCAGTGGTTTAGACATTAATGGCTGTGTGTTGAGTTATTTTGAGAGGACAGCAAATTTACACTGTTATACAAGCTGTACATTCACTACTTTACATTGTAGCAAAGTGTCATTTCTTCAATGTTGCCACATGAAAAGATATAATAAAATATTTACAAAAATGTGAGGGGTGTACTCACTTTTGTGAGATACTGTGTATATATATACCGATTTATTCTCACTCTATATACACTTTGACTGTACACATTTGGTCTCTTTAGTGGGACCACCTGCACAAACATCACCTTGTAACGTTCACACAGTATTCCCCTCGTGGGCACACATAGATGTTTCACTTAACAGTTACATCAGTTTTTTCACCCAATTTTGACTTTATTCATTTACTCATTCACAAATTTATTTTTTGCAGTATTAAGTGTATTAATAAAGTGCACACGCATCACATTCAGGAACTGTGTTGTGGCAGTCTGTCTTGTCCAATGGCTGTTCCCCCTGGTCTTCACTCCTTTTGGGGGGGTCTCCTGCCTCAACCCCGGGTGAGACATCATATCCTAGGCCACTGATTATTCCCATTTAAAAGCTAAGCACAGCCTATAAACTGATTTGTAAGTAATTAACCAGTTGTTTGTATTTATCAGAAGAAGAGTGGGACCCAAAGAAGTATGCAATAAAACTTTCTAATATAAAAATTTAAATTTTATTGACAAAGTTTCTTTAAATTGACCATAAAAGGTTCAAACAAGCATATCACTTAGATATCATGTGCAACCACTTCTTACTCTACATGTTTCACTCAAACAGCTTCCTCAGGAACTTCTGAAAGTGTTGCATGAAGTTTTTTTTTTTTTTAGAAAAAGATACTACAAAAGAAACAACAATCATAAAATCAAATCATAATCAATCATAAAAAAAATCATATAATTGCATACCATAATATGGATAATTATATACAAATATTTTACAGTTTAATGAAGAGCTGAAAATGCATGCCTACCGGGGCAGGAGGCGGAGCCTAGCAGAGCAGACATGCATTGTTAGAGCTCCACACCGCTGAGGAGAGAAGAGAAGGACAAAGCGGAGCCTGCAGGCTCAAAAGGTATCCATTTGAACCTTTTTGCCCCAGGGAACAAACTGTGAAAGTTTGGGCAGGAAATATGGTACTGGAAGGAAACCGTGGCAGAAATAAAAATCACCTCACAAAGAGCTCACAGGCACTCACTGCAGCTGAAGCAGCTCCAGTCACCTCACAAGATACAGCATCAGGGCGCTCTCACAGACAGAAAATGTCACAGCAAGACTCTCCATTTGAGTCAGATACAGAACAAATCCTCTCACAAACTTCTCCACAAGCCTCCTCAGCATCCCCAGTAATATTATTACAATTTGAAAAGATGATTCATAAGGCTTTAAAACAAACCTCAGACTAAATAACAAAAAGCCTAACCAAAGAAATAAGAGAGCTGGGAAACCGCACCGCAGCCTTAGAAATAAAAATGGATGAAATTGAAATTACAACCCAAGAAAATATAACAGAATTGGAACAATTAAAAAAAGACAATTTAATACTTCAAACTAAGCTCGAAGATTACGAAAATAGAGCCAGACGTTCAAACGTGCGCATAAGGGGAATACCTGAAACTGTGACAGACCTGCAATCTACTATTACTGCTCTATTACAAGAACTAAAGCCAGATATCCCTATTGATCGTTTAGAACTGGACAGAGTACACAGAGCCCTCAGAGCCAAAAAGAAAGATGGACCCCCACGTGATATAATCACAACATTTCATTATTACAGAACGAAAGAACAAATACTAATTGCTGCAAGAGAAAAAAAGGAACTTAATTTTCAAGGACACGATTATCAAATTTTTGCTGACCTATCCCAACTTACTATTACTAAAAGACGATCCATGAAACCCCAACTAATGGAACTGCAACGCCACAACATTATGTATCAATGGGGCTTCCCCTTTTCAGTCAGATTTAACTACCAAGGTACAATTTACAGAAGCAGATCAGCAGATGAACTACAACAAACCCTTTTAAAATTAAATCTGACAGAACCCACAAGCAGCAACACTCCCACACGCAGAAGAATGGCATCATCTTCACCTTCAGGCAGCACCCAGAAAATTTCAGAACAAAATGGGAATCATCATTCTCACAAAAGAGGCCGTTATGCCACATTATCCATGGACCAAGAAGATTCAATGGACTGACATCCTAATTCCTGATATCTCTTCATTTATTATACTAAGAGATGGTTCTCTATAAAAAACCTATATTTATAACTGAATGTAACTGCATTATGATAGTCACACACTGTGTGGGATCATGTTACATTCCAGTTATATTTCTTATTACTTCTGATTCATATAGCCTTAGAATATATAAGTGAAATAAGGAAATTCTTGTTCAGTTATATATTATCAGGTAAAAACAATAGATTTATTACTTTTTAGGACAAATATGTTCAATAATCCAGAAGTAATGGAAGCTTTTTCTTTCTTTTCTTAAAACAAATATATTATTACCTAACTAGTTCCTAGAATTATGTTTTTGTTTATTCTAATCTGAAGCAATACAACCTCAATTTTATGAGTTAACATATCTAAACAGTTACGTATGAATAAAATATGTAATTGTTTACTCTAAAAGGGTTAAAATCCCAAAATAATTCAAACTATCTTCATCAATACCAAAGTTATTAACAGTACTTTTCTAACTGAATTATTTAGCCTAGGGCAAGACTAACCATATACAACCACCCTGGAATAAATAATTTCAACAAAAACTATATTCTGCACTCCAATTAATGAAACATCATCTTTTGACATAGCACTTCTCTCCTGTAAGCGGAAGATCCGTGTACCCCCATTAGCCCTCCTCATTCTCCCAACCATATTATGTGGGAGTGTGACGAAGGCACTTATTCCCCTGAGAGAGATATTTATTCTCTTTCATGGGTAAATTGTGATTACTTGCAAAAATAATTTATACAATGTATCATCTAATCTCATATGTTTTTTGTTTACTCTTTACTCCAGAATTCACTGGTTTCTTTTCTATCTATTCATCTCTTCAGTCCACACAGGTTGATCTGCGCAGTCAGCTCTGCATAACAAAAAGTAAGTCAAAACTATTTGATCTATTGCCATGGCACCACTGAATATACTTTCCCTGAATGTTCAGGGAATAAATGTCCCTCAAAAAAGGACCAAAGCCTTCCGTACTTTCCATAACAAGAAGGCTCACATAGTATGCCTCCAAGAAACACACTTCACCAAAGATTCTACTCCAAAATATATTTCTCCTTTTTATCAACAAATTTACACGGCTTCTGCCTGTACCAAGCAAAGGGGAACTCTAATTGCATTTCACCGATCCACACCATTCACCTTATCATCAGAAATTAAAGACCCAGAAGGTAGATACCTGATACTCATGGGTTATATAATGGATACAGCAATCACGGTAATTTCCTACTACGCTCCTAACAAACAACCTACACCATTCCTCTCACATATATTACAAGTGATTAATACACACAAAATAGGAACAGTGATAATGTGTGGGGATTCAAACCAGGTCCTCCTCCCATTTCTAGATAAATCACCTTTTACACCATCCAAAATAACCTCTAGATTACCTTTTTCTCAACTTCTTTCCAAATACAATCTGGTAGATTCGTGGAGAGAAAGTAACCCAATGAAAAAGAAATTCACTTATTTCTCGCACCCTCATCAAACCTTCACCAGAATACATCATATTTTTCTAACAATAGGAATGATACCAGAAATTATTGCATCAGATATAATTCCGATTCCGTGGTCTGACCATAATGCAGTATACACTACTATAGCCTCAGCCATACCAAAAGCGCATGACCCAACGTGGTACTTACCGGACATAATGCTCAAACACCCACTACATCAGATGGCCATTGAACAAGCTTTAAAGGAATACATATCAACAGACATCTCCCCAATAACACTGTGGGAAGCTCATAAGCCTGTCTTGCGTGGTACAATACAAAGACAAATGGCACTATTTAAACGGGAACGCAAAAATCTAGCAAAAAAACTAGAACTCAATTTTAATGCAGCCTACATATCATTTCAAGATAATCCATCTCAGAGTACAAAATCTCATCTGGAAAAATCTAGATTGGAATACGATCTATTTCTCACTGAGTCAGTTGATAAATCCCTCAAACGCTCCAAACACAATTTCTACATGAATACAAACAAACCAGGTACATATTTGGCTCGGGCATTAAATTCAACTAACAAATCTTTCAAACCAATACGTTTGAAATTATCAAAAAATGTTTACACTTGTAATCCAGTTAAAATAGTCCATAAATTTCACTCACATCTCGCAACTTTATACAAGACAAACAATGAATTTAATCCTACAGAGGCTGAATCCTTCTTCTCAAAAATAACCTTACCTGAGTTATCTCAGAATCAAAAAAGCAGTTTGGATGAGCCTATAACTATAGATGAAGTTGCTAACGCCATAAAAGACCTAAAACTTAACAAAAGACCAGGCCCAGACGGCTACTCGGCTTTATACTATAAAACATTCTCAGAAATACTCTCTCCCATTCTCACTGAAACTTTTAACAAACTTCTAGATGGACATTCTTTTCGGCAAGAAACACTAATGGCAATTGTTTGTATGATCCCAAAACCCCTTTCTGATGATACTTCCTGTGTGAATTATCGGCCTATCTCTCTGTTAAACCTCGATATTAAATTATTAGCAAAAATAATAGCAAAACGCCTCAATAGCATTATAGGAAAATTAATACATAGAGATCAAGTAGGCTTCATGCCAAATAGACAGGCAGGCGATAATATACGCAGGGCAGTGTTATTGGCACATATTGCTAAAAAACGGAAAATCCCTTTATGTTTTCTATCTCTCGATATTAAGAGGGCATTTGACACAGTATCCTGGCAATATATGCAATATTCATTACAAAAATGGGGTTTTGGACCCCACTTTTTAACATGGATCAAAGCATTATATAATATATAAAATATGCTGGATACAAATCTGAAGCCTTTAATATCGAAAGAGGTACCTGACAGGGTTGCCCATTATCTCCCTTATTATTTGCCCTTATACTGGAACCCATGGCCCAATACATCAGAACAAACCAAACTATAACTGGCATTGAAGTAGGAGGTATTACACACAAATTATGTATATTTGCAGACGATATATTACTTTTTCTATCATCACCACAGGTCTCTGGTCCTAACTTAATACCAGCTCTTGATGGATTTGCAGCCCTATCCGGCCTTATGATTAATCCTAAGAAATGCCTAGTGCTTAATATTTCACTCACAAACATGGAATTGATCCCGGCTAGGGCTGCACTCCCATTCACATGGGCAGAAAAATCAATCCCATATCTTGGAATGCATTTAACAGCATCTCATTCTGACTTATTCTCAACCAATTATCCTCCTGTATTAAGACAGATCACAAATCTAATAAAACAATGGTCGCAACTTCCTTTATCCTGGATAGGGAAGATTAATGCAATCAAAATGGCTATTCTACCCAAATTGCTTTATCTATTCAGAGTCCTCCCTATTCCAATTCCTTCCTATTTTTTGAGAATAGTACAAAAAAGAGCAACTTCGTTTATATGGGGCTCTTCTAAACCACGTATACCTATACACAGTATACCTCCCCAAAAATAAAGGAGGCCTGGGATACCCTAATTTTACTAACTACTACAGAGCAGCACATTTGGCCAGTCTGTCCAAATACCATGCAAAACAGGAAATCCCATTATGGGTATTTATAGAGGCTTCAGAAAATGACCCTCTATTAATATCAAATTTATTATGGCTTGATCCTAAAGACCGCTTTAAAATTCATAATCCCATAACTAAACACTTCTTATCTCTCTGGGATAAACTAAAAACCAAATATCAGTTACAATCTCCACACAATCCTCTCCTTTCTTTTATCAGAAATCCGGCCTTTTATCCGGCATGGATCTACCCAAATTCTTTTAAAGCTTGGACAACATCAGGCATTCAGACACTAAATGACTTCATAGCATCTAAATCATTCCTTTCATTCCCATCGCTAAGAGCCCTTGCACACTGGGGCGGTTTGCAGGCGCTATTGCGCTAATAATAGCGCCTGCAAACTGCCCCGAAAGTGCCGCTGCTGTCATCCCAGTGTGAAAGCCCCCAGGGCTTGCACACTGGAGCGATGCGCTGGCAGGACGGTAAAAAAAGTCCTGCCAGCAGCATCTTCGGAGCGGTGAAGGAGCGGTGTGTATACCGCTCCTTTACCGCTCCTGCCCATTGAAAGGGACGGCGCGGCTATACCGCCGGCAATGCGCCTCTGCAAAGGCGCTTTGCGGTGGTATTTAACCCTTTCTCGGCCGCTAGCGGGGGTAAAACCGCCCCGCTAGCGGCCGCATACCGACGGTAAAACGCCGCTAATAATAGCGGCGTTTTACCGCCGACGCCGCCCCCCGCCCCAGTGTGCAAGGGCTCTTAGAGAAAAATATGATCTACCAAACTCTGAGATATTTAGATATCTCCAAATCAAAAATTTCTATACACCATTCCTAAAGGGGGATACACCATTATCCCAATTATCCATTTTTGAATCAATCTGTACAAAAGATCCATTCGCTAAAGGTACAATTTCATCACTTTATAATCAATTATATGGAGTAGCAAATCTTAATAGACCCTCTTACGTTCAGAGGTGGGAGGAGGACTGGGACGAACTTTAGAAGACACGGACTGGTCTAACATATGGTTCACATCTAAGTCATCTTCACCCAACATTTTAGCACTGGAGACAAATTATAAAGTCCTAACTCGCTGGTACCTTGTACCCGCTAGAGTGGCAAAATATTCACCTAATACCTCAGCTCTTTGTTTTCGAGGATGCCCAGAAATAGGCACATATTTACACATATGGTGGACGTGCCCAGTAATCCAAACCTTCTGGAAGGAAGTCTTCGTGATTGCATCTAAAATATTTTAAAAAATAATACAACCAGATCCATATTTAACTTTACTTAATCTAAAACCGGAATGGTTAACACTCTCTCAATTCAAACTTATGATCCAACTAATAACGGCTGCAAAACAAACAGTGGCCAAGGCATGGAAATCTCCTAAATTGGTATTAGCAGAAACAATTCACAGAATGAATAATACAATGTCCCATGCTAAGATGGTAGCCATCGATCAAAATCAAATTCCAAAATTTGAAAAACTTTGGCATCCTTGGATAAAACAACAGTTCCTGTCAAACTTCAATGACTCTGTCCTGTTGCCATGGTAACAGATTAAATGACTTACAGAGACACCCATTCTAAGGCTTCAAAGAGAACTAAAAAGAATAATAAACTGACGAGCGGGACAACCTTGTGGACCATACTTCTACCTTTCAACCCTTTTTCTTCTTTCTCTTTCCTTTTCTCCACCTTACGATTAAAGCTCATTATCAGAATTTATTTGACCTATATACACTCTACTTGTAAACAATATGTATAGTAGGTATAAATCATTTAAATACCTACAAAAGTAACTAAGGAAATGATATATATCTTTAATTTAGGTTTACGTGAACCCAATGTTTAATATTTGAAATTTCATGATATTTACCTATATAAACCCTACTGTAAAACAATGAGCTTACTTTATAGATCCTTGTAAACTTACTTTATGTATCTTTATAACATTGTATACTCAATAAACTTCTTTTGACAAGGAAAATGCATGCCTACCAGATGCTCATAGTTGACTCTATATAGAGTGGTAATTCCTAGATGAGAGTCCGGATTACAGGGAGAAGCATATGCACAACCATAGAGAAAGAATAAATTCTGAAAAATGAAATTCAAATACAAATTATATTGCAGAATTATATTGTGTCTACTGATCCTGATTAAACAAATCACGATCAGAAAGGACAGTAGCTACTTCAAAAAGGACAACACATCGACCAAGGGTTTACCTCAAAAGTACTTGTGAATATAGAACCAATGTGGTTTTCATAGTCACCATCAGTCCAAAAAAACAGGCACTAATGCACGCACGGGCACTTTCCCTTGTGGTATATACAATTTTTGCAAGTACATCTGTGGGGCCCATGAAATCATATTGCCAGATGGCCGCATCTTTAGACCACGCTTTCTTGCCAGCTGTCAATCAGTGGGGGTGATCTATATAATGATGTGTGACTGCGGTGCTTATTATGTGGGAAAAACCAAAAGACAATTTTTCCATCACATTCGTGACCATGTCAGATTGGTCTCCAAATGGAAACACCTATTAGTTGTCACATGGGTTTATTTCATGCATTCAATCTGTCCATTATGCATTTCTTTGCTCTGGAATACTTACCAACAAATGTGAGAGGAGGTGATAATGATAAGCTATTATACAACGAAAAGCTCGATGGATTCACAATCTTTCGGCTCTCAAATTGTCTGGACTGAATGATGCATTCAGTTTCAAGCCTTTTTTATAAATATAACTTTCTTTCCCTCTCTCTATAGTGATAGGTTATATAAATCCATCATAGGCAACTTTACTACTATATCTCCTGCGGTCTCCCACTTTTCCTTTTGGCAAATATGGATGCCTTTTTCAAGCTAATATACTTTAAATTATCTTTATTTTTTTTGTTTATGTTTTGTTTTGTAAACACCTTGCTGCGATATCTGTATGTCTATGTACATGGAGGGTTGAAGATGTTTGCTGTATGTTTCAGATGCTGACCAATTCACAAATATTCTCATATAGTTGCATTTTTTCGTTTTACATATTCAGTTTGTATCCTATCAATGGGCCTAAGTGGAGGAAGCGAGCCACCATATGGACGCCCTGATCACCTGCAGCCACGGGTGTCTAACCAATCACCTGTTCTGCTGCTGGGGCCTTCAAGCATCGACTTGCGGTTTGATCGTTCTCCTCATTCCCATCCAGTGACGGGGAGTCAGCTATTGTACTCCCCATCCAATTGGGAGAGCCCCCTGCCTGTGTTTCTGGGAAGCTGGACGGTTATCCGTCCGCTCCCCCTTTTGCCTAGCCTGGCAGTGTGGACTTTCTAAGATGGAGGAGCTGTACTTCGCACGTTTTCCGTGTGAGGTTACTTCCTCCGTTGGAGTTCCGGACATGCGCATTAGCGCTGTTAGTAAATCCACGCTCCGCCGGTGACATCAGATGCCTGCGGGACGGAGGCAGTTTAAATGATGGCCATAAGCCACCACACACTTACAGGGTACTCGGGTCGGAAGGATACAAGTGTTATCTTTCTGCTGACATCTCTTTTTCCAACAAGCTTCTCCGGGATCATTATCATTGTAAGTCTTATCAATCCATATCTTTGTGATTTTTCTTTGGGGAAAACAGGCTGTGACACTGTGGATCTTTATTTGCCTGCTCAATGCAGAAAAGGAAAGGCACTGATCTCTGATCACTCCGGTTGAGCTTTTCCACACCTTAGCTCCTTGCAATCTCAGTGTTTCCCTTTATATTGACCCCCAGACACAGGCTACTCCTCATGATGGCATAAATCCTTGATATGCGCCTTATTTTTCTTTATATATTTATCTAAAAGAAATATGTTTGCTTTTTTGTTTTTTTACAAGATCGTCATTGGCTGTTTTCCCAGTGAAAAATGGCGAACAGCAGGGGTGCCATAGGTTTTCTCCTGGGCTCTTATAGGGTGCAATAAACATCTCTCTGCACATTCTGTGAGACACTACAACAATATACACATTTTTCTATCTCCCCCTCAATTGGGGATGTGAAGACTACATTGGTTCTATATTCACAAGTACTTTTGAGGTAAACCCTTGGTCGATGTGTTGTCCTTTTTGTAGTAGTTGCAGTCCTTTCTGATAGTGATTTGTTTAATCGGGATCAGTAGGCACAATATAATTCTACAATATAATTTGTATTTGAATTTCATTTTTCAAAATGTATTTTTATTCTCTCTCTCTATGGTTGTGCATATGCTCCACCCTGTAATCTGGGCTCTCATCTAGGAACTACCACTCTATATTGGGTCAACTATAAGCATCTGGTAGGCATGCATTCTCTGCTCTTCTTTAAACTAGCTTCTGTAAAATATTTGTATATAATTATCTACAGTATATCATGGTATGCAATTATATGATTCATTATTACAATAATTGTCAAACATAATCTTTTATGATTGTTGTTTCTTTTGTAGTATCTTTTTCTGGAAAAAAAAACTTCATGCAACACTTTCAGAAGCTCCTGAGAAAGCTCTTTGACCGAAACATGTAGAGTAAAAAGTGGTTGCACATGATATCTAAGTGATGCTTTGTTTGAAACTTTTATGGTAATTTTAAAGAAACTTTGTCAAAATGTATATTTTTATATTAAAAAGTTTTATTGCATACTTCTTTGGTACCGTAAAAGTTCCACTCTTCTTCTGATTGATCTTGTTTTCTAAGGGATGTGGTACCGATCAATGATCTTTCATTACCCAACTTCAAAAATGCAGTTGTTTGTATTTGTTATCTCCTTCCTCTATAGGGCACTATATATACTAATGGTCATTTTATTCATTTATTTTTTCTAGTATAATCTTGCATCCTACTCCTGATGAGTGGCTGTATGCCATGAAACACGTAGAGTTTCCAACTCAGGGTGCCAAGACTAACCTGCCCAAATTTTGAATTTTAAATGTTCAAATTAGCCATGTATTGGCTTTTACCTAGGATGTATGACCTATTTATTCTGTTATTTATGCTTATATGATGATCTGTATCCTTGTTTCTGAATTTTTTGTACCAATCATGTTGATTATTTGTATTAAATATTAATTATTATCACATTGGGTATGTTAATTAATCTTTTATGGTTTAATCAAATTATATTATTATCATTATTATTATTGTTTATAACATATTATGCATTTCTCAATCATGGATTATCCTATTTGATTGTGTTATCAAATTATATTTATATATATAATTCATGTATCATCATTGCAATGACATGCTTCATGTAAAGTCCCATCACAACTGCACTAGAGACGCGGATTGCGAAACTCATGGTCAGTTGTTAGAACAGATGTTTCTGGACAAGTGTTACCCCTCTACTATCGTTGATGAGGCCTTCACTTTTTATAAACAAAAATATGCTATAGTGTACAGAAAGGCCAAAATCAGTCTGACAGTACAACCCCTGAGATTTACCACCAATTTTCATTATCAATTTAGAAACATGGAGCGCATATTCCTAAAACACTGGTCTATCTTGCAAGAGGATCCTCACCTCAAATCCACCATCACAGACGACCCTTAATTTCATATAGACGTGCCAGAAACCTAAAAACTCAGATCGACCTAGCAAAGTTAAACCACTATTTACCATAGTCAGCGCCCCACTTACATTTTTTTTTAACATCAAAGGCATGTATCAATTCCGTAAGGCATTATGCCTCACTTGCCAAAATGTCCGCCACGAACAAAAAGAGTTTCAGTCCAAGGAAAAATGTTACACCATATCTGATTTCCATACATGCTCATCAGAATTTGTAGTTTATTGTATGTCCTGCCCCTGTGGCCTACTTTATGTTGGTCGCACTATTCATATACTTTGGAAAAGGTTTGGCGAGCATAGGTGGCTAGTAGATGCAGGATCTGACACACATAGCGCTCCCAAACATTTTCTCACACATCACCATCAGTCCTCCCAGGACCTTAGAATTTGGATGATTGAAGCCATGCCCAAAAACCTCCCTGCAGCAGAACGCTTTAAACGTTTATGTGCCCAAGAGTCCTATTGTATTTACCGGTTGGACACTTTGGCACCTGGAGGGTTAAAGGAGGAGTTGGAGGTTAGTCCCCTTCTGTAACCAGCCCTATTGATTTCTTTCCAGGTTGCGGTTCAATCCAGTTTTGTCTCAATCGTGCCTGCCACCGCCACAACACCAGTTAGAGTGTCGAGACATACACATTGTTGCTCCTGTATAATAATTAAAAAAAAAAGTCTTACCCCCAGTTAGTTAACAATGTATTGCATATTATTGTCAAAAATTTGTCTCTTTGGCTAACACCTCCCATTCATTTTTTTTTTAGGTAACGGACCCCTAAGGTCACCTCTCAGTCCTGATTTCCAGTAAGCGTAAGTACATCATGTACTCTTCCTGTCCCTTCCAGAAATTAGCTTGATCTTCATCTTTATATTTATTTTTATTGTTATTTTTATTATTATAACTAATTTTCATTTTTATTATATATATATATGGTATATATATTTATATTTTTATCTTCACCATTATTCTTTATTAATCATATATGTTTTTAGTTTTATTGGTATTTTTGTTTGTATTTTTATTGTTATTTTTTAACTTTTTTATTATGATTATTATTTATAATTTTGTGAATTTTTAGTTTCTCTATTTTTTCTATCTCTATTTCTCTAAGCCAGTACATGTCCGGGCCTGTCTGAGGTTTGCTAGAGAGCATTTGGATGATCCAGAGGATTGGGAGAATGTCATATGGTAAGATGAAACCAAAGTAGAACTGTTTAGTTTAGTAGAACTCGTCGTGTTTGGAGGAGAGAGAATGCTGAGTTGCAACCAAAGAACACCATACCTACTGTGAAGCATGGGGGTGGCAACATCGTGCTTTGGGGCTGTTTCTCTACAAAGGGAACAGGACGATTGATCTGTGTACATGAAAGAATGAATGGGGCCATGTATCGTGAGATTTTGAGTGCAAACCTCCTCCCATCAGCAAGGGCATTGAAGATGAAACATGGCTGGGTCTTTCAGCATGACAATGATCCCAAACACACTGCCCGGGCAATGAAGGAGTGGCTTTGTAAGAAGCATTTTAAGGTCCTGGAGTGGCCTAGTCAGTCTCCAGATCTCAACCCCATAGAAAACCTTTGGAGGGAGTTGAAAGTCTGTGTTGCCCAGCGACAGCCCCAAAACATCACTGCTCTAGAGGAGATCTGCATGGGGGAATGGGCCAACATACCAGCAACAGTGTGTGACAACCTTGTGAAGACTTACAGAAAACGTTTGACATCTGTCATTGCCAAAAAAGGCTATATAACAAAGTATTGAGATGAACTTTTGATATTGACAAAATACTTATTTTCCACCATAATTTGCAAATAAATTCTTTCCAAATCAGACAATGTGATTGTCTGGATTTGCCTCCACATACCTATGATGACAATTACAGGCCTCTCTCATCTTTTTAAGTGGGAGAACTTGCACAATTGGTGGTTGACTAAATACTTTTTTGCCCCACTGTAACTCACACAACTCCTACTAAATCTAAAAGATAAAGCTGTATTTAGTAAAAAATGTATAAATATTTGTAAATTAGAAATTGTGCTTTTTCTCAGAAAGGTGAAGATACCAAAAACTGTAAAAAAGCTACTTACCTAAAAAAAAATTGGTCCTCAGTTGCAGGTGTGCGTTCAATCATTGTTGTGGCAAAATGAAGCAGGTGTACATGTAATTGCAATGCAGTGTGTTACCATGCACTGCTGTGCATAGAGTTGGATGAATTCAATTAAAACAAATCAAGTACTACAATGCATTGTAATAATGTATCACAATGCATGTGTACAACATACACCAGCATCTCACTAAAATGCACACATGCTGGTGTGAACAGGCTCTTAGTAAGCTTGTGTCACTGCAGTGTGAAGTTTATACAGTACAGTATATATATTTATATATTTAGTTCTGTTCAGGAGTAGAACATGTTTTTTTATATTAGATGTTATTAATTCAGATATTCAAATGTTATGTGTAGGTATGTGCCCTGTGGCATCTTGGAGATGCCATGCTAAGTTACCACCAGCTACAGTGTTTTTTCTATCTTTACATAAAGTAGGGAGGGACATGTTGGGTTTTTTATTGCTGCCTTTGTCCCTATTGGAGAGATCTTGTCCCACTATTTGACTTGGGGTCTATTGACAACATAAGGTGAATTTAGTAGGATTCTAAAATCTTTTACAGCAGTAAATGGGAATTATTCCAATGGACACTCCTGACCTGGCATTGTGTGTATATGTGTGTATATATATATATATATATATATATATATATACAGTATCTCACAAAAGTGAGTACACCCCTCACATTTTTGTGAATATTTTATTCTATCTTTTCATGTGACAACACTGAAGACATGACACTTTGCTACATGGTAAAGTAGTGAGTGTACAGCTTGTATAACAATGTAAATTTGCTGTCCCATCAAAATAACTCAACATACAGCCATTAATGTCTAAACCGCTGGCAACAAAAGTGAGTACATCCCTAAGTGAAAATGTCCAAATTGGGCCCAATTAGCCATTTTCCCTCCCCGGTGTCATGTGACTCATTAGTGTTACAAGATCTCAGGTGTGAATGGGGAGTAATTTGGTGTTATCGCTCTCACTCTATCATACTGGTCACTGGATGTTCAACATGGCACCTCATGGCAAAGAACTCTCTAAAGATCTGAAAAAAAGAATTGTTGCTCTACATAAAGATGGCTTAGGCTATAAGAAGATTGCCAAGACCCTGAAACTGAGCTGCAGCATGGTGGCCAAGACCATACAGCGGTTTAACAGGACAGGTTCCACTCAGAACAGGCCTCGCCATGGTCATCCAAAGAGGTTGAGTGCATGTGCTCAGCATCATATCCAGAGGTTGTCTTTGGGAAATAGACGTATGAGTGCTGTCAGCATTGCTGCAGAGGTTGAAGGGGTGGGGGGGTCAGCCTGTTAGTGCTCAGACCATACGCCGCTCACTGCATCAAATTGGTCTGCATGGCTGTCATCCCAGAAGGAAGCCTCTTCTAAAGATGATGCACAAGAAAGCCCGCAAACAGTTTACTGAAGACAAGCAGCCTAAGGACATGGATTACTGGAACCATGTCCTGTGGTCTGATGAGACCAAGATAAAATTGGTTCAGATGGTGTCAAGCGTGTGTGGAAGCAACTAGGTGAGGAGTACAAAGACAAGTGTGTCTTGCCTTAAGTCAAATATGGTGGTGGGAGTGTCATGGTCTGGGGCTGCATGAGTGCTGCCGACACTGGGGAGCTAAAGTTTATTGAGGGAACCATGAATGCCAACACGTACTGTAACATAATGAAGCAGTGCATGATCCCCTTCTTTCGGAGACTGGGCCTCAGGGCAGCATTCCAACATGATAACGACCACAAACACACCTACAAGACGACCACTGCCTTGCTAAAGAAGCTGAGGTGCTAAAGGTGATCGACTGGCCAAGCATGTCTTCAGACCTAAACCCTATTGAGCATCTGTGGGGCATCATCAAACAGAAGGTGGAGGAGCGCAAGGTCTCTACATCAGCTCCGTGATGTCGTCATGGAGGAGTGGAAGAGGACTCCAGTGGCAACCTGTGAAGCTCTGGTGAACTCCATGCCTAAGAGGGTTAAGGCAGTGCTGGAAAATAATGGTGGCCAGACACAATATTGACACTTCGGGCCTAATTTGTACATTTCACTTAGTGGTGTACTCACTTTTGTTGCCAGTGGTTTAGACATTAATGGCTGTGTGTTGAGTTATTTTGAGGGGACAGCAAATTTACACCATTATACAAGCTGTACACTCACTACTTTACAATTGTAGCAAAGTGTCATTTCTTCAGTGTTGTCACATGAAAAGATATAGTAAAATATTTACAAAAATTTGAGAGGTGTACTCACTTTTGTGAGATACTGTATATATAAAAGTGACGCAGCTCCTGTATGTATATAACCAGCCCAAAAAGTGAATATCAAAAACACAAAATACAGGGCTAAAAACAAATAGTTAATAAATAAATCAGTGCTGGCATAATCCACTCTTCAAATGAATGTGCATATCAAAATGACAAAAGAATCCACCGTGAAAAAATGAATTTGTCCAAATCATACAAAGTTCAATAGAGTGTTGTCAAAAAGTTTCCTCTACTAAATATTTCTTCCCAGGTACTTGAGTTGTGCTAGGTACACACGGGTCAGAAAACGTACGAAAACAGTCGGTTTGGCCTGAACTGGCAGACTTTTGGTCCGTGTGCACAGCTCCCTGTCTGACAGAAGCCGGTCTCATGATCAGCCTCTGTTGAACAAGCATGCTGGAAAACCAGCATCCAATCGGCATCCGGCCAGCATGGGCAGCCAATGGCTGTGAGCCCTGACAGGTGCGTTCTGGCAAGGGGGAGCAGAGCCCCTGTCAGAACACAATGGCACAGCAAGGGAGATCACTGCACTAACACTGCTTGTGTTAGTACAGCAATCTGTCAGTTTTTTTTTCATTCAAGACCATTTAGTTAAACAAAAAAAAAATATATAGTGTGTGTACCAGGCTTAGTTACATCAAAAAGTGCTCCCTCCACCACAATCAAGGGTTGCACTTACCAGACCCATATGTCTATCTGGGAGCAGATTAGGCAGACAAGGCTCATGTCAGATACTGTCACATACCTGGTTGAGGCCATTTGATGAGAGGGCTGCCCTTACACCTCTTGTCCTGTTTCCCCTGGCGATTATGACAGGGTATATCAGGGCACAGAGAAGCATGAGCGCCTGTAGGAGATTTGGTTCAGAATATCTTTTTAGCAGATGCGGGGGCTGAAGCAGACCAGCTGGTAGCAGGCAGATTATGTATCTCATATGTGTATTTGGACAGGCAATGGTCAGCAACAACCGGGCAGCAGGAGTACAGAGTCAGGAACCAAGAGCAGAGTCAGAACCAGGCCAGGGTCAATGGCAGCAGAGCGGAAGAAGTACCGAAACAGCAGGCAGGAACCAGAGTCGAGTCAGCAACAGAAGTTCAGGAACGAGCAGTAACAGCAAGCCGGGTCAAGATACGGATGAACACAGGATTAGGTCACAAGCAGAAGGAGCAGACAACCACTTAGCAATGAACCTGAATACTGTAGGGCTTTAAAAAGGCCTCTCGGCACTAAAGTCCATCAAACAAGCATGCTCACGCAAATGAGCACAAACAGAATGATAATGCTCATGCACACATGCTCATTTAGATGCATGCAGGGTCCTAATGCTGTGCACAGGTCTATGGACCATTCTGAAAGCCTTCACATTCCTTTGAGCACAGGCATTTCTTTGAGCATGGTCTTGAGCATAGCTTTCCTGACAGTTACTTAGGCTGTTATCAACCACTTCCTCTGCTCTCCCTTCACAAATCCCTCAGATAGTTACAAAAAAAGAGCACAGGAGAACTCCAATGGTGTGATAACTTCTGGATAATTTTATTAAAGGCACAAAAAAATACACCCACTGCAATCAAACGGGTACATCAAAACAAGATTTCTGGTCAACAGTGTGTGCCAGCTGCTCACATCCTCAGACCAGTCACAACCCTTCCACTGTTCAAGAGACACAGCTCCAAATCTCTTTCCAGCACCAGGTTATATTAAGCTCCACTCTTAGGTACTATATTAGCACAAGTTAAGGCGCCCAGTCCACCTCTTCTCTTGGTGTTACATAGCTTGAGCAGCGCATTCACTATACATAACTATACTCCGCCCAATGCATTTTATCACTTGGGCTTCCTCAGGACAGCATATTTATACAAATTTGTTAAAAATGTGGTTGCCATCTGTCAATAAGTATTGATAATTCACATTTTACTTGAATTGCACTCTGCACTTTGCATTTTTAATACTTTATGCACGCTACTTGCTTATTTATTTATTTAATGTATAACTTATTGAGGACATAACACCTATTTTTGCACATACATGCTGTTTTTTTATCACTTATATCATTTTTGGTGATATTTTCACATGTTTACTCTGTGGTTCTTGCTGTGCTGCGCTGTGCATACTTAGTGATTATTAGCAGTAAAAACTGACAGGAGTTTTCCACTGGATAAAAAAAGTTTTAACGTAAATTACAATTTAAGCATAGGTCTGTTTTAATACTATTAAATCTGCATTTGGTTTCAGAACCATGGACAGCAGCTCTTACCTCCTAAGAGCAGTGTATCCACTGTATGCATGCAATTGCTGTATGGTTAATTTACTTAAATGGACTCATTTAAGAATATGTGGATTACTTGAGTCCATTAACTTTGTGGTTTCTAACTGTGATCCTTTCTTAGCTGTTGTGATGCTCTAAATACCCACTGGGTAAAGTATTGACATATAGGAAAGCCATGTTAATGGCATTCTCAGAAGAGACAATTCCTGTAACAGCGATGTTTATTTGCATGTTCGCATACAGGAAAAATGAATCAGGGCCCCAATGCAGACAGTAAACAGTTGCTGAGCCTTATCTGTCTCAATCTTTTATTGTCTCCTGAAGATAAATGCTATTTAGCTAGCAAGAGGCAGGTAATTGCCTCATAATCCCTACTGAGCATGTGTATCATCTCTTAGCCTGATATTGTTATACATTTGCTAAGGGCATAGGTAATGTGGTGCTGCTCTACTATTTCTTCTAAAAATGCTTAGCTAAGGGAATACTGCTACAAGTTTGATTTCTCCAAGCTTTTTGCCAACACATTAAAAAGAGAACATAACTAATTCTAACCCACGAAGGGAAAGAAAATGGAAGAGGGGAAGTGGATTTTTACCTACATTATAAACTTAAATTATTGTTAACACATTTTGCTGATTACACATTCCCAAAAGATTCAATTGCACATTTAAAAATTGCACAGGGAAAATGTATTACTTACAGTAGGTGAAAACAAAGAAACCCCGCCTTCAGATGGCCAAAGATTGCTCTTTTTGGCCAGCTAGAAGGCTGAAAAAAAAAAAAAAAAAAAAGAATTTCCCTAATAATCAGCAATCTGGCAGTGGGACTCTTCCATTGTCAGAATACACTGAACAGCATTGAAGCCAATTGGCTGCACGTGCTGAACGAACAAGAATATAGCAACAGTCCCATTCGAGAGGAGTCAGTCATTAGATGCCATAGATGCCAAATATTCACTACATGTTTGCAGACAGTTAAGATCTCATTAGCTATTTGCAATTTTACTGAATCCAGAGGGCTGACCTTTTTTTTTTTTTTTTTTTTTTTTTTTTGGTTTTGCTGCTACTATTTCAGAAAGTGGCATGGGGCTGAGGTGTGTCTGAATAAATGTGTGGTGATTTTTTGATCTTTATGAATTAAATTGCAATTTTACCTATTTTAGATATACTTGCAGAGAGTAAAAACTTCTTTCCAGTTTTTATTCATGTTTTAAATGCTTAAAATTAAACAATAAAATTCCCAGTGTTCCAGTATTCTGCTGGAGCACTGTGTTCCAGCGGACCGGCGGTGATTGACACCACTGTAAGGGGTAAACTGCTGCAATCTAAGGCAATATGATATACCATAAGATGTTCATGCTGAGGTCATAGACCAACACCAGGGGAGACTCAGCTGTGAGTCATGCTACTGCTGTTAATCGTTGTCTGACACAGACAAAGGGAATCAAGTGGAACAAGATAACCCATATCCAGGAGTCGTGAGAGTCTCCAGGGGCCGTTTTCCATTATCCTCTACATAATCCCACTGGAGCGGTATGTACAGTCATTATTAACTTTAAGTGAACATTGTTGACTACGTGCACTCCGAAAGTTGAATATCATTGACTGCGGATCACCGGTTGATGAGGAAAGTGAACTGCATATGAAGCTAACTCAATGGCACTTTTGAAGTGGATCATTGCTACATGCATCCATTCTCTGGACTGACATCTATTCACCCACTTTTTACTTCTATCCTGGAGGGAGTATATCTAAAATGGTTTGGTGATATGCAGCCACCCTTTGGGGTACCCACCCAGCCACAGCCCTTTACCACCACCCCACAACACACTGAGTTGCCCTTCCAACATGTATCATTGAGCCAAGTACTGCAAGATTTCAGCAGTGTCTAAGGTTTAATGGGTACAGTCGTGCTATTAGCATGCAATAAGCCCTGATTGGGACAAGTATCGCTTGGCACCTGACAACCCCATACCTAGGCTTCCAGGCTCAGATATTTGGAAGCTATGCATAGGCTGTTTGCGGTATGAACTAGATGTGTGTAGGACATCCTGTATGTTTAGTTTAAGTGACAACGTTGTCTATTGTTAACCATTTTAACGGTGTCTGGAAGGGCAGGTCTATTGTGCCTACCTACTATTTGATATATATACTTTCATAATTTTTCAATAAAGTGTTGTTCACCTGCTCAATATACCGTAGTTGGTCCTCCTTACACAACTCTGGATATGGTGGGGTGACCCCATTGGTATCCCCTCCTCTATCCTCCTTCCCCTTTCCCTTCTGTTTGATGATGTCCTAACCTTGCCTGTGAAGGGACGCATCGCTGTGATGTAGAGAAAGTGCTGCAGCAGCACTGACATTGAGGAAAAAAAGTGTTTAAAATTGTCAGTAAATTACATTTCATTGCCAACTTCTTAAAGAAAAATAATACATCACACAGACCCCTCCAAGTGTCTGCTGTGACTTTCTGGAGACATTTGGAGGGGTCTGTGCTCTTTAAAAAAAAAAAAAAGTCAATAAAATGTTAATATGCTGAGTTTTTTCTTTGAAAATGTCACTTTTGCTGTAGCACATCCCACAGCAAGAATGAAGTAATTGCATAGAGTCCCTCCCTAAATACATAGCAAACCCTTTGAATTTGGTATAGGTTTTAAAGGGTACCTCAAAAACAAATTGTGTGATATCCCGCTAAAAATTCTAAACAGACCCTTAATTTGAGAATGGCTATTCATGAAAATGGGGGAGGAGGAGGACAAACGTGTGCCCCCTCCCACCTGAATCATATTAGGTCACATGCCATAATCATAGGGGTGGGGTTCCTTACCATGGGGGGAGCCCCTCAGCAAAGCATCTTGTCTCCATGTTGATGCATACAAGGTTCTCTTCCTCACAGCCTTGCCCGGTGATTGTGAGGGCCGGTAGGTGGGGTCCTTTAGGTATATAGTGGCTCCTAGATACTGCCCCTCTACATGAATCAGTACGGGGTTTATAGTACCCCTACTCATTTCCAAAAAAATAAATAAAAATGATATCACCTAGAAAGACTTCCAAACATTTGACAAGTTCTATATTAAAATATGAAAATACCCCAGAAATGTTCCTCATTGTAAATCCATTGTGAAATATGATGCCTGTCGCCCACCAGCCTGATGAACCAGCACACACGACCAATCCCAATGGTACTCATAGCTGAGTGACAGCTCCCTGAGCCATTATCTGCTTGTGGGTGGGGTCTACTCATCCTGGATGTGGGGGTAACTTTGTTTGTGTATGCGCTCATCAATGCCCAGGATGAGGCGGGTGTAAAAGTCAAAATTAAGGCAGAACCCTGGCTTAGAGAAGAACCATTTACTGAGTGCAGTAGTGTGAAATACAGAATTCCTCTGTACCCATATTACAACACATCCTTGCTCAATGTATGTTGCATTTAGGAGGGACCCCTCTGAGCCTATGTCCTCTCCACCAGTCCTGCATACCTCTGCCACCTCACTCCAGTTGACAGAATGCGGTCCTGCCAAGCACCTAGCACCGACTTCATACGTGCTCTTACGTAACTCCTTCATTCTCCCATACCATGCAGCTAGGTATATGGGGTCTCCATACTGTGGTTTGCTCCTGGTTACTTTGGGGAACTGACCACCAGGGAGGGAGCCAGAACACCACCCCACTTGTTACCAGAGGACCTGTCACCTTTACCAGGTACACTGCTTTATGACCAGCTGCTTTACACTTCCCACCAGTTCATCATTACCCCTAGCAACTGGTTTCAACTCCCATTCTCCTGCTGAGTGAACCCTTGTAGTGGCCTTGCTTCATAGCCCATATGTGCTTTACAGACCCTGTTCTTCTGATAAGCCATGTGCTACCATGCACCCCTTAAACAGATTTAGACCAGGTTTAGAAAATGAAAGAAATTGAAAGATTTTATTAAGAACTCTCTCATGACCATGTCCAAACAAGTGTCATACAGTTCCAACCCTAACTAGCTAAGCTGAGACTGCCCAGGTGTACTTTAATAGGTAAAGTTTGTACCTGGTGTCCTCCAAAGCTGGCAGATTCCTCTGAGTTCCAGTATTCCGTGGGACTACATGGCACAGCAGCCCTTTCTCAGCATCCCATGCGCAGGTTTCCTCTGGACTCAGCCTTTGACCTATTTAAATATGCACTGGAAACCTATTTGAATATGCACTGGGAAGGAAGGTGGGGCCCAAAAAGCCTGTGAAAGGAATCCAGACACGATTAACCCTTTTCAGCCTTTTCAGACCAACTAATGTACTCATACAGCAACAAATCCTCTTTGTAAGCACCAGCTTACATGTTATTTAAAGGAATAGGCAGGTACAGTGCTGACATCATTGTCCAAATATGGCCAATAGGTATGTCACTGCTATCTCTTCCCCTTTTCTTACATGGAGGGGATCCCTGGGGACACCAGTGGTTCCCAGGGATGCAGTAGGTGCAGGCACCAGCTGCTTCCTTAGGAACTATTGGCAGAGGGAAGCTACAATGTACTGTGTACTCCACTGTGTTCACAATGCATAGACCCAACAGCCTTTTCTAAGATTAACTTTTTCTTCAACGTAAATTGTTGATTAGCTGCTCTGACACACCTTGTATTTTGTTTTTGGTCTTTTGTCAAGCTTTTATTAACATCACATTTTCAGATTTCTTTTAAACTTTCAGTCAGGTTGAAAAAAAAGGCATTGGTTTAGTATTTTAGGGTTGGTGTTTAGTGTTTTAGCTTTTTTTTTTGAGGGAGGTTATGCTTTAATATAATTTTGTTAGTGTCTTTTTTTTTTTTTTTAGAATTTAACCTTTCACTCCATTATTTTTAGTGCTCCTATGCACCACATCCTCAACCTACCTATTGCCATAGCTGCCAATAAAGTTAGGTGATTTCTTGTATTTATACTGTCAGGCAGGCCTAAAGGGAAAGGCAGAAGTTGTGTACACACAGTAGTGTGATAGACAGGGTGGTAAACCAGTTCAACCTGAATGTCCAGGCTGGACCACTGACCAGGGCTTGTACAGTATGCTCTAATTTTTATTCCATGCTAAAACTTGCCTGATGTCTCCCTCTGAAACTGTGGCCTACTAAAGCTGCTTACATAGTGTGCATCAAGTCTGCGCAATTTGTGTGGCTTTTTCTGTATAATAATACACTTTAATAATTAGTAATTATTTATTACCTGCCTGAATTCTCCCTCTGAAGTGACTACTTAAATGACTTATATAGTGTCCGCTGAGCCTAATATATTTGTGGCTTTTTCCTGTGATGTGATGCACTCTAATTTTGGTTTCTTGATTAAAAACTGCCTACAGAATCTTAAAGTGTCTTACATAGTGTACACAAGGGGATCCCTGATGAAGTCATGTTGATGTGATGCTACACGTCAGGCTTGAGTGACAGGCATACTGGAAGTGACGCAGGAGTACAAGCTTGCCGCTCATGGAATATATGTTTGAAAAAACTTTTCAAAAAGTGAGTAAAACTAGCCATTTTTATAAAAAAATTGGAAAAACTTTATTACACTATTGGGAATTTCTTCCTTACACACTACCACTACAGAGGATACAGGGTGGGACCCCCAGGACCATCATAGAGGAGTCACTACCCACCATAGAGTTCCACAATCCCAGCCAACTATAGAAGGCAGGTGGAAATATATGAACCTTCAGGGAGAGCTATCCACTCATGCTGTTACATTACAACAGTAAGGTGAGAGGCTTGAGAGCACTTAGGTGTCACAGCATTCAAAAGAAATGACACCAGTCACTTATCCACTGTTTTGAAAGGTAAAGAGATACACCACTTATTTGAAAACATCACATCAGACTACAATTGTCTGTATATAGACTTATATATTTTGGTCATTTGTTTATATGTTTTATAAACACCAGTCACCATATTTTCTATATAAATCAGCACCTACAGTTGTGTCAACCATTTATACAGGCATTGATTGATATACCGGACACTATTCACCTGGTGTATTCATATTTTATTGGTTTTGTGATGTTTTATTTGCATAAGATACTTATATAATTTCAGAAGAACGCACCATTGTACGTTTATTTTTTTTTTTAAATATCAAATATAGGTACCTACCAGTGCAGCACCATCACAGTATCAAATAAATGACTGCTATGCAGACTTGGGGAAAATGTGGACAAGTCACAATCCAAAAAGTCACTGAGAACCAAAAAGTAATGGCCATTTTCCAAGCAAATTGATAAGGGATTGTCAAACAAACGGCATGGGAGGGTAGGCACTATCCAGGGCAACATGTATGAATTTTTGTTTTTTATTTTAAATGATTTAACAGAGGTCAGAGATTTTAATACTGCTTAGAGGTCAACATTACAAAAAGGCAAAAATCCTTTAAATAACGTGCCTGGCATGTAATATGATGTATTGAACATACTACAGTAAAATTGACATTCACAAAAAAATGCTAATAAATTTCCAGCAAATGACAGCTTCTGCCACTTGCTTGTTTTTGTAAACAAAGCAGCTGGGATTCCCTTCATCTATACCAGACCTTCGTTCTAGATGGGGGTCTAGTATGGATGTTAAGGGGAGACAGCTACACAAAAATAAAACAGCAAGGGGTTTCCCCCAAAAATACATTTCAGCTCTTTATCGTTGATGGGGGTCTGGTATGGAGGTCAAGACAACCCCATGCAAAAAATAAATAAAAAATGTCATGGAGGTCGCCTTTGTATCATATATGAATGACTGAGTGAATGGACCTCTACCATTTCTCACATATACCTTCATTGAATGACAACAGCTTGGTCTGACAAGCATGATCTTTCATATCTCCATGCTGGTTCTCACTTATGATACCTTTATAGCAGACACATTTTTGTATAGAGTCTCTTACCATTTCCTCAAAAACCTTATATGTGATTGATGTTAGGCTAAGTGGTCTGTAATTTCCTGGTATACATCTCAATCCTTTTTCTAAATGGGTACCACATTTGTTCTACTTCAGTCATTAAGGTGTCTTTAAAAATTAGAAATAGTGGCTTGGATACAACGGAGCTAAAGACTCACAGGTTAAAGGTCTGGTATGGATTTTGAGGAGGACACAATGCTGTTTATTTTTTAAGAGACAGTGTGCATTATCTACAAAAATGTGTACTATGCCTTTAAGTAAAAGAATGGTGTTGGATTCATCTCAAAAGAGACAGAACTCTGGTATGGATTATGAGGTGAACCCCAGACAAAAAAGGAAAGATATGGTGTCATCCCCAAAATCTATACCAGAACCTTATCCAGTCATGCAGCCTGACTGGCCAGTCAGTAAACCTAATGAATGGACTGCCCCCTTTTTTGACCAATACCAGGTCACATGGTCTCTTGTGCCTTGTGGAGACAGGGTCCATTGTCCACATTTTAATGTAAATAGGGGCCACATCCCCTCATCCATGGCCCAGTGGATGTAGAGGTCTGTAGAAGGGTGCACGTATTAGAATCTGAAAGCCTCCTTTAAAATAGGAGGGCACCTAAGATAAGAGTCTGGGAAAGATTTGGAGGTGGACCTTAAGCTAAAAACAAACAAGAAACCTCTAAAAATCCATACCACACCCTTATCTGGCCTGGCTAGCCAGGAACAAGGGAGGCAATGAACATACACTTACCCTTCTAAACCATACCAGCCCACCTGCCTTCAGAATTGAGAGGCGGGGGCAGCTATGCCACCCCCAGCAAGGCACCTTGTCTCCATGTTGATGCAGGCAGGGGCTCATCTCCACATCCCTGGCCCATTGGTAGGAGACTTAGAATCTGAATGTTCTTTTAATATAAGGTGAAAGAGAAAACAAACGTGCGCTCATAATGAACATAATCTGTGTAAAAAATACATAATCTAAATCCCTGTAAGAAAATCAGAAATGTGCATCAAAAAATATTGATAATTAATAAATGGTAAAAAGCTGTGAAAAAAAAATATGCTTAAAAAGTGTCATAACATTTCAAGAAAAGTTTTCACAACCCAAATGGATAAGGAACAGTCCTTAGATGAAATACTCCAAGGAGCGAAAGTTCTTATGATGAACAGTAGGAGAGGGAGTCCCATACATAAACAGTTACTTCACAGAAGCAGGAGGAAGCATCCACCTTCCGACCAGTCAGACACTGCACATATATATGGAGAGGGAGGGAAATGAGGATAACAGCTCTCATATAGTCCCACAGTATTAAAAGGTGGACCCTTACCCTCAATGATGGACCTCCTCTCTGGCGAGGTCTCACACGCAGGCAGACTTTGCCCTCTGCAGGGACTGTGGATGGATGATGTCCGGATCCAGCTCATACAGTGTGCGTCTCAAGCTTGGCTTCTACCAACTCGTCCACCTGGGGGGGGAGGGAGTGACAAGCACACTTCAGCATTCAGGGTCTTCCAACTCCATGAGAGGCTGAACATGGAGAGGTAGATTCGGCGGGGGGGGGGGGGGTGCAGCAAACAAATGATTTACCAACTGCAATCAACATGTGGCCTGGAGCTTACCAAAAAAAAAAAAAAAAACATGTGGCTCCAGGCCACATGTTGATTGCAGTTGGTAAATAATTTGTTTGCTGCACCCCCCCCCCCCCCGCTGAATCTACCTCTCCATGTTCAGCCTCTCATGGAGTTGGAAGACCCTGAATGCTGAAGTGTGCTTGTACCTCCCTCCCCCCCAGGTGGACGAGTTGGTAGAAGCCAAGCTGGAGACGCACACTGTATGAGCTGGATCCAGACATCATCCATCCACAGTCCCTGCAGAGGGCAAAGTCTGCCTGCGTGTGAGACCTCGCCAGAGAGGAGGTCCATCATTGAGGGTAAGGGTCCACCTTTTAATACTGTGGGACTATATGAGAGCTCTTATCCTCATTTCCCTCCCTCTCCATATATATGTGCAGTGTCTGACTGGTCAGAAGGTGGATGCTTCCTCCTGCTTCTGTGAAGTAACTGTTTATGTATGGGACTCCCTCTCCTACTGTTCATCATAAGAACTTTCGCTCCTTGGAGTATTTCATCTAAGGACTGTTCCTTATCCATTTGGGTTGTGAAAACTTTTCTTGAAATGTTATGACACTTTTTAAGCATATTTTTTTTCCACAGCTTTTTACCATTTATTAATTATCAATATTTTTTGATGCACATTTCTGATTTTCTTACAGGGATTTAGATTATGTATTTTTTACACAGATTATGTTCATTATGAGCGCACGTTTGTTTTCTCTTTTATTTTTATTGTACACAGGTATTGGTGTTTTATTCGTGCAGCTTTAAGTGTTTATATTATTTTTCAGCGCGTTTTTTTTTCTTTTATTTATGCTTTTTGGTTTACATAATATAAGGTGGCCCCCAGACATCCAGTCCACACCCTAATTGAATGGGTATATGTTACATAATACTTCTTGGTACTCATTCAAAAAAGATGCAAATGAAAAAAAAAATATTTAAGAAATAAATACTTTTCTGATAATAGGACATTTCACGCCACTATGATCTTCTTCTGACACTACTGTCAACTCATGGTGCTGTTGGATTGTTAAAACAGTCAGAGAAATTCAATGATGTCACCTGAGTAATACCACCACCACGCCGTTCAGTTCACCCATTTGCTGAACTGTGAACAGACTTAGTCCAACTTGAACTTTTTGTGATTTTGTAGGAAGCAAAGAACCGAATTGTCTTTATGTGTTTGTTGGAGTTCTATAAGTATGGAGTGATTCATCTCAGCTGTTTGAGCTGGTTCCGGCAGGGTGTGGTAGAGGTGACATTCAGTATTTAAGATATTCAATGCCCTAGCCAATCAACAGGCTTGGACATTGTTGGAGTTATTAAATATCTGAGATACTTCCTGGCACATTGGTATACCTCTTGGACTTTTGTCCAGTGAGGGCGCAAGTGTAACATCTATCTTGTTCCCAGGCCTGTGGGACTGATTTCCTTTGAAGTCTGATTTCAAGTAATCTATGAATGTAAATTTATGTAAAAAACAGAAACTTGTAAGTATCTTTTTTTAAATCTCTAAATGCCAGTTACAGGAACATAACAATAGTTTTTAACCTAGAACTCTTCTGAGTTTCAGTAAACTGTAGTTAACCTTGTGTATTAAGGACAGTGTGATCATCTGTATTGACTGAGATCCTTTTATCTATTAAAAAAATCAAAAGTTATTAATAATTATAATAAAAACAATGTTTTTCCATAGTATGATACGGATATTTGGACTCGGAAAGTAACTAATGAATTTGGCTTTATTGCATTTAAATTTAAAGATTTAGTATTGCATAATTACCTACATTAGCACAACAAAGAAATTCAATTTAAACACAGAGATTGGAGTCTTCTGTTTGTAAGTGATGGCATTCCGCAATGACCCTGGGAATGTGAATGTTTTAAAGGGGGACTGTAATAAAATAAGACCTAATTCTGGGATCCAAATAGTGCATGCAGCTCCTCCATAATGGCATAGCCCCTGAAGTAAGGGTAAAGGTGGAACTAAAACTAAAAGCTAAAACTTGTTTTTGGGTGGTGTGGGGAAGAAACATAAATGCTTCAAGATTTCTATTGCTATTGCTAACTGTAGCCCCTACTGTGGAGATTTTCTTACTTCCTGTCATATCACTAAGACAGAGTGCTGGAGAAGTTCACCTACACTATTAGTACTGTGGGGAAGTATTCCCTTTTGGGCAGATTTTCCCTTTCCTTTGGTCCTGGTGATAGATGTCAACAGAGAAAGAAGTGAAGAGAAATCTCTCCCATGGGAATACAGATAGCAATAAAAGTTAACAAAGCAAATCTTTTTCTACCTTATCCATGGGTTTGGCTGTTGTTTCACATTATTGTGCCACTATCCCAGTGTTTTTACCCATTTTTAAAATAATCTTTACGGGCATTCTAACATCCCTATTACTCAAGTGAAAAAAAGTGGAGGGGGCAATTATTTACAACACCAAATTAATCTTTTTGCAGCCTTTTCTTTATTTAGTAGGATTTGTTTCTACTGTAAACTGCTCAGGGTGTGTGACAGCAGCTTTGACAAAAGTATGCCCTTCCCCAAGCTGAAAAGGGTCATGTTTGCAATGTACAGTAGCCAGTCCAGGGCAGGATGAAGGTTAGTTGGTTGCCACTTTTCGGTCCATGGAAAACAATATTGGTGCAGAGGGTTGTAAAGAGGTAAAACTAATATGATTTAGTTATAAAAGCATTATAAAAGATGTAAGTATGATTATAACAGAATCCTTGCTATATGTGGGATCCTTAGCTCTTTCAGAATCATGTAATGTTGCTAAGTGTTGTCACTGGTGCCTAGGTGAGGTAAACAGAAATCCTGTCTTATGTGAGTATAAATAGTTTTTAAGACATTTGTTCATTTTATTTACTTATTAAGTGATCTGTAAAACATTTACATTATTATTATTAATAGAAGGTATTATTCAGAGTGCGTTTTATTTTCCTCAAGCTTTGCTACATCATGGTTCTGATAGTCAGTGATATCTATAAATACATATGCTGCAGTCCTAAATTTAACATACTTCTATTGACAGTACAATACATAAGAACATGCCCTTTTACTAAAAAAAAATAGTCCATCAGATGGGAAAAAAAACAATTCATGTGAGCACTTTTCATGCAGAAGCAAGTCTCTTATTTTTATCATTTGCACCATATGTAGATAACCACATACTCAAGTTGTTTAATACTTCCTAACCATATATGATCACATTTAATGGGCTTCTCTCTGAGGTGACCCTTTGTAGGCTTATATCTTTCTATTGTCTCCCACCTGTCCATGTTCATCTCAGATAACATAAACTTCTGCAGGTTTCCATTAAACACATTGTTTAAATTTTGGTGGAGTATTGCAAGATTAGATGCCATGCCAAGCTATAAAGAATTTATAAGGTCCTGTAGGTACACTACATGGGTATTGGTGATTTAGAGGCTTAGTTTATTTTATTCTGTACATATCTAACATGCAATCCTACATGATTCTCCCTATAATAAAGTCAGCAAGAGGATGGTGACACATGTGCTATTGCTTTTCTCCTTATGGATATATAGAGAACCAAGCTAGACAAAACCCAAGGCTGCAAAGTATAGTTAAACCTAGAATGACTACAGTGAAGGTCAGGTGACACCTCCCCACTAGGGATGAGCTTCGAGTTCGACCCATGTTCAACTCGAACATCGCCTGTTCGACCGTTCGTCGAATTGCGAACGATATGGACCGTTCGCGCCAAATTCGAGTGGCGTGTCACGGCCCATAATTCACTGCGGCATCACAGTGCATTGCCTACTGATGACTGGCCAAGCATGCACTATGACCCACATGCTTGGCCAATCACAGCACTGTGTGTACAGAGAGCCGTAATTGGCCAAAGCCAGGGTGGCTTTATCCAATTATGACTTGGGGGGTTTAGTACACGCCCCACACTATAAAAGGCTGCCTGCGTGGCAGCCTAGTGTAGTGTGTTGCGGCGGCGGAGAGAGATAGACAGAAAGACAGTGTCATTTGATTTAAGTTAGATAGAGTAGGCAGGTTGAGTCAGTTAGCTGCACTTAGTGTATTGTGTATATATATGCATCCCAGGTGTTGTGTGTGTGTGTATGTGTATATATATATATATATATATATATACTGTATTCAGTTTAGCTAGATCCGTTCCTGTTATTCTCTTCCTAATATACTGACAGGCAGGCAGGTGTTTTTAAAATATTTACAGTTAGTGTACTGTGTACCCTGAACAGTTGCACCTACAGTATAGCTACCTTAAGACAAGTGCTTGTGTTCTTCTTCTGATTCTATTAATAGCACAAACAGGCTCTTGAAGTATTTACAGTTAGTGTACTGTGTACCCTGCACAGTTGCATCTACAGTATAGCTACCTGAAGACAAGTGCTTGTGTGCTTCTTCTGATCCTATTAATAGCACAGGCAGGCTCTTGAAGTATTTCCAGTTAGTGTACTGTGTACCCTGCACAGTTGCACCTATAGCTACCTGAAGACAAGTGCTGGGGTGCTTCTTCTGATCCTATTAATGCCACAGGTAGGCATTCTGCTAGCTGCTGTATAATCAGTATATATATACTGTATATACTGTATCAGTATTTACAGTTAGTGTACTGCGCCCTCTGCACAGTGTGCACCTAAAGCTACCTGAAGACAATTGCTGTTGTTCTGCTCCTATTAATACCACAGGCAGGCAGCTACAGTATTTACAGTTAGTGTACTGTGTCCTCTGCACAGTGTGCACCTAAAGCTACCTGAAGACAATTGCTGGTGTCCTCATGCTAATAATACTAAAGGCAGGGAGTTGATTCTGCTAGCTGCAGTATCAGTATATATATATACATCCCAGCTTTGTACATCTCACTACAGGCCATTAGTATGTCTGGAAGGCCAACAAGGAGAGGCAGACAGTCACAAGCCAATAAAAGAGGGCAAGCAGGCTCTGTGTCTAGAGGAAACAGTGCTGGTCGTGGACACGGTGCATCATCAGCACATGGCCGTGGGACACGCTTGTCCTTTTTTTCGGCAGCTGGCTGCATTGAGCCGCAGCATGCAGAAGACTTGGTAGGGTGGATGACCAAGCCGTCCTCATCCTCCTCATCCTCTCTCACCCAGGCTTAGGGTACTTTGTCTGGCAAAGCAGCTGCCAACGCGGCCTCTTCCCTCGGCTCAATGGCATCAGTCACTCCTTCCCTAGCCCCACCATGTCCTCCTGAGGAGTCCCCCGAACTGTTTGACCACAGTGTTGGTTACATGCTCCAGGAGGATGCCCAGTGTTTTGAAGGCTCCGATGATGGTACTCAGCTAGAGGAAGGCAGTAACATGAGCCCAGACCGAGGGGGTGCCCAAGAAGGACAGCAATCTGGCAGTCATGTTCCCTCAGCTGCAGCATACTGCCAGCTTTGCTCCAATGGTGAGGAGGGAGGGGATGATGAGGTCACTGACTCCACGTGGGTGCTTGATAGGAGAGAGGAGGAGGAGGAGGAGGCACATCACCAAGAAGGCAGGATGCCCTCCAGGGGCCAGCTTAAGAATAGCACACCGACTGCATCACACCGCAGAGCTCCGCATGTGCAGGGCGCTGCTGTCGCTGCACGTTATTCCAAAAATTCTTTGGTGTGGGCCTTGAGAAGAGTGCATCAGATCCCACCGCTGCAATTTGCAACATATGTCTCAATCGTATCTCGCGTGGCCAAAACATCACCCGCTTGGGCACCACATGCTTGACCAGACATACGTTGACCTGCCATGCAGTTCGTTGGCAAGTGTACCTAAAAGATCCACACCAAAGAACAAAGAGGACCTCTCCTTGCTCCTCATCAGCTGGGATCTCCAACCCCACTATACCTTCAGTCCTCTCTGAGACCTGCACTGAGAGGAATGAAGGTGTAGAATTAGGTGTGTCACAGCCAAGTACTTGCGGGCAATCTGCTATCGGTACACCAACGTCAGATTGTACCAGGCAAATTTCCCTGCCCCAGCTGCTGCACCGCCGAAAGAAGTTCGCTCCCAGCCATCCACATGCCCAGCGGTTGAATGCTAGCTTGCAGGGCCGATCCTAGGGTCACAGGCGCCTGGGTGCAGAAATATTTCTGGTGCCCAGACATGGTCATCTTACTAACTCCTCCCCTTTACTAATGTTTCTATGGCAACAACTCCACCTCTCCATCTGTAAGCCCCACCACTTTGCTTTGACAATAACTTGGTTAACGGCTTTGACAAGTCAAAATAAATATTTTATTTATTGACAATTCTGTGTCAAGTGCATGTAAATCAAAAAGTGTAGCAGAAAAAAAAAATTGGAATATAAATATGAACTGAACAATATTAAACTTTTGAACAGAAAATGAGGTAGCTGAAAATATATAACTACAGATGTAAAATATGCAAGATAGATTGATTCTGTACTTTTTACATTTTCAATAAATACAATCACTAAAGTGCAAATAACAGATTTGCATAATGCATACAATCACAAAACAGTGCAAATATCAATTATATAAAGTTAAAGCGGCTGGCTTCCCATCCTCCTTAGCAACCAGCAATATAGTGTGTTTAAAGAGAAAAAAACCCACAAAATGCATAAATACTGCATGCAAAAACAAGGGTTTAAAAGTGCAAAATGTGCCTGAAAAATGCATCAAGCGCAGCAGCATAGATGTGAACCTAGCTTCAGAGTGCTCTGATTAACCCCAAATAAAGTTCAGCTGTTCTTTCCTGACATTTTCTTAGTCGCATCCTACAGCAAAAGCCATGGTCCACAGAGGGCTTCCAAAGCATCAGAGGGATCTTGTTGTGAAAAGGTATCAGTCAGGAGAAGGGTACAAATGAATTTCCAAGGCATTAGATATACCACGGAACACAGTGAACACAGTCATCATCAAGTGGAGAAAATATGGCACAACAGTGACATTACCAAGAACTAGACGTCACTCCAAAATTGATGAAAAGACGAGAAGAAAACTGGTCAGGGAGGCTGCCAAGAGGCCTACAGCAACATTAAAGGAGCTGCAGGAATATCTGGCTGTGTGCTACATGTGACAATAATCTCCCGTATTATTCATATGTCTGGGTTATGGGGTAGAGTGGCAAGCTTTTCTTAATAAAAATATCCAAATCCAGCAAAATATTGCAAAAACACATCTGCAGTCTCCCAAAATTTTTTGGTACATTACCTTCCAGTTGTGAGACACTAGGGAAGGATGCAGTGTGTACACATTGTTTGATTATTTAATCAAACAAAACTAACTCTTCGAGCCTTGGCAACAGCAAAATTTCTAATCACATCATGTATATCCAAGTCTTCACAGAAGGATTTTTCAATGGATATTATGGATAAGCTGGAAAGTCTTGCCTGGGACATTGTGGAACAGAGATCATTTTTTGTCAGCTTTAGTTTTGAAAATGAATGTTCCCCAGCAGCTACACTTACAGGAAGTGTCATCAATATTCTCAGTGAAATAGAAAGGTTAGGGAATGTGTTGGTCAAGTTATTCTTCACTAGATACTGCAAGATGTTGGTGACTGTCATCTCCTGAGTTAGAAAAAGTCTAATGGTGTCCAGTTCATCACAAAGATCTATTCCACTAATGTCACAGTGGGATAACTGGCTGTCAGTTAACTTGTTTTCCAGATCCATGGAACACTTCAGTATATAATTTCTGTCCATTACAAGTTTTGGGATTTCATATAAAAACGCAAATGTGTCACAGTGGCTCTGAAGTAGCGTGAATATCTCATTTATGGACTGGATGGATGTGTCCAAAACGGCAAAGAAAAAATTCACTTACATACAGTGCATCAAATACCTCAGGTAGGAAATAACGCAAGGGTTTAATTGCTGCAACTCTGCTTTCCCATCTGGTATTGGAGAGTGGTTTTAAAGTTAGATTTGTAACATGCTCCCTGAGTACTTGCCATCATTGGGTGGATGAGACAAAGAACACATAAAGTTCTTGAATGATGCCAAAAAAATCTATTGTCAGGTATGAAATCTTTGCAGCGTCTTTCACAACCAAGTTGAGAGTATGTGCACTGCATGGAACAAAAAAGGCTCTTGGGTTGATATTGAGTATTTTTTGCTGCAAACCATTATGTTTTCCTTTCATATTGGCGCCATTGTCATAGCCTTGGCCACGCATATTCTCAATTGCAATCTGATTGTTCTTTAAGTAGGCCAGTAAAAAGGATGTCAGTCATTGAGATGTTGTATCGTATACTGGGCAAAAATCCAGGAAGTGTTCTCGAATTTCAATTTTTTTTTCACTTTGATCTAAAACAACAAATCGGACAACAATGCTAATCTGCTCTATGTGGCTCACATCAGGAGTACAATCCAGGATAATGGAGAAATATTTGGACTCATTCAGGCTTCGTATAATTTTTTCTCTTATTTTTGTTCCAAATGGCAATTATCTCATTCTGAATCTTGTAACCAAGATAATGTGGCATTTGTGAATGCTGTGAAATGGAGCACTGAATTCTCTGAATTCAGATATGATGGGATCAAATTTCCCTATCATTTCAACCAATTTCAGGAAGTTACCATTATTGTTTTGAAACAAACGGGTATCACAGCCACAAAGCGCCAGATTTTGTCCTGCTAAATATTGAATAATGTAGATTATTCGCTGTATGACAGAATACCAGCGTTTCTCTTCTTGTTTAATGATCTTTTGATTGACATGATCAATGGTTGTTCCCTTTTCCAGAGCTCTTGAAAGATCCATCCATTTCTTATAATTTGTGACATGGATTGTGTATTTTTTATGTTGGCTTAAATGTCTTGACAGATGCTGCCAATCATTAAAGCCTTGTTTTGAGGCCAAAGCCATATTGTCACCGTTGAATATCCGACAAGCAAAGCACTGGACTGAATTATTAGATGTGGAATAAACCAACCAATTTCTTGGTATCTTCTCTCCATTATCCAGTACTCTTGGGTAGTAAGAGACAGAAAAGCTCCTGCTGGCATCATCTTTTGGAAAAGTAGAAGCCTTTTCTTGAACAGGACCCATTTTTATCAAAGTTATTCTGTGTTGGTCATCTATATTTTCAGGCCAGAAAGCAGGATCACTTGAGATTCCACTTGATGATATTGATGGCTGTTCAAGTTCCATTTCCGTTTCCTCATCCATAAGTACAATAGACTCAGTGTCTGAGTTAGAGGAAACCTCAGATATATCTTCCTCTTCAATGTCAAAATGCTCTGCTGCTGAAACAATGTAACCTGAAGTTACATCTCCAGTTGTTATTGGCTCAGTGACACACTCGGGATCCACAGGGACCAGATCATCATCACATTCTGATGACTCTTCCAAATCTGTATTTTTTTTCACCTTCTCCACCGTGTGAAATGCCTGTGACACTGGACCTTAACTTTTTGCTTGATGTTCATGCATCTGTGCAAAGGGAATCTTGACCACTGCTTAATGAAGACTGTGGCTGTAAGAAGCTTGTGATGGAAGAAGTAATTTTTTTCAAAGCTTCTTTTGCTTTGTTGCAGGTTTAGATATCCTGATAACTTTGTTTTTTTGCTAGCCATCTAAGGGGAAAAGCAAATGTACACTACACTGATCAGCCACAACATTAAAACCACTGACAGGTGAAGTGAATAGCATTGATTATATCATTACAATGGCACCTGTCAAGGGGTCGGATATATTAGGCAACTACAATGGGGTCTAATTGGATCTGGAGTGGGGGGTCTCTCTACCAGAGGGCCTCTTGGTGTCCAATAGACAGTCCTTTAGAGCCCCCACCAGGCCCCATTATAAACTACAATGAGGTCCAATTGATCCTGGAGGGGGCTCTCTAACATAGGCCCTCTCTGTGACCATTGGAGAGTCTCTGATAGAAAAAGTCCCCTCCAGGCCCCATGAAAGACTACATTAGAGTGTCACTGAACAATAGTAAAAATAAACAATATTATATAAATTTATAGTGCTTTGATGCCCAGGCCCAGCCCTAGAAGACTTCACTTTCCTTAAATAATAGGTGCTGGGGCTGGCTGCTGGTCCTCCTGTCTGTCTGGGACCTCCTTTCCCTCCCAGCTCCACTTCTACCTTTCGGCAGGGTCTGACTGGCAACTTTTGGCCCAGGGGGCAAGTACTACCCAGAGGACCATGGTGGAGCAACTCGGCCCCCCTCCCCCTCTTCTCTGCTTCCCCCCGTCCCCCACCTGCCACTTTCAACATCCATGTAAAACAGGGATATGCAATTAGCGGACCTCCAGCTGTTACAAAACTACAAGTCCCATCATGCCTCTGCCTTTGGGTGTCATGCTTGTGGCTGTTAAAGTCTTGTTATACCTCATGGGATTTGTAGTTCTGCAACAGCTGGAGGTCTGCTAATTGCATATCCCTGATGTAAAAGAACAAACCGTGGTCATTGTGTGCATGTGACAACAATATCACACATTCTACACAAATGTGGCTTGTATGGGAGGGTTGCAATAAAAAATAACACTCCTCAAGAAAAACCATGTGCATTTACTTGAGCTTTGTCAAAACACACCATGAAGATTCTGAGGCCACATGGAAAAAGGTGTTATGGTCCAATGAGACTAAAATTGAATTATTTGGCCTCAATACCAAACAATATGCCTGGCAGAAATCCAAATACAGCTCACCATCCAATTCCTATAGTAAACCACGGAGGTGATAATATCCTGTTATGGAGGTGGTAATATCCTGGTATGGGGGTGGTAATATCCTGGTATGGGGGTATTTCTCTGCAGCGGAAAATCTGCTGCCCGCTGCCAGAAGGTTGTCAATGGGAAGAAGGTTTACCTTCCAACATGACAATGACCCAAAGCACACAGAACAATGAGCACATAGTGATTGAAGGAGAAAAAGGTGAGTGCCCTTGCATGGCCCAGTCAGAGCTCAGACTTAAACGCCATTGAAAATCTGTGGAATGACATGAAGACTGCAGTCCACAAACGGTCAGCATCAAATGTAACTGAACTTGAGCAGTTCTTGTAGTAGAATAACGTCCTTACAGGATGTCTCCAACTTACAAGCCGACCTCAATGCACTGTTTTATTGGGCAACTATGTGGCAAAATGAGGTTTCATGTTGATAAATGTACAGTTATGCACTTGGGTCTAAGAATATGCATGCATCATAAATACTAGGAGATCAGCTGGGGGATCAATGGTGGTAAAGGATCTGGTATATCATAAGCTTAATAATAGCATGCAATGCAGGGTGGATTTGATTTAAATCACTAGTAAAAAGGCTTGATTTAAATCCACTCGATATAAATCATAATTTTTAAAGAGCAACTGTCATCTCTGTCCACCACCAGCTTCTCCTCTGACTCGCTGTTGACTCACCGACAGTCCCATTCACTTTAATGGGACGGCTGGTGATGCGGTGGTGACACAACAAGGTGAGGGACGTGGCGGCAGCAGGTGATTGGACGCCCGCTAACAGGCGCTGCCATGATGGATCTGAAATGACAGGTGCTCTTTTAATGTAAGAACTCATTCTTCCTGGTAGTAAATCTTTAATATTTGCTTCCTCTTTAGAATAATAATCTGTCAGGTTAGTAAAACATCGATATCAGAACCGATTCAATCATACAGTTTGTTGTGTACATAGATTTGCAAAACAATGGGATAAAGGAATATTCCTGAACTTTGTTTTATCTCGTTTGATGGCACAATGGCTGCGTTGATGATGCGGATCACATGTGATTTCTGTGCAATGCGAATACAGCCATACACTTGTATGGCTGAACTCGCATTGGATTTGCACAAAAAAGGTGCAGGGACTTTATTTTTCCCACACTGAAATTGGATCACATGGATCGAATTAAAAGTTCGCACTGCGATCTGTGAACTGATCTGGGGGTGTCATTAACACTGTATTGACACCCGCAGCGGTTTGCAGAGGGCAGTGTGGACTGCCCTCTGGGGGAGAGATATGATGAGGGAACTGGCACTGCAATTGCGCTGGTTCCTGTATTGATTTAGTGTGAACCTGGGCTAAATGAGTTTACCAAAAAATGTAAATATTGCAGAATATACAGCCTCATCATGCTACATAACTAAACTCCATTTCATGCTGAATAAACTAAATTATTAATGTATCTTAAATAAAGCATTAGCATTTTATTAAAATAAACTTGATTAAAAAAAAAAAAAAAACGATTTAAATTAGAAAAAAAAACTTTTTTTTTTTTTTTAAATCATTGATTTATATCCACTCTGATGCAATGCCAAGCAGCGGTTTCCAAATCCTTTTTTGTATTAAGTCCCCGCCTAGATCATAGTGTATTTGTGTCCTGCATACTGCAGCTGTAAGAACAGGTGAGTGAATGGTCTCACAGCTGCTGCGTGCCCCGTTTCAGTATTACTGACGGCCACACTGTCCATATAAAATTATATATACACGGTACTCAGTGTTGCCAACCCCTAAAACTTTTTTAAAACCTAGAAAATGCACTAACAAGATGCAATTGTTACTTACAATGTGAAATTTGACAGAAACTATTCAAAACTATTGACATTTAAACTATATGTAAACTGTTTACAGTAAACATTAGCAATACCTATACAGTAATAATCTGCCTGGCCTTACAATTGAAAAGTCAGCTTGATAAAAAGTGGAGTGTGATTAAAATGATGAAAAACCTAGGAAAAATTCTGGATGGGGAAGGAAAACACATGCAAAGATTCATATATCACACTGTGAAAAAGTGTTATTATGGTCAGAACTTGGGCCTAGTCACTTTATGCACTGCACTCCTATGCCCCAGTCTATTTACCCACAAAATTCTCCTAATTACTGTGCCACAACTGACAGCCTCACAGCCACACATACACCTAGGGCTAGAGAATCAATTTTCAAAACATTTTAATTTTCAATAACATTTGCACAAAGAATGATATCACTTTGTCTGAGCCTACCTTACAGAAGAACTTCGTTAAAATCAGTAACTGTTGAGAGAATGAACACTTTGGTTAGGACTATGCAACATACAACACGGAGTATGGGAACGAGAGGTGGGGGGGGAGAGAGAGATCTATGTATTATATGATCTGACACTCCCGGGTCTGGGGAGTGCATACGTGCCACTGGCGACCCACTCCTGCTGTAAATACACGCAGTGGGAGCTGATCTGCGGGTACCGCAGACTTGATGTCCACCAGAAACCGCCGATCATTAGTCAGAGAGCCAGAATGGCGTTCTGCATATGTAAACAAGGCAGACCACCATTATGTCTGTTTGCAAGAACACAGGATCCATTCCTTCCCCAATAAAAGCACTTCCCACACAGTGCACAAAAAACAGCTAGGCACACAGTTAACCCTTTAATCGCCCCTTTTTTTAACCCTTTCCCAGCCAGTGTCATTAGTACAGTGACAGTGCATATTATTAGCATTGATCACTGCATTAGTGTCACTGGTCCCCAAAAAGATATACTGCAGCGGGGCAGCACATGCAGGCTCAGTCATGTGTGTATATATACATGATTGAAGCTGCTGCGGTTTAGAAGCATGCTGCATGCCTCTCCTGTACGTCGTCCTCCAGCACGGGGGTCTACTTTTGTATGCAAAGGTATTTTTCAACTGGGCAGACTGCCAAGCAAAAGCAAGGAGGTATTGGTTAATGCATTCTAAATAAACATGAAGTTTAAAAAAAAAAATGTAACTGCATTTTGTGAATAACAGCAACCCCCAGGGCCATAAAATTGCTATGTTTCTATAGGGTCCTGGGCTTAGTAACACTTTCAACTCCGGTGACTCCTACTCAAGGGTGCAAGTGGCTACAGAGCCCACCCATTGGATTTTTAGCATATACTAGAAAGGGAAAAGCACTGCCACACAGGAACTCAGCCCAAGAGGTTAGTAAACATGATGACTTCAGCCTGACTCCACCCAAGCCATGGCCCCTGATGCATTTCACCATCGGGCTTAATTGTGGAGATCTGGCCTCATTTGAAGCCTTTTTGTTGATTCACCTTTTGGGCTGGGTTGCTGTGTTTCTCCCTTTCTGTGTTGTGAACACTTAGGGCACTTTCACACTTAGGGCACTTTCACACTGAGGCGCTAGCGGCTTTTCAGCCGCTAGTGGGGTGCTTTTAACCCCCGCTAGCAGCCGAAAAAAGGGTTAAAAGTGCCTGCAAAGCACCGCTGCTGATTTCAATGGCAGGGGCGCTTTAGGAGCAGTGTATACACTGCTCCTTAGTGGTGGTGTGTCCACTAAGAGCACACGGGTGCCGCTCCCTCTCTCCAGCCACCCCCTGGATAGATTCATGCATGAATCTATCCACGGCCGCTGTAGCCACCCCCTATTCAGGCATCTGGCCCCTTTTCGGACGCATATCAGGGGAGGAGACGCATGGAGGATACAGGAGCCACTGTTTGACATGCTGCAAGGTTCCACCGCTCACCACCGTTACCCGCCACTACCGAGACAGGTGCTGGGCAGATGGTGAGTGGGCTGTCATAGTGGCACAATTTGATGGGCACAGTGGCTGCATTTGATGGCACAATGGCTGCGTTTGATGGGCACAGTGGCTGCGTTTGATGGGCGCAGTGGTTGTGTTTGATGGGCAGTGTCAGCTTTTGATGGGCACAGTGGGCGTTTGATGGGCACAGTGGCTACGTTTTATGGCACATTGGCTGCGTTTTATGGCACAGTGGCTGCGTTTTATGGCACATTGGCTGCATTTTATGGCACAGTGGCTGCATTTTATGGCACAGTGGCTGCGTTTTATGGCACATTGGCTGCGTTTTATGGCACAGTGTCAGCTTTTGATGGGCACAGTGGCTGTGTTTGGGCACAATGGCAGCTTTTGATGGGCAGAGTGGCAGCTTTTGATGGGCATAACAGTGGCTGTGTCTGATGGGCACAGTGGCAGTGTTTGATGGGCACAGTGTCAGCTTTTGATGGGCACAGTGGCTGCGTTTGATGGCACAGTGGCTGCATTTGATGGCACAGTGGCTGTGTTTGATGGGCAGTGTCAGCTTTTGATGGGCACAGTGGGCATTTGATGGGCACAGTGGCTGCGTTTAATGGCACAGTGTCAGCTTTTGATGGGCACAGTGGCAGCTTTTGATGGGCACAACAGTGGCTGTGTCTGATGGGCACAGTGGCTGTGTTTGATGGGCACAGTGTCAGCTTTTGATGAGCACAGTGGCTGTGTTTGATGGCACGGTGGCTGTGTTTGATGGGCAGTGTCAGCTTTTCATGTGCACAGTGGGCGTTCAATGGGCACAGTGGCTACGTTTTATGGCACATTGGCTGCGTTTGATGGGCACAGTGTCAGCTTTGGGAACAGTGGCTGTGTTTGGGCACAGTGGCAGCTTTTGATCGGCACAGTGTCAGCTTTGATGGGCACAGTGGCTGTGTTTGGGCACAGTGGCAGCTTTTGATGGGCAGAGTGGGCGTTTGATGGGCACAGTGGCTACGCTTTATGGCACATTGGCTGTGTTTAAAGGGCATAGTGTCAGCTTTGATGGGCACAGTGGCTGTGTTTGGGCACAGTGTCAGCTTTTGATGGGCACAGTGTCAGCTTTGATGGGCACAGTGGCTGTGTTTGGGCACAGTGGCAGCTTTTGATGGGCAGAGTGGCAGCTTTTGATGGGCACAACAGTAACTGTGTTTGATGGGCAGCACAGACTTATTTCCAACCAAGTTCCAACTTCTTTGACCCGACTGGCCTGGATGCTGATGCAGTGCAGGGACAGGGAGTCACAGCAAGGCAGGCAGCCACTGTGCCGCAGCTGAGCAGATCTGCTCTCTCCGGGAGGAGTACTACTGCCTTCTGTCTTCAGACCAGCGAGGCACTAGTCCGCTCCGGTTCCGCTCCCTCTTAGCCACGCTGTCTGAAGATGGCAGAGGTGGGCGGAGCTTGTTTACTAGCCACGGAGGTGGCGTGCAAAGAATGCTGGGGCAGCCACGGTGTCCCTGACTGACGTCACTGTCCGCTAGCCCGGCCGGCGATTCTAGCTCGGCGCCCCTCTCCTGCAAAGAAATTACAGCACTGGGGTGTGGTGCACCCCGTGCACCCCGGCCAGGATCGGGCCTGCTAGCTTGGCAAAATTGCTAGCACTTCAACTGCTGCCTTTTCAGTTGTTAGACTCTGCCCCCTTCCGTGAGTTTGTGGAATGTGCGGTTCCTCAGTGGCAGGTTCCCAAATACCACTTTTTCTCATGGAAGGTGATTCTGGCTCTCTACCATCATGTGGAAGGCAATGTCTTGGCCTCGCTGGACAGGGCGGTCAGCGGTAAGGTGCATATTACCACTGACTCATGTTCCAGCAGGCATGGACAGGGACGTTACCTATCTTTCACGGCACATTGGGTGACTCTTCTGGCAGCAGGGAAGGATGCAGGACAAGGTGCAGTAGTGTTGGAGGTTGTTCCGTCACCACACCTCCAAAATGCTACTACTGGTGATTCTGACACACCTCTCTCCTCCACCCCCACCTCTTCTTCTTCTTCCATGGCCTCTTCCAGTGCTTTGTCCTCAGAACCAGCGGTGCTCCGTAAGCGTTCAAGGGGCTACGCAAGTACGCAGGCCAAAAGATGCCATACGGTTCTTGAGCTGGTGTGCTTGGGGAACAGGAGCCACACTGGGGCAGAGATTCTGCCAGCTCTGCAGGGGCAGGCTCAGAGGTGGTTGACGCCATGCCAGCTTCAGCCAGGAATGGTGGTTTGCGACAATGGCACCAACCTCCTTTCCGCCCTCCAACAGGGACAACTGACCCATGTGCCCTGTTTGGCTCACATCCTTAACTTGGTGGTGCAGCGGTTCTTGGGCAGGCACCCGGGCTTACAGGATATCCTGAGGCAGGCCAGGAAAGTCTGTGTGCATTTTCTGTGTGCATTTCCGCCGGTCATATAATGCCAGTGCTCAGCTGGCTGACCTCCAAAAGGAATTTAACCTGCCCAAAAACTGCCTAATCTGTGACATGCCCACCAGGTGGAACTCAACGTTGGCCATGCTGCAGCAGGTGCACACGCAGCAGAGGGTCATCAATGAGTACCTGTGCGACTATGGCATCAAGACAGGGTCAGGGGAGCTTGCATGCACTGTCCTGTCACCATTTGAGGAGGCCACGAGGATGGTGAGCAGTGACAGTGCATGCATCAGTGACACTGTCCCCCTTGTCCACCTGTTGGAGCACACGCTGTGTGGACAAGGGCATTTGAGGCAGAACAGAGGCAGGAAGAGGAGGAATTCCTTACCTCCCAAGGCCCCCTTTATCCAGACAGTGTTCCTGCGTGCCTGCCGATCACACAGGAAGAGGAGGAGGATTGTGTTAGCATGGAGGTGGAACCTGGCACTCAGCATCAGCAGCAGTCTTCAAGGGATCATTTACAGTCCCAAGAAACCCATGGACTTGTACATGGCTGGGAGGAGGTGGCTGCGGATCGTGTCGTCCTTAGTGACCCAGAGGACTCTGGACCGAATGCCTCAGCAAACCTACGCTCCATGGCCTCCCTGATCCTGCAAAGCCTGCGGAAGGATCCTCGTATTCGTGGTATCAAGAAGAGGGATCGTTACTGGCTGGCAACTCTCCTTGATCCACGTTACAAGGGTAAGGTTGCAGACCTTATCTTGCTGTCGCAGAGGGAGCAGAGGATGAAACATCTTCGGGAGGCCTTGCAGAAAGGTCTGTGCAACGCGTTCCCAGAGACTGGGAGGTTACAAACTCCTGTTCCTGGACAACGTGTTGCTAAGGCTTTGGTCAGTCAAAGAAGGAGCGGTGGAGAAGAAGGCCATCTGACCGATGCGTTCAGACAATTTTTTAGTCCGCAGCCCCAAGGTATGATCGGTTCCAGCAACCATCGCCAGCGTCTGTTTTACATGGTGCAGGAATACCTAGGGGCAAGATCTGACTTGGACACCTTTCCCACTGAAAATCCTCTGGGTTACTGGATCTTGAGGATGAATCACTGGCCAGAGCTTGCACAGTATGCAATTGAGCTACTGGCCTGTCCTGCATCCAGCATTCTTTCGGAACGCACATTCAGTGCTGCTGGAGGCTTTGTAACCGATCACAGGGTGTGCCTGTCCACTGACTCAGTCAATCGACTGACCTTCATAAAAATGAATCAGTCTTGGATCACCACCAGCTCCCAAGCACCTGATGCTGATGTAACCAAATATTTTTTTTTTAAATGTCCGATCCCTTCAAGACTGCCTTTGCTGATGCTGAGTGACATCCTGTTATGCTGAGTGACTATCCTCTTCCTCCTCAATGATCATGCTGATAGCTTGTAAGAATATTTTTGGTTTTGGGCACCGCCACCAGTGGCTAAGGCCCATTTATTCAGCCCCTGTTTTACAGGGGCGTGTAATTACAATTTTTGATGTAATATTTTGCAAGGCGGGTTCGTTGCTGCTCTCAACTAGAGTATTTGTGAGGAGTGGCAGTGTTGTGGCACCAGCACCAGTGCCTAAGGCCCAATTTTTCAGCCCCTGTTTGACAGGGGTGTGTAATTACAATTTTTGATGCAATACTTTGCAGCAGGGCTCGTTCCTGCGCTCCAACTAGAATATCTGTAAGGGGTTGCAGTGTTGTGGCACCAGTGCCTAAGGCCCAATTTTTCTGCCCCTGTTCAACAGGGACATGTAATTACAATTCTTGATCTAATTTTTCACAGCAGGGCCCGTTTCTGCGCCCACCAAGAGTAATTGTGAGGACTTACAGTGTTGTGGCACCACCACCACCACCACCAAAGGCCCAATTTTTCTGCCCCTGTTTAACAAGTGCATGTAATTACAATTCTTGATCTAATATTTAACAGCAGGGCCCGTTCCAGCGCCCACCAAGAGTAACTGTGAGGACCTACAGTGTTGTGGCAACACCCCCACCACCACCAAAGGCCCAATTTTTCTGACCCTGTTCAACAGGGGCATGTAATTACAATTCTTGATCTAATATTTCACAGCAGGGCCTGTTCCTGCGCCCACCAAGAGTAACTGTGAGGGTTTACAGCGTTGTGGCAACACCAACACCTAAGGCCCCAATTTCTGCAGATTATATAGGGCAGCCCCCTACTTTCAAACATCCAACTTACAAACGACTCCTACTTGCAAACGGAAGGAGACAACAGGAAGTGAGATGAAATCTACCCCTAGGAAGGGAAATTCTCTCCTGTAAGAGTTAATATGGGAAAAAGGTGTTTCCTCTTCACTGATGCTTTATCAACAGTCCTTGTTTCACTAAAAACCCCAAATTGTCAAAAAACATTTGTTATTGGGACAGAAAGTGAGGTGAAATCTTCTGAAGAGATGTACAGACAGCAAAACAAATGTCACAGGGGTGATAACCCTTCCCTATGTTTTCCAAAAAGCTTAAAATAGATTTTTTGGCTGGAGCTACACTTTAAAAATGTACCAGTTCAAAATTACAAACAGATTCTACTTAACAACAAACCTACAGTCCCTGTCTTGTTTGCACCGCCTGTATACTGCTGTTCAGAGTATATAGGGCCTGGGGGCCCCACGCCTTTCCTTTTTTTAATTTAGGTGTAATATCCATACAAGACCCAAAGGGCCTGGTAATGGACTGGGGGGGGGGTACCCATGCCATTTGTCTCACTGATTTTCATTCATTTTGCCGGGACCCGACATTACATTAAAGCTGCAAGCAGTTTTAAATGACTTTTATTCCTTTAAAAATATCATTTTGTGCAGGGACTGTTCTAAGCACGGGAAACATGCGCCACTTTACAGGCATACTATAGACACCCCCCAGGTATGATATTTAAAGGAATTTTTTTACTTTTTTTTATTCACTAAGCATCATTAAAATCACTGCTCCTGAAAAAATGGCCATTTTTAAAACTTTTTTTTGCATTGATACATATCCCCTGGTACAGGACCCGGGTCCCCAAACCCTTTTTAGGACAATACCATGCAAATTAGCCTTTAAAATTAGCACTTTTGATTTTGAACGTTCGGCTCATCCCTACTCCCCACTAGTAATGACTTAATCCAGATAAACAATGATTGGCAAAGTTCATTTAACATATGCCAATCTATAAAAATCACAAATTTTAGGAATCTGGGCAATCATGAATTATGTGATTCTCTGCAGATCGGACATATCCGCATTCATATATTCTCATAACCAACACAGAAATTGCAATTTGCTTATTTCCCTGATTTGTGAGTCAATTCAGGAATTTGGGCAATCGCTAATTTTTTAATTCTAGATTATAGAATTGAAAAATCAGCATTGGTATATTCATTCAAATAAAAAAAAATCTATTTTTTTTCTCTGATCCCTGCTCCCTACGGTATATATTTTCAAAACCAACCAAAATGTCCATCATACCTACCACATTTAGAGCTCCTAAAAAATTGTCTTCTTACACTGTATGCCTTTGTGAGTTGCACTATAGCATTTATGCAAAAATAATCAAATGAATATACTGATCCCATTATACAAAGAAAGCAAAGAAAATGTAAGTGTATGAACAAGCTTCTATGTGTGTTTCAGTGCTAAAGTAAAAGAAAATGCCATTCTTTTAAAAGGCTGACTAAGAAAAATCATAAAATGTCTCACATCCTTTCCAAAACTATTATTTTTATAAATGCTCCAAAATTAGACTGAGTAACCGTTTTACATCCTGCACTGCAAGCTCCTGAGATCCCAAGGCTCAATTACAAAGAATGCGATTAAGAATTCACTTCCTTTGAAAAGAGATGTCAGAAAGTTACTTGCAAAGTGGGCTTTTGCAGTGAAAGTTTAGATTCTCGGAGGACTGCTGAGGTCAGAAAGGGCTAAAGAGAAAAAAAATTACGGAGATGTTATCCCCAAACCTCAGTCAGTGCATTCCTCAGGGGGAGTTCAGCCCTTCTTTTAACCAGGAAGATAAGAGTGTATCATCCATAGTGAAGGATGCCTCTCATTTCATGACCTAGACTCAAGGAGATGTGTTTCGCTATAACCATTTCAGTGCTGGAGACTGCTAGAAATGAACAGCTTTTAAAAAATTATTTTATTGCCTTAGTTACTGAATGCTCAATAAAATGAGGTCATTACTGTATCAAAAACTTTGTTCAATAACACAATGCTAATAATGAAAGTTATAAGGATTTGTCATACGTTTAAAGCAGAACTCCCACCAAAAAATACCAGAAAAAATATCCCATTTAAAGAGAAGTATGGCCAAGGCTTTCATGGCCATTCTTATCTTCTGGGTCACAGAATTGCATTTGCTGCTCTCCTGTGACCCAGAATCAGCTGATAGCACTCTAAAGCCCACTGTCAGCTAAGGTCACACAGTCCCTCAAGGCTCTGGAAGGCTCCTGACAATAAAGTCCAGATCCACCTAGATACCTGATAGGCAGCTGGCTCAGTCTCTCAGCCCCTGGATGAAAGCTTAAACCAGCTTCTTTTACCCAGTAAGTGCTGGAGGGGCAGGGCAGAGAGTGGTGGCTGATTGTCACCACTCTCTGCTCAGACTGGACTGAGAACTGAGCTATCAGCAAACAAATGATTGCTCAGTTCTTGGGCTTAGAGGTGGCATTGAACAGCTGCAGCATCAGACCAATGATGCAGCACATACAGTAGGTGACTTTATATGTTTGTTTTTTTGGATTCCTACAATTTTCCATTAAAAGATAAGGTAATTTTTACTGCCACTAGATGTTTTCACTCTGATGGCCAGCAGAATTTTACCCACTTTCTCTGAGCCCAGGTTATCTTGAACCCACCATAGCCTCTGACTGAGAAGAGAGTTGAAATGCAGGACAGTGATAAGCTCATCTTTCAGCACAGAAACTGCAAGAGTCTGATACCAGGTCAAATTCAGGTAATTGCATTGCTTGCTTAAAAAATACATTTATTGATGAAATAATAACTACAAAACAGCATTATTATTGTGACTTTTATATCTTCCTAGAGTTTGCCTAGGCAACAATAGATATGAGAATATTTTGCCCAATCCTGCCATTGGACTGACCTGGCAACATTCTGATGTTTATGGCCCCACCAGACACCCCTGAACAAAAAATCTTGGGAGACAGAAGACAGATTGAGCAAATATGAAACTCCTGTGTGATCATTAGAATAGAATAAAATAAATGCACACTTTAAACAAACTGTATATGTGAACTATCTTATCTGCAAAGGGATTTGTAATTCTCTACAGTCGGTTTTGTGATTGACACTGCTGCACTGCCAGGCCAGCATTGTTGTCTGATTCAGCTTTGCAGTTGCCAGGGTCACCTTTAATCTTCTGGCCTGATTGTTAGACAATGCATCAACATCATTACCTCTATCCAATGAACCAGCACTGATCATGAAGAAACATGATCGTCGCTCTAAGCTGAGGTTGAAATGTCTTCCTATCGGTGTTCAGGGAATGGGAGCAGGCATCAAAATTCACTCATCCAAAAGTGTCAAACTGTGTAGTATAGGATGCCGCTTAAACCAATGTGGTAAGATATGTGGCCTCAGCCAGTGCTTTTCCAGCCACGTCTTCTGACACATTTTGCCCTGTCTACCGGGGCTTGGTTACAGAGACCAAGCCCCATGGGCAGGTTGAAACGTGTCTGAGCTATGGCCAGGGTAGTGCTGGCTGAGGCTACATATCTTGCCACATTTCATTGGCACTAGGTCAGTCTGAGTGGTATCCTACACTACACAATGAACCAACAGGTCACAAAGGAGCCAGAATAAAGCAAAGTTATACTCCCTGCTATGCAGTGTGGCAGAGGTGCAAATCACTTGCTGGACAGTTTACAAATCCTCTGGGAGGTTAAACTCTCTCCTCTCTCTCTCTCTCTCTCTCTCTCTCTCTCTCTCTCTCCTCTCTCTCTCTCTCTCTCTCTCTCTCTCTCTCTATATATATATACATACACACACTATATTGTCAAAAGTATTGGAACGCTTACGCCCAACCCCTGGAAGATAACCCCACACCATGATCCCACCTCCACCAAATGATTTGGAACAGTGCACAAAGCAAGGTCCATAAAGACATGGATGAGCGAGTTTGGGGTGGAGGAACTTGACTGGCCTGCACAGAGTCCTCACCTCAACCCGATAGAACACCTTTGGGATGAGTTAGAGCGGAGACTGTGAGCCAAGCCTTATCATATAACATAATTGCCTGACCTCACAAATGCACTTCTGAAAGAATGGTCAAACATTCCCATAGACACACTCCTAAACCTTGTGGACAGCCTTCCCAGAAGAGTTTAACCTGTTATAGCTTCAAACTGTGGGACAACTCAATATTGAACCCTATGGACTAAGACTGGGATGCTATTAAAGTTAATGTGTCTGTAAAGGCAGGTGTGCCAATACTTTTGACAATATAGTGTACATATATTTCAACTGTGCATTTAGCCATTTGCTGTTATTTCTACTGTAATGCTACATGGGACAATTTTTGAGCAACTTTAACCATCTTCATCCAGCAATGATCATACACATTGTGAAGTAGATCAAAGTACCCTGCTAACACTCCTGGCATAGAGAGTGTTGGTAGTAGGTTGACTTATATGTTAGCTTGTAAATTTTTGTGATTGAAGGAAGGTTGAAATTGCTAGAAAATACTTGTGGTCAGAATTAGACTTGTCAGTATGTACTAAGAATCAGTAAGGTAAAATACCCTTGTATTTATTATAAGAGTTCACTTTTGCTGATATAGAAACTGGTAGCTAAAATACTGAAAGCTTTCCTTATGCATGACCAACATTTCGTAACTGGGCATTACCGTTTAAGGATTGTACTAGTTACAAAGGAAACTGAGGATAAATGGAAAGAGTACAAAAGAGGTGTAGGGGTTAGTAAGAAGCAAATTACCCCATTTCCCCTGTCCAAGCATGTGGTCCCTCACTGAACATTTCTTCACATATTGTAACACATCAATTAGAACAATTCCCAATAGGAAGCCTATAGGGTAGATTCCACAGAAACATTATTATTGAAATAGTACTTAAGTGTTTCGAAAACTGGACTAATCCTACATGTCTAACCTAGTACAATGTACTATGAGGTGAATAAATCAATGTGTTCTTTTCACTGTGCAGCCAATTCATATTAGATGTTTTTCCTATAGCTGTATGATTATGCAAACCAAGTTGTATGATTGTCCAATTGCATAGACTGAGGAAGTATCTCAAGGAGTCATACTATATCTACTCAGCTCTACTTTAGTAGTGGAAATGAACAGATAGACAACATTTTCTAACCAGTCAAACATAAAATAATGACACTGGACTACTATGGATATAACTTTGCATTCACAGTGCAATTGTCACCCAATGGTACCAGAGACAGTCACATCTTGGAACAGTATCATGCATGGATACCTTGTACGGGTCTGTGGATGTTCAAGGAAATATAGGTGGCCCCTACCATGTACCATGTCACGGAGTGGTAAAAATGCCTGCTCAACCAATTATTTTTACTGCTTACACTGCTGCCCATGTGAATGAGCCCTTAACATAGTCTGGATAAAAATCTGAGGGAGAAATATGTTGGCTGTCCATTCTTTTTAAAAATTTGCTTGGCTCTCCTGCTAATCCAATGGTGTTAATACTTTGAGTCACTAACTAGGAACAAATATGTGGAACAGGAATTCTGGTTTTACTTTGTGCATACTAAACTGACTTGGATTAAAGTCAGTGAAAGCCAACCAAATAGATTATCAGGTTGGCATTGTCACCCTTTATATTTCTCTCAGTAAAGGTTTCTTATGAGCATTATTATTTTGTATAAACATAATGCTTGATATAATTATGTCATTTTAATAATGAGCATCTGGGAACAATTTGACTACCTTTTAATGTTTTCTTTTTTCTTTTACATTGGTACAATAATTATGTATATTATCATTACATCATTTTTAAGTATTTTTTCTTAAAAATGTGCTATAGAAGTTCAAAGCTAATTCTGAAAAAAGAAACAATGCAAATGTTCATTCTGTGCCCTAATATGATGTTACATAAACTCTACTGCAGTGCTTGTAAAACATAACCACTTTAGTTTCAATTCTAAAACTTTTTAATCATGTATTATTTATTGGTCAATGGCATACCATAATAGAATATCCTAACGGAAAGAACATTTTAAAGCAAACAATTGGCGCCCACAAAAAATATAGTGTCTAACAAATAATTCATTGTGCTATTTGTTGTTAGCCAATGTTATTGAAATCATATTTATTCCATCATTGTCTGCAGTGATGTCATATAAGTAAAATGCATGTTAATGTAGAACTGCATGTTAATGCTTTGTGGACAAGGTTGGAATTATGTTGAATTGTTAAAGCTGAACTCCAAGCAGATCATTTAGCCATCAGCAGTCATTTCTCTCTGCTGCCTGGTTCCTATGTTATCACAAACAAAGGCGCCTCTAAGTGCAGAAGATAAACAATTGGGTTAAAAAACACTTACAAAATAGGTTTTGTAAACAGGCACATCGTGGGTAAGGCTGCATTGGAAGGGGTCACGGTCGGAGGAAGCCTTCAGAGGGCATGGATGTGGTCACTGACAGCAGCGGTGTGGAACGCAGGGAGCTGCTGTGAAGCCGGCGTCGTCAGCGTGTAGAGACGGCGAACCCGGAAGTGATGTCATCCGCTGAGCGGCTCTGTAACCAGCCTGAACCGCAAACAAACAGCCAGAAAGGGGAGGTGATGTCATCAATAAGGGACGCGTTTCGGAACCGTCAATCGTTCCTTTTTCAACCTATGATTACACTGATGACTAGGGAGGATATATATACACACACACTGGCAGTGGATTGGCCAGGGGGCGGGGACAACAAAATTTGATAACAATGAGTCCATTAAATGCATATAGATATAAACAAACACCTGCAACAGCATGCTTAAAAACGGAGCAATAAAAGAGAAGAAAAATATAATGATAAGATAAAATAAATGAAGGATTGGAGCAATAAGAGTATAAAAGCAGGTCTGTATAATAGTGAGACTATCTAATGTCTAGAAATGACAGGTCATGGAACTTGCATGCACATAACAAAATGGAGCAAGCAAGATAGTGTCAGTGTAAAGATTAAGCACAGAGAGGGACATGCATGACATTAGTAATATCAAAGTATTCTCATATGGAAGTGTGTAAAATATGACATCAGAACACCCTTAAATTAAAAGGGGGGTGTTTAAAAATGGAAGAATAAAAATAATGATAATAATGGAGGATCTTTAAAAGAGGGAGCCTAGATAAATATCTATGAAAAAGGAATGTTATGTCAAAGTATGGCACTAACTTCGAAATCCTCGTTTAACCCTCCAGGGGCTAGAACATTTAATAAAAATATCCAATACATTTCTCTATGGCATAGTCGTCGGTAGCGTTCAGCTGGGGGGAGATCTTTTGGCATTGCCTCAATAACCCATACTCTGAGGCCACTAGTGGACTTATCATGGACGTGGAGATGGTGTCTAGGGACACTATGATTATCTAGTCCACCTTCGATGAACCGACGGTGTTCACCAAACCGTTTGCGTAGTGGCCGGATTGTGCGCCCTACATAAAATAGACCACAGGGACATGTGAGGCAGTATATGACATGGTCAGATGAACATGTGTGGAAGCCCTTTATTGGGTATGTTTTGCCTTTAACGTGAAAGTCTTTCTGGCCATGTATCACAAACCGACAGGTCTTGCAGAGGGGCTTACGGCACTGATACATCCCAGAAACTGCTAGAAACGTGGGCATATGGTGGCCCGGAGGCAGAGGTCTAGCCCTAAGTTTACTACCTTACTTTTAATGTTGGGTGCCTTAAGAGTGCTGACAAAGGGGGAGGTATAGTGATACAAAATAGAGCCGACTATGTCTCTGAAGCCACCCGACTACTATCTGATACTAATACATATATCAGACTCAACAAAGACCCCTTACCCTTATTCACCATCGAAGCTTCTTCTCTTGTTAAAAAAGCACTGAATGAAAACATCATTACACAACAAGAGGCCTCCTTTCTAGTCAAAGAAGTACATTTCACTCCTTATTTTTACCACCTGCCCAAGGTGCACAAAGACCTCAAAACACCACCTGGGCGACCGATTGTGGCGTCTATGGACAGCATTAGCAGCGGACTCTCACAATACATAGACCAATTCCTCCAGCCATTGGCCCAATCCCTCCAGTCTCACATAAGAGATGGTGTCCATCTGCTGGAAACTTTAACCACGTACTCTTGGGACAATAACTATCACTGGGCCTCTCTAGATGTCCAATCTTTATATACATCCATACCTCATGAAGTGGGCCTCAATGCCCTACAGTTCTTTCTTTGTCAAGACCCCATGCTAAATCCAAGGCAGGCTTCCTTTATTGTTGAGGCCACTTCTTTCTGTCTTACACATAACTATTTTAAATTTGAGGACAACTTTTTTCTGCAGCTACAGGGGACAGCTGTGGGGGCGCATTTTGCGCCCTCATATGCGAACCTCACCATGGGGCACTGGGAGCACCAATATATATGGAACAACAACCCGTTCTTTCCCCATATTGTTTTTTATGGCCGCTATATAGATGACGTGATCATCATTTGGGATGGCAGTGTATCAGTATTCTCGGATTTCGTAACATATTGCAACACCAACAACATGGGCCTTACTTTTACCTCTGTCATTGATCAAAATAAATTAGCCTTCCTGGACCTCAAACTTTTTTGGATAGGTAAGGAAATACACGCCAAAAACTTCACCAAGCCAACAGCTGGAAATTCTTTCCTCCACTATAATAGCTGTCATCACCCCCTATGGCTAAACAATGTACCTAAGAGTCAGTTCTGTAGGCTAAAAAAGAACTGTACTTTGAAGAGTGATTATGAGACTGAAGGTATAATTTTGAAAGAAAAATTTCTTGAAAAGGGTTTCCCTGTTGAACTTGTAGACACAGCTTATCAACAATATAAGAGTACTTCGCCCATTGAGAATCCTCATCCACGTCCCAATACCCAGAAAAGTAATTTACGATTCATTACTCAATTCCATACCCGACATAAACAAATGGAAAATATCGTTATAAAACATTGGCCTCTACTACTACAAGACGAACATCTACTTTCTATTCTGCCTAATAGACCTCAATTTGCCTATAGAAAGGCACCCAACATTAAAAGTAAGGTAGCGACTAGTAAACTTAGGGCTAGACCTCTGCCTCTGGGCCACCATATGCCCACGTTTCTAGCAATTTCTGGGATGTATCAGTGCCGTAAGCCCCTCTGCAAGACCTGTCGGTTTGTGATACATGGCCAGAAAGACTTTCACGTTAAAGGCAAAACATACCCAATAAAGGGCTTCCACACATGTTCATCTGACCATGTCATATACTGCCTCACATGTCCCTGTGGTCTATTTTATGTAGGGCGCACAATCCGGCCACTACACAAACGGTTTGGTGAACACCGTCGGTTCATCGAAGGTGGACTAGATAATCATAGTGTCCCTAGACACTATCTCCACGTCCATGATAAGTCCACTAGTGGCCTCAGAGTATGGGTTATTGAGGCAATGCCAAAAGATCTCCCCCCAGCTGAACGCTACCGACGACTATGCCATAGAGAAATGTATTGGATATTTTTATTAAATGTTCTAGCCCCTGGAGGGTTAAACGAGGATTTCGAAGTTAGTGCCATACTTTGACATAACATTCCTTTTTCATAGATATTTATCTAGGCTCCCTCTTTTAAAGATCCTCCATTATTATCATTATTTTTATTCTTCCATTTTTAAACACCCCCCTTTTAATTTAAGGGTGTTCTGATGTCATATTTTACACACTTCCATATGATAATACTTTGATATTACTAATGTCATGCATGTCCCTCTCTGTGCTAAATCTTTACACTGACACTATCTTGCTTGCTCCATTTTGTTATGTGCATGCAAGTTCCATGACCTGTCATTTCTAGACATTAGATAGTCTCACTATTATACAGACCTGCTTTTATACTCGTATTGCTCCAATCCTTCATTTATTTTATCTTATCATTATATTTTTCTTCTCTTTTATTGCTCCGTTTTTAAGCATGCTGTTGCAGGTGTTTGTTTAAATCTATATGCATTTAATGGACTCATTGTTATCAAATTTTGTTGTCCCCGCCCCCTGGCCAATCCACTGCCAGTGTGTGTGTATATATATTCTCCCTAGTCATCAGTGTAATTATAGGTTGAAAAAGGAACGATTGACGGTTCCGAAACGCGTCACTTATTGATGACATCACATCCCCTTTCTGGCTGTTTGTTTGCGGTTCAGGCTGGTTACAGAGCCGCTCAGCGGATGACATCACTTCCGGGTTCGCCGTCTCTACACGCTGACGACGCCGGCTTCACAGCAGCTCCCTGCGTTCCACACCGCTGCTGTCAGTGACCACATCCATCCCCTCTGAAGGCTTCCTCCGACCGTGACCCCTTCCAATGCAGCCTTACCCACGATGTGCCTGTTTACAACTCCTATTTTGTAAGTGTTTTTTAACCCAGTTGGGGCATTAAAATTGTTTATCTTCTGCACTTAGAGGCGCCTTTGTTTGTTTTTTATGTCATTATAGACCCTGCTTCAGTCTTTTAAAGCTGCAGCCCTTTTTGCTGAAGATTACCATTCCTTCATCCTTATCATCCTTACCAACATTCTCCTTTTTATTGTGGACTGCCGACCTTTAATAGAGACATTATCTGGACTACGTTAGTCCTGTGCGCCCTATATACTTTTTTACTTCCTATGTTATCAGTATGACTCATTTCTGGCAGCTTTTCCCAACCCAAAAGTTAAAATGGTGACAGGGGAGGGAGCCACAGCAAAGCATTTGATTGTTATCCACAGATGGGCTTGTTCTCAGTACTGTGTAAAAGGGGGTGTGTCCCTTCCCCCAAATCAGGGCTTAAAACTGTTGGTTGTTTAAAGACTTCAGATCCCCAGCTCTGCGTGTTTTCAGAATGATCTACAGAAGAAATTGCCGCAGATAAACAGCTACAACTTATGTAGGAGGATTTGTTTCATCCATGTTTATCACCTAATGCTGGTCACTGCACTGGATACATGTTAGGGTTTTCAGCTGCTTTAAATTTATTTTTTAAATTAAAGCACTGCAAGTGACCTGCCACTAGCTTTTTGCAGTCCTAGTGCAGCAGGACCCAGACTGGGAGAAGGAGAAGCAACACTCAGCTACAGTGCAAGGGGCATGCTGACAGGGAACAGCAATGTGACAAATGCATTAGCCCATCAGTCTGTTTCTTCTATTTTCACTATCGTCACAAACTGGCAATGGGGAGGAGACCTATAAGTGAAACTGAACTGAAGCAGAGAAAAGGAACGTCTACCCTAACAGATAGAGCTCTTTAAATCTCAGAATGGGATGGACAAAATACAAATCTTTTTTGAGTTAAAACAGCTCTATGTATAAATCTCATCTGATTTTTCTCCTAATTTCACTGGTGGGTGCTGCAGCATGGGTTAAAATAGCTTGTGCTGGGGGCGTAGCCTGGCACCGGACCGAGATGGCTGCCTGATCAGCGTGCTCTGACATCTAGGGCTAGCAGTTCAGCTTACATAAGCAAAACAGCTGTGATCCAGCGACAAGGAGATGGCCGAGAGGAGTAGCTCCGCTGCCCGCTCTCAGGCGGAACAAGCCACACAGCTAAGCCGGACCATTCCGGAGATATTCCGGTCCCAACATGCGGCCGCACAGGCCTACACACAGACCTCCACGCAGGGCTCGACTCCGCTTCCGAGTCACGATGCGGTGAGTCACCCCACCCAGCCCAGTACCCTCGATCCCGGGGAGCTCCCGAACAACACCAGGTATGCTGCACAGCCATCCCCACTCCTTAGCATGGCAGACCTTCAACTAGTGGCGCTAGACATTAAAACACCCTGACCACCGCTGTTTCAGACCTCAAGACTGACCTTAAAGCGGTAGCCTCCCACCTAGAGACTGTGGACTCTGCCACCATGACACATGGCACGGCCATAAGGAAAGTACAGCAGGTCACAGACTTCCATGCACAGCACCTCATTGAGATGCACTGCCACATCGAGGACTTGGACAATAGGGGGCTCAGATGCAATTTGCGAATCAGGGGGATTCCTGGAATCTATAGATACCCCCCAATTGCAACCAACGGTGTAGGCAATCTGTAATACCCTCCTTGGCAGACCCCAGATGCCCTCATAGAAATGGAGAGGTGCCACAGGGCCCTTAGGCCCAGAGGTCGAGATGGGGACCCTCCTAGGGACACAGTATGCTGCTTAGTCAGCTACACCCAGAAAGAGGACATTAGGATTATGCTAGCCCGTAACCATGGGCAACTGCAGCATGAAGGCACGACGATTCAAATATTCCAGGATCTATCGGCCATTATGCTACGGCACAGACGAGAGCTCCGCCCCCTTCTCAATGTTCCACAAGACAGACGTATCATATATCGCTGGAAATACCCATTCTGTCTGGCCGCGACAGTGGGAAACTGCACAGCTCTCCTACATACACCGATGGATCTACGTGCTTTTTGTGACACCCTGGGTATCCCTCATCACGGACCTCATCGCGTTTTCGTCTTCACAGACGACGTCTATGAAGATGAAACGCGTTGGGTAGGACCCCACTGTCGCCACTTTTATCACAGCGCTGTTTTTTAATGGATTTACATGTGAGTGTATACCCATTTTAATAAAATTTTCAGTTTTATAAGGATTTACACTATTTGGCCCTTCTTTTCTCTTTCTGTCCACCACCACTACCATTCGGTTTTTAACATCGTTCCAAGGGATCCAGTCTACGTGTCGGTTGTTCCACACTCCTTGGCTTGGGCATCCGTTTGGTAGACACAGCAACGTGAGAACCATTTCATCGCTCCTCCAGGTCGTCTTCAGACACTCACCACCTAAGCCTATCTGACCCCTCTTGGGGTATGCCCTGGCGGGTCTATCCAATCCGGTAAGCCTCTTTATTGTTGTTGGTGTTGTGTACATTTTCACTCCAGATGATGTATGAATTTGAAGTGTCTAGCCCCTGAAGATTTTTTTCGTCCCATTCCTCAGGAAGCCTCTTCTTTGTCAGCTCCATTTTGAACTGTCAGTTTAATGTTCACGACATTGGACTTTTCTATATATTTTTATAGCGCTACACTCATTTTTGTATTTTATTGTTATTACCTTTGTTGGTTGTGTTAGCTGCTTACTTTGTTCTTTGGCAGCGCAGAATTATTTTTGTCTATATATCCATGTTTTGATTTCTACCATTAAGGATAGATGTTTTAAGGTAGCAGCTGTTGCCATTCAGTTTGGCTAGTAACAATTATATTGGTCTTTGATTTATTAATTTTTCCTAAAGCGCTTGCTGTATAAGGAGACAATAGGCCACATCCCTATTATACTGCACTCAATTCCCATGTTATTATACTCTAAACTTTGTTTTTTTAGCAAACTCATTCTCTGAAGAGACCCCAACACCATGGGTTTGAAATGCATCAGACTTGTTATGCAATAATCATTACCATATGCTATGTATAACCTATATGTTTGCTATTACCTGAATTTGGCATGGGCATATTCCCATTTGAGCTCATATTTCAACACTCATTTATGAATCTTTTAATTCATCATTTTAATAAAGAATTTCAATGCTTTATCCAATTTTTTTTGCATATATCAATAGTTAGCTCCCTAAAAACGCCCCTGGGGGACCCTTTCTCCATTTTTTCTGTTCATGTTGGGGTGAGCAGCACGTATATCTGGGAACATTTTCTTACCACCCAATAGATTAATATTATAACTATAAATTAATATGGGTTTATTCATGAGCTAATGCTCTGTTAATTGTCGTAGGTTCTGGCCCCACCCCCCTCGGGGCGTTGGGTGGGGGACACCGGTACATGTGACTCCCTGTAAGTCGCATTAAGTGGATCCTTGTTCCCCCTCGGGGGGGGTTTTGTGGCGTGCGGGCGCACTGGATGGTCTGACAGCTATGTGGGGAGGCTCTGACCAAGGGGGATATCCAAATTATGTGGTAATTATGTGCAATGTGTTATTTAACAATCATTTATGAATCTTTTTATTCATAATTTTACTAAAGAATTTCAATGCTTTATACAATGTTTTTTTGCTCATATCTATAGTTAGCTGCCTAAACCCCCCCATCTGGGGGACCCTTTCTCCATTTTTTTCTGTAACTACTGACTGCTTCCTGTGGTATATGACAATTCGCATGTCACGGGAACCAACCACTGGAGGGAGGGGATCCTCGTGTGAATATGTAATTTGACGGGGCCCTGCGGGAGGGGATGTCGGGGCCTCACATAAAGACTGTTTTTGGCCCTCAGTTGTCCACCCCTGATTACAGGGCGCTGGATTGCGAGAGGGACAATACCTCTTATTGTTTCAACATACCGATTTCAACATACCTCTAGACCCCTTAATACATACCTCAACTGGTACCTCCTCTCTCCCATACTCTGCCCTATGCTAAATTAAGCTCCAACTTACATCCCTGACATTGTATGATACCTGGAGAACTCTCTATCCCCGAAACAAGGACTACACCTTTTTTTTTGCCCTCCACACAATAGGTACTGTTAGGTGCAGTTTTCAACTTAACTGCTTCTAGTTTATATTGCTTTGCCAAATTTAGCTATCAAAGAAATAAGACACAGAATATAGGTTTCTGTATATCAGATCCGAGCCTTAAAGGTCCCGTACTGTCAACTGAACCTGTCGGCTCTTTATTGGGGCTTTTTATAGACTGGTTACAGAAGCATCAGTTTGAGCAAATTTCCATATAAGGTAACAAGCAGAATAAATTCAACATACATGACGCTAGACTTACACATCTGGAAAGACTTAAGCTACGTCTTACAACTGACACGCACACATTATACAGAAAAATGAAAATCTATTTTAAGTAGAACTCTAAGCAATTATTTCCAACCTTATCAATTTCCCCCTTTGACATCATCCCCTCCACGATTCTGGGTCCTTGCAAACAAGTGAACAGCCGATACTTCAAAGAGTGCTATCCCTGACCACGGGTTGTCAGAGGAGGATAAGTCTTCTTTATTTACCCTCATCCCTCAAATCCATACCTGCATCTTATAAGCAAAGAGAATAGAAAAGGGGTGATGTCAAGTTACCCTTTTTGTCATTAGAGTTCCTAATACCTTTCTCTTTCCATTCTGTCTGCTCGTGCCTTAATCTTCCTATATAAGCAACAGTTTATCACGATAAGCAGTACAAAAGCTAAAATTAGAATAAGTATCGGATTGAGCATCCAATTAAAAATTGCCGTAGCAGTGGGTGACCATCCAGCAAATACATCATACCAATGTTGTGTTGTTTCATCTCTTATTTGTGAGGATAAATGTATTAATTTCCCTTTATCTATAACCGCAGATATTAGATTATTTTGAAGGGTATGTTCTTGTGTCTCTATGTGTTTTCTAAGTATTTCGGACTCATTTAAGATTTGGCGTAAGAGCTCTAATGATATTATAAAAGTAGTATCAGTAAGATTATCTACCGTCTATTCTAGATTAAATATTCTATGTGCATCTGGTTCAAAAAGGAAAGTGTCATTTTGCCATTTAAGCATTTTAACATTCTTTACGCATCCTGAAAAAGGGGCCGTTTTATTTAAACTTTCCATAGTTTCCTGATCATTTGTGACTAAACAAATATGTTGTAGTCCTATCTCCATAAATCTGTTTCCTACACCTACTGGTAATCTCTGAAACTTACATATGTTAGATTGATGTTTCAATAAGCAAAGTTCATAGACTGGAGAACTTCTTCCACAGACTATTCCCTTATTAGTTTTAACACATAGACTTAGATCATGAGTCATGTTTTGTGTATCTACATAGTGTCCATAAATCTCAGAATACCAAAATTCAGGTAGATCCCTTCCTATCAGGAGTGGCATCACTATTAACTTACACATTACCTGGACCTCCTCCACTTTGTATACATCAAACCTTCCAGCACACCATCTTTCCTCACATTCAACTTCTTTTCCTGGTACTTCAAACCATGTACTTTCTAAATTTAAACCCTTAAAATAGTTCATCCAAGTGCGATTTGAATGTGATAAGATAGTGTAGAAAAAGCACATTGAGTAATGTTTATGAACTCCTGATTTGCTTTCCACAACTCCAGACTAGCTAGTGCTGTGTGATTAACCATAATATTGAGATATTCAGTTAATTGTACCTGACTAATTTGTGTTTCGAATGTTGTAGGTAACCATTTGCTTGTAATTATTAAACTATCAGCTATGTGACTTCCTGCAAATTTCCACTTATTTTATATCATTTCCATCTGTATCCCATTCATTATTCCCATTCCAGTTCCTGCAGCTCCCAGAACTGTATCATACCATTCTCGGCGATACCTACATTCTGGTAGCTGGGGAAAAGTTACATTAAATTTGATTTTTGTTTTCTGTTATGATACCGAAACATTTATGCAAGATCTAGGAATAGGAGTTAATACAGAGGATTCGAAGATGGTGGGTAGAGCGTCTTCTATCTTTATATTGAAACCATAATGTTGCCATTGTATATATCCTCCTGTTGTGTTTTCCCATTTCCTTACTGGTACAAAATACCATTCGTAGTAATGATATTGTGTTATACTCTTATCCTGATTTACCCATCTAAGATCAGTACTATTTTCATGAACTGTTACATTGATACCCGGAGTCCATGTATAAACAAACATTTGAAAACATTCAAGCACTATTATCATAGTTAGAAGGATCTTCATTCTGTTTCTCTCGGTTCAAGACTCTTTTTGCAGTGTGATGCGTGGATCCAGGCTACTTTTCCTTCCAATTTCACTGAAGTGGCTGTAGTCAAAAGCACTTGATAAGGACCTTCAAATCTAGGTTCCAATGTCTTTCTGGTGTGTTTTTTAACATATACATAATCTCCTGGTAGCAGTGTATGTGTACCTGCTATTGAGTTAGGGTCTGGAAGAGAAGAATACACACTTTTGTGGAACTTAGTTAGACGTTGTTGTAATTGTATCACATATGCAGTCAAACTATCACATTGCAATTGCATACTCTGTGGAAAGTATAGACCTAATCTAGGTGCGTTCCCAAAAAGTATTTCATATGGGTTTGTTTAACTCTTGCATAACTTTTTGTATTTTCAACTTTATTGTCCCATTTACTCTTTCCACTGATCCTGAACTCTGTGGATGGTAAGGGGTGTGAAAACTTTGTTGAACCCCTAACATGGTCATCACATTCTGCATGATTTCTCCTGTAAAGTGTATCCCCCTATCTGATTCTATAGTTTCAGGAAGACCAAACCTAAGTATTAACTCAGTGATCAGTTTCTTAGCTGTGGCTTTTGCTGTAGCTGATTTTACTGGATAACTTTCAGGCCAACCTGAGAATAAATCGATACACACGAGGACAAATTCAAAAGGGCCGCTCTTAGGCATTTGTATGTAGTCAATTTGCAGTCTCTGGAAGGGGCATTGGGCCAGAACCTGGTGTTTTCGTGGGGTTTTTACTCTCTATCCTGGGTTATTCAGGAGACAGATTTGGCAGACTGCATAGTAGTTTCTCGCAGTACTACTGAATCCAGGGGCGAGCCATCCTTGGTTCACAATCCTATACATGGAAATGGAACTGACATGTGTGGGTAGGTGAACTGCCGCTGCCATTGCTGGGTACAGAGAGGCAGGTAGGCATACTTTACCTCCTTCCCTCCATACATTGTCAAGGTCTGGTGCTGCTCCCATCCTGACCCACTTATCTTTCTCGCTCTCCCCTGCTTGCTCCTGTAATTTACTCAGCTGCTGCCATGTTGGTTCTGGGATACTCACCTCTACCGCTGCTAAAGTCTCAGGGCTTCCTTCCCCTAGAGCTGCCTGTTTTGCAGTCAAATCTGCAAATGCATTTCCTTTTGCCTCAATTGTTTTTGCGCTCGTGTGTGCCGCTATCTTCATAATGGCCACTCGTTTAACCTTTTGAAGATTGTTCAGGACTCTCTTAATCCCTTCTCCATGTTTTACAGGTGTACCTGCTGCTGTCAGATAACCTCTAGCCCTCCATATGTGGCCATAATAGTGCGCTACACCATAAACGTAGGCAGAGTCAGTGTAAATATTCCCTTCTCGTCCTTTTAGAATATTCTAGGGCTTGTTCTAAAGCTTTTAATTCTGCTTCTTGTGCTGACATGTGGGCTGGTAAGGGCTGTGTTTCAATTACCTGCGTATCAGTCACTACAGCATACCCTGTGTGATATTTACCCTTGTCATCAGCAAACCTACTACCATCTATGTACAAAGTGTGCTCAGCATTTAAGATTGGTGTATCTGTAACATGTACCTTAAGAAAAATGTACTGTCTTAATTAACACCAGATGTTCCTTCTAACTAGAATGACTCTATTGTAGGGATGTTTAACCCTTTCAACTCTGAAAATACACTATATATGAATGTAAAAAATGATGTGTAAAAAATATCTCATCTTGATATAATAAACATATCCTGTCACATAAAAATGATATATAAAAACTGCAACATATCTGATGGATAAATTATTTCATCAGTAGTCAAAAAAACTAAAAAGTCCATTGTTTTTAGAATGTCCTCTCTTATCAGAGGTTCTCGAGAATTTTTTTCTTTTTTTTTTTTTTTTTCTTCCTTATTAGCACTATTATTCCCCCTTGCCAAATCTGGTGACTGAAGAGGCAAAAAGGTGGCCAAATTTAAGGTTGTACAGCGCTGAAAAGTGACATTTGGAGGTAAAAGTAAAGTACACTGTAACCTTAATTGCCTAGCCATTGAAATGTGTTTGGGCTAAACTTGAGACAAGATTGCATGTATGTCATGTGTGATGTGCACTACAACTGGATTGTCTAGAACAATTTCTGATGACTTATCTAGGATTATCGACACCGCTGCTATCGCCCATACACAGGACGGTGAACCTCTGGACACTGGATCTAATGCTTCTAAAAATTAAGCATATACGGTACAATTTTCAAACAATCGTATAATGGCTGCATCAAAGTGCTAGCATGTGATATCCATTGTCTACAATATGACACAATACCTAAAAACATATGCAATTGTTTGAAATTCCGTGGGGGTAACATTCCCTTTATCACTTGAACCCTCTCCTCAGTGAGATGTCTTGTACCCTGTGATATACAATGTCCCAAAAAGATAACTTTTTTCTGACATACTTGCAACTTTTTCTTATTAACCTTGCAACCTTTTTCTGCCAAAAATCGCAACAAATTAAGGGTAGTATGCAGGCTTTCAGTCTTTCACTTATCTGTGGAATTAATCCTTCCATAAACTGTCTATTGAAGGCTCAGATCGTGACTGGCAGAGCCAAATCCAATCCCTCATCTGCCATCATACTTTCCATAGATAAGTAAAATTCTGATACAGTCTGTCCTGGCATTTGTTTAATGGGTGATATTGACCCCCTCTCCTGTTGTTTTGCCTGACAAAAAGCTTCTAATCTAGCAATAAAAGGGGCCCTTGAGTCTATGTGTCTGACGTCCTGTCTCTAAATTGCCATCCCCCTCAGCTCAGTCTGCAGGTCGGTCATAAACTGGTTAAACAGAGTCAGAGTCATTTTATGTCTGCATAAATCCTCCCCATCCTGCCAGGTTGCTTCATGTGTATTCATTAACTGTGTCACAAATCTACAGAAAGCAGCTGGCTTTGCTATAATGCGTGTATCAGTGCGTACAGGGGCTACAGTTTCTGAATGAGATTTTTGTGCTCTACAAAACTTGACAAACCCATACTCTACCCTCAATTACAGGATATATCTTGTGTGGTTTACGTTCTATGTCAGTATATGGGGGTGGGATGGTTGAACTAAGATTATTTAAAATTTCAACATTTTTTTTTTTTTTCTGTCTTTCTTATCCCAACCATCACAATCTGAATTATATTTCCACCCCTCTTCTTTTGCTCTATTTGAGACCTTAATTAAGCATTGAACCTGACGCATCCATTGCTTCTCTAACACCTCTCCTTGTCTGTCCCTTTTTATTTCACTCCATACATCCGGGTCTAAACCCGCTGCTCCTTTCACCTTAAATTTACGAAGGACATCCTTTAAGAAGTCCTATGCTTCATCTTTCCCATAGATGTTCTTAATTATCTGTGGCACCGTATAATGCACCACAATTCCCTGACGGGGTTTCATGTTCTGCTGGCCCATTCTGACAGTCCGTGCCTAGGTAGCGTGTGGGACACTTAGTGTACAGTACTAAATGCTAAAAAAAGCTACACTAGTTCCTCGTTGCCTTCTTCCTAGGGTGCCAGAATACTAAAAACCTCTCTGGATGAGATTTCTGAAATCGAATTACTTTATATGCTAGCCAACTCACAAATATTATGACCAGAATGGCAGCTACACATATACAAGCATTCCTTTAAGTGACCAGGTATCCGACTAGATCTACGGGCTTTATGGAGACCTTATTCCCCCCCGTATCTGGGATCCCTCTCATACACTCTTATCCCTGCTTTATGGAGCAGACAGGGCTTATACTTTCAACCCGTCTATGGTTTATGAATTAAATTGAATATCAAACTTAAGCGTCAGACCCCCAAACTCATCATATGAGGTAAAGGCGCATTCCGTTGCTCATTGGGATGATATTCTTTCAATTCATACCAACCTTGGCAAGGCTCATTCACTTTCTCAACAAGACAGACAAGACAACAAACAACAAATAATTCCAGCAATATAAACCAAAATATGCAGTAATTCTAGACTCACCACTACAGAGGCTGGTGTTTTAAAACCAGGAGAACCGTAACTGACAGAACGGATAGGCACAAATCAGGGGAGCACAGAATATAAGAAAAATAAAGCTTTTTCTTACCTGCGCAGGTTTTCAATCTGTGGTTCCCGGAATGCCTGTCCTTTTGTTCCGTCAGTCCAATTCATCCACCTCTTGTAGTATCATCGGTGCGTCCCTACTTCCGGGCGCCAGAAATGTTAGGTGCAGTTTTCAACTTAACTGCTTCTAGTTTATATTGCTTTGCCAAATTTAGCTATCAAAGAAATAAGACACAGAATATAGGTTTCTGTATATCAGATCCGAGCCTTAAAGGTCCCGTACTGTCAACTGAACCTGTCGGCTCTTTATTGGGGCTTTTTATAGACTGGTTACAGAAGCATCAGTTTGAGCAAATTTCCATATAAGGTAACAAGCAGTATAATTTCAACATACATGACGCTAGACTTACACATCTGGAAAGACTTAAGCTACGTCTTACAACTGACACGCACACATTATACAGAAAAATGAAAATCTATTTTAAGTAGAACTCTAACCAATTATTTCCAACCTTATCAGTACTCACGATTGGACTACCTATTTGTGACACAGGCAGACCTTCCATACCTTCATAGCACTGCTATTGAGAGCATGATATTATCTGACCATCACCCTATCACTGCCACCCTGTGATTTCCTGAAGTAGTCACCTCCACCAAAACTTGGAAATTGGATGCGTCTCTTCTTGCGGACCCTGGAGACTTAGCAAATCTTAGACAAGAGCTGGGGACCTTCTTTCTTCACAATGACACACTGGATACTTCCCCCATGATACAATGGGAGGCTCATAAGTGCATCATTAGAGCCCATTTGCTTTCGTCCTAAGCGCAGAGAAAGAAGGAACAACAAGCTCTGGTAAAAGTACTTTCCGACAAAATACGTACTCTGGAGGCCCACCACAAACGCACACTAGCACTTGCAACATCGCAGGAATTGATAGAAACACGTTCCCTTCTACTAGAAGAACTCCTCAAAAGGGCACGCCGACGCATTATCTTGACTCGAAAACTGTTCTATGAACAGAGTAACAAGCCAGGTAGGTTATTGGCTAGAGCCACTCAACAACGCAAATTAGCCTCCACGATCCATCACATTGTGGACTCCTCAGGCAGGACATATTCTAAAAACAAAGACATTGCTTGCCAATTCCATTCTTTTTACAGAAAGCTATAAAACCTGCATTCAGGTGACACAGACCAAACCGTGTGGTTGAACTACCAAGAATTGATTAAAGTAAATACAGCCCCTCTACCTTGTCGGCAGATGACTCACAGGCCCTAGAGGCTCCTCTGACTCTAGAGGAATTTCTAGAGGCACTTAAATCCACGAAACCAGGCGAATGCCCATGCCCGGACGGCTTTACAGCCCTATATTATAAGGCCTTCTCAGACATTCTGGCGTCACATTTTCTCAAAGCATTCAATTCACTCCCCACCACTCCCTGCAACTCAGACAGAGCTCGGGTCAAAGTTAATGGCCATCTGTCGGATGCCTTCTCCATCTATAATGGAACCAGACAGGGGTGTCCCCTTTCCCCCTTGCTTTATATACTAACATTAGAACCCCTATTACGTTGCATACAAGCCAACCCAGATATCAAGGGTGTCCAGATACGGGAACGGGAATTTAAGATCGCAGCTTTTGCGGACGACGTCCTGCTTTTTCTTTCCTCACCGCTGACATTCCTGCCCAATCTCCTCCATAAGCTGAAACACTTCAAACTCCTATCTAACCTTAAAATAAACTATTCTAAATCATTTGTGTTAAATATATCCCTATCCACGGAAATGGCCAAGCAGTGTCAACTTAATTTCCCCTTTAACTGGAAAAAGGATGCCATAACCTACCTGGGCATCCATCTTCCTGCCGATTTAACAGAACTTTACAGTAGAAACTTCTAGCAGGAACTACATAATATAGCTGGAGAGGGTAGCTGGTGTGGACCTCTCCTCATCCGCACTCCCCCTTTTTTGCTCTTACCCCAGTGTATATCCCCTCTCATCCCCCCTACCCATATTCCCCAACCCCTCCCCCCTCCTCCCTCTTCCTCCTTCCTCTCCTCCCCTCCCAACCTCCTCCCTTCCTGTTTTTTTTCTTTCTTCCTTCCTTTTCTCTTTATTCTCTCTCTCTCTCTTTCTCTCTCCTTTTCCCACTTGTTTTCACTTTCCCTTCTTTATATCGTTCTTTGAAGATACACACTCCTAAACATTGTAGCCATATCTGACTATCTGTTTACAACCTAGAGATGTTTAGTCTTGTTCCAGCCTGTCTCTTTTTGACTATTTTTTGTTATTCTGTGTGTATTACTGATACAGGCTCACTGAGCCATAACTGTACATGCTAAACTTGTATTTTCTCAATAAAATGTTTATGCAAAAAAAAAACTTGTGCTGCAGCAATCTAGAGAGTCAGACTGCAGCTCTCTCACACAAAGTAGTGGCCCTGTTCTCCTTCAGTCTGACACCCGCTACTATCCCTCTACCCCAATCATTGCACCAATCAACAGCACACTTACTATCTGAGTAATGCTGTTATTATTGAGTTACAGTAATGAAGAGGGTTCAATTGGGCAATCTTCCTATTCTGTTTTCTCAGCCTGCATGGATATACTGCTGCTTCTACATGTTTATCTTTTCAACATCTAATCATCTAATATATATATATATATATATATATATATATATATATATATATATATATATATATATATATATTATACACTGAGCAACACTTTATATATAAACTTTAACGGCATCCCAGAATTAGTCTGTAGGGTTCTATATTAAGTTGGCCCACCCTTTGCAGCTACAACAGCTTCAACTCTTCTGGGAAGGCTGTCCACAAGGTTTAGGAGTGTGTCTATGGGAATGTTAGACCATTCTTCCAGAAGCGCATTTCTGTGGTCAGACACTGATGTTGGACAAGAAGGCCTGGTTTGCAGTCTCTGCTCTAATTCATCCCAAAGGTGTTCTTTTAGGTTGAGGTTAGGACTCTGTGCAGACCAGTCAAGTTCCTCCACTCCAAACTCACTCATCCATGTCTTTATGGACCTTGCCTTGTGCACTAGTCCAAATCATTTGGTGGAGGGGTGCGGGGTTGTTTTTCAGGGGTTGGGCTTGGCCGCTTAGTTCCAGTGAAGGGAACTCTTAAGGCATCAGCATACCATGACATTTTGGACAATTCCATGCTCCCAAATTTGTGGGAACAGTTTGGGGATGGCCCCTTCCTGTTCCTACATGAGTGTGCACCAGTGCACAAAGCAAGGTCCATAAAGACATGGATAAGCAAGTTTGGGGTGGAGGAACTTGACTGACCTGATCTTAACCTGATCTTAACCCGCTCTTAACCCGCTCTTAACCCGATAGCACACCTTTGGGATGAATGAGAGTGGAGACTGTAAGCCAGGCCTTCTCGTCTAACATCAGTGCTTGACCTCACAAAATTCTTTTGGAAGAATTGTCAAATATTCCCATAGACATACTCTAAAAACCTTGTGGACAGCCTACCAGAAAACTTGAAGCTGTTATAGCTGCAAAGGGTGGGCCAACTCAATTTTTAACCCCACGGGCTAAGACTGGGATGCCGTTAAAGTTCATATGCGTTCAATACTTTTGGTAATATATATATATATATATATATATATATATATCAATGCAGTATCTCACAAACGTGAGTAAAGCCCTCACATTTTTGTAAATATTTTATTATATCTTTTCATGTGACTGAATAAATGACACTTTGCTACAATGTAAAGTAGTGAGTGTACAGCTCTAAGGGAAAATTTCCAAATTGGGTCCAAAGTGTCAATATTTTCTGTGGCCATCATTATTTTCCAGCACTGCCTTAACCCTTTTGGGTATGGAGTTCACCAGAGCTTCACAGGTTGCCACTGGAGTCCTCTTCCACTCCTCCATGACGACACCATGGAGCTGGTGGATGTTAGAGACCTTGCGCTTCTCCACCTTCCATTTGAGGATGCCCTGCAGATGCTCAATAGGGTTTAGGTCTGGAGACATGCTTGGCCAGTCCATCACCTTTACCCTCAGCTTCTTTAGACCCAGTCTCAGAAAGGAGGGGATCATGTTCAGCTTCACAGTACATGTTGGCATTCATGGTTCCCTCAATGAACTGTAGCTCCCAAGTGCTGGTAGCACTCATGCAGCCCCAGATCATGACACTCCCACCACCATGCTTGACTGTAGGCAAGACACACTTGTCTTTTGTACTCCTCACCTGGTTGCCGCCACACACACTTGGCACCATCTGAACCAAATAAGTTTATCTTAGTCTCATCAGACCACAAGACATGGTTCCAGTAATCCATGTCCTGTGGTCTGCTTGTCTTCAGGAAACTGTTTGTGGGCTTTCTTGTGCATCATCTTAAGAAGAGGCTTCCTTCTGGGACGACAGCCATGCAGACCAATTTGATGCAGTTTTTGGCGTATGGTCTGAGCACTGACAGGCTGACCCCCCACCCCTTCAACCTCTGTATCAATGCTGGCAGCACTCACACGTCTATTTCCTGAAGACAACCTCTGCATATGACGCTAAGTACATGCATTTAACTTCTCAGAGAGTTCTTTGCCATGAGGTGCCATGTTGAACTTCCAGTGACCAGTATGAGAGAGTAAGAGCGATAACACCAAATTTAATAAACCTGCTCCCCATTCACACCTGAGACCTTGTAACACTGAGTCACATGACACCGGGGAGGGAACATGGATAATTGGGCCCAATTTGGACATTTTCACTTATGGGTGTACTCACTTTTATTGCCAGCGGTTTAGACATTAATGGCTGTGTGTTGAGTTATTTTGAGGGGACAGCAAATTTACACTGCTATACAAGCTGTACACTCATTACTTTACATTGTAGCAAAGTGTAATTTCTTCAGTGTTATCACATTAAAAGATATAATAAAATATTTACCAAAATGTGAGGGGTGTACTCACTTTTTTCAGATACAGATACTGTATATATATATTGTAAGAATATATATAAAAGCTTTTCTTGGCCACTTTTATTAAAAGAAAGTTTCAAAAAAAACAAAACAACTTTGTCCATGTAGCTAGCTGCCCCTTCCTGCATTGACTCCCACCTCCCTCCTAGGTGGAGCCTTTTTGAATCCTGGGCAATGACCTCCTGTCTGAAGGGGTGGAGCCCAATAACTATGGTAAGGTCACTACTAATAGCCCAGCACACAACTGACCAATCAATGTGCTGGTGGTTCTGAAAACTTGGACCCAGAATTGGAGATTTAATTCCACCTGGATCACTTTGAAGTCTCCCGGCTCCTGGTCCCAAAATGGACTTTACCAAACACTAAGGAAATTGAAAAGCTGATTTCCTCCCCACAACTCATGCTCCCTGGAACCCCTAACCCACCTGGTTGAGAATTCTGTGTCATAACCTCTTTCTAGACTCTCTGGCACAATATATATATATATATATATATATATATATATATATATATATTGTCCATATGTTTGAAATATCCTTAAAGGTATACTCTAGGCTGTGAGCTACTAATACTATCCAGGAGCAACTGTGCACCATCCTAAAACATTTACCCAGTTTATCTGTTTTTATGTAACCTGTGTATTTAAAAGAACTAAGAACTCTTGAACTGCATTTTCACAAGTTCAGATTTGGAGCCTTAAGAAAAAGATAATGGTAACCACCATGGTATTACAAGTAGTGAAAATAAATGCACATTTACAGAAATGCTAGGATATAATTTGGTCATTCAGCAAGAAGGCTGAATGAGTAAAGAAAAAAAAACTGTTACTAACATAAAGAAAATAAATTAATCTCTGGAATAAGACAATAATGAAGACTGATTGACCCCAAACTGCATGGGGTTAAATTCATAAAATGTGGATACATTAACATATTAGAAAATAACAATGAGTTATACAAAGGCTAATGGACACATTAAATATCCTAAGTTACATATGCATTTGATTTATATAATATTTGGTCTCTAACAAACCGTAATTTTATTCTGTGCAATATTATGTTGATTTTCAAATTTCAAAACCTTGTCAGATATAAATATAGATGCATTTGTAAACATTGGCATAAAGGGTGTGTATGCTGAACATGGTAAAACACTTCAACACTCATTCAGTATACCCCTCAGACCCTTTCATTGGTTGTGTTATGTCTGTAAATGCCCTCTTTAGGTACCAGAAAAGTTGCTAAGGATTTTTATGAGAATGTGTGACTCTAATTTGATTGGAATGATTGAACAACCCTCCAATTTAAATACTCTGCAGAGAAGTAAAGACCAGGTGAACTTGGTAAGACTTTTCTAGTTAATCCTATTTACTTATTTCGCATTTTCCTGTTTCGTAATATTCTTAAAATCATCAAGATTAGTCTCTGAAGGCACTAACCAGAAATTAAATGACATTATCTCCTTGAATAAATGTACCATATTGTATTACACACCTGGCAGTGCGTGACAGTGAGTAAAATAGCCATTTCTTTTAAAAGGGTAAAGTTGCAACAGCAGATGAGAATGTTGCTTGTTTCTATTAAAATGTGGTGGTGACTACTGTGTGTGTAAAGGTATAACTGTGGAGTTAACCTGACCCAGCTACTTTCAGTCTGCAGGTGCTTAGATCACTGTCCACTGAGATCGGAAATCTCTTCACTGGGTGAGGCTGAGATTATAATACGTCACAAGTGGTGGATATAATCTTTAGCTCTCTGCTGGATATCTGAGTATTTTGTGGGGGACAGAATAGTGATTAAATCCCTATCATGTTTTTGCCATTTGTGTCTCACATGGGAAATCACTTTGCACTTACTGTCTTGCAGACCCCAAAGGAAGGGAGAGTAAAACTTTACAAAAGAAAATCCTCTCTTAGACAATCACTTTTATCCACTTGAAGACTTGCCCCCTATTGCTGTTTTACTGGCAGCTCAAAATTTGGGATTTGTCCCTCACTTTTAAGTCCTGCAGACAGTGGTCAATAGGACAAATAGAGAGGGTGACCTCCACAGCATTACAGGAGACAGTAGTGGCATTGAAGTGAAAGTTGCAGAGGGCCAAGGAAATTGGCACTCCTTGAAGCTTTGATTTCCCAGTCGACTTTGAGGGATTCCTCTGAAATGGAACAGTGTTCAGAGGAGGCAGCAGGAAGGTAAGCATTTACATTCTTCTTTTGCAGGGTATTTGTTTTAAAAGATTTGTTTTAGAAAATATATTATTTGTGGTAGGATCACTTTAAGTAGTTAAGCAAAATCATGTGAAATGCAAATCTACCCTGCATGTAAAAATGTGAAAGCTACTCAGAAGCTGTATTGTCATAACATGGATGATTAATGAGCAGAATATAAGGATCCATGAAAAGAAGGTTGTTTACCTATACTGTAGGTGTGTGCATGTTGTTCTCTCACTTTATCTTCGTCTGGGGAAATCTTTCCAAGCATTGAGCCTTGTTTCTTCAAGGTTTTCATTTTTCCCGCAGATCAAAACACTGTGTGTTCATAAGATGTGAAATGAAAAACCCCAAAATCTGAGCCAGACAACACAAAAAAATACAATTATACGGCATTCTTTTTATAAGTTTGTGCTTTGTTCAGGTATGGGTATATTTTTGTTCTTTAATGTTTATTTTGTAGAACTATATAGGAAACATTAGGAATACACTGCAAATAAAATCAAGCATAGAGCTTTAACTGGCAATAAATATATATTAAAATGAATGTAAAGTTAAACTTAGTCCTTAAAACATTAATTTACAATAAGCAAAAATGCAAATGAATGCCTATGCATTCATTTCTATCATGGGTGATAAATATATAAGATGAAAATATTATGAATGCAAGATTGGAATACATAAACTACTCAGGCATAAAAAAAGTCAGAAGTCATAATATGCATGCTTGTTCAGAGATTGAAAGAACTAAAGCATAAGGATCAGCATATCTGCCAAATAACCAGCATTTTTAGGAGAGCAATGGCAGCCTCTTTTATTCTTATGATAGATTTAGAGAAGTATGTTGATGTTGCTGGAAAAGAAGGCTCTGGAGAAGGGGATACAACAAACATTCTTCTTTTACCTCCCTTAGGCAACACTGCACTGGAAGATGCATGTCACAGTTTACGAACCATAGTACGGGGAGGGATGCGACTTACAAATGATCTGTCTACATGTGTATTAAGTTACATGCATACATCACTGAACTGCCTGTATACACAATTGCCTAAGTACATCAAGATGTCTGTTCCCAATTTGAGATTTCCTATGTATGCCTCTAAGCTGCCTGTGTGTGCTACTGAGCTGGCTATACATGTCACTGAACTGCATGTATGCTCTCATAGCCTATAGATTGCCATTGGATTACCTATATACACTTACCGGCCTCTTTATTGGGTACACCTATTCAATTGCCTGGTAACACAAATTGCTAATCAGCCAGTCACATGGCAGCAATTCAATGCATTTAGGCATCTAGACGTGGTGAAGACAATTTGCTGAAGTTCAAACCGAGCATCAGAATGAGGAAGAATGGGAATTTAAGTGACTTTGAACGTGGCCTGGTTGTTGGTGCTAGACCAGTTGATCTGAAAAAAAAAATGCTGATCTATTGGAATTTTCACACACAACCATCTCTAGGGTTTACAGAGAATGGTCTGAAAAAGAGTAAATATCCAGTGAAAGGCAGTTATCTGGACCAAAATGCCTTGTTGATGTCAGAGGTCAGAGGAGAATGGGCAGACTGGTTAGAGATGATAGAAATGTAACAGTAACTCAAATAACCACTCGTTACAACCCAGGTATGCAGAATACCATCTCTGAATGCACAACACATCGAACCTTGAAGCAGATGGGCTACAGATACAGAAGACCACTCTGGGTGCCACTCCTGTCAGCTAAGAACAGGAAACTGAGGCTACAATTCAGACAGGCGCACCAAATATGAATAGAAGATTGTTAAACTGTTGTCTAAATTTCAGCTGCGACATTCAGATGGTAGGGTCAGAATTTAAACAATATGAAAGCATGGATCCATCCTACCTTGTATCAATGGTTCAAGCTGGTGGTGGTGGTGTAATGGTGTGGGGATATTTTATTGGCACACTTTTGGCCCCTTAGTATCAATTGAGCATCATTTAAACACCAAGGCCTACCTAAGTATTGTTGCTGACCATGTCCATCCCTTTATCACTACAATATACCCATCTACTGAGGGCTACTTCCAGCAGGATAATGCACCATGTCACAAAGCTCAAAACATCTCACCACTGGTTTCTTGAACATGGCAATGAGTTCACTGTACTCCAATGGCCTCCAAAGTAACCAGATCTCAATCCAATACAGAACCTTTGGGATGTGGTGGAACGGGAGATTCGCATCATGCATGTGCATACGACAAATCTGCAACAACTGCATAATGTTATCATGTCAATATGGACCAAAATCTCTGAGGAATGTTTCCAACATGTTGTTGAATCTATGCCACAAACATTAAGGCATAAGAGTCCACCCTGGGAATGGTAGTCACTGCTGTTGGCTTTGTCCCCATTGCATTCTTGGCTACAGCATATCCAGACCTGCCCCTGTGACTGGTGTTCCCCTGTGGATTTTCCTGGCTGTCTTCTGCCAGTCCATGACATCATTTCTGGGTGACAGGCGCGACTTGATCCCTGCAAGTGGCCATCACTTCCTGGTGTCCTGGCTGCCGTCCATTTGCCCTGGTGTCTCCAGACCGCTATCATCCTATGCACAGGAATCCATCTGCATTCGCTGACCCACTGGACTTCACCACTGTCCCTTCCTGGGACCTCCTGATTGTGGCTATTCCTTCACATCCTGCCCTTCAGCACTGCTGGCATCCTCCATACCCAGGATCTCCCTTGTCATCCATGTGGCTCCAGCCTCCAGGTACTTACATAATTTTGCTGTGGTCCACTATGTCCACTGGTTGACCACTCCATGACTGCTGTATACCTTAATTTTCCCCTTTATCTTTCATGGAATAAACGCTTTCTACTTTTACTTACCCAAGGTTGAGCTGTATAAATTTACCACGGCACAGCTCTTTTTTGGAGCTATGTCCACCTTTCCCACTTAAAGTGGATGTAAACCCAATGTCATCCTTTCTAAACTACTGCCATAGAGGTTATCTATAAGGATATACATGCCTCCTGCATGTATCTTTACCTGTCAAATGTCTCCCCTCTGTCTGTTATGAGAGCTGAAAAACTGCAGATTCTGTGGGTGGGTCTGTTGTCTGGAGCTCGGTGGGTGGAGTCGTGATGTCAGTAGACTCCCCGCCCACCTCTATACTCCCCTTGTCAATATGCATTTTCTCCTGTGTATTTCTTACACTGAACTTCTGCTATGATCTCTAACATCCAGTGAAAAGACAGGAAAGTAACCACATGACTTCAGCATGCCAAATCATGCTGAGGTGTGGAACAGCCAATCCTTGCAGAGCTGCTGAAGAAAGGAGTGGGGGAGGGAATTAAAAAATAATGCCTGTGTCTTAGGCTGTCACTCACGGCAAGGGGAGGATTTGACAAAGTTTTTCTCAGTTTGTCAAGATTTTTCTCACTGAACAATAAAAGAGGATTGCTCAGAGATGGATTAACTCTGTGTGGCAAGACTGGGCTCAAATTATAGGAAATCTTATACTCTACAGTATGACATATATATATATATATATATATATATATATATATATATATATATATATATATATATATATAAAAAAATTTCGGGTTTCCATCCACTTTAACAGTGTTTCTTTTAGGTCTTATGTATAAACCAGTTTTAACATATGAAAGGAAAAGTGGGGATGAAAACACACCATTTGGTTTAACTGATGTGTGTTTATATTACACCAAGGTCATTCAACTATACAATTTAGAATTCACATTTGATGTTGATGTTTACAGTATATTCATGTTCAGAAGTTCAGTTCTTCAGATGTTCTCAGTGAAATTCTCTATTCTGAGGGAGTGGGGTGCTCCCACAGAAACTAAAAAGGCTTCTATGGAAATATGCTATTAAAGCAGTAATAAACCCAAAATCAAAAATGTAATATATTGCAGCTTACCAATCATTAAATATGGTGGCTGCATTAGTTTTATTTTTTCACTTTTTCCTTCTGTTTTCACCTGGTTATCCTGCCAGTAAAACATCTCTAATATTAGAGTGCCTACACTCTGGACCCATGAACAGCAGCATTCTTAATCTGGGGGGGGGGAGTATTAGATGTACTAGCAGATTTAACCTCTATCCTCATATCCTCATATCCTCATTGGCTCTCACAGCAGTGGGAGCCTTTGGCTCCTGCTGCTGTCCATCAAAGCCAGTGAGCCAATGATGAGAGAGTGGGGGCGGGACCTAAACATGCTCTGTGTGTAAATGGACAGAGGCTTGCTATTGAGGGCACTCCGCAGGGGGGGTTAGGACTGCCAACAGGGGACCCAAAAAGAAGAGGATCAGGGCTGCTCTGTGCAAAACTATTGCACAGAGCAGGTAAGTATAACATGTTTGTTATTTCTTTTTAAAAGAAATCTTTCTTTTAGAATCACTTTAAATAAAACTGACCATTTAAGCACCCCTGTCAGTGTTACTTGGTTTGTCTCATCCCTTTAACTGATACATCTGGAGGACCATATGTTGTTTTCAGAAATCCCAACCTGCAAAAACTAATTTCAGGATGGTGACGCTTCACACTGGTGCGGACATCCCCCAATTAAATGCAGCCTTATGAGTGCCAAGGGAATGCAGCCTTACCAGTGCCAATTAAATGCAGCCTTACCGGTGCTGAATAAATGCAGCCTTACCCATGCCAATTAAATGCAGCCTTACCAATGCCAGTTAAATGCAGCCTGATCAGTGCCAATTAAATACAGCCTTACCAGTGCCCATGAAATGCAGCCTTACCTGTGCCCACGAAATACAGCCTGATTACACAGAGCTCTGAAACCCCAGCCTGAATATTCCAGCGGCAACTGTAACAAACTCCCACCTCCTATGATACACGTCACACTGATTCAATGTATCATTGGATGAGTGTTTCGTCTTTCTAGGAGGTGGGACTTTGTTACAGTCCTCCACCTCGTACAGATGGGGACGTCATCACATCCACCTTTCACTTAGCCACAGACAGCAGACAGAGCAGCCTGAGCGGCCGCCGCAGCCATAATCCATTCCACCGGTCCGACAACCAAACCCACAACCCACAACCAAATGCAGGAGACTCCCACGACTCGCGGGAGACTTGGGATGTCTGTGTTTTGAAAAGGGTGAAAGTAAAGAAAGCCTAAAAAGGGAACCATTGCAGCCATATAAGAATAGGTATGCTGCAATATAATAAATGTTTGCTTTTGGATTTAAAAATACTTTATGAAATAGTGGAATGCTTTAACCACACTTGGTTTATTTTATTACTATTAAGGTTTTCAGTATAGTCATTTTCAGAAATGTCTTTATATTTATTGACACCTAAGAAGGCAATGTACCTGTGGATTTTGAGTTTGTAAATAAAAGGCCAGTGTTTGACCAGAAATAATACAGAAAACAAGCTATAAATGTATATAAAAAGCATATGAAATGACAAATATGAGATTAATACTGCTTTTTTTCTCTGTGTTAGAATGCACTGCTGCTTTAGCACAGTGCCTAGTATCGCCATGAGGGCCCTACTTTGCAGTATGCACACAAATTTTAATGTGCTGTAGAATTATACAACTTGAATCAAGGGTGAATTTGGGACACAATTACATGTCTTTCTAAAATGCTGAAAATAAAAAAGATATCTCCTAAAAGCAAGCATTTTTGTTTTATGCAAAGAGAGTCAAATTAGAAAAATAGATTAGGCATCAAGTCATTTAAGAAGGACATACATGAACACTTTTTTAAAAGATTGAAAAAAAAATGCCTGTTGTCTTATAAACTAAGTGCACCTTCAGAGCAATAAAGTGTATGCCCTCAAACTCCTTGAAAAAACTGCCATATAAATAGAGGAACCCTGCAGAGACTTCCCTCTCTCTTACCTTCCTGCAGGGAGGTGGGCCTACATTATATGCTATGAAAGGGGAACCCATGCATTTGCAGTAGAACAAAAAGGCCAGTTTCCACTTTTAACAACCACTGCACAGCCTTGCTGTAGTCCGCAGGGACTCAACTTGGGTATGACAATTTTGTGGAGGAGGGAGAGAAGTGCATATAAAACTTCATGCTCTAAAAGCGCCTTTAGATTTTATTACTAATTGTTAAATTACCTACATTGCCAGTTGGCACAATTATCCTTCTAAACAATATTTTTCCCAAAGATATCACTTCCAAACACTTATTAAAGCTCAGGTTGATACTTAATTCAGCCATGTCAGTGGCATGTATATGCATGTTTATCTGCATTTAAATTCACTTCTGTTTATTATAAGTGGTAACCTTTTTCAACTAGTGCTGTGTCCACTTCTTACGAAGATTATCAGGCAAATTCAAATCTCAGATCCAGTGTGGATTTAAAAAAACCTGTCACCAAATTCAAAAAGCGCAGGTAAAAGTCATTGCAGTGTTTTTTCTTTCCATAAATGATTATGTAGCTGCTAGGGAAAGCGTGCTCACATCAAGCTCAGGATGGCACACAGCAGCTATCTCAGGACTTTTAGATGGCTACATCAAGAATGCTTTCACAGGTAAATAACACGCATAAAACTTGTTAAATGCACATATAATCTTAAAGGAATATTTTTTTTTTCAGCAAGACCTCCTTATATTCACTTTGAATAATGATCACACTTGTGTATACTGTGGTGATTTGCCTGAGATTTGTGTATTTGTACTGCAGTCAAATTAGAAAATGCAGATGTCAGGGATCTCGTGCAGCAGTTGCTCATTCCCGTGCAGCAGCTGCTCATTACCGTTCAGCAGATGCTTATTCTTATGCACATGTGCGGAGTCACGAGCATGGAGGTCCAAGACAAGCAAGAACTTGAATGCGCACGCAGATGCTCATTGGTGCATATTTGTGGACATGTGTGTGTGTGTACACATAGGCATGTGCACTGATCCACAGATTCTGCAGCCTATTTAAACCGAGAGTATGCCTGGCTTCAGTGCTGGATTGTCTTTAGCTTTGGTTCCTGTGTTCCTGATTCTAGTCCATGTCTGCTAACCTTGTTCCTGACCCGGCTATGTCTGATACCTCTTTTGGATCACCCCTGCCTGTTAAATCTCCTCGCTTTGCTACTGACCCAGCTTGGATTTATGACTACATCTCTGCTTCCTGATTTGGTACCCCACCGCCAACATGCTGCTGACTTCTGCCTGTTCTTGACCTTGAACCCGATCCTGATTCTGCACCTGTCTGCCTGGCTCTCGCTGAACAAGGCTTGTGACCAGACTCTACACCACCACTGGAAGGACTCCTGTGTCTCCTACAGCTCACTCCTATAGCTTCCAGCCACCCGCATCTTTTTACTGCCATAGCAGTCCCTGTCTCCACTACTAGGGGTGCTTGGATTTGAATTGTGCAAGAGGCCGCCCTCATCATCTTGGACTCCACAGTCAGGTACGTGACAGCAGGTCAGTGCATTACATTTAAAAGACCACACCCACAACTAAATGTTGTATTTTCTATTCGGGGGCACCACTGTGCTGTGAGGCACAGCTGACATTGATTTTAGGGAGAGGTAGTTGTGTTGGTGCTACTGTACAGTGCTATAGTTCGACCTACAGAGCTATACAGGGCTTTATACAGTGCTGTATTTTGTCAGTTCTATATTACAGTGAATTGCAGTGTGGTGCAGAGAATGGAGTATACCCCCATTTACCCATATCCCTTTATTCAGTGTTTCATCACTGTAAATTGCATTGCGATGTATGTTACCCATTGTATTTACTGTGAGTAAACCCAACAATCCACGATAGGGCTACCTTTTTGTCTTTGTAGGCAAAAACCTCTGTAGCTGTTTAGCTATGCTTGTCTGCTGGCCCCCTTTTTTGCCCTTTTTCTAGTTCTTTTTGTTCATGCATTTCTTTATTTAAAAACAATATATAGATAGATAGATAGATAGATAGATAGATAGATAGATAGATAGATAGATAGATAGATAGATAGATAGATAGATAGAAAAGGAGGACCCCCACTGTACCAACATTTTTTTTTCTCATTTCCTGGTTGCCCTATATAGCTTACGTATACACTATGGCAGATTATGTTGGCACAGCCTGGGATGGTTGGATGCTTAAAACTCAAAAAAACTGTTTGGGGAAAGAAGGTGCATCACTGGCATTGGATGTATTTATGCATAAGTTATACAAAGCACTTGAAAGGAAATCTAGCCTATATTGGTTTGACAAATGCCGGACACGATATATAGATGAAGAGATAAACCCCAGTGGCTTAAGAATCCAAACCTTCCCGAATTCACCAAATTTGTTACCAGCGTTCAAAAATGCCTGGGAACAGAATTTACAGAAATGCTCTAGAAAAATGATGGAACTATTAGTGGCAGAATATATGAAAAACATTAAGCAAGTAGATGAGGGAATCAAACTCCTCTGTTCCCATCCTTTATATGGCACAAAAGATAAGAAGCTAAGTGACCACCTTGAGAAATTTAATGCTAAACTAATCAGGAAAAAGGAACAAAAACTTGCCAGGGATAAAATTGCATTTTCTAATAATCAGGCATATAAATGGTCCTCTCAAAACCCCAGACATTCCTGGCCGGGAAAGAGGGGGGCCCAGGATATAAAGGGAACTAATAGGGAACAGGAGGTTAGAGATTCTGATTCTTCCAATACCTCTACTAACTCTCGTTTGTTTTTTTTTTCAATAGATTTTATTGAAAGAAAAGTGCAATACAAGGTATCACAATAGTTATACAATAGGTATACAAAATTTTTGAACATTTTATAAATATATATATGTATATACCAGTAGTCTATGCACTTATATATATGGTTGAATAACAGCAATAACAAGGGTAGGATATATTGTGGGAGTTTTAGATAGACATACCATGACAATATAACTGGATGGATCAACAGGGTGGGTCCCTAGGGAGCTACTGGTATCAAAACAAAGAGGGGGAGGAGGTGGGTAGAATAGGGGGGGGGGGAGTGTGAGCAAACACCAGTTGGTTGAAGTATTAAGTAGCGAGAGAGTTACAGGAAAAAAACGGGAGAGTCTTCCCTCAGGAGTGATAATGGGAGTGTCATAGTAAGCAAAAGAAGTATTTTCGAAGTTCTGTAGTTCCTCTTGGGACAGAGTTGATTGCATGAATGCCCACCATCTTGAGTAGAAACGTGTGTTGGAGAGTTCTTTTTTTAAGTTGGTGTTGAGCTTGTCTCTGTGAAGCAAGGTTAGAAGCTCCCTTTTAAGCTGCGAGATCTGTGGACTGGGAGAGGAGGTCCAGTGTTGTAAGATTAGTCTTCTGGCTAGCAAGAGACTGATCAAGGTCCAGTCCTTATAGGGAGGGTGGGTGGTTTGGGACCACAGGAGCAGTTGGTCGTCCCAGTATCCGAAGATGAGGAGTAGAGGGTCTTTAGGTATTTTTAGCAGTGTTATGTCGAAGATGTAGGACATGACTTGGTTCCAGAAGGCAGAGATGGAGGGGCATGTCCAGAAACAGTGGGAAAGAGATGGTTTTGGCTGGCGGCACATGGGGCAGCTGGCTGCACCTTGGACAGTCTTGTCTGAGAGGAAAGGAATGTAAGCACGGTGCATAATCTTCAATTGAGTTTCTCTCCATACCTCATTGGAGGTCAGCTGGAGGGTTTTCTTATACCCTTGAAGAACCTTTTCCACTATATCTGAGTCGGGAAAGTCTTTGCCCCAGTTTGCTACCAATGAGGAAGCAAGTGAGGGAGTGTTCTTTATCAGGAACGGTTTGTATATATCCAAGATTTTATAAGAGTCACTGTGGAGTAGCTGATCCGTGATGGTTGTCTGAAATCTCTTACGTTCCTCTCTGCATGAGTCTTTTATAAAGCTGACGCATTGAGCGTAGTGTAAAGCATGGGATTGAGGGAGGGAGAAGGTTTCTGCAATGACAGAGAAGTTATGAGGTCGACCTGAGTCCAAGTCACATAGGGTGAAAAAATTTGTGAGGCCTTTTTGTTGCCAAACAAAGAAAGATTTGTATTTCAATCCTGGTGAGAAACTGGGATTTCCTTGAATCGGGAGATGTCTGGACATAAAGGGCGAAAGTTTCAGTGCTTTCCGCTCTTCCCTCCAAGCTATGGCTGTGTCTCTGAGGGAAGATTGTGTTGTAGGGGAGGGGGAATAGATTTCCACCTTCAATGGAGTAATGCCACCAGGGAGTAAGGTTGGACCATTGAAGATTCCGTGGAATAATTTGAGCAGCGAGAAAGTTGCGATATCCAGTCTAGGCCTATCCTGAGTAGGCAAGAGAGGTTGTATGCTCTGATGTTTGGGAGACTAATCCCTCCTTCGCGTCTGGGAAGATACAATTTAGCAAGGGCTATACGTGGTCTTTTATTTCGCCAGAGAAATTTGGAGATGGCTTTGTTTAGATTTGTGATATCTGTGTGTTTGAGAAGTAGGGGTATCGTTTGGAGAGGGTACAGTAATCGAGTGAAACTGACCATTTTTACTAGGTGACATCTTCCCAGGAGCGAAAAGGGTAGATCCATCCAGTTGCCCAATTCTTGAGAATTTTTTTTTAACAGTGGGGGATAATTGAGAAGTATAAAGAAGAGGGCAGTCTTCCTATCTTAATGCCTAGATATGTTATGTATGAATTGGCCACTGGAAAGGGTGAGTGTTGCGCCCACGAAGGGACAGATAAAGTGCCTATAGGGAGGATTTCGCTCTTGCTGTAGTTTATGCGGAGACCTGAGCAGATTTTAAATTCATCAAAGATTGTTTTGATGGTGGTCATGTCAGAAGAGTAGTTGGTCGAGAAAATGAGGACGTCATCGGCGAAAAGTGATGTGCGGAGTTCTTGGGAGCCTATTTTGATGCCGTGTAGTGGGTTAGGGTAAGGTCTAGGTAAGGTATTGAGAGAGGGGTTCTAAGGCGATGTTAAAGAGGAGTGGAGATAGGGGGCAGCCTTGTCTCGTGCCTTTGTAGAGGTGGAATTCATCCAAAAGAAGGCCCGCCGCCACCAATCTGGCTGCGGGGGAGGTGTACATGGCCTGTACAAGGTGTTGGAAAGGGCCCGTGAAGCCCATTTTCGATAGGGCCAGTATTAGCCATTCGAAACTGACATTATCGAAGGCTTTTTCCGCGTCCAGAGTGATGATGGCATGATCCCCTCCCGGATTGAGTTTTGCTTGTTCCAGAGCCATCATCACCTTACGGATGTTCATGGTGGCTGTTTTTCCCTTCACAAAACCTGATTGGGGTGGGTGGATCAGAGAGGGAATAATCGTAGCAAGTCTGGAAGCTACTATTTTTGAGAGAATCTTTACGTCTAAATTTAGGAGGGGGATGGGGCGGTATGGTTCTTGGGGGTCTTTGCCTTTTTTTGAAAGTAGTTTGACGATGGCCTGATTCCCAGTTGTTAAGTAGGGACCGCCAGTCCATATAGCATTATAGACTGCGAGGAGAGGGGCCTCGGTAATAGTGGGTGGGGCCTTATAGAATTCTCCTGTAAATCCATCTGGGCCTGGGGCTTTAGAGGGAGCTAGGTTCCGGATGACATTAGATATTTCTTGTAATGAGATAGGTGCATTGAGGACTTCAAGTTGGGAGGGAGAAACCGTGGGTAGAGACAGTTTGTCTAGGAAGGATTTGGCCGTGTTCATGTCTATGGGGTCGGTGGCGTATAGCGAGGAATAATATTGCAGCATAATTTTGTTAATGTCTTGTTGTGAGGTTTTTATGTCGCCTGTGGTGTCCCGTAGGGAGGTGATGTGTGTCGGGCGGAAAGGGCCTTTGCAGAGTCTTGCTAACAGTTTGCCAGCTTTGTTGCCAAATTTATGAAGGGTGGCTACCATATGTGCCCTGGATGTCCTTTCAAGGGTATCTGCCCAAGTATCAAATGCCCTTTATGCTACCTGCCATTGTAGTCTGTTGTCAGGGGAGTCCCTAGTATAGAGAGAGTGTTGTGCCAAACGCAGATTGGCACTGGCCAACTTATAATTTGCCAAAGTGTTTCTCTTGTGAGAGGCAACGTAGAAGATAATTCGGCCTCTGAGGAAGGCTTTTCCAGCTTCCCAGAAAAGGTTTGGGTTGTCTGCATGGGGAGAATTGGCCTCAGAGAATTCAGACCAAGCTTTCTCCATGTAGCAATGAAAGTCTGAGTTATTTTGGAGATAAGCGGGGAAACGCCAAAGTTTGGGAGTAGGATGTAAGTCAGGAGTGTCTAGCGAGATCGAGATGGGGGCGTGGTCAGATATGGCTATGTCGTGGATATCAGAATTAGAGATCATAGGGATAAGGTTGTCAGTGCAGAAGAGGTAATCGATTCTAGTGAAGATGTTGTATGTTGTGAGGGTTGGCGTAAAAGATGTAATCTCTATCTGCTGGGTGGTAAAGCCGCCAGATGTCATGCAAGTGGAGAGATTCCATAGTGGATGCAAAGTGTGTAGGTTCAGATGAAGTGGGTGATGGACGTGGTTGTTTGGAAGAGGATCTGTCATCTATCGGGTGCAGGGTGGTGTTAAAATCTCCCCCAACTATATGTGGTAGGTGCGGAGTGCGTAGTAACCATGAGGATAGCTCATTAAGAATTTTTTTGCCGGGATTATTTGGGGCATATATGTTAAAGATCACGAGATTGCTGTTACCCAGTTTTATGTGTGTGGAGAGGAAACGTCCCTGGCTATCTGTTTCTACGGACAGTATCTCACAGGGAAGGTTTTTGTGGATTAATATGATAATCGCTGCTTTGCGATTGAGTGCACTTGAGCCTAGGACAGTACCCACCCAGAGTTTTTTCATGCGGTGAAGGTCAGAGGAAGTTAGGTGGGTTTTCTGGAGCAGGGCAATATCGGTTTTTAGTCTCTTGAGGTGGCAAAGAATTTTAAGTCTCTTGATGGGGGACCTAAGCCCTTTCACGTTCCAAGAGGTAATTTTCATGTGAGTAGTGATGTAGGTAGGTTATGTGACGGCAAATTGTTTACAATATATGGGGACCTGAGGAGAGGGGTTGAACTGGCATTGCAAACCAGGGTGGGCTAGGCTATGAGAAAGTAGTGATGGCTGAGATTTTGGTGTCTGATGGGTGTTGCTGGGGGCCAATAAAAGGGAGGGATAAGGAGGGGTAGGAGCAAGAAATATAAACATCACAAAACAGTAGAGTCACTGTGCAGGCCAGCTCCCCCTAACGATCCAGTCGCTATGGTGGATGTGCACCCTGGATGATTCTGTGTCAACGGCCGTGACGGAGGACCTCTCATGGGTGCAGGATCAGGAGGAGGCCATACAAAGTGAGGCTATAGGAGGTGATGCAGTATAAAAGGAAAAACATGTGCCATAATGAAAAGAAACAGTCAAAAGTAAACAAGCCAGGTACCTGAGTAGACAGATATTGGAGGCTTTAAAGGCTTTAAAACCGAGGAGCAAGCAAAACATGTGCCCCTAAGGAAAAACATTATAAGGCAATAAATCTTCTTGTCAGAGGGGGGTGTTGCAGTGGGTAGATCCAGAGGATCTGAAGCGCTTTGGGGAATCTTTCCTCGGGCTTCGCTGGTCCAGAGGGCGATTACTTGGAGAGGCCCTGAGCGGGGAATCGGAGTGTGATTCAGTGCGCAGTGAACGCAGGAAGGCTTCCGCCTCTAAGGTGTCCTGAAAGGATAGCTGGTCCCCGTTGGGAGCTTTGAGGTGGAGAGTTGGAAGGCCAAGGTGAACTTCATCTGTCGCTGGTGTAGTTCTGTGCAGATGTGATGGAATGCTTTCCTTTTTTTTGAGACTTTTATGGAATAGTCCACGAAGATCAGGATTTTGATTCCATCAATTTGCAGAGATCTGGTTTGCCGAAACTTTTGCAGGATGAGAGTCTTGTCGTTGTAATTTAGGTACTTCACTATGATCGGGCGAGGGGTCTTACGATCAGGGGCGAATGCTCCCACTCGGTGGGCCCGTTCTACCGTAAAAGGGCTGGGGAGGCCTAATGCCTCCGGGATGCGTCTGGCGCAGAAATCTGCAATAACTGAGGACTGATTCTGAATCGCAGATTGCTCCTTCTGGATCTGTTTTCTAAATCATCCAGTTTTTGTAGTATGTACTGATTGGTTTTATCCTGTGCTTGTTCGGTAGCTTGTGCCTGATATACTTCTTCTTCCAGGCTTGAAAGGTGGTGTTCCACCTCATGAAGTCTAGTGGAATGTTCACCTAATTGTGCCTTGATTTGCCTCATCCCCGCATCAACAGCCTTTTCCACTGAGGTGGTTATCATGGGGGACAATAGAGCTGCGACAGCCTGAGCTATACGGTCCGTGTTGTTATCCCCCTGGTATGGGGAGGAGGAGGCAGGGTGCAGGGAGAGAGGAGATGGAAGTGAGGAGGGGGGGCTGAAGGACCGCTCACCTCCATGTCAGGTTCGTCCGTCGTGGTGTTTGGGAGGGCCGAGACCGGGGCCTCGAGTTGCGTCTGGGCCGATTGAATCGTTGCGGCCACATAAGAGCACGCACCGGTTTTCTCCACAAATCGGTCCATAGGGTACATAGTTACATAGTTACATAGTTAGTAAGGTTGAATAAAGACACCAGTCCATCCAGTTCAACCTGAGTGAGTGTGTGTCTACAACCCTGACCCTTGTCCCTAACCCTGTACATCGCACACTCACATCAGTCCCTACCCTCAATCCAAGGTCCCCATACATATACTAGGGCCAATTTTGGACAGAAGCCAATTAACCTACCAGCATGTCTTTGGAGTGTGGGAGGAAACCAGAGCACCCGGAGGAAACCCACGCAGGCACAGGGAGAACATGCAAACTCCAGGCAGGTAGTGTCGTGGTTGGGATTCGAACCAGCGACTCTTTTTACTGCTAGGCGAGAGTGCTAACCACTACACCACTGTGCCGCCCTCAATAACAGGTAGCCTGAGGGGGCCCCGATGCGACTTCTGGCAGCAGGAGGGGGACGAGCAATTGATATTGAAGTCCTGTTATTGTGCCTCTATGTTTTTGGAGGCTGAGACCGGGTCCTCAATTTGCAGCTGGGCCAGGCGTGTGTAGGCCGTTCTGTTTTATTTGCCAATGGTCGGTTCGTAGGGGAGTGAGGGGTCCCCTATAAGGTTGCAGGCTGCAGAAGGGTAGGTCAGGCGGCTGTTTTTAGCCCTTTCTTGTGCTGCATGGGGCCGCGAAGGCCGAGACCGGGGCCTCAATTTGGAGTTGGGCTGGGCGGATCGTTGCGGCCGTATGTGGACCCGAGCCCTTCCTTTAGATTGCCCTTTTGCGGTCTGTAGGGGAGTGCAGGGTCCCCGAGAAGGTTGCAGGCGGCAGGAGGGAGGTCAGGCGACTATTATAGAGCCTGGAATCGTACCGTGAGAGCCACATAGGCCGAGACCGGGGCCTCGATTTAGGGCCAGGCCGGGGGAGGTGGTCGCGGCCGTGTAGTAAGCCGGAATCTGAAGGTCGGTAGGTCCCCAGGAGAGCGGGGAATACCCGAGGAGAGCTGTCGGCGTCAATGGGGGATCAGGCAGGTATTTTTAAGCCGATTAGTTGATCGTGATGTGGGAGCTGTGAGGAGGCTCAGCTACTCCATGCAGCGCCGGAACCGGAAGTAACTCTCATTTTTTATAGGGACGTGGCAGGTTACATCAGAGAAATCGCAATCCACATAGGAAACCTTTCAATCATAAGAATGGTCGTACACAAACTGGTGGTGGTAAAAAAAGACCTTTTCGATGATCCGCACCCGGCAGGACCTTCCTTACAACAGGGGACTAACCCCTCTATAGGGTATTCCCAGCACGTTAACTAATAGAGCACACTGATAGGGGTGATATTACTAGTGCACAATCTTCCTCTCTATCTAGCACGCCCATACCAATTTTTTTTTCCGGGCTCAAGGAGGGCAGGGTTCCACCCTCAAAGGAACGCAATGAGAGATATGAGCTCCAACAGGAGTCTCAACTCACAGGCATAAGCAGTACATCTGTTTCCCACATAATTGGCCAATTCCATACAACCATGAAAAAATAATCAGAAAAATTCCCTTCACTACAAGCCAATCCCAGTGTTTGGGCTTTTGTCACACAGGTCACCAAGGAAATTGAAAATATTGAAATTTACCCCCACAATGTCGATAATTTATCTATATCACAAAAACATGCTTTAAAAAGTTTAATCTCGGATGAAGGAATTATCATCAAACCCTCTGATAAAGGGGGCAATATTGTTTTGCTAGACAAAGCCCAGTCTGGCATGTGTTATAAGATTCTGAACAATGGTGATTGATACAAAAACATCTCAGATGAATGTGTGGAAAATTTTCAAAAAGATTTCTATCTCCTTCTCTTGGATGCCTTTCATCAAGGCATACTGGAGAAGGACATATATGAAACAATTCTTGTAAAACATCCCAGAATCCCAAACTTCTACTCCTTACCCAAAATACACAAAGATGTTTTGTGTCCTCCTGGAAGGCCAATAATATTAGGCAATGGTGCCCATACAGAGTTGGCTAGTCAACTAGTTGACAAATATTTACGCCCTCATGTAGTGTCCCTTCCGTCTTATGTTCAGGACACACCAGATCTTCTACGACATCTTGAAAATATATATGTACCCAAGTCTTGCTATTGTACAGGAGTTTCTCAAAGAAAGAGATCAGGACTCATGGTCATTCAGCCAGTTCATTCTGTCCATATCTCAAAGAAAGAGATCAGGACTCATGGTCATTCAGCCAGTTCATTCTTGAACATATTTTGCACTGTAATGTGTTTACATTTAATGGCTCCCACTACCTCCAGGTGCAGGGAGTGGCGATGGGGACTTTGTGTGCCCCAACCTATGCCAACCTGTACCTGGGGGGGTACTTTCTTCAGACGAAAGATATGCAAAATATTGGGATCATATCCTTATGTGGAATAAATATATATATAGATGACGTGCTAATGTTATGGACAGGAACATCGGATGAATTGGCTGAATTTATGCTTGAGCTAGGGAAGAATAGTTACAATCTGAAATTCACGATGCAATATGATAAAACTCAAATTTCATTTCTGGATACCAAAGTGATAATCCAGAAAGATGGTAATATCAGCACAACCCTATATCACAAGGAGACAGCTGGGAATACCCTATTGCGTGCTACTAGTTTTCACCTAGTTCCCCTTATTAACAGCATCCCGTACGACCAATATTTAAGATTACGATGTATTTGCTCAGATGATGAACTATATGAACTCTTTAAGCAGGAGGCTGCCTATGTGATAGATTATCTAGGAGGGTCTATTCCAAAACCTCCCTTAAGAAAGCTTACAAAGGGCATTCAAACAATCCAGACAACAAGCCCTAGTCAAAAGAGCCAGACAAGATGAGGTCAATATTACCAGAGTCATAGTGACCTATACTCGACAACATCCATGTATATGGAAAATATTTTAAAAAATTGATATTTGCTTACCAATGGCCCCATCCTTCAGAAATATACAGGGGATAAACCCAATATAACCTTTAGAAGAGCAAAATCTTTAAAAGATAGATTAACGCAAAGTCACTATGAAGCTCAAACTGGCGAGGACACTACTCAAAGATGGACTTGGAAATGTGATTCATGCAATTTCTGTCCCTGGATCTTGGAAAACCATACCATGTATCTTCCCAATGGAACACAATGCCATAGAGCCTCACCTCTGTGTTTACTCCAAATCCAGTGTGGACCCATCATAATGTGCATATTGCATCATGACATTTGACGTTGGAGGCAGTAATGGAGCATGGACCCCTCGTGACATGCATATTGCGTCACGACATCCAAGACTTTGGGGGCATTAGTTCGTCTATGGCTGGTAAATGACACACAAGTTGGAGGTGGAGGTTTGTGACGCCGGACATTGCATCTTCCCGCCTACGTGCTGGCAGATGCAGAGTTTACCTTTTTGGCACCAAATTGAACCAATTTAAATGGGCTAAGCACATTGGAAAATGCTGAACCAGCGGGGAAACCTTCGGTCATACCCATTCATGCGGATAGTAGGTAAGCCTCACAGCGTGATGCCACTGTGATCATTTATACAGTGGAACTATCTGCAGCAGTATGAAATGGTACACTAGATGAAGAGGTCCTGTGTTGAACCTCATTGGTTCTCTAGTTTTTTTATTGATTTCCTTTGTATTGTTCTAGATTCCCATACTCCATCTGGGAAGTAATTTGAGTGTGGCTATACCTGTCCAGCCCCCCTAAATAGGAGGAAGTGCTGTAAACAGATATCAAAGGTGTATTTGGATGTCAGATACATATATATACTTATAAACACTAAACCCCTGACCTCTTATATTTAATTATTTATTTTATACGCTCCAGTCAGCATATTTGGCTGAAAACCAGAGGTATACCTGGGTGGACACATCCAGTGGATACTTGGGTCTTCTATCTTGTTCCCCTCTCAGGGAGTTGATAATAGTAATCATTATAGGTAAGCACATAGTTCAATATCCAATGCCCCCTTCCCTTTTTTTTTCTTTCCTCTGTTTATGGACACATGTATTGATTATTTTATAGATATCGATGGTGATGTCCCGATATATATAGTCCACTCTTCATGCTTACTGCAACCTACTCACTGTAATCTACTTGATTTCTAGATTTGAGGTAAAGATATAATTTATATACAATAGAACATATTTTTGGCAAATCAAACCAGTGGATGCTAGTTATTACCCCTGCTGGTTCATGTATGTATTTACTATTTTTTAGAACCACCGTTAATCGCGGCCACAGCAGAGGTTTTCCAATCAAGTGTTAGAGCAACCACTTGCTGCGTTCGATAGTTGATGAACAGGAACCTATTCAATCTCTAATCTACCCCTCCTGTGGTGTCTTCTACACCTGTCTTTGTTGGATCACAAGGCAAGCATACATGGGATGGGTGTCTGTCCAAAAAGTCTGTTTGGTGTTGTCTGTTATGTTTCAAGATCAATGCACATTGTTTACTATGAATACACACTGAAATATTATGCATACTTATGTTTATTTTTCTTACTGTTTTTAATTGTGTACTAGCACCTACCCAATAAATTTCCTGAAGATTTGTGAAACGCGTTGACAAGAGCGCATGGAAAAACCTGTGAACGCTACTTATTGATACAGTATTACAGTATTATCTATCTATATGGATTTTATCCATATTTCCATGCCTATTGTATTGGGTACTTGTTGAGCCTGTCCATCAGTTAGGTGTTTTTGTCTGATTTATGTTATTTTAATTAGCATATTTGTAATAAAGATTTGTACTTTTTTTTTTTTAAAGAAATCACTATCTCGTGTTGTGCCCATAAAATCCGCCCTTTTTTTGACTGAGTTGTCTGCAACTCATTCAGTCTTTTATATATATATATATATATATATATATATATATATATATATATATATAAAGATTGAAAGATTGAATGAGTTGAAGAATGTTAAAACTCTAGCACCCCAACTACTAAGGGAAGACACCCCTGTAAAGCAGTCATTTACAACAGTTACAATTTTATGATGACATATGGGGGTTCCATCATCCCTAAACAGCATGGCTCAACATGTTTCATGGGAAACCGCTTCTTGGGGAGCTTCTTGGTTGAAGAGTGAATTGCTAAACTAGATGCAAACAAGAATAATGTAAGTACAAAAAAATAATAGTGCATTTCCACTATATCTATTTGTATCTTTGGATATATATACTTACATCTCAATAAAATAAATTAATTTACCAGCTCTTTTGTATGATTTATGGAAATACTTCAATATGGCTGATACTCGGGTATTATTACTATATTCCCCATATGGTATCTCTTAGGTAAACCACTTTCAGAGGTAGAAGGTTGGTAGGTTCTGGTTATCAGATCAGAGAGTAAACGTTAGTTTTTTTGATATCCACTTAGGTGGTTCAGGTTTGCACATGTTGCTTTGTAGGTGTATCCCCACATCCGCCTAGGGGGCTTCTCTGCTGCGCTTCTTGTGTATGCTTCCACTTGGCTGTATTATTTTATAGTGATGTGAGTATATAATAATGAATAATTGGGGTGCTATTGTTTTAACAAAGTGTTTATGATGGAACAAAAGATTTTTTAAGCCCATACACTAATAGCATTTGTCTGTATTTTAGCTTACCTTGAGTGCCTAAAAAGACCATGTGTTGCTCATCCAATTTATGCGCTTACCAGAAAGCAGTAACAAAAAAGCCTGTGTATATGCCTTTAACAACCGATCAGCTACGTTTCCACCAGGTACAAAGTTATTCTCTTAGATTTCTCCAATGCGGCTCTTAAATGCTCATAGAAAACAAAACGGCCATCATTGCGCAAAATTCCACATTTATTTTAAATAAATATGCTTTAAAAAGTTTACACTTACATGTATGTGTGCCTTAGACCTACACTGAGTCTATCCAGCATTCCAGTAATGGCCTGTGATGGCCGTTCTGTGTGCAAGGAACTAGTGTGTGGTGCAAGCCTCAGTATCAGCGCGGATATGACGTCAGAGTGGCATAACTAGCCTCAACGGGTTTCGAATAAGATATGCATAATCAGGAAGATGAATAGACTCGGTGCCGGTCTAAGGCACACATACATGTGATTGTGATGTGGAATTTTGCGTAATGATGGCCGTTTTGTTTTCTATATGCATTTAAGAGCCGCATTGGAGAAATCTAAGAGAATAAATTTGTACCTGGTGGAAACGTAGCTGATCGGTTGTTAAAGGCATATACACAGGCTTTTTTGTTACTGCTTTCTGGTAAGCGCATAAATTGGATGGTAGTGGTGAATCACAAATCAAGTTTGTTTTCTGGATGCACAATTTATTCAGCACGTTGGATAAATATGTGGAGAACACAATTGTTATGGCTTTTATACTATATTATATGTTTTTGATGTTTTTAATTCTTTTCTTTTTTTTGGATATAAATGGATAAGAGTATTGCATTAGATAGCAATTGATGGCACATATATATTGTATTGATGGCACAATTTTGATTTATATTGGTGGAAACTGTTTATTTTTTCAAACAATTTAAGGGTGAGCACAGCTACCTAAATACACAGTTTATATCTCTGTAAAATGTCTTGTATACCTGACATAATCCACTTCATTTTTTATTGTGGATAAAACATATAGGACCTTATATGGGGATGGGCGAACGGTTTGGCCCAAGCATAAGTTCGGGCCAAATTTTGGTTGTTCGTACGTTCGGCGAACGATGAACATTATGCAGTGTTCTCGGCAAATTCGAAAGCTGAGGAACACTGTTAAAGTCTATGGGACATTAACATGAAAAATCAAAAGTGCTAATTTTAAAGGCTTATATGCAAGTTATTGTCATAAAAAGTGTTTGGGGACCCGGATCCTGTTCCAGGGGACATGTATCAATGCAAAAAAAGTTTTAAAAACTACAGTTTTTTTCGGGAGCAGTGATTTTATAAATGCTTAAAGTGAAACAATAAAAAGCCTGTGCTGTTAACAGTATCAGAAGAAGCACTCAAGCACCTGGCTTTAGGTAGCTATACTGTAGGTGTAACTGTGCAGGGTACACAGTACACTAACTGGAAATACTTCAAGAGCCTGCCTGTGCTGTTAATAGTATCAGAAGAAGCACACAAGCACCTGGCTTCAGGTAGCTATACTGTAGGTGCAACTGTGCAGGGTACACAGTACACTAACTGGAAATACTTCAAGAGCCTGCCTGTGCTATTAATAGTATCAGAAGAAGCACACAAGTACCTGGCTTCAGGTAGTTATACTGTAGGTGCAACTGTGCAGGGTTACACAGTACACTAACTGGAAAGACTTCAAGAGCCTGCCTGTGCTATTAATAGTATCAGAAGAAGCACACAAGCAGCTGGCTTCAGGTAGCAACTGTGCAGGGTACACAGCACACTAATATATATATATATATATATATATATATATATATATATATATATATATATATATATATATATATATATATATATATCACCTGGGATGCATATATACACAATACACTGCAAGTGCAGCTAACTGACCTAACCGACTCGACCTGCCTACTCTATCTAACTTAATTCAAATGACACTGTCTCTCTGTCTATCTATCTCTCTCCACAGAAACACACTACACAGGGCCGACGTGCAGGCGGCCTTATATAGTGTGGGACGTGTACTAAACCCCCTGAGCCATAATTGGCCAAAGCCTCCTTGGCTTTGGCCAATTACGGCTCTCTGTACACACGGCGCTGTGATTGGCCAAACATGCGGGTCATAGTGCATGCTTGGTCAATCATCAGCCCCAGCAATGCACTGAGATGCTGCAGTGAATTATGGGCCGTGACACGCCACTCGAATTTGGTGCAAACGGCCCATAACGTTCTTAGATCGGCGGACGACCGAACACACCATGTTCGAGTCGAACATGCGTTTGAGTCGAGCATGCGATCGACTCGAATGTGAAGCTCATACCTAGTGAAGGTGATTGGTCGGAATATTAATCTGCAAGGATTTCTTTCTGCTGGTTCCAGGAGTGGACATTCTTTCTTTCATTCACATTTGGCTATTTCCACTGGCAATTTTAAGAATATTTTAGCACTACTAATGTTTAAATTGATTTAAATTATTTTCAACATATTTTTGATTCAGTGTTTTCTTATTATAGTAGCTGCTTATGTCAGTTTATCTTCCATGAGCGTTGACGGAGAAATATCTATCGGTTGTTTGATTATTTCTCATTTTTTACAATGTACCCGTTACCAATTCACATGGGGGGGCTAGGATTTGGGGTCCCCTTGTTAAAGGGGGCTTTCAGATTCCAATAAGCCCCCGCCCACATACCCCCACAATCACCGGGCAACGGTTGTGGGGATGAGGCCCTTGTCCCCATCAACATAGTGACAAGGTGCTTTGGGGGCTACTCCAAAGCACCCTCCCAATGTTGAGGGCATGTGGCCTGGTATGGTTAAGGAGGGGGGGCACTCTCTCTCTCCCTCTCTTTTCCTAAAGCCTGCCAGTTTGCATGCCTAGATAAGGATCTGGTATGGATTTTGGGGGGACCCCTACGCCATAATTTTTTAAATTTTGGCGCAGACTTCTCCTTAAAATCCATACCAGACTCCAGGTCTTTTTTTAATTTGGTGCAGGGTTCCCCTTAATTTCCAAACCAGACCTGAAGGGAATGGTATGGATTTTGGGGGGACTCCCACGCAATTTTTTTTTTTTACATTTTTTTGTTCACGGTTCCCCTTATGCCCTGTACACACGGTCGGAAAATGTTCGATGGGAGCTTTTTGTCAGAAATTCCGACCGTGTGTAGGCTCCATCAGACATTTTCCATTGGAATTTCCGTCACACAAAATTTGAGAGCTGGTTCTCAAATTTCCCGACAACAAAATCCGTTGTCGTAAATTCTGATCGTGTGTACACAATTCCAACGCACACGCACAGCATGAGTTCCACGCATGCTCGAAATAAAGCAGAAGAGCCACACTGGCTATTGAGCTTCATTTTTCTCGGCTCGTCATATGTGTTGTACGTCACCGCGTTCTTGACGTTCACAATTTCCGACCAACTTTCTGTGACCGTGTGTGTGCAAGACAAGTTTAAGCCAACATTTGTCGGAAAAAAACATGGATTTTGTTGTCGGAATGTCCGATCAACGTCCGATCATGTGTACGTGGCATTAATATTCATACCAGACCCAAAGGGCCTGGTAATTGACGGGGGGGAACCCATGCCATTTTTTTCCAATGAGTTTTATCTATATTGTTGAGACCCGACAATTCATTACAGCCGCGATCAGTTTTATATGACTTTTTTCCTTTAGAAATGTCATTTTGCTGTGGTATTGTTATAAACACGGGAAAACTGTGCCACTTTACAGGCATACTATAGACACCCCCCAGGCACGATCTTTAAAGGAATATTTCATTTTTATTGTTTCACTTTAAGCATTATTAAAATCACTGCTCCCGAAAAAAAGGGCTGTTTTTAAAACTTTTTTTTGCATTGATATATGTCCCCTGGGGCAGGACCCGAGTCCCCAAACACTTTTTATGATAATAACTTGCATATAAGCCTTTAAAATGAGCACTTTTGATTTTTGATGTTCGTGTCCCATAGACTTTAACGGTGTTCGCGTGTTCGTCCAAATGTTTTGCCTGTTTGCATGTTCACCGACAGTTTCTACAAATCCATCACTAGTAAAGACTAGTAAAGATGCCCTTCACTGACCCAGGGCAAACACATCCAATATTTTAGGTGTGTAACAAGGTGTAACAAAATCTTTAAAGACCAATTTTCATTAAATAGCAGGACTCCCTAGTCAGCCTAAAGTCTTGTGACAATATTATAATAGTGTAATTGTGTAACAGCGGGAAGAACTAACTGCCATTGTCCTTAAGTTATTGCTTGTATCCACAAGTTAAGCATTGGCAGCTGGGGAAAGAGGAGCAGCTCCTGTGCCTAATTAGTTATGCATACAAATAAATCAGTAAAGCATGACATCTGTTAACTAGTCTATGTGGTGTAACTATAGCTATAGCATGTGATAACAGATATTAATTACTGTATTATTCAATTAATTACTAATTAAAGGCAAAATCTGTTTTTAAATTTGGATAGAGTGTGAAGGGGTAAAATCCTGGTCAGGTTTTTATTGCTGTTTGTGGCTCCATTAGGAATATTCACTTTCTCTAATTGTCCTGATAACCAATGTCCCTGTGAAGGAATGTGAGGGCAAATTTTGAGTTTCCACCAGAATAGGTATAGAGGGGAAATCTTCCAATGGGAACACCTGTTCCAGTGACAAATGTTTAGGAGGAGATATCACTTACATTGGGAAGATATCCTCTCACATACTGTTGGGTCTACAGGACAGAAGGTGAAGATAAATCTCACTAATTAGACAGAGATAGGAAAAAAAAACAGGCCATGGTTGTAAACCTCCAACTCTATCCAAAAGAAAGTTTGTGCTTAAGATGCACTTTAGAGGATGAACAGGTCCCCTTTTTTTGTTCTGTTTCAAAGAACTGGTGGAGTGCTGTTTTGCATTTTTGCACACTTGTTATAATGCACATTTTAGACTTGAAGATAATTTAAGACATTGCATATTTTCTGAAAGCAGCGAACCTGGAGAATAAAATAGTTGCTTTTTTATGTAGCACCCTCCCGGTTAGTCATTGTAGCACCCTCCCAGTTAGATTTATTTTTCACAGCTGGAGAAGCTCACAGAAGGATACCTGGTGGAGGTTAGGGGAAGTGTCCAGCAGCCCTGTGGTATTGTCTGTGTCTCCCTCACTGAGGTGTGCCCGGTGATTATCAGAAGGAAGCAACTGATGACCTTGTGGCATTGTGAGTACTGACCTAAATCCTTTGCCCTAGAGAATGTGCACAGTCCTCAGTTCTACAAAAATGTTTCCCCCCTGTAACGCAACGTCCCACACTCCGCTTGAGTGCTTTTGTCATATATATATATATATATATATATATATATATATATATATATATATATTCCTCTGAATATAGATATCAGATATTCCAACCGCTCACAAGCACAAAACAAGACGTTACTTGTTTAGTTGCTGAACATGGACTGTTTGTTTAAGAACCAAAATACAAGTCTTTTATACAGTAGAAGAGGAGGTCCCCTCCTCTTGCTCATATTACTCTAACAATACAACTGTAACCAGAAACCTAATTAACATGAGCTAATTAACAAATCCCTTAAAGCAGCTGATGTGACTCCGTGCCCTCCTGGGCATTGTTATGATTAATCGGGATTTCACTACAGGTCAGACTTGTTGTCACCGAGCTTCACACAGTAGAGTATACATTATCATAGGTATAACACAGGACACCTTCACACAATAGCAGGAGCTAATTACAATTAACAATACAAACAGTGATCTCCCCCCCTCCTCAGCCTAGTAGACAACAAACTATAGTAGGAGTAGACTGTCTGGCTCCTACCCAGTTCTAGAGGCCAATGTGATCAGCTCTCTCAACTAACATGTTGAGTTCAGAATCAAACAAACCAAGAAAAGTCTTCACATATATCCTGGGAGATATTGTGGATAAATATTACTGTCCCAGGGTGGCACAGGGTGACTTAGATATAAGAAGTGCATGGGGAGCTGAAACATGGGTTTCCCAACCTTTCCAAAGGATTCTTGGTTCCACGGGCCCTCTCGTCACACCTCCCTCACCCAAGTTCAACTTAGCAATATACAGTATGTACAAAAGACACCCCTAGACTGTTTATTTGAGCCAAAGAAAAAGAACAAAATGCTGTGGGCCTGTCTGTGTGCATTAAGTTTTAGGCAACAGGACCATAAAAGCTAGCAGCTCCTTCAGGGGTGCACTATAACTGTTTTTTTTTTCATCTGGGATATTCCCCTTTGGTGCATACAGCTGTTGCGGGGGACAACTGAGAACAGATCAAGATTGGGATAGCTACAGATCACTCAGGGTGTTTGCAGCGGAGGAAAACTTGCTATAGTGCTTTTGCTTGGCTGTACCCCACTGAGGAGAGTTTGTGACAGTGATATTCACTTAAACAGAAGTCGCAGCCAGCGTGAGTGAATTCCCAGGAGAGAGGCAAGCATTAACATTGTTGTAGGAAAGTCTTTCAAAAAAGTGAAGGAGACTGGTACCAGTGAGAAGTGGGATGGAGCTATGACATGTGTTTCAGAAAGAGATCACAGTTCTTCACAGCCTGCACAGACCAGACACTGCTGCTCTGATCCTCTGACCTTGCCCGATGCAAACCCGATTCTGTAAACTAACTGGAAACTGGTGTCTACCATCTGCTCACGCCTTTCCACCAAATGATCGGCAGCCTGCTCTGCAGTCTTCCCCACTCTAGATCCAAAGATTGAGATTTTTCTATTTATTGTCTTTAGGGTCCCTGGTCTGCATGCAATAGATCTTAAATACAGATGTGACCTTTCTAACAAAAGCAATGGCCACATCTAAACTTTTTTTTCCGGAAAGTTAGGGGAGGTCTTATTTTACCTAATATTAGTATTTTTAATCTGTCATCCCCGATGAGACACACCATAGACTCGATTTCATCCTCTTCAAGATACTACAACCCAATAATTGAATCAGAATGTCTCTAGCAGCTATACTGCATACCAAGCTAAAAGCCCTACCTCCAGATATAAAGAACAATCTTGCCAGGAGGGGAGTAAGAAAGAAATTGCCTTCCCACATTTTGAAATACTTTCCAATCCAAGATAATCCCTCATTTCCAAAAAGCAGAGAACATGCAGCATTTCATCAATAATGACAACTCACCAAGATAACTTTATTCAAAGAATACCTAAGCACCTATACACAACTAATACCTATACAAGCTAATAAAAGACCACACTTTTCCTTTTTTGCCCACGGTTAACACCAGTCTGAGAAATGGGTACTCTGACTTCCCCATTGAAAACTTACTGGACAAACTGCTTGAGGGCTACAACACACAATGAAAGGTGACCACAAATACATTTTTGGAGAGAAATTCATTTTAAAGGAAATGTACAGCTAAAGCTTGTTTGGCTGTACTTCTGTGAATCACAGGAGTGCAGTTTGTTCTGCACTCCTGTGATCCATTTTAAGCAGACAGCAGACTGAAGCCCACTGTTGGCTGACATTACAGTGCAAGTTCAGTCTCAGGTAAGATTGCGACAATGGAGTCGGGATCCGCCCACATGCCTGGACTGGCACCCAGCTCAGCCTCTTAGCAAACTGCCCCTTCCACAGCCCAGTGCTCCAGTGAGTGTGGGGGGCAGAGCAGAGAGCTGCTGACTGACAGCTCTTTGCTCAGGGAGCTGTGAGTACTGAGCGATCGGCAGTGTTTAATCGCTTGGTTCTCAGTGTTAGAAGCGCCGGTGGAGAGATGCAACATCGGACCGATGCTGCATCCACCTAGGTAAGTATGATTCTTAAAAAAAAAAACAACAAACATACATCTTTTTAAAAATAAAAAACAGAGTATATACTGTATTCCTTCTTTACCTGACACTCCATCTTGTCCAAAATGCAAATACCACCAACCTACCTTAGCCTACTGGTCCTGTTGAGAAATCTTCTACTTCTGGGATCAAGTAACGTCTATATTCAAACAATTACAAATATTACTATCCAAAAGGATCCTCTGATGCTCCTATTCAGTTATGAATAGGGATGGGCTGTCTGTTCGGGTCGAACATGAGTTCGACTCGAACATTGGCTGTTTGCCCATTCGCCGAATAGCGAACAATTTGGGGTGTTCGCGGAAAATTAGAAGGCCGTGGAACATCCTTTAAAAGTCTATGGGAGAAATCAAAAGTGCTAATTTTAAAGGTTAATATTCAAGCTATTGTCATAAAAAGTGTTTGGGGACCTGGGTCCTGCCCCAGTGGACATGTATCAATGCAAAAAAAGTTTTAAAAACAGCCCTTTTTTTCGGGAGCAGTGATTTTAATAATGCTTAACGTGAAACAATAAAAGTGAAATATTCCTTTGAATTTCGTACCTGGGGGGTGTCTATAGTATGCCTGTAAAGAGGCGCATTTTTCCAATGTTTAGAACAGTCCCTGCACAAAATGACATTTCTAAAGGAAAAAAGTAATTTAAAAGTACTTGCGATAGCGCCGGCTGCTATAATAAATTTATTATTATTATTATACAGGTTTTATATAGCACCAACAGTTTGCACATCACTTTAAAACATGAGGGCAGACATTACAGTTACATTACAATTTGATACAAGAGGAATCAGAGGCCCCTGCTCGTTAGAGCTTACAATCGAATAAATTGTTGGGTCTCTACAATATTCATAAAAGTCATTGAAAAAAACAGCCTGAAATTCTCCCACAGTGCACCAGGCCCTTTGGGTCTGGTATGAATATTAAGGGGAACCCTGAACCAAAATTAAAAAAAAAAATGCGTGGGGGTCCCCCCAAATTGCATACCAGGCCCTTCAGATCTGGTATGGATATTAAGGGGGACCCCGAACCAAAATTTAAAAAAAGATGCGTAGGGTCACCCCAAATTCCATACCAGGCCCTTCAGGTCTGGTATGGATATTATGGGGAGCCCCACAGCAAATTTTTTTTAAAAAATGGCATGGGGTCCCCCTCAAAATGTTCTCCCTTAAGGTCTGGTATGGATTTTAAGGGGAAGCCCACGCCAAAATTTTTTTAAAAAATGGCGTGGGGTCCCCCTAAAAATCCATACCAGACCCTTATCTGAGCACGCAACCTGGCAGGCTGCAGAAAAAAAGGGGGGATGAGAGAGCCCCCCCTCCTGAATCGTACCAGGCCTCCCCATCCTCCCCATGTTGATGGGGACAAGGGCCTCATCCCCACAACCCTTGCCTGGTGGTTGTGGGGGTATGTAGGCGGCAGGCTTATTGGAATCTGGAAGCCCCCTATAACAAGGGGACCCCAAGATCCCGGCCCCTCCTGTGTGAAATGGTAATGTGGTACAAATGTACCCCTACCATTTCACAAAAAAAGTTTCAAAAATGTTAAAAAAGACAAGAGACAGTTTTTGACAATTCCTTTATTAATTTCTTCTTCTTCCATCTTCTTCGATCCGCATCCATGGGAGGTTCCCGCTGTGTGACGCTTCTGTTCTTGTGACAGTTCTTATATAACTGAGGGTGACGGATGACCTCGTACCCCCTAACACCACAGGGAAAACCATAGGGAAGTCCCTGTTAAGTCCCCGTGCGTCAGAGGGGGCGGGGTCACCAGGTGGCCCCGCCCTCAGTTATATAAGAACTGTCAGAAGAACAGAGGCGTCACACAGTGGCAACCTCCCATGGATGCGGATCGTCCGGAGAATGAAGCAGGGAAGAAGAAGCCGGAGGAAGATGCGGACAAGAAGACCGAAGGAAGAAGCAGAGGATCAGAGGAAGAAGAGGAAGAAGCAGAGGAAGAAGCAGGGGAAGAACAAGATGGAGGAAGAAAACCAAATGAAGACCAGAAGAGGATGAAAGAAGAAGCGGGGAAAAAAGAAGACATTAATAAAGCAATTGTCAAAAACCGTCTCTTGTCTTTTTTGACGTTTTTGACACTTTTTTGTGAAATGGTAGGGGTACATTTGTATCCCATTACCATTTCACACAGGGGAGGTGGGATCTGGGGTTCCCTTGTTAAAGGGGGCTTCCAGATTCCGATAAGCCCCCTGCCCGCATACCCCCACAACCTCTGGGCAAGGGTTGTGGGGATGAGACCCTTGTTGAGGGCATGTGGCCTGGTATGGTTCAGGAGAAGGGGGCGCTATCACGTCCCCCCCTTTTCCTGCAGCCTGCCAGGTTGCATGCTCGGATAAGGGTCTGGTATGGATTTTTGGGGGACCCCCATGCCTTTTTTTTTTTTAAATTTTGGCGCGGGGTTCCCCTTAAAATCCATACCAGACCTGAAGGGTCTGGTATGGATTTTGAGGGGGACCCCCATGCCATTTTTGTTTGAAATTTTGGTGCGGGTTACCCCTTAATATCTATACCAGACCTAAAGGGCCTGGTATGGAATTTGGGGAGACCCCCATACATTTTTTTTCATTTTGGTTCAGGGGATCCCCTTAATATTCATACCAGACCCAAAGGGCCTGGTAATGCACTGTGGGGGAATCCCAGGACGTTTTTTTCAATTACTTTTATGTGTATTGCAGAGACCCAACAATTCATTATAGCAGCCGGCACTACCGCTAGTACTTTTAAATGACTTTTTTTCCTTTAGAAATGTCATTTTGCTCTTGGACTGTTGTAAACACGGGAAACATGCGCCACTTTACAGGCATACTATAGACAACCCCCAGGTACGAAATTTAAAGGAATATTTCACTTTTATTGCTTCACTTTAAGCATTATTAAAATCACTGCTCCTGAAAAAACGTCAGTTTTTAAAACTTTTTTTGGCATTGATAGATGCCCCCTGGGGCAGGACCCAGGTCCCCAAACACTTTTTATGACAATAACTTGCATATTAACCCTTAAAATTAGCACTCTTGATTTCTCACGTTCGTATCCCATAGACTTTAACAGTGTTCGCGTGTTTGAACAAATTTTTTGCCTGTTCGCATGTTCTGCTGCGAACTGAACAGGGGGGGTGTTCTGCCCATTCCTAGTTATGAATCACAAATACCATCAAGAAATATCAGCCATCAGAAAAGCGCCCAACATCACTCCTATAGTAACCAAAATAAAACTAGATTTGAAAAAAACTTTTATATAGAAAAAACTTTGCACAAAACTCCTCAACTCTACTAACACCAAGAACATCTTCAAACTTCCCATTATTAATGATCATTATCTATCCTCTACAAAATAAAAATATATTTTGTTCTCAATTTTCCTTTATACAATGATGATTGATTGTCATTTTGTAATGCCAATTATTTTTCCCCTGATATACTGTATACTGGCATTAAACCATCTGAATTAATAAAAAATGTTGGAAAAAAAGAATATTTATCAGATGTCAAGGGGGTGAGCAGCCTGTAGACTACCTTCTTCTGTGCTGAACTTTGCCCACACTTACTGTAGTTGGACGTTATTGCCACTGTCAGAGCTGTATTTAAAGGACAACATATATTTTCCAGTGGAGTAACTAGAACCTTCAGGGTCCCGGTGCAAGAAACCATGAAAGCCCCCCCTGACTCTTGACTTCCTGTCCATTAATAAACTGAAGCATAGTAAATACAGTTTACTACGCCACAGTTATGAATGGACAGAGTCAGTGTTTGGTACGGATCACTGACTCTCCATTCAGAAAAAGAAAGGGCTGGTAAATTGCACATTCCCTGCTCTCCATCCTGACACAGTTGGATGGGGGTGGGAAAGAGCACAGGGGGGCTGGAGAACACACAGGGGGCAGAGAAAGTAAGCAGGATAGGAGGAACAGCGAGAATGGCTGCATATAGATGAATCAATCTCTCCATTTTCTCGGAATACCCACTTCTCCTCTCCCTCCCTCCCTCCCACAGGCATGCAAAGGCAGGCCGGAGAAAAATGGAGAGATCGATTCCTCTATATGCAGCTGCCCCACCCACTCCTCCTATCCAGGCGTACAGGCAGGGCCATTGCAAGGATTTTTTCCTACACAGGCGAAAGTGTATTTTGCCGCCCTCCTCATCCTTCAGCCACCCTGCACTGGAACTGCTGCTTAACCACATTCCCCTGTCTTCCAGCCACCCCGTGCTGATACTACTGTACCCCCCTGTCCTCCTGCCACCCCACACTGGTACTGATAGACCCCCTCTGTCCTCCAACCACCCCACGCTGATGCTGATGTACTCCCCCGGTCTCCAGCCACCCTGCTGGTACTGCTGAATCCCCCCAGCCTCCAGTGACCCGTGCTGGTACTGCGTAACCTACCCCCATCCTCCAGCCACCCCACACTGGTACTGCTAGTTGCCCCTTTGTGCTCCAGCCACCCCACACTGGTAACCCCCTGGCATCCAGCGACCCCGCTGGTACGCACCCCCAAATCCTCAAATTGCTGGGGATTCGGATTTTACTGTCTCCTCCCCCATCCTGGCACCCTAGGATGGCTGACGCCAGCTCTGTCAGCCAGTATGGTCTGGAGATGGGGTTCCTGTCCCCAGGGAAGATGGGGTCCCTGTCCCTTGGTGATATGGGGTCCCTGTCTCCAGGGGAGATTAGGTCCCCATCCCCAGACGAGATGAGGTCCCTTTCCCTAGTGGAGATGGAAACCCTGTCCCCAAGGGAGATGGAGTCTCTGTCCCTAGGAGAGATGGGGTCCCATTCTCTAGGGGAGATGGGGTCCCTTTCCCTAGGGGAGATGGGGTCCCTTTCCCTAGGGGAGATGGGGTCCCTTTCCCTAGGGGAGATGGGGTCCCTATTTTCAAGGGAGATGGGGTCCCTGTCCCAAGGAGAAATAGGGCCCTATCCCCAGGGGAGATAGAGTGGGGTATGGGAATTGGTATGGAATGGTGTATGGGGAGATGGTGTCGTCTAACTCACCATGACCAAGCTGCAGTGTCTGGTTGATGGAGTGTGGGTACTACCAGTAAGTATACAGCACTGCGGCCAGCTTCCCTCTGAGCACTCCATGGTCACCTGGTGTCAGAAACCATGAATCAGACTGAGAAAGAAGTACAGTTAAATCACACTTGTTTAATAATAATAAAAAAAGGTAAACAGAGTAAACATAGTCAAAACATAGCCAGAGTTCAGGAACTGGAATGGATAGTCAGACAAGCCAAAACGTCAGGGAGCCAGAGATGGGTGTAGTAAAACAGCAAGCAGGATCTGGAGCCAGAAGGAATGTCAGCCAAGCAAGTCTTTAACAGGAACAAAGGAGAGTGTCTCGAGAGATATGACCAAGGCGAAGGCAGAGATCATCTGGACTGTGCAGCTTAAGTAGGCAGGACTGACTAGCAGGATATCTTCAACAGGTGATTCACTGTGGAGAGATAGGAGCTGGCAATTAGCCAACAGCTGAGCGGCCAGCTTTGAGAAGGAAGGGCTGAAGCCAGCCCTGACAGTACCCCCTCCTCAATGACCCCTCCCCCTCGGAGGACCACCAGGCTTGAGGAGAAAACATCTATGGAAATCATGGAGGAGGACAGGGGCATGTACGTCTGAGGTTGAGACCCAAGAGCATTCCTCCGGACCGTACCCTTTCCGATGCACCAGGTACTGTATGCACCCACGGAGCCTATGGGAGTCAATAATGGACTGTACTTCATACTCCTCATGTACAGGGTGAGGACGAGGCACCGATGTGGTAAAGCGGTCACACACCAAAGGTTTTAATAAAGAGACATGAAATACATTCGAAATACGCATATTAGAAGGAAGGTCTAATGCATAAGCCACTGGGTTAATCTTGCAAAGAATACGGAAAGGCCCAATAAACCGAGGTGTGAACCTCAGAGAGGGAACACGAAGTCAGAGGTTACGAGATGACAGCCAGACCCTGTCCCCAACCTGGCAGGAAGGCGCAGGCAGGCGTCTGCGGTCAGCATGGAGTTTGTACCTATCATTAGCATGTCGCAAAGCCTCCTGGACTTGTACCCAAATGGAACGAAGACCACCGAGATGCTCCTCTAATGCAGGAATACTCTGCAGAACAAATTAGTCAGGCAACATGGAAGGTTGGAAACCATAGTTTGCCATAAACAGGGACAATCGGGAAGGAGAATTCAAGGCACTATTGTGAGCAACTCCACCCAAGGTAAGAGGTCTGACCAGTTGTTATGATGGTCAGAAATATAGCATTGTAGGAATTGCTCCAAGGACTGATTGGCTCGTTCTGTGGCCCCATTAGACTGCGGAAGATACGCAGAGGAGAAAGCAAGCTGAATTCCCAACTGTGCACAAAAGGCTCACCAGAACCGGGACACAGACTGACTACCCCTGTCCGAGACAATCACCTTGGGTATCCCATGTAAGCAAAAGATCCCCCCGAGCAGAAGTGGGCAACTTCTTAAGTGAAATACAATGGGACATTTTTGAGAACCGGTCAACCACCATAAAGATAACTGTGTTGCCCTGGGAGTTGGGTAACTTCACAATCAAATCCTAAGACAGGTGGGTCCAGGGCCTCTCTTCATTGGGTATGGGTTGTAGGAGGCCCACTGGAAGGTGTTGTGGAGTCTTACACTGAGCACACATGGAACAGGCAGCTATGAAGGTGGTTACATCAGCATGTAGACTAGGCCACCAGAATTGTTGAAAAATGGCCCAAAAGAGTTGATTTTTCCCAGGGTAGCCAGCAGCCTTGGGAGAATGGTAAGTCTGGAGCACGGCAGTACGTAGACTCTCTGGGACAAAGCAGCAGTCACAAGGTTTCTCAGGAGGAGCATGGACCTGAGCAGCAAGAATTTTGTCACCCAAAGGAGATGTGAGACTGGTGCAAACCGTAGCCAGAATAGGATCAGGGGGAATCACAGGAACCGGAACCAACTCCATCTTGGAAGTGGAGGAAAATTGTCATGACAAAGCGTCAGCCCTTACATTCTTAGTACAGGGTAAGATTGAGACAATGTAACTGAAACTAGACAAGAAAAGAGCCCATCGCGCCCTTCTGGGAGAGATGCGTTTAGCCTCAGATAAGAATGTGAGATTCCTATGGTCAGTAAGAATGAGAACCGGCACAGTGGTACCTTTGTGGAGATGTCTCCATTCTTTCAGGGCTAAAATGATCGCTAACAGCTCTCTGTCACCAATCTCGTAATTGCACTCAGCAGGTGAAAATTTCTTGGAAAAGTAGCCACAAGGATGAATAGCGCTCTCAGAGGTAGGACGTTGAGACAGAAGGGCGCCAACTCCAGTCTCAGAAGCATCAACCTCAAGGATAAAATTTAACACAGGATCAGGATGTGCCAAGACAGGAGCAGAAACAAAGGCAACCTTGCGACTCTCAAAGGCCTTAATTGACTCCGGAGACCAACTCTGTGGGTTACCGTCCTTTCTGGTCATATCAGTCAGAGGCTTGACCAGAGATGAATAGTTATGAATAAACTTCCGATAATAGTTGAACAGTAAAACCCAAATATAAACCCTGCGCTTGCTCAATGTTAGCATCTAACACAACAAACAGATTATTTGCTCAAAACAACAGGTGTATCAAAGTGTAGTGCTATTGTATCAGATTACAAATATCAAATAAAATAAAAAATTGGTGAAATAACAAAGTCTCTAATAGTCTCTAAGGTCACTAATGTATAGTGATCATTCACAGTACATACTGCGATGGAACAGTCCTGTTCACCTTGTGAGTAGCCAATATAGTAAATGGAAGGCAATTAGTGATAATCCCACCACCAGAGTGAATTGCAGGCTTACCAGAAAATGTGGACCCAAAAGAACATACGTTCTATGAGTCAAATGTGCTTGTATTGCCACCAGCAATGGAAGGAGAGCCTTAGAGAACCACGATGATGGAAATCTGGAGTCATCCAGGCTTTAATGATGAGGGGTTTTCTCCATACGGGTGGTTTTACATCCAGGAAAATTAGCTTGTGAAAGATAAAAAAAAGGAGGCACATAGCATAATTCCATAAGCAGGAAAAATTTTAATAAAAAGTAGAACACTTACATTTATGTCGTAAAAAAACTCTTTATGTAAAATCGTGGTGGCAGTGGAGTCCCCCCGACGCATTTCATCTCACTCGATGTTGTCTGGGGTTCTGATAATAGTTGGAAAAGCCAAGAAAATGCTGCAGAGGACGTAAACCCAAGGGTCAGGTCCACTGTAGGACTGCTGAAAGTTTATTTGGGTCCATTGAAAAACCAGCAGTGGAAATTACATAACCCAGGAAGTTAGCCTGTTCACAATGGAATTCGCATTTTCCAACTTACAATAGAGATTGTTCTCTTAGTTTCTGAAGCACACAACAGACATCTGTGTGGTGGCTCTCCAGGGACTTGGAAAATATGAGAATATCGTTGAGATAAACCACCACAAATAACTGCTACAAATCTCGGAGGACATTGTTTATAAATTCCTAGAAAACTGCCGGGGCATTACAAAGGCCAAAAGGCATTACGAGGTACTCATAATGGGCTGTTCTGGTATTAAACGCAGTTTTCCACTCGTCGCCCTCCTTAATCCCCACTAGATTTTATGCCCCTCTCAAATCAAGCTTCGTGAAAACCGTTGCTCCCTTGAGGCAGTCAAATAACTCCGTAATTAATGGATAGTCATTCTTAATCTTGAAACGATTGAGACCCCTATAATCAATACAAGGTCTCAGTTCACCACTCTTCTTCTTCACAAAGAAGAAACCAGCATCAGCAGGAGACAAGGATTTGCGGATGAAACCTTGAGAAAATGCATCTGAAAGGTGAAGAAATAACTTGGAATTGGATTATCTCATGGTGAAGCGCCCCTACAGCCATGGACAACGGACAACGGAACAGTCTCCTGAGTCACATGGGCAGGCTGTAGGGGTCTTCCATAAAAAGCCTCAATGGCAAGTGCAGTGTCACATAGCTGCAGCAGAATTGAGTGCTTTGATACAAAGGCAGCATCAATGAACAGGCCTACAGCCCCAGAGTCAATTAGAGCCTGTATCTCGACGGACGACTCAGCCCAAGAAAGGGTAACTAAAAACCAGGGGCCTATCCTTCTGAATAACTGTGGACGAAACAATGCCACCTAAGGTCTGTCTGTGACCCTGGATGGGTAGGACAAGACTTCAAAAATTGATTTGCCTGGCCACAATAAAGGCACAATCTCTCCCTCCTCCTAAGGGTTCTCTCATCCACAGAGAGATGCGTGAAGCCCAAGTGGATGGGTTCATCTTCACAGACTGACTTGGTACCAGGAGGCATGGGAGGTAAGGGATGCAAGGGTGGGACTGAAAAGTTCAGAGACAAATGTACAGGAGAATTCCGCAAGCGCTCCTTAAAAGGGAGTCTGTCCCTGAGTCTGGAGTCAATGAGGATGGCAAACGTGATCAACTTCTCCAGCTCAGTGGGTATATCTTATGCTATCTATATGCTATCTCATCCTTGATGGTATCCGAGAGATCAGATGGGAGGCCACATCCTCCACTCCATAGGCTCTTCAGCCTCTGAGGGAGATATGTGTATGACAGGGTGAGGAGGGGGGACTGGGAGACAAGCCTGCAGTGTCCTCCGGGGAGCCAGCACTCACAGGGCTGCACCTGTGTGCTGGAAGTTTGTTACTCCAGGAGAAGTGTGCACTGGAGTGTTCAATACAAAGAAAGGGATAGAGGTGACTCTATTGAACTTTGCCTGGGGGGACACTGAACTGAGCGGTGCTTTATGGGGCAGGAGAGAGGGGCCAGTCGAGTACACGGGTGGGGAATATTAGACTGAATAGCAGCCAGTGTGGAAGGACAGTAAGCTCTGCTACCCACCCTCCAGCCACCCAGGCAATGGTGCTGCTACCTCATGCTGGCACTGGCTCTGCGTACAGGCAGCCCCTGCAACCCCTGTAGCTGTCTGTTATTGGGACACTTTGTGAAGGTACCCTCTTATCTCCGTGGATTACAAATACCTTCATGTACAGGTTGAGCTCTCCATCTTAACTTTAAAAAGCCACCAGCAGACCTTGTAACAGATTTACTCAATGGCCAGCTTAGCTAGGTTGTGCTTGACTGCAGTTAGGCCCCAAAAGATAGCTGCATCCTTTTTACTACATGTCTGGGATAGTTTTTCCCATTGATTGATGTCTATTGCTATTTGCAGCAATGTTCTTCACTTGCCCAGTGCATTCCAGATAAGGCCTGTCACTGGCAGTAAAGAAAATGAACACCACCAATCCTGTTCACCTTGCTGTATTACTTTACTTTTGCAATTTACCACTGCAATTACCACTGTCAATCCTGTTAACCAGCTTCTTTTTTTCAGGGCTTAGAGCTGTTCCAATGTGTGTCGGTGTATTAGTGGGTCAAGTTACGTAGCTTAGAGATAAAGGGATCTGGAGCTTGGTCCCCAACCAGGCCTCCCCAAAGGAATAGGGCAATTGGACTATCTCGGTACAGTAAAGCAAGGGTACATGCAAGTATGTAAACAGATGTATAAAAATACGAAATGTTAATTAATACAAAATTGATAACCCATAACAAATAATCAGTTACAGGTTAAAAGCATGGTAACAATCCATGTGTATCACCAAGATAATGATCCCCAAACGGGGAAGGTCACAGTGGGATAGTTGATCACGGATAACATCTCAACTAGTTTTGCGGACTAATGCCGCATCATCAGGAGAGTATCTGTAATTTGATTAACAGATGATCAATGACAATATAATTGACCAAAGACATAAATAGTAACAACATTCAATATAAAATGTCAATTAAACAATATATTTGTATGTAAAGGGGGAGGAGCGAAGCTGCTTACCCACAATCCGGCAGGCACAGGGCACAAGGCGTCACCACCAAGGGCGGTCCCCCGCGGTGACTAGGGGGGACTAACAAAAGAATGGACTGGAATCTGAATAGATGGAATAAGACAGATGAAATGGGTAGACTATGTGCTTTGAGAAGACTAGAAGTGAGGGGATGTGACTGGGGTGATTAGGTTAGATAGAAAACTACAAGTGAAGGAATGTGACTGTGAAGGTTAAATATTGGTAGGGGACAGTAAGAGAAAAGTAACGAGTGAATGGAAAATGTGAAAAATTGTTAAAATGTGAAAAATTTGAAAAAACACAGAGAAAAAAATATATAAAACAATATAAAATTAAAATGAATTTAAAATTAAAAAATGTGTTTGTGGTGAAGGGGGCTAGACGAAAAGAGGGGGAGGGAAAAACAGGAGGAGGGAAAGGTTAGGGGGGAAAGGGGAGGGAAAAAGAAAAAGTAGGAAGGGGGAGGGGGAAGGGGAGAGGGAGGGAGAGAAAAAGGGGGGAGGGGAGGAAGGGGAAGAGAAGAAGGGAAGGGAAGGGAAGGGAAAGGAAGAGAAGGTAAAAGAATAGATAGTGACAAGCAAACGAAGGAAAAATAGATAAAAATGAGGGGTCTATGGAAACAGGGAACATAGTAAATACCTTGTAGCTAAATACAAAAGATTAGGGGTCCCGGCAAGGAAAGTCCCACTAGGGAAGAGGGTACCAGTGTACAGCATCAAAATGTACCACTACAGGAGGAAGGTAAGAAGTGGGAGCGCAATGAAGCATGCACACTCCTACCCAAATGACCTATGGAGAAAGAAAACAGTGCCCAAAATAAATGAATTTGCCCATTGTCGGGTCCCTTCAACAGGGGAGGCTACAAAGTGGCTCTAATTAAAATGTAAATCTTCAAGGTAAATTTACTGTAGGCTGGCTAACATAGACGGTTCCTGGGCCCAGAGTCCAGAGCATGAAAAAGCAGGTGAATGCCTGCTATTTGTAGTCCTCAACCCAGCGACGTTTCACAAGCGCCAGCCATGGCCGGCGTGTGACGTCACAGGGTCAGAGTTCCCGCAGTGCTCACATGCGAACGAATCGCGTGCGCCCATGCACATTCGCCCTGTGGCCAAAGGGCAGAAGCCCAATCCAAGACATGTAGAAGTGAAGGGGGGGTCCCAGGACACAGGTCCCATCCATCCACCAGGGAGCCCACCAAGCCGCCACAAAAAGACACACACATGGGATGCCGATACACCAGCACATGTCACAAGGGGGGGCAAGCAGCAAAGCTCAATTGCAACAACATAAACAAAAAAGTAAACAACAGTTAAAATGCAAGAGAGAAATAAAGAAATGAGTTAAATTTAATTGGTATACAGGAATTAAATAAATACTCTTAGGGGCCAATGCAACCTTTAAAGTTCACATTGGAGGCTCAGGGGTATATGGAGCCTGAGGCTAAGCAAAATAATAAAAGAGAAAACAGGCACAAAAAGCAGAACATGGCACAAGACATAAGGAGATACATATTATGGGACCAATATGCAAAGCTAACCTAATAACCAAATACCATGACAGAGAAATGTGTATAAGTGGATATGCAGGAATGCATCTGCATATCCCAAGTTAAGACAAGACCTAAGGGAACCTAAGGGGGAATCTAAGGGACAGAAGTTACAAGAATGGTCTAAATGAGTTGACTTTGTTCAGGCCAGGTGGAATAGTGGCATTAAGCCTCTCAATCCAGAGGTTCTCCAGCTGCAAGAGAACCTTGTCACGGTCACCCCCCTGGTATCAGGGGGCACCACTTCCAGGGCCAAGAATTTAACAACTAAATGGTTAAATTTGTGGTAAAGGCCTATATGCCAGCCAATGATACTAAGTTTCCCATTTACTATATGATATAGATGATCTCCAATTGTCTGTCTTAGCTCCCTAATAGTCTTCCCTACATAAAACGCCCTGCAATCTCAAAGCATCAGATAAACAACCCCAGTAGTGCCACAATGGGCTGAGGTATGGTACGGTCACCCCCCTGGCATCAGGGGGCACCACTTCCAGGGCCAAGAATTTAACAACTAAATGGTTAAATTTGTGGTAAAGGCCTATATGCCAGCCAACAATAGTAAGTTTCCCATTTACTGAATGATATAGATGATCTCCAATTGTCTGTCTTAGCTCCCTAATAGTCTTCCCTACATAAAACGCCCTGCAATCTCAAAGCATCAGATAAACAACCCCAGTAGTGCCATAATGGGCTGAGGTATGGGGATTGAAAAGTTCCCCATTAGGGAGTATGAAAGTTGTACTCGTGAGAATCCAAGGGCACCGAGGGCATTGCCCACATTGAGAGGTGCCCCTTGACCTCAAGGGACGACTTGTATCAGATCGATAATGGCTGCTGGTTAAACGATCTTTAAGGGAGTTGGCTCTATGGAAAACTAGCTCAGGAGTACTACGAAGATGTTAGGAGGTGCCAATCAGGGCCGGATTAACATAGGGGCTGATGGAGCTGCAGCTCCAGGCCCCTGCCTTAAAATCGGCCCTCCCAGTCAGCAGTATAAGCCTGATTTCTCATGTCCATAAACTTCTCTGAGACAGGAGAAGCTGTGTGTAAATGTAGGGGTGTCTGGCTGCATCTGTGTTGGCTCACTGTGTTTATTACAATGTCAAAGTGCACAGTTCCCCCCCCCTACACAAATGGCTCTGCCTTCCCCCTCCCCTCTCTCCCCTTTCTCTCTGTGTGCAGTGAAGGAGCCGTGTGGGCTGGGAAATTATGAACAGAGCAGCCGGCAGATAGAAGGTGAACAGATATGTGAGTGATAAGCTTCCCATCCAAGTGTGAGCTCAGTGACTGGACTCTTATCTCCCTTCTCTCCCCCTCTTTTACCTTTATCTTCAGCAATGGCTGTTATAACTGCAGTCAATATGTAGACTCGGCTCCTTGTGCTTTTAGGTGGGTTCACACTGCTTTGCTGTGTTTTGGCCCATTGCTGGTGTATCCGCAGTTTTCCGGCGTTTTACCCACAGTCCTATTGATTTCTAAACTGCAGATACACAAGCAGTGCGCCCAAACTGCAGCAAACCAGTGTGAGCCCAAAGGCTGTACACACAACCCTCTGTAGAACTTGGTCTGATCAATACTCCTGGCATTCATTTTACACACAACCATACCATCCCAGATGAGGAGGGGTGGGGGCTTCAGGGATTTGTTTGACTATGCAGGTCCTGTCCCTTCTACCCATCCTGGAAGAGTCCTGGAGGGAGTGGCAGGCTGCTGGTGGCAAGTGGCACACTGTATCTGGTGGCAGGCTGCTGGTGGCAAGTGGCACACTGTATCTGGTGGCAAGTGGCACACTGTATCTGGTGGCAAGCTGCTGGTGGCAAGTGGCACACTATCTGGTGGAAGGCTGCTGGTGGTAAGTGACACACTGTATCTGGTGGCAGGCTTCTAGTGGCAAGTGGCACACTGTATCTGGTGGCAGGCTGCTGGTGGTAAGTGACACACTGTATCTGGTGGCAGGCTTCTAGTGGCAAGTGGCACACTGTATCTGGTGGCAGGCTGCTGGTGGCAAGTGGCACACTGTATCTGGTGGCAGGCTGCTGGTGGCAAGTGGCACACTGTATCTGGTGGCAGGCTGCTGGTGGCAAGTGGCACACTGTATCTGGTGGTAGGCTGTGGTTGGCAAGTGGCACACTGTATCTGGTGGCAGGCTGCTGGTGGCAAGTGGCACACTGTATCTGGTGGCAAGTGGCACACTGTATCTGGTGAAAGGCTGTGGTTGGCAAGTGGCACACTGTATCTGGTGGCAGGCTGCTGGTGGCAAGTGGCACACTGTATCTGGTGGCAAGTGGCACACTGTATCTGGTGGCAGGCTGCTGGTGGCAAGTGGCACACTGTATCTGGTGGCAAGTGGCACACTGTATCTGGTGAAAGGCTGCTGGTGGCAAATGGCACACTATCTGGTGGCAGGCTGCTGGTGGCAAGTGGCACACTGTATCTGGTGGCAAGTGGCACACTGTATCTGGTGGTAGGCTGTGGTTGGCAAGTGGCACACTGTATCTGGTGGCAGGCTGCTGGTGGCAAGTGGCACACTGTATCTGGTGGCAAGTGGCACACTGTATCTGGTGGCAGGCTGCTGGTGGCAAGTGGCACACTGTATCTGGTGGCAAGCTGCTGGTGGCAAGTGGCACACTATCTGGTGGAAGGCTGCTGGTGGTAAGTGACACACTGTATCTGGTGGTAGGCTGTGGTTGGCAAGTGGCACACTGTATCTGGTGACAGGCTGCTGGTGGCAAGTGGCACACTGTATCTGGTGGCAGGCTGCTGGTGGCAAGTGGCACACTGTATCTGGTGGTAGGCTGTGGTTGGCAAGTGGCACACTGTATCTGGTGGCAGGCTGCTGGTGGCAAGTGGCACACTGTATCTGGTGGCAGGCTTCTAGTGGCAAGTGGCACACTGTATCTGGTGGCAGGCTGCTGGTGGCAAGTGGCACACTGTATCTGGTGGCAGGCTGCTGGTGGCAAGTAGCACACTGTATCTGGTGGTAGGCTGTGGTTGGCAAGTGGCACACTATCTGGTGGCAGGCTGCTGGTGGCAAGTAGCACACTGTATCTGGTGGCACACTGTATCTGGTGGCAGGCTGCTGGTGGCAAGTGGCACACTGTATCTGGTGGCAAGCTGCTGGTGGCAAGTGGCACACTATCTGGTGGAAGGCTGCTGGTGGTAAGTGACACACTATCTGGTGGTAGGCTGTGGTTGGCAAGTGGCACACTGTATCTGGTGGCAGGCTGCTGGTGGCAAGTGGCACACTGTATCTGGTGGCAGGCTGCCGGTGGCAAGTGCCACACTGTATCTGGTGGTAGGCTGTGGTTGGCAAGTGGCACAATGTATCTGGTGGTAGGCTGCTGGTGGCAAGTGGCACACTGTATCTGATGGCAGGCTGCTGGTGGCAAGTGGCACACTATCTGGTGGAAGGCTGCTGGTGGTAAGTGACACACTGTATCTGGTGGTAGGCTGTGGTTGGCAAGTGGCACACTGTATCTGATGGAAGGCTGCTGGTGGCAAGTGGCACACTGTATCTGGTGGCAGGGAGCTGGTGGCAAGTCGCACACTGTATCTGGTGGCAAGTGGCACAATGTATCTGGTGGCAGGCTGCTGGTGGCAAGTGGTACACTGTATCTGGTGGCAAGTGGCACAATGTATCTGGTGACAGGCTGCTGGTGGCAAGTGACACACTGTATCTGGTGGCAGGCTGCTGGTGGCAAGTGGCACACTGTATCTGGTGGCAAGTGGCACAATGTATCTGGTGGCAAGTGGCACACTGTATCTAGTGGCAGGCTGCTGGTGGCAAGTGGCACACTGTATCTGGTGACAGGCTGTCGGTAGCAAGTGGTACACTGTATCTGGTGACAGGCTGTGGTTGGCAAGTGGCACACTGTATCTGGTGAAAGGCTGCTGTTGGCAAGTGGCACACTGTATCTGGTGGCTGGCTGCTAGTGGCAAGTGGCACACTGTATCTGGTGGCAGGCTGCTGGTGGCAATTGGCACATTGTATCTGGTGGCAGGCTGTGGGTAGCAAGTGGCACACTGTATCTGGTTGCAAGTGGCACACTGTATCTGGTGGCAAGTGGCACACTGTATCTGGTGGCAGGCTGCTGGTGGCAAGTGACATGCTGCATCTAGCGGCAGGCAACTGTGGAAAGTGATACGCTACATCTGGTGGCAGGCTATGGGTGGCAAGTGACAAGCTGCATCTGGTGGCAAGTGACAAGCTCAGGTCCCACTAATTCTGCACGATGGTGAGTTGAACTATTTCACTATATATTACAATGTAGTAACTGAAATAATGGAATTTGATCATCCTGACACCATATCAAGCATGGTGTCAGGATGATTGATTTTAAGTACTAACACCAGCCATTTGCCTGACAAATCACCTCCACTGCCGATTTCCCTGCCAACCCCGAGACTACATCCTCCACCCTCATCTTTTTTTTGGGAAAAGGGGGATGTCCCTAAATGACAGTTTGGAAATGTGGTCTCCCTATGTTGCTGCTGGTGAGAGACCGCATAGCAGGTGGTATTGGTGGTGTTGCTGCTGCTCAGAGGCTGCACGGCTGGTATTACTGGTGAGAGTATATTTAATTCGTTTTAGCGAAAAATTGTTTGCATTTTCATTTTGTTTCCATAAAAAGGCCCACCGAAATTCTCAGCACCAGGCCCATGATGCTCTTAATCTGGCCCTGGTGCCAATGCTTGGAAAGAATGTCACAAAGTTGTGCTGAAAATTTAGTAATGATCTTAACAGTGTTGGTACAGCTCGTATGACCTCTCAGAAGCAAACGTTCATGTAGAGATGCAGCCTGAATATAGAAATCCTCTTCTCGTGTGCAGTTCCTGCTTAGTTGCAAGTACTGCACATAAGGGATGCTGTACACAAGCAGCTTAGGATGGGCACTGGAAGCGTACAGCAGGGTGTTCCCTGCTGTTGGTTTCCGATAGAGATCTGTGCCCAGTGTTTCATCAGGGTTCTTGATGATCAACAGGTCCAGGAACGGGATCTGTGTATCATCTAAATTAACCGTGAAGTGTAAATTCATGGAATTGACATTCAATAGCTGGATAAATTGATTTAACTGGGCTAGAGAGCCGTTCCATACCATAAATAGGTTGTCTATGAATCTATACCAGCAAAGCACAGACTGTAGGAAGGTGGTATATTGATTGTTGGAAAAGACGATTCTTTCCCAGGCTCCGAGGAATAAATTGGTGTAGGATGGGGCACAAGACGTGCCCATGGCCATGCCTTGGGCCTGTAGGAAATATTGATCTTCAAAAATGAAGAAGTTCCGTGTAAGTATGAAAGATAGTAATTGTAAAAAAAAATCATTTGGGGCCAGGAAGTACGTTCCTCTTCCATTAGAAAGGATTCAGCCATCAAGACTCCGTTCTCGTGGGGAATGCTTGAGTATAAGGACTCAACATCAATAGCCACAAGGAGGGAGTCCCAAGGGACTTGAATCCCCTCAATATGTCTCAGGAGATCTGTTGTATCATGGATATAAGATGGTAAACTCAGTACATGTGGCATAAAAAAACTGTCCACAAATTTGCTGGCATTGTCATTTAAAGAGCCAATGCCAGATACAATAGGCCTTCCTGGGGGACGGGAAAGGTTCTTGTGTGTCTTTGGCAATGTGTAAAAAGTGGGGGTTCGGGGATGTTTGGGAATCAGATAGTTAAGAGTATCCCTATCTATAAGACCCCACCAAAAAGCACCAGTACACAGTTCTCTAAACTTATTAATGAATCCATTAATTTTAATAGGTGGAATAGGTTTGTACCATGTGGAGTTGTTTAAGACCTCACGACACATGGTCTGATATTGTATGTGGGACATGACAATAATATTCAATAATATTGCCACCCTTATGGTTTAATAATATAGTCATTGCGTTTCTCTAGGTGTCTGAGTGCTAGTAAGTGAGTGCGAGTAAGGTTAGATGGAAAGTCCTGCCATTCATTTTGCTCGAGGTCCTTGATAGATTGATGAAGAAAAGCCTAGATGGCTGGGCAAGTCATTAAATCTGGAAAGTTGCATGATTTGGGGTTGAATTTAATGAGAACATTAAGTTGTGTTAAGGACGAGGCAGTTGCCATGGCTGTGGTGCCAGTGGGGTCCCCTGTAGGGTCTTGCTGTGAAGCCAGGGTATCCTCACTGACACTCTCTCATACAGAAGCATCAGGTCACGTAATGTGTGGAATTCCTCCATAGTAAAGTGCCTGGTGCGTTCAGTGAGTTCACGTTCATGAGTGATATTTTGGCGGTCTTTATCAAAGATGAATTTCAAAGTTAAATTGCGTGCAAAAAGATATAAATCTTTTATAGTTTCAGTGATGTGTATAGGGTCAAGAGGACAAATTCAGATGAAGCGGCATTAGTCCGCAAAACTAGTTGAGATGTTATCCGTGATCAACTACTGTGATCTTTCCCGCTTGGGCATCATTATTTTGGTGATACACATGGATTGTTACCATGCTTTTAACCTGTAACTGATTATTTGTTATGCGTTATTAATGATGTATTATTAAACTTTTTGTATTTTTATACATCTGTTTACATACTTGAATCCACCCTTGCTTTACTGTATCGAGATAGTCCACTTGCCCTATTCCTTTGAGGAGGCCTGGTTGGGGAAAATGCTCACAATCCCTTTATCTCAGAGTAGCTAGATAGAAAATTAAAATTAAAAGTTAATACTTTTAATGCTGCTCTTCTCTGAAAACTTAAATCCAAAGAACTGTTGCCTGCCTTTGATGTAGGCATACTTTGTTAGGTTCAATAACCGTATAGTCCCAGTTGACCCTGCCTAGTACTAGAGAGAGAGGTCACCAGTGATCCCCTTCAAAATTTTCCTGTGGGACCCCATGATTTGTATATACATCCATGCTAACAGAAAATGAAGCACACACAAAGGGATTGATTTACTAAAGGCAAATAGACTGTGAAATTTGCAGGTGCAATTGCTCCAAAGCTTAGTAAATGATGGGATGCTCTGCTGACCTCCATCATCTATTTCTCATCTCATAGTCTTTAATTTTTCAAGTGCCAGTATATTGTAGACACTGATGTGGATCAATCATTGTGGGTGAGCAATATATAAATATGTAAATATAGATACCAAGGTAGTCTTTCCCTAGTTATTTCTGCTGCAGTTCAGCCTTCAGAGCTAAAGGATTTCTCTGCATCATCTCAACTGTGCTACAATATTGCCACTATACTGCACTTGTGCAGACCCGGAAATTTATAAATCTTTATTTTTTTACATATGGGCAGTTAGAATAAACTGTTTATTAATATTGACATTTGCTACAGTATTTAACAGCTGTAAGTGGATTTTACACTTTCACAAGAATTCGGTGTAATAAAATGATAATTGGTGACTATTCACTTAGGGCAAAAATTAATTAAAACAGAATTAAGCAGCTGACTGGGTCCTCAAGTTTATCTAGGTAAAATCCTCTGCTTTGATGTACTTTTTATTTATATATCCTAATTATCTCTATGTGCTTTCAAGTTTCCCTGGAGCTGAATGCGCGTGCAGTGATCTGTGTTCAATTGCTTTGTGACACTGCAATGGCCCCAGCGTCCTTGTAATAACCAGTATTTACTCAGCAGTGCTTGGTAGTTAGTGCACACATGCCAGATTTTGTTTCCTATTATCAACAGCCTGTGGATAAAAAAAAAAACCTTGCAGCCACTATGTAAACTATTTATCCATGGGAAACTTTTTTCATACAGTAACTGAAGATAGGAATGATACTATGTTTTCTCATTAGGCTTGTTACAAAATTCTTTAAAAGTTTGTGTGTGTGTGTGTGTGTGTAAATATACATTTTATTTTTGCAAGTCATTGTTTATACCAAATGCAAGAGTTGGGCCACTGCTAAGGCCAGATTTTCATCTTGACACTTTAGAGCTAGTAGCTACCTTTTTAGGTACACTCAGATCCTCACATGAATTCAATCACTGGGTTTTCATGTTTTAACAAGGTGGGTATTCTCCTGCAAGGGTAAGCTAGGAAACAGAATACAGTCAGACAGATGGAGGTTAATACCAAACAAACAGAGAGTACCAGAGGTATTTGATTGGACAAAGTCAAAGGAATAGAGCAATACTTAACCACTTCAGCCCCGGAAGGATTTACCCCTTTCCCGACCAGAGCACTTTTTACAGTTTGGCACTGCATCGCTTTAACTGCTAATTGCGCGGTCATGCAATGCTGTACCCAAACAAAATTTGCGTCCTTTTGTTCCCACAAATAGAGCTTTCTTTTGATGGTATTTAATCACCTCTGCTGTGTTTATTTTTTGCGTTATAAACGGAAAAAGACTGAAAATTTTGGAAAAAAATGATATTTTCTACTTTTTGTTATAAAAAAAATCCAATCAACTCAATTTTAGTCATACATTTAGTCCAAAATGTATTCAGCCACATGTCTTTGGTACAATAAAATGTCAATAAGTGGTTTGCGCAAAAGTTATAGCGTCTACAAACTAGGGTACATTTTCTGGAATTTACACAGCTTTTAGTTTATGATGGCCTATCTCATTTCTTGAGGTGCTAAAATGGCAGGGCAGTACAAAACCCCCCAAATGACCTAATTTTGGAAAGTAGACACCCCAAGGAAATTGCTGAGAGGCATGTTGAGCCCATTGAAAACCAATCACCGCCTTCAGGATTTCTAAGGGTGTACATTTTTGATTTCACTCCTCACTACCAATCACAGTTTTGAAGGCCATAAAATGCCAAGATGGCACAAACCCCCCCAAATTACCCCATTTAGGAAAGTAGACACCCCAAGCTATTTGCTGAGAGGCATGGTGAGTATTTAGCAGCTCTCATTTGTTTTTGAAAATGAAGAAAGAAAAGAAAAAACATTTTTTTTTTTTTCAATTTTCAAAACTTTGTGACAAAAAGCGAGGTCTGCAAAATACTCACCATACCTCTCAGTAAATAGCTTGGGGTGTCTACTTTCCAAAATGGGGTCATTTGTGGGGGGTTTGTGCCATCTGGGCATTACATGGCCACCAAAACTGTGATAGGTAGTGAGGAGTGAAATCAAAAATTTACACCCTTAGAAACCCTGAAGGCGGTGCATGGTTTTCGAGGTCCCGTACGCGGCTAGGCTCCCAAAAAGTCTCACACATGTGGTATCCACGTACTCAGGAGAATTGTAGGTGTAATTCCACATATGCCTATGTCATGTTTGAACAATATATCATTTAGTGACAACTTTGTGCAAAAAAAAAAAAAAATTTTCTTTTTCCCGCAACTTGTGTCACAATATAAAATATTCCATGGACTCGACATGCATCTCAGCAAATAGCTTGGGGTGTCTACTTTCCAAAATGGGGTAATTTGAACTGTCCTGGCATTTTATGCACAACATTTAGAAGCTTATGTCACACATCACCCACTCTTCTAACCACTTGAAGACAAAGCCCTTTCTGACACTATTTGTTTACATGAAAGAATATTTTTTTTTAAAGAAAATTACTTTGAACCCCCAAACATTATATATTTTTTTAAAGCAAAGACCCACAGATGGTGGGTGTTTCATTTTTTTTTCACACAGTATTTGTGCAGCGATTTTTCAAACTGATTTTTTGGGGAAAAAAACACACTTTTTTCAATTTGAATGCACTGAAACACACTATATTGCTCAAATGTTTGATGAAATAAAAAAGATGATCTCAGGCTGATTACATGAATACCAAACACGACATGCTTTAGAATTGTGCACAAACGTGCAGTGGCGACAAACTACATACATTTTTAAAAGCCTTTAAAAACCTTTACAGGTTACCACTTTAGATTTACAGAGGAGGTCTACTGCTAAAATTACTGCCCTTGATCTGACCTTCGCAGTGATACCTCACATGCATGGTGCAATTGCTGTTTACATTTGACACCAGACCAACGCTTGCATTCGCCTTTGCGTGAGAGCAGGGGGGGGACAGGGGTGCTTTTTTATTTATTTATTTATTTATTTTTTTGCTTTTTTTTATCTTATTTTTAAACTCTTCTTTTCATTTTTTTTTTTTTTTTATCATTTTTATTGTTATGTCAGGGAATGTAAATATCCCCTATGATAGCAATAGGTAGTGACAGGTACTCTTTTTTGAAAAAAATGGGGTCGATTAGACCCTAGATCTCTCCTCTGCCCTCAAAGCATCTGACCACACCATGATCAGTGTGATAAAATGCTTTCCCAATTTCCCAATGGTGCTGTTTACATCCGGCAAAATCTAAGTCACGAAATGCTTGTAGCTTCCAGTTTTTTAGGCCATAGAGATGATTGGAGCCATTCTGGTCTCTGATCAGCTCTATGGTCAGCTGGCCGAATCACCGGCTGCATTCTCAGGTTCCCTGTTGGGACAGGAGAGCCAGAGAAAAACATGGAAGACGGTGGGGGGGGGGGTCATTCCCTCAAACTGCTTGTAAAAGCAGTCTAGAGGCTAATTAGCCACTAGGATTGCTTTTACATGAAAGCCGACTGCTGGCTGAAAAGAATGATACCAAGATGATACCTAAACCTGCAGGCATAATTCTGTTATAACCACTCAAAGTCCAGCAATATACCAGTACGTTGCTGGTCCTTGTTGGGCATATATTGTAATCTTTTTTTATGCAGCCTATGGGCTGAACGAAAAAAAGAGATTGATCGGTTGATATGCCCACCATTAGAATACCTCCCTTCATCCACCCACTTCTAATGATGGGCATACATGCACCATTTATATATGCCGAAGCATGGTGGCATCCGCCCCAAAAGTTAGGAGCAAATCGCTCCTCCGCCCCTGCTGCCCCCATGCTTCGACATATATCACCTCCGACAGCGCTGGAGTCATGGCTTTATGTATCGTGGGAACAAACGCTGTTGCTGTCAAGATAAATAAATCAACGCTGCAGCTGAATGGCGTACCTGAAAACAAAAAAATGGTTAACAATAAAACACAGTAAACAGTAAAGTAGAAAAAAATTACATACCTGAAAAGCAAACAGGATAAAACATGATAACAATAAAACATTGCAGAATAGAATACAGTAAAAAGAGCAGAACAATAGAGAGAGAATAGAAAGAGAGAGAACAATAAAACAAGAACTATATTTGTTTTTTTTATTTTATATATTTTTTGTTTTTTTACACTTTTTTTTGTAACTGTAACTTTTATAACTGTAACCGGTTCCAGGTTTGGGTCTCTCAAAATGCGATGGCCTCTTGGGAGCCTCTGTGAAAGTGTGCCTAGTCTGTGGAATACTGTACGCTAATACTCAACTAGTGTATGGTAGCATTCAAAACATTCACCAATGCAAAGACCAGGATTGTCAGGACAGGAGGGACAATAATAGCGGGTGTCACGCCTATATCCGCACTTGCTGCAGACACGACATCTTTTTTGGGGGGGTTCGTTGGGTAGGGGTATTCGGGAGGACATAAAGTAAATGCCTCTCATGCAGCCAACTTCATTTGGTTGGGGATGTGAATGGGGGAAGTATGGGTGCTGCAGAAGTGGTGGGTTCCCAATTAGGGTTTGGTCGAATGCAGCAGAAAGGGCACTATGGGCATGACGGGCCTGTGTTTGTCTTCTTCTTGGTGGCAGCGGGACACTACTTGTGCTTGCCACCTCACCAGCTTGAACTGCACTTATGGGACTCGCCACGTCACCAAGTGTTACTGCAGCGCTGGTTTGACTACGACCGGGGTGTACTAGGCCGCTGGTGCTTGCCAGTTCACCAGAAGGTATAGCGGCGCTAGTACTACTCAGCTCCATACAAGGGACCTGCCATTCCTGCACCTCAACAACAGCAGAAGAAGATTGGGGTCGGGTACGCCTGACCTTGGCAGGGACAACAACTCCGTCGTCAGAGCTATCTGTCATGGAGCCGCTGTCGTCTACAGGATCGTATTCTGAGCCTGAATCTGACATATGAGTGACTTCCTCTTCACTATCTGTCATGCTCAGAAACGTGTAGGCCTCTTCACTACTGTACCTTCGATTTGCCATTTTGGGCTCTAAATTTAGTGACTCACAGGTAAAAAAGCTTCTGACTGTTAGCGACTGATTTAAACGCTACCAAAAAAACTGTTAGCGATCGCAGGGATCAGGCCTGACTCTGTGAACGCTGCAGTTATGTGTTTAGTGTTTTGTAAGTGACAGTGATCGATCGATACTGCACTAGGGTGGGCTGGGCCAGGCGGAGGGGCAAAACGCAGGTGCTAGCATGTACCTGTGCTGATCCCGCTAACACTGCATTTTTGGGAACCACAAACTGCTGGGGACGCTAGTATAGATCTAATCAGATCAGATATTGATCCGTTCAGATACTATATCACTAATGGAGGTGTATGCTGCGTGCGTGGGTGTTAGCGGTACTGGCACTAACCTGATGCTTCCTGGGGTGACGCAGACTCTATCTGACCCTAAAACCTAACTTGTATCACCCGCCGGGTGATCAGGGGGTTAAATCTTTATTAGGTAATAAACAGCGGGTGCCCTGACACTATAAAAAACAAACTAACTAACCAGCATCACCCGTAACTGTTATACAGAGATCACTGGGGAAAGGGTTAACTAGGGGGCAATCAGGGGGTTAAAACCTTTACTAGGTAGTATATGGGGGTACCTGACGCTATAAAACGCTGACGGCGAACCTAAATACCTACCTCCCTAACTAGCGTCACCTATGACACTAAAACAGCGACCAGAAAAACTATTGCTTAGTGACACTGGCGACAGGGGGTGATCAAGGGGTTAAAACTTTATTGGGGGGTTAGGGGGATACCCTAGACCTAAAGGGGCCTAACACTAACTGCCCTACCACTTATAACTGTCACAAAATGACACAATGCAGTAATCAGTAAAAAAAAAAAAGAAAAAACTGCTATTAGTGTCACTGCAGGGGGGTGATTGGGGGGTGAAAAGTGTGCCTGCATGTTCTACTGTAATGTGTAGTGTTGTGCAGACTTACTTGGATGTCTTCTCTCCTCGGCGACGTAACGAAAAGGCTTCCTGAGGAGAGATGACATCACTTCCTCTGCCGCTGTTTACATTACAGCAGCAGAGTAAGATTGTCATTCGTTGGGAATGATCACGAGGGGGTGGCCATGAATATGTGGCCTCCCCTCAGCATTGATCGCTCCCCTAACAATGCCGACCGCCTCGGGCAAGGTACGTGATTTTGCCTGCCCGTGCCATTCTGCCGCAGTATATCTGTGTTAGGCGGTCGGCAAGCGATTAAGGAGCAGATAGCACCATGATCAGGAGTAAACCAGCAATTAGGTCTAGGGAATCCAATACTTCACAGGGCAGCACAGGAGACTATGGAAACAAAAAGGTTAGGGTAGGGAAGTGTGACAGACCTAACTGGGACAGAAGATTTTGGTGGGGACTATGGGCTAGCCTTCTACCCACTGATTATGGCACATGGAGGAGTCTGGGGATTTTGCTTCTCCCGGAAAATAGCATGGAATAGAACCAGGTCTGGAAACCCTTTGACTGTCCGAAAGTATCTACCGAAATTATGCGCCCAGGAAGTCCCCAGTTATATAGGATAGATCGTGCAGACGCACCTTCACCAACTGGCGATATGTAACTCTTCTTGGGCATAATTCTTATCTTGCCCAGCTAGTCCTCGAGAACTGCATAATGCAGCATATGCCCATTTTGCCCTGGCAATATACCAGACTGCACTTAGAGATTTCACATTTGAACACCTTGATATTTTAAGTGCCAGCTCACACCTGAGCATAGTACTGCTTAAGGCTCGGTTCACACCTATGCGAATTGGATGCAGTTTATACTGCATCCAATTCACATGACATTTTAAAATATGTTCATTTTAATGAGGCTGGGTCACATATGTGCATTGCATTCGCACTCCGCATTGCCCAAAAACGTGTGCATTTTCTGGGCAGTGCGGTGCGAATTGAAGGCACATATTCTTCTATGGGAACACATCTGATTCGCAGATGCCTTCCGTTGTGAACAGGCATTCTCTCCCCTCCTCACTACACTGCCCCCCTCTCCCTGCTCAGCTGATCCTCACCTGCAAGGGAGAGGAACTGCTGAATAGCTGTTTTTTCTCTTCGCAGAGAAAACGGAGCTGGAATTCACACTGTACATATGTGAACCCAGCCTGGAGCTTTTAGCTTGAATAAGTACATGGGCTTCCTCTGAACTACTAATGGATTCTATGAACTTTGAATTATTGATTTAATTTCCTTTTTGGCACAATTATATTGCATAAGAACATGTGGGAAATTGGAGGTTATACATTATATTGATATGAAATGTATTTTCGTGTAAATTTTAATATGTTATCACTTTGTGATTGTGTGGTTAATTGGTTATGAGTTTTGATGTTTTGGAGCACTAATTATTTATGGCACAGTGCTGCAATCAATTCTAATCTATTTTAGAATTGTGTTATAGAGTCTGGACAGTCTGGGGTGGGCACTCCCTGACTAATCAAGGCTTGCCTAGGTGCCTAGCTTACTGGTTAATTAGTTTGCTATTTAATTAGATCACTGTTAGCTGTTAATTGGATTGTTGTTTGAAGTTTGCATTGTTCATGTGGTGACTGCCCCTATTTTTGAAGTCTATGAAAACCCATACTTCTGTTTAATAAAGTGATTCTTTTGGTTTTGGTTTATTTTGTTTGTGTACGATGCTTAGGATAAAGGGCTAGCATTAGCTATCGGTCGGCTGGAAGGGTTTGAAGGGCAGGAGGCACTTTTTGGTGGAGGCACCCAGGAGGGGTGGCAGACGGTCCATCACAGGAAGGTGGTAGTGTTAGGGCAGGCAGCAACTAGGAAATGCTTGGTTGGTTAACAAGGACTGGGTTAGCAACTTTGACATAACATGAACAGCAGGAATGTAGCGTATGGTGCCGTTTTTAAGAAGAATGGAATAATTAGTTGGGCACACTCCCTTACATGTACATCTTGTCTGTGAATAAAAACATAATATGTTGTACATGCTAGAACACAAGATAATGAGCCTTGAAGTGGTGTAGTTATCCATAGGAGATAAAACAGTGTAAACAGTTGCAACAAATTGACAGGAGGACTCGTCAGAGTCAAATTCATCAATAATGAGGGAGAAAAAAGACCCAGGAGAAACAGCAGTAGTACAAGCAAGAACAAGGAAATAGTAGAAGGAAGAGGAATACAGAGCCACAGAAAAGTAACCATTATGTAAAACAACCAGCAGATGTTCAACTGACAGATAACTACCAAGCAGCCAGTGAACCAGAAAGCTACCAGCCACTGAACAGATGAGGGACCAAAGTGCACCCAGCTGTCAGATACTAACCCCAACACATAAGCAATAAGTTTAATTTTAATAGAAGTGCCATTTATGCACATCTAAAAAAAATTGAGGCAGCCAAAGATGGAGCAAATGTTGGCTGTACACAAGAAGACCTGATCATAAATAAATTGATAATAAGACCATTGATAAACCTCCTGTACATCCAATGTATAAGTCAACAGCACATATAAAGTTAGATTTAATACTGGAATTAGCTGGAATCTATTGTCAACATCTGAGAAACAGAGTATCAACCTATAATTCATGAGGGGTTGGTTGAGCTAAACAATGAAACAAGTCCATCTCACCAAAGTGATTTCTATTTTGATGCTTTGGTGGGGTTTGTTTAATTAAATGATTCTGAAGGTAAATCTACCAGCAGGGTCAACCACTCATGAGTTGCAAAAAATTATACCATGGTCCTACAGTACAGAAGTAAAAACACAATCCTGCAAAAAATAAAATATGCAAGGACAAACAGGAGGTCAAACCCATGCAATATGGTAGTGTATTTATGGTGCTGACAGTTAATATTTTTGGGGGGATCTTTGCATTCTGGTCATGTGTCATATCATCTTATTTCTAGACTTGGTGGTTGCACAATACACATCTCCTGTTCAATCCATTTTGCTATGTCCTCCAATGTTTCAGGGTTTACTTGATGGACTTGTACCAGCTCAGAAGCACATGTCCCTCTGGGGACACCAGACCCTCCCATTGCTGTTTTAACATAGCAGTGTTGAATGGACCTTTCCTCGTGCTGCTTGATGATTGATGCTGGCTTTCTGGTCCCTTGGGTCTAGCCCTGCCTCTAACCTAGGGTATCCCTCAGGTCTGCTCTGATTAGAGAGATGGCATAGCGGGATCACAATGCACTCATCGAATGCAATTCTCCAAGGTTAGTTGATATAGTCTTAGTTCAAAAATATGGAACCCCATAGCAGACTTTTAAAGTGTTCCATCTAGCAAACTTGTAATGACCACCTGCAAGGCTCTGCATCACTGAAGACATCTGAGGGTTCGGTGCTGGATAGAAAGAAAATGTGTTAATGAGACCTTGTCTAGTAAATCTTTCTTTCCAGGCACTATCAGACATATTTCTGCATCGTTCGGATCCAGAACATAAAATGCAAAACTTGAATAAAATTCTTGTTTTGGTGTGTGACAGGTAATGTTACCTTATCCAACACTGAAACATGGGTACTTTAGCCCGTTAGGGTAGTCAGTGTTTCCTAGAGTCGTTGACCACTTGCGCCCCAGAAGGTTTTACACCCTTTCATGACCAGGCCATTTTTTGCTATTTAGTACTGAGCTACTTTAATTGGTATGTATTTATTGTTTTCTTACGCATATAGAGATTTCTTTTGGTGAGTTTTGATCACCACTATTTTTTTTTATTTTTTGTGTTGCAAATGAGAAAAGACCGAAAATTAAAAAATCAAACAATATTTTTACTTTCTGGTGATGCTGGGGGGAACTGACTAGCTGCCACTGATATCACCAGTGACACTAATACAGTGATCAGTGCTAATATTTTACACTATCACTATACTAATGACACTAGCAGGGAAGGGGTTAACATCTAGGGTGATCAATCAAGTTAAATGTGTGCCTAACAATGTGTAATGCGTGTGATGAGCTGCTTATATTAATAGATCTCTTGTTTCTTATCCCTGATTTGCAGAGATAAGAAACAGAGAGATTGTTCCCTCTGTACAGAGCCCTGTGTTGATTGTAAACACAGGGCTCTGGGCTGTGATTGCACACAGCTGATCAGCAGGCCCTGGCCATGAATCATTGGCCATGATTTGCTGACAGACTCCCGCTGTGTCAGCAAGGGGTGTCGGCAGGAGGGAGCGCATGTGCACGCCCTAAACCCAGAAGCAGGTAGCGATGTATGAGTACATTGCTTTGCCTGCACAGGCCGCCCCTCCACAGTACATTGTGGGCTGGTTGCCTGCAAGTGCTTAATGACGAATGTAGGCATTGTAAGTTGTTACATGATAAATTGAAACCTTTGCTCCTGTGTCTAACAATAAAATCATTTTGCATTTATGATTAAACAGTGACAAAGCTTAAAATGTGTCTGAACCTTTCCTGAACCTTTCCAAGTTCATAAATGTGTAGGTCATGAGGCTCTTGAACCGCCTGCTTCAAGTTATGAGCAGATGTACTTGGGGTGGAATGGCAACAATTAGCAAAGTGGTTTCGTTTGTTACTGTGCCTACAGAGTTTGCTTTGTGCAGGGCACAGATGCATGCCTCCATTATGGAGATTGCCTTCACAGTTAAAACCAGGACATTTTTTCAGCGGGAACGTGGGGGAACCCAGTTCTGGCACCTCCAGAACTGATTGTATGTAATGGCAAGAGGTGCTGGGGTGTGCTGGAGGGTCTATTGATGCTCACTGTTGGGGAATCTATTGTTGCTGGAGGTGATCTATTTTTACAAAGGAAGAGGGTCTATTGTTACTGGGGTGGTCTTTTGTTGTGTGTGGGGGATCTATTGTTGCTGGGGTGTGTCTTATTCTGTTGGGGAGTCAGTTGTTGCTGGGAGGGATGTATTGTTGAGGGAGGGGTCTTTGTTGCTGGCTGCTGGAGGGTCTATTGATGCTGGCTACTGGGGAATCTATTGTTGCTGGAGGTGATCTATTTTTGCAGGGGGGTCTATTGTTGCTGGTGGGGGATCTATTGTTGCTGGGGGTGGGTCTTATGTTGCTGGGAGGGATTTCCTGTTGAGGGAGGGGTCTAATGTTGCTGGCTGCTAGAGGGTCTATTGATGCTAGCTGTTGTGAGTCTATTGTTGCTGGGGTGGCTCTATTATTGCTGGGGTGTCCATTGTTGCTAGATCAGTGGTTCTCAACTCCTGTCCTCAGGACCCACTAACAGGCCAGATTTGCAAGATAACTGAAATACGTCACAGGTGATATCATTTGCTGCTTTGTGATTGCAGTATTCTAGCCTGCATCTTGCCAAGGTAATACTTAAAATCTGGCCTGTTAGTGGGTCATGAGGACAGGAGGTGAGAACCACTGTGCTAGATCTATTTTACTGCCGTTCATGTTAAAGTTACCAAACTCCATACAAAATACTTAGCACCACAAACTGATACTTGGTTCTGTATTCTCTACAAGGGGTGATACTGGGAGGTGGGTAAGGGGTGGAACCAGGGAACAATGCTTGGAGGTGGGTAGGGGGCGGAGTCAATGTGTGACTCGGATGGGAGGAGTTCCTGCACCTATTCTTTGAGAAAAAAAGCCCTGGTTAAAATGATGTGCATTTGGTGCGCTGTCAGTAAGCTTTTTTTATTGAACAGGAGCTTAATTACCATATGAGGGGAACAGCATATTACTGGCTTCCTGCACATCCAATTCCATCTGGCATTGAAAATCTACAGCTCTTTGCAAAGTAAGTGTATCTGGTTCCATAATAAGCAAATAGATTCTCCCCCACCCTGTCAGTATCTCTAAAAATGAACTCTGGCTACTAAAGCATTCATGGCTTTTTTTTTTTTAATCAGAGAAGAAAGCTTTATTTAACATAATCATACAGAAAAACAATAGATCCATACATTAACTTCCAGCAGGTGCATACAGTTTTGTATAAAAAATTCCAAAAAAAAGAAAAAAATTACAACATACCACACAGTAACCACTGATAATGGCTGAGTAACCTCAATATGCATAAGTAGATCATACTGACAGCCCTTGGGAATGCAGACTCACAAAAGGTAAAATCTATTGGATTAGTACCCAGGGGAGATAAGAACCAGAAAGGGTGCCTAAAAAAACATATATTATAGGAAAGTCACAGGAATCTGTGTAACACAAGATTGAATGGAGCAAGACCAAGGCTGCTCGGCCAGCTATCCCAGAGCTTATCAAACTTAGCAGGGCAGCCGCAGTGTTGCTAGATCATAATGTAGAATTATACCTATACTGTATTAATAATGTAGAATATTCATAATGTAAAATTACACTGATATTGCATATCCACTGCTCATTGTTCCTGTTTTCCAATTTGAAGTACCGATATATATGCTTGAACTTCATGGATGGTTTAAAATACTGTTTGAGGGCTTGTATGTAGCTATGTATAAAGAATCTGCTATCAGAGTTAGGAAAACTCTGCCTTCTGAACTTAACAAATTAAGGAGAAAGGCCCTCTACCTCTCAGGTGAGGACCCATGCAGGCCAGATGCAAGTATGTAGACTAAAAATTGTTCATACCAGAGATCCAAAGACACTGTAGGCTCTCCAAGGTGCTGCAGAAACTTCTCTAGAGGTTGCAGATGAGGCTGTGTCTCAGCAATGTAAATAGACTGTTAACAGGTCATCATCTTTAAAACTAATACAAACTTCCCACTCCAATTCCTCCTACTATCTCGCAAAGCTCTTAAAGAAGAAATAACATAACATTCCTTAAAATAGCAATACACAGAACTTAAAAAATATAAAACACCCTTCAAAATATTCCTGTTTTTTTTTTTTTTTCCCTATCTTGTACATAATACATTCAACAAGCCCAGCTTAGCATATCAAGTATCTCTTCTCCCTCCCCTTCTCTCTTTCTCGCTCTCTCTCCTCTTAAATTTGTACTATATTCAATTCACCCTGTTGTAAGTGTTCTAATAAAAAATAATTAGTCACAGTTACTAGTGGCTGTCATGTTACAAGTTAGCTACTCAGGATGAAAAGTAATTAGTTAGCATTGGAATTTCTTTCCAGGGTGCTCAATTAAAAATACGATTATCACTTTGTCATGTTTTTTTCTGCTTGAGGAGGTAAAAATATAAGCTGAATACTTTGCTGGCTGATGCTAGAAAATTTAATTACCTCTTGAAATGAGCGTATCCGACAAGGACCTCAGAATGTTATCCGTCCATAAAGAATTAGTTTGGAAAACTGCTAAGTACACCCACATACTAAAAGTGTCTTATATGACTTTTCACTTTGTTTTTCAATGCTTTGTTCTTCAAAACCAGCTGCAAAACAACACTGTTCTATTAAAACATACAATAAAGTATGTAGTTTTTACAATTAGTATTTACAATTGCTCACAAAGAAACTATTTTAAATAATTTTTTCACTTAAGGTTTAATTCTTAGTTAGAAGCCACTATCTCCATAATACTTAAGGAGGGGAAAGATCACTTGGATGTTTCCTCCTATCGCCCAATTTTATTACTATGCACTGATGTAAAAATTCTGGCGAAAGTTTTAGCAACCCGCCTAAATAGATATATTCAAGCGTTGATACACCCGGATCAGTCGGGTTTCATTCCCAATTAGGGATGAGCCGAACACCCCCCTGTTCGGTTCGCACCAGAAAATGCGAACAGGAAAAAAGTTTGTTCGAACACACAAACACCGTTAAAGTCTATGGGACATGAACATGAATAATCAAAAGTGCTAATTTTAAAGGCTTATATGCAAGTTATTGTCATAAAAAGTGTTTGGGGACCTGGGTCCTGCCCCAGGGGACATGGATCAATGCAAAAAAAAGTTTTAAAAACGGCCGTTTTTTCAGGAGCAGTGATTTTAATAATGCTTAAAGTCAAACAATAAAAGTGTAATATCCCTTTAAATTTCATAGCTGGGGGGGTGTATATAGTATGCCTGTAAAGGGGCGCATGTTTCCCGTGTTTAGAACAGTCTGACAGCAAAATGACATTTGAAAGGAAAAAAGCCATTTAAAACTACTCGCGGCTATTGCATTGCCGTCCGAAAATACACATAGAAGTTCATTGATAAAAACGGCATGGGAATTCCCCACAGAGGAACCCCGAACCATAATTTAAAAAAAAAAATGACGTGGGGGTCCCCCTAAATTTCATACCAGGCCCTTCAGGTCTGGTATGGATATTAAGGGGAACCCCGGCCAAAATTAAAAAAAAAATGACGTGGGGGTCCCCCTAAATTCCATACCAGGCCCTTCAGGTCTGGTATGGATATTAAGGGGAACCCCGCGCCAAAAACAAAAAACGGCCTGGGGTCCCCCCAAAAATCCATACCAGACCCTTATCCGAGCACGCAACCTGGCAGGCTGCAGGAAAAGAGGGGGGGAAGAGAGAGCGCCCCCCCTCCTGAACCATACCAGACCACATGCCCTCAACATTGGGAGGGTGCTTTGAGGTAGCCCCCCAAAACACCTTGTCCCCATGTTGATGAGGACAAGGGCCTCATCCTCACAACCCACAAGACCTGAAGGGCCTGGTATGGAATTTAGGGGGACCCCCACGTCATTTTTTTTTAAATTATGGTTCGGGGGTTCCCCTGTGGGGAATTCCCATGCCGTTTTTATCAATGAACTTTTATGTGTATTGTCGGACCGGCAATGCAATAGCCGCGAGTAGTTTTAAATGGCTTTTTTCCTTTCAAATGTCATTTTGCTGTCAGACTGTTCTAAACATGGGAAACATGCGCCCCTTTACAGGCATACTATAGACACCCCCCAGCTACGAAATTTAAAGGGATATTACACTTTTATTGTTTGACTTTAAGCATTATTAAAATCACTGCTCCTGAAAAAACGGCCGTTTTTAAAACTTTTTTTTGCATTGATTCATGTCCCCTGGGGCAGGACCCAGGTCCCCAAACACTTTTTATGACAATAACTTGCATATAAGCCTTTAAAATTAGCACTTTTGATTTCTCCCATAGACTTTTAAAGGGTGTTCCGCGGCATTCGAATTTGCCGCGAACACCCCAAATTGTTCGCTGTTCGGCGAACTTGTGAACAGCCAATGTTCGAGTCGAACATGTGTTCGACTCGAACTCGAAGCTCATCCCTATTCCCAATAGATCAACAAGCATCAACATTAGAAGAGTCTTCTTAAATATGCAGATTCCCACTGATAACTTAGGTGCTACGGCTGTTTTGGCCTTGGATGCTGTCAAGGCCTTCGACAGTCTAGAATGGGACTACCTATGGAAGATGCTAATCCGATTCGGGTTTGGCCCTTCCTTTATTAGTTGGGTGAAGTTACTGTATAATGAACCAAGAGCAAAAGTTAAAATTAATAACGAATACTCGGAAGTGTTCCACTTGGAGAGAGGGATGAGACAGGGTTGTCCCCTGTCTCCCCTATTGTTTGCACTTGCAATGGAACCCCTAGCAATTATGACTAGATCAAGGCCAGATATACAGGGGTTCCGGCGCCAGTTAGAAGAAGACAGGATAGCATTGTTTGCAGATGACGTCCTGTTCTTTCTTGGGGATGCTGAAATCTCACTGAATTCAGTGATACAGATGGTGGGTGAGTTTGGGCGCCTCTATGGCCTGGTCATCAACTGGGATAAGTCGGCCTTATTACTGATTGACCCACTTGGTGACCAGACATTACCGGGAATCTCCTTTTTGAAAGTAGTGACCAAGTTGAAATACCTGGATGTTTGGATCATGAGTGACATAAACCAGTATGCTAATAATAACTTAGCTGCACTGTTGTTGAAACTAAAACAAAAGGGAGATATTTGGTGCCGTCTTCCCCTATCCGCTGCAGGGCGCTGTAATCTAATAAAAATGATATGGCTTCCACAGATACTGTATATGCTGCACAATTCCCCGATTTGGATAGGTCAAAAGTGGTTTAAGAAAATAGAATCCCTTTTTAGGGAACTAATTTGGAAAAGGGGCCAACCTAGGATTAGCTTGCAAACGCTCCAATTACCAATCAAAGACGGTGGTATGATGATACCTCATCCGAGATTATATTTTTTGTCATCTCAGATGCAACACCTAGAGGGTTGTGGAACCATAGCTGGTGGGAGCCCTAATAATAGAATAATGATAAAGGGGGCTCCACATAATACATTAGTGGAGACACTAGAGGCAGACTCCTTTACTGATAGATTCCCGACGATCAAATTAGTTAGTAAAGTGTGGCAGGTAACGAAGGCATTAATGGGATATAATGGGCTAACAGAGTATACCCCCTTATGGCATAATAAAAACCTTGCAGAAATAAGGGGTATAGAGAGACCTGGGGAATGGGAAAGGCAAGGTATTAGCTGCTTGATTCAACTATTTGAGGGCAACCTTATGAAATCCTTTTTAGATCTAAGATGGGAATTTAACATATCAAATAAGACGTTTTATAAATACCTGCAGATTAGACATGCCATTCAAACACAGTTCAGGTCTCAGATCATAGAGTGGACCCAGATCCCCATACTTCTGAAAATCATCAACTCACCCTCTACTAAAGATTTAATCTCCAAGATGTACACTAGCTCGGGCGAGAGAACTATGAGTGGAGTGGGTTCTCTCAAAAGCAAAGAGGTGTGGGAGAGAGACGTAGGAACAATAACCACACTAACTGATAACCACAATAACTGACACATAATCACACACATAGGTTGGACTTGATGGACTTGTGTCTTTTTTCAACCTCACCTACTATGTAACTATGTAACCAGGGTACAATGGGATAAGATTTTAGAACAAGGAGCCCTGGTCTTGATCTCCCCTTCGCAGAAGTTTTCTCATTTGTTTCTAATCCATAGTCTATTATACCCCCCAAAAAATGTTCAAACTGGGTTGGAAACAAAATGATGAGTGTCCCAGGTGTAAGGTGCCGGGAGACCTTCTCCACTTGGTATGGAAGTGCCTAAAGCTCTTTAGATACTGGAGGGGTATAAATACTAGAATAAATAAAACCTTCAAGAAAACCTTTAAGAGCCTGAAGCCAAAACATGCCTGTTAGGGTGCTTGGAGGAAGATAGAGTCCTCCCTGGTACCATAGAGGTAGTGTTGAAGTGTCTGTTCCAAGCGAGAAAACTGATTGCACAAAAGTGGCAGGCCCAGGCCCCCCCGACGGTGGAGAGTTGGATTGCAACTATCAACTACATGGTTTGGAGTGAGAGAGTGCTGTATATTAGGCAGAACAATATCAGAAAGTTTGAGACAATGTGGGGACCTTGGCTGCAGAGAATGGGATGTTCCGTATGAGTGCCCTTGCTATCTCTTCCTTTCTCTCTTTTTATCATATGGTCCCTTCCTTATTTCTTCCCCTGTCAATGTGGAGGCTCTTTTTTTTTTCTCTTCACCTATGGAATTAGACAATCAACATCCTGATAGGTATAGACAATGTTGGGGCGATGTGTGGTGGTGGTGGTGGGGGGGGGTGAAGGTTGGGTGGGAGGGAGCGTGTAGGGATAGAGTATAATAGTAACAATGTTCCTTTTTTTGTAATTTGCACATACTATATACAATTTATGATGCTGTACGCTTTTAACTTTTTGTAATATGAAAAACAATAAAAAGTGAAAAGTGAAAAAAAAAAGGTTTAATTCTTAGGGGTATGTCAATTAAAGTATATACGTAAGAAGAGTCAACTAAAAAAAAAGTCCATTGGCAGTTTGAATGGCAGAGGCACCCAGTGTGATTATTCAAAGGATAGGCATGAGTCGTCTGCTTTAGTAAAACATCCAAATACTTTATTCACCACTCAGAATGCATTTTGTGACTTTAAATTGCCACTTCCTCAGTTCAAGGTGATACAATTGGTTGTTTGTAGGCTACATGTGAAACTCTACACTCCACCTAGAGGCTGATAAAGAATATTTCCCAAGTTGAGCACACCACCAGCTGATACTAGACTCCAATTTTATCGCCTTGAAATGAGGAAGTGGCAATTTAAAGCCACAAATGCATTTCATTCAGTGAAATAAAGTAATTTGACGTTTTTCTAAAGCAGACGACTCTTGCCTATCTTTTGAATAACCACACTGGGCGTCTCTGCTAATCGAACTACCAATGGGCTTTTTTTGCACTGACTCTTCTTACCAATACATTCTTTATGAAAAAAACTTTAAAAAATATATATATTTTTAAGGTGGAAATCCAGACACACTTTATAATTATATTTAATTAATTTTATAGATGTTGGTGGAATGCATCACAAGGTTTACAGCAAGTTGGAAAATGTATCCTACTATACTCTTCTCATCTTTGCTAGCTTGCATTGGGCTAAAAGTGTAAAATGTCCAAGGGACTCCTTCATTAATTCAGTTGTGATTGGTGATCTCAAGTAAATAATCACACCAAACTTCGTTGCACAGCTGCTACAAAAGAGCCTGGAAGCCAACAGCATCATTCAGGTGTTTTCAGAGGTGGGCCTGATTTTTATTTGGCCCACCTCACGAAGCCCCAGTCTGATGGTGAAGGGCATGCAAGTTTAATATACAGTGCCTTGAAAAAGTATTTATACCCCTTGAAATTTTCCACATTTTGTCATGTTACAACTAAAGAAATACATGTATTTTATTGGGATTTTATGTGATAGACCAACACAAAGTGGTACATAAAAGTGGATGGAATATGAAAATGGTTTTCAAACTGTTTTACAAATAAATATCTGAAAGTGTGGTGTGCATTTGTATTCAGCCCCCTTTACTCTGATACCCCTAACTAACATCTGGTAGAAGCAATTGCATTCACAAGTCACCTAATTAGTAAATAGAGTCCACATGTGTAATTTAATCTCAGTAAAAACACAGCTGTTTTGTGAATCCCTCAGAGGTTTGTTACAGAACCTTTTACAACAAACAGCATCATGAAGGCCAAGAAACAAACCAGACAGGTCAGGGATAAAGTTGTGGAGAAGTTTAAAGCAGGGTTAGGTTATAAAAAATATCTCAAGCTTTGAACATATCATGGAGTACTGTTCAATCCATCATCCAAAAATGGAAAGAGTATGGCACAACTGCAAACCTACCAAGACATGTCCACCTAAACTGACAGGCCGGGCAAGGAGAGCAGATCAAAATTGAACTTTTTGGCCTAAAAGCAAAACACTATCTGTGGCAGAAAACTAACACTGCACATCATCTTGAATACACAATCCCTACTGTGAAACATGGTGGTGGCAGCATCATGTTTTAGGGATGCTTTTCTTCAGCAGGGTGTCAGAAACCATGAGTTAGACTGAGACAGAAGTACAGTTAAATCACACTTGTTTACTAATAATAAAAAAAGGTAAACACATAGCCAGAGTTCAAGAACCGGAACGGATAATCAGACAAGCCAAAATATCAGGGAACCAGAGATGAGTGTAGTAGAAGAGTAAGCAGGATCTGGAGCCAGAAGGAATATCAGCCAAGCAAGTCTTTAAGTAGGCAGGACTGACGAGCAGGATATCATCAACAGGTGAGTCACTGTGGAGAGATAGGAGCTGGCAATTAGCCGACAGCTGAGCGGCCAGCTTTGAGAAGGAAGGGCTGAGCCCAGCCCTGACAGTACCCCCAGATCAATGACCCCTCCCCCTCGGAGGACCACCAGGCTTGAGGGGAAAATGTCTATGGAAATCACGGAGGAGGACAGTGGCATGTACGTTCGAGGATGAGACCCAAGAGCTTCCTCCGGACCGTACCCTTTCCAATGCACCAGGTACTGTATGTGCCCAAGGAACCTACGGGAGTCAACAATGGACTGTACTTCATACTCCTCATGGTTCTCAACCTGTACAGGGTGAGGACAAGGCACCGAGGTGGTAAAGCAGTTGCAGACCAAAGGTTTTAACAAAGAGGCATGAAATACTTTTGAAATATGCATATTAGAAGGAAAGTCTAATGTGTAAGCCACTCTGTTAATCCTGTGAAGAATACAGAAAGTAAAGATAAATTGTAGCGCTAAAACACACAAGAGTTAATAGTGAATAAAATTCAAAGTGCATATAGACGTAATGTCCCAAGTGAAAAAGGGGGAATGTATAGTCCAAATAGGACAACAGTCCGCAGTGAGATTAAATAATCTGTGTATCGATCCTGTCTGTTTCCCAATCTTCAGCTTGTATATCATCAACTTTAGCGAATAGATGGAATACGCTTACCAGAGAGGTTGGATTCTACTGCCGTGAGCATAGAATCAATGGAGCTTGATGCCACCCTGAGCAAAAAGGTGAAGTGTTGGAGGCAAGGGTAGAGCCTCTACAGGGCCGGGACATCCCCTCTATGTCCACCAGAGCAGAGCCAAAATGGATTCCAAAAGGCAAAGTGGTTCCGCGGTTCTCCAGGACATATAAAAAAGGGAAGGAATGCTTCCATATAGTGTAATTCTGGGTGTTTTTATTCATAAAAAAACACAATACATGTAAAAAGTGATCACAGGATAAAAGCAGTGTATAGGGTCTATAAAAGCCGCCCTACGCGTTTCGGCCCAATGACCTTCAACAGGGGCATGTGGGACCCTCATAACACTGCCCAAATTTATAAACTACTGTATACCATCTAAAATGATCAAGACCAATAGGCTGTAAACAAACGAATAAAAATGAATCTCATTGGACCCAAAGAACGTCACCTGTTAGGGTATAACACACCCCTTAAGAATATCCAATCTGTAAACTTGTGACATAAAGTTTATTCTATCTTGTGAGCCAATGAAAGTGTAAAGTCTCTCCATGTCCATATGAATGTTTATGGCTGCGGAATGGGCGTCCGTGTGCAGAAAGCCCGGGAACTCAGCTAGAACGTGAGCGTGTGACGTCAGTGTTTGAGGCTGTGTGGTCCATGCAGGAGGGTTGCCTAGCAACCAGGCACGCTATCAACTAAAAGCCCGCAAGCACAGAAGGCGTGTCCGCGCGGCCATCACGTGGCGCTGGGTGACTAGAAACATGTGGACCGTGCAGAAGGGTTGCCTGGGCAACCCTGCGCGTTACCGCTCGGGAGCCCGCGAGCGCAGGGGGGTGTGTCTGTGCGATCATCACATGATCCAGTGAAAAAGAAAATAGGGAAATTGGCGCTGCCTTACTCAAATAAATTTTCCCAAATCTTACTAGTAATGAATAAGTGTGTAAAACAAGTATTAAGTAAGTGTGTAAAATAAAAATGGGGGTACTTTTGTGAGTGGTTTCCCCTACATTTGTGCTATAATTTGTAAATACGTGAAAAATATATATTTTATTAAAAGTAAACGTGCGACTCCTCTGTGTGACTTAAATAAATATCATGATGTGTAAATATGATTAAAATGTGCTCCACCTCTATTACAACGTATCAAAAAATGTCAATCATTAGCTTACTATGCCGCAAAATCAAGGGTTAACATTAACCATGTAAGGGTCTCCTTATATCCCTTATAAATGTGGTACCAAAAAGTGCACTGTGCATAAAATAGATTAAAGTGCATTAAACTTATATATATTAAATTACATAAAGCCTCAATTCATATGAGCAAACCCATGAGGGCATAAATCCAAACATTAATGTTCATATAAAAAGTACATCTGTGGACAAAAAAAGTCCCTAAAATGAATACCAAACCAGGGAAAAAACTCTTAATAAAGTCTATTTTGGAAGAAAAAATATTTAGGTACGTCAGGATCAATTATCATGCATTCCCAGCTGTCCAGGGGGTAGTAGTAAGTGACTCCTGTGCATATAGAAACTGGTGACTTCAAGTGCTCCCCCCCGTGCTCCCCCACTCACCGGACTCCGTCACCCTCAAAGGGGTACTAAGCAAGAGAGTGGGTGCCTCAGGATGGCTGCTGTTGTGGGATGCCCCTCTACCGCTCTGCTTGTTCGTTCATAGATCCCTCCTTATGTGCTGGTAATGAGGTTCCCCTTATCCGGATCTGGATGTATTCACTATTTACCACCTCCATGCTGTTAAAGACTCCTAGAAGTCCCTGTGCTGGTCAAGATCTCCATCTAGGTGGACATGGCGAGGTCCCTCTTTAGCAAAGAGGAAGTGCGGCCTTATCCAGATCCGGATAAGGGGAACCTCATTACCAGCACATAAGGAGGGATCTATGAACGAACAAGCAGAGCGGTAGAGGGACATCCCACAACAGCAGCCATCCTTAGGCACCCACTCTCTTGCTTAGTACCCCTTTGAGGGTGACGGAGTCCTGTGAGTGGGGGAGCACGGGGGGGAGCACTTGAAGTCACCAGTTTCTATATGCACAGGAGTCACTTACTACTACCCCCTGGACAGCTGGGAATGCATGATAATTGATCCTGACGTACCTAAATATTTTTTCTTCCAAAATAGACTTTATTAAGAGTTTTTTCCCTGGTTTGGTATTCATTTTAGGGACTTTTTTTGTCCACAGATGTACTTTTTATATGAACATTAATGTTTGGATTTATGCCCTCATGGGTTTGCTCATATGAATTGAGGCTTTATGTAATTTAATATATATAAGTTTAATGCACTTTAATCTATTTTATGCACAGTGCACTTTTTGGTACCACATTTATAAGGGATATAAGGAGACCCTTACATGGTTAATGTTAACCCTTGATTTTGTGGCATAGTAAGCTAATGATTGACATTTTTTGATACGTTGTAATAGAGGTGGAGCACATTTTAATCATATTTACACATCATGATATTTATTTAAGTCACACAGAGGAGTCGCACGTTTACTTTTAATAAAATATATATTTTTCACGTATTTACAAATTATAGCACAAATGTAGGGGAAATCACTCACAAAAGTACCCCCATTTTTATTTTACACACTTACTTAATACTTGTAACCTTTTTTGTTTTACACACTTATTCATTACTAGTAAGATTTGGGAAAATTTATTTGAGTAAGGCAGCGCCAATTTCCCTATTTTCTTTTTCAGTACATCTAATTAACTCCTAATTAGGAATTAATTAAGGGAAGGCAGCAGCCCTGTTAAAATCCTAAGCGCAGACTCTCAATCTATTATATCACATGATCCAGGGTAATCCCTCATGTGATGACTGACGTCATTCACACAGGGACACCCGGGATAGGTTGCCAGATAGCAACATCGCTGACTCGGGAGAGCCGGCGAACACAAGAGGCGTGTCCGCACAGCCGTCACGTGACCCTGGGTTGTCCTCCGTGTGATGACTCACACGTGGTCACTCAAGGTCGGTTGTTAGGCAACGGGGACGCAATGTTAGGGAAGTCCGCAATAATGCGGACGTACCCGCACTGCAGTCATCCATTACAGGAGAGAACTCCCCCATGACCCCTGGCACCAATCACCTTTAAGGGTACATCAGTATGCCAGGGAAGATGGACATAGGTGCCCTCTCCGGACAATCCTGGTATCACTCTTAATGTAAAGAGAGACATGCAAGGAGTGAAAGTGAAAGTAATAAAATATAAAATATGATGTGAAATAAAAAATGAAAAATGCTGGTGAAGGGTGTGAAATAAATAGAGTGTTTTAGGGCCGGACCTGAACTGGGCCGAAAACACTAAACCCCCTGAAAAATGAATAAAAGTAAATAAAAATCAGTGTCATGACTCGAAAGTCAAGACAAAAAAGTGTATACAGGTAAGGAAAAATGTATGTGTATATATCCAAATATATAGTGTGTATGTATATGGAATGTGTAAAAATGTGTAAAATCATATATGAAGATGTGCTGAATGAGGGTTACTGTAGTGACAAAAAAAAAAAAAAAAAAAGGATGACACTAGAATAGGGTGAAACTGAAAAGGATATATTAGGATAGATTGTTAAATGAGTTCAGATCCCATTCCACGTTAAGCCCAAACGGGGAATAGGATCTGAGCTGGTGTATCCAGTATGTCTCAAGCTTGGATACCCCCCGGAGGCGTGACTCCCCCCCCCCAATGGGGGACGAACTTGTCAATCACCTGGAAAGTGCTTCCCGTGGGGTCCTTGTTATGGTGGAATAAGTAGTGTCGGGGTACCGTATGTTTGTCTTTACCTCCTTTTATACCCGCAATGTGTTCATTTACACGTATAGTGAATGTTCTGATAGTCCTGCCCACGTATTGTTTTTTACATGGGCAGGTAATCAAATAAACCACATATTGACTGGTACAGGTGGCAAACCCTTTCATGTGGTAAATACGTGATGTAATCGTGGAACTGAAGGTATCTATTTTGCGTCCACTTAACCCGTTATATACACATACACTACACCTACGACATGGATAGTAGCCTTGGCATTGTTGGAAAAAGGAGATTTTCTTTGGACGATCTAGGATGTTGGGGGCAATTTGTCCCTGTATGGAGCGGGTCCCTCTAAAAATGACCCCCGCATTTTCCGGTAATGCAGGACCTAGAAATCTGTCACTCTTAAGTACTTTCCAGTGTTTTCTGAGAATGGCCCTTATTTCTTTAAACTGGGTGGAGTATGTGGTGAAAAACGACCATTTGGCTCTGGAGTCAGAGGTGTCCCTGGACCGTTCTATGAGTGTCGAGTTCCTATCAATCTGTGACACTCGATTAATTTCTACATCCAGTTCTCCTGCATTGTACCCCTTAGCTATAAATCTGTCCTTCAATATCTGAGATTGTGCATAATAGTCCTTAATTTGGGAGCAATTGCGACGCAATCGTAGAAATTGGCTGCGTGGAGCAGACCGTAACCATTGGGTGTGATGACAACTGTCAGACGGGATATGACCCGTTACGATCTGTGGGTTTAAAGTAGGTTTTAAACTCCAGATGTTGGTCTACTACCATGATTTCCAAATCTAAAAAATGAATGGAATATGTACTGGCCTCATAACTCAGGGAAATACCGCGATCGTTGGCATTCAAGGATGCCATAAAAATGTCCAACGATTCGCGGTCTCCCTGCCATAGGAGGAGGATGTCGTTAATGTACCCGACCCAGAGGACCAACTCTGGTCTCTGGCAGGCATAGACGACATCCTCCTCCCACTGGGCCATAAAAAGGTTGGCCAGACTGGGGGCAAACTTAGCCCCCATGGCCACACCCTTTTGTTGTACGTAAAACTGATTCTGAAACCAGAAGTAGTTGTGGCTGGTTGCAAACCGTAAAAGCTGCATAATGAAATTGCGCTGCAATATTGGTAAAGTATGGTTCTTAGAAAGATGTTTTTCAACCGCATTGAATCCCAGCAGATGTGGTATGCACGTATATAGCGCAACCACATCGGCTGTGACCAAATAAGTTCCCTCCCCAAGTTTGACCTTTTCCAGACGTTGAATAACGTCCCTGGTGTCCTTAAGATAGGACCGAGTAGATTGAACCAGTGGTTGAAGAAAAAAATCCACGTATCTTCCTATCCTGGACGTGACCGAGTCAATCCCGCTGACAATGGGTCTGCCAGGGGGATTGACTGGGTCCTTGTGGACTTTAGGGAGATAATATATTGCGGGGATCCGTGGAACTAGAGGCACCAAATAATTCTTCTCTTTTTTATTAAGGATCCCTAATGCGTAACCCTCATTAACCAGTTCTACTAAGGCTCGTTTGTATTTCTGGGTGGGATTATAGTTTATAGGGGTGTAAGTGTCTCGATCCTGAAGGATCTTAAGCATTTCTCCAATGTAGTCCTTCTTATTGAGAACTACAATACCCCCACCTTTGTCAGAAGGCCTTATAATGAGGTCTTTCCTGTCACAAAGTTCTTTGAGCCCTATTTTAATTTGCGGATCGATATGAGTCTTTCTTTTCGGTTTAGGAAGCTGGTCCAAATCTTGCAGGACCAGGTTCTTAAAAACCTGAAGGGATGGGGCCAAATTTCCAGGGGGGTTGAATAATGAGGGATTAGCTAGTCCCGAATGTGTATATTCACTATTAATGGAAATATTGTTAGTTGAAGAGGAGATGGAGGGTTGACTCAAAAAGTGTCTCTGTATACTTAATTTTCTAGTGAATTTCAACACATCGATGAATGTACAGAATTTATTTAGGGGTCTTGGAGGCACGAATTTAAGTCCTTTGTCTAGAACCGATTTTTCGGCTTCAGTCAAATGGACAGTACTGAGATTGAAAATCCCTGCTCCTCTCAAACTCTTTTTCTTTTTGCTTCTAGCCTTCCACCCCCCTCTGGTCCCTCTTTTCCTTCTTGGTAGTTCAAATGGTTATCTGTGGGCCTCTGAAAACCCGATGCTTGTTCGAAATTTAAGCCCCTTTGATTATAATTATATGGTGACCTATTGTAAGCATCTTCCTCTCTATCATATTGAGGGTAGGATTCATGATATGTATCCGGTATTGGATATTCCTGTAAAGGTAAATAACGATTTTGGGTGTATATTGGGGTCTCATAAGGGTGATCCCGACTATATGATCTAGTTCTCTGATTACCTCCCCGATATTGCCCTCTGTATGGTGTAAACCCAGAGTTTCCTCGATAAGGTGGATTAACTGGATGTCCCCGTGAGTGACCTCTACCCCGGTTTTTAGGTCCATCTCCTCTATGATTAGGGGGAGGATAAGCAGGGGGTGGTGGACGGGGGTAGATACTTCGGGGGCCAGGATTCCTGGGATTATTGGATTTGGAATCTAGAGGGCGTTTAGGAATAAGATACACTTGCCCTGAAGTTCCTTCAGAGTTTTGGGGGGGTTCATACACCAATCTCCTATCTACTTTGGGTTTGGTTGCCTGTTGGGTCTCCATAGGCAGGGACCCATTCTCTACTGTGGCAGAAGAGGCCATCTTTTTTTGCCAGTTAAAAACCATGTTTGTACTATAATCAGAAAAGTCACGATTATATTTCTTTTGTTTTTTATTCCTCTGATCCTTTTCTTCCTTCTCCAAATTATTTTTTAGAGTGAATGAAAGGGAAATGTATTCAGCCGTGGTCTTGTGTACTAGAAGTTTATCCTTGAGATCTTTAATTTCTTGATCTATCAAGGATAACTTGATACGTTTTCTTTGAATTAAAAAGTCTAAAAGTTGTATCCCTACATCATTAAAATATTTAAATCATGATTCCGCGTCGGATTCATCTTGCTGGGGAAAAACATCCCAGCGTAAACCTCTGGGTACCATCCGTTCTCTTATATATTGTTCGAGAAAGGCGGTATCCCATTGGAGATGAATTTCGCTTATCATCAAATTTTTCAATCTCATGAAAAGGCCTCCTACTTCTGAATCTGGATTGGTGACTACAAATACACCTTCTGTGTTTAGGGACCTAGCAGTCCTGTAATCAAATACATCCATATATACACCTACGGTAAGGGTAGAAGTATAATGAAATCAAGGGAGCAGCAAAAAACAAAAAGTCAAAAAGTAATAACAGTGAAAGAAGGGGGGAATGATTAATGCGCTACCCAAAAAAGACAAAAAACAGCTGCCACAAACCATGAGACAAAAAGGTAACAAATATAAAGATAAATTGTAGCGCTAAAACACACAAGAGTTAATAGTGAATAAAATTCAAAGTGCATATAGACGTAATGTCCCAAGTGAAAAAGGGGGAATGTATAGTCCAAATAGGACAACAGTCCGCAGTGAGATTAAATAATCTGTGTATCGATCCTGTCTGTTTCCCAATCTTCAGCTTGTATATCATCAACTTTAGCGAATAGATGGAATACGCTTACCAGAGAGGTTGGATTCTACTGCCGTGAGCATAGAATCAGTGGAGCTTGATGCCACCCTGGGCAAAAAGGTGAAGTGTTGGAGGCAAGGGTAGAGCCTCTACAGGGCCGGGACGTCCCCTCTATGTCCACCAAAGCAGAGCCAAAATGGATTCCAAAAGGCAAAGTGGTTCCTTCCCTTTTTTATATATCCTGGAGAACCGCGGAACCACTTTGCCTTTTGGAATCCATTTTGGCTGCGGTTGAAAAACATCTTTCTAAGAACCATACTTTACCAATATTGCAGCGCAATTTCATTATGCAGCTTTTACGGATTGCAACCGGCCACAACTACTTCTGGTTTCAGAATCAGTTTTACGTACAACAAAAGGGTGTGGCCATGGGGGTTAAGTTTGCCCCCAGTCTGGCCAACCTTTTTATGGCCCAGTGGGAGGAGGATGTTGTCTATGCCTGCCAGAGACAAGAGTTGGTCCTCTGGGTCAGGTATATTGACGACATCCTCCTCCTATGGCAGGGAGACCGCGAATCGTTGGACATTTTTATGGCATCCTTGAATGCCAACAATCGCGGTATTTCCCTGAGTTATGAGGCCAGTACATATTACATTCATTTTTTAGATTTGGAAATCATGGTAGTAGACCAACATCTGGAGTTTAAAACCTACTTTAAACCCACAGATCGTAACGGGTATATCCCGTCTGACAGTTGTCATCACACCCAATGGTTACGGTCTGTTCCACGCAGCCAATTTCTACGATTGCGTCGCAATTGCTCCCAAATTAAGGACTATTTTGCACAATCTCAGATATTGAAGGACAGATTTATAGCTAAGGGGTAAAATGCAGGAGAACTGGATGTAGAAATTAATCGAGTGTCACAGATTGATAGGAACTCGACACTCATAGAACGGTCCAGGGACACCTCTGACTCCAGAGCCAAATGGTCGTTTTTCACCACATACTCCACCCAGTTTAAAGAAATAAGGGCCATTCTCAGAAAACACTGGAAATTACTTAAGAGTGACAGATTTCTAGGTCCTGCGTTACCGGAAAATGCGGGGGTCATTTTTAGAGGGGCCCGCTCCATACAGGGACAAATTGCCCCCAACATCCTAGATCCCCCAAAGAAAATCTCCTTTTTCCAACAATGCCAAGGCTACTATCCGTGTCGTAGGTGTAGTGTATGTGTATATAACGGGTTAAGTGGACGTAAAATAGATACCTTCAGTTCCACGATTACATCATGTATTTACCACATGAAAGAGTTTGCCACCTGTACCAGTCAATATGTGGTTTATTTGATTACCTGCCCATGTAAAAAACAATACGTGGGCAGGACTATCAGAACATTCACTATACGTGTAAATGAACACATTGCGGGTATAAAAGGAGGTAAAGACAAACATACGGTACCCCGACACTACTTATTCCACCATAACAAGGACCCCACGGGAAGCACTTTCCAGGTGATTGACACGTTCGTCTCCCATTGGCGGGGGGAGTCACGCCTCCGGGGGGTATCCAAGCTTGAGACATACTGGATACACCAGCTCATATCCTATTTCCCGTTTGGGCTTAACGTGGAATGGGATCTGAACTCATTTATCAATCTATCCTAATATATCCTTTTCAGTTTCACCCTATTCTAGTGTCATCCTTTTTTTTTTTTTTTTGTCACTACAGTAACCCTCATTCAGCACATCTTCATATATGATTTTACACATTTTTACACATTCCATATATATACACACTATATATTTGGATATATACAAATACATTTTTCCTTACCCGTATACACTTTTTTGTCTTGACTTTCGAGTCATGACACTGATTTTTATTTACTTTTATTCATTTTTCAGGGGGTTTAGTGTTTTCGGCCGAGTTCAGGTCCGGCCCTAAAACACTCTATTTATTTCACACCCTTCACCAGCATTTTTCATTTTTTATTTCACATCATATTTTATATTTTATTACTTTCACTTTCACTCCTTGCATGTCTCTCTTTACATTAAGAGTGATACAAGGATTGTCCGGAGAGGGCACCTATGTCCATCTTCCCTGGCATACTGATGTACCCTTAAAGGTGATTGGTGCCAGGGGTCATGGGGGAGTTCTCTCCTGTAATGGATGACTGCAGTGCAGGTACGTCCGCATTATTGCGGACTTCCCTAACATTGCATCCCCGTTGCCTGACAACCGACCTTGAGTGACCACGTGTGAGTCATCACACGGAGGACAACCCAGGGTCACGTGACGGCTGTGCGGACACGCCTCTTGTGTTTGCCGGCTCTCCCGAGTCAGCGATGTTGCTATCTGGCAACCTATCCCGGGTGTCCCTGTGTGAATGACGTCAGTCATCACATGAGGGATTACCCTGGATCATGTGATGATCGCACAGACATGCCCCCCCTGCGCTCGTGGGCTCCCGAGCGGTAACGCGCAGGGTTGCCCAGGCAACCCTTCTACACGGTCCGCATGTTTCTAGTCACCCAGCGCCACGTGATGGCCGCGCGGACACGCCTTCTGTGCTCGCGGGCTTTTAGTTGATAGCGTGCCTGGTTGCTAGGCAACCCTCCTGCATGGACCACACAGCCTCAAACACTGACGTCACACGCTCACGTTCTAGCTGAGTTCCCGGGCTTTCTGCACACGGACGCCCATTCCGCAGCCATAAACATTCATATGGACATGGAGAGACTTTACACTTTCATTGGCTCACAAGATAGAGTAAACTTTATGTCACAAGTTCACAGATTGGATATTCTTAAGGGGTGTGTTATACCCTAACAGGTGACGTTCTTTGGGTCCAATGAGATTCATTTTTATTCGTTTGTTTACAGCCTATTGGTCTTGATCATTTTAGATGATATACAGTAGTTTATAAATTTGGGCAGTGTTATGAGGGTCCCACATGCCCCTGTTGAAGGTCATTGGACCGAAACGCGTAGGGCGGCTTTTATAGACCCTATACACTGCTTTTATCCTGTGATCACTTTTTACATGTATTGTGTTTTTTTATGAATAAAAACACCCAGAATTACACTATATGGAAGCATTCCTTCCCTTTTTTATATATCCTGGAGAACCGCGGAACCACTTTGCCTTTTGGAATCCATTTTGGCTCTGCTTTGGTGGACATAGAGGGGACGTCCCGGCCCTGTAGAGGCTCTACCCTTGCCTCCAACACTTCACCTTTTTGCTCAGGGTGGCATCAAGCTCCATTGATTCTATGCTCACGGCAGTAGAATCCAACCTCTCTGGTAAGCGTATTCCATCTATTCGCTAAAGTTGATGATATACAAGCTGAAGATTGGGAAACAGACAGGATCGATACACAGATTATTTAATCTCACTGCAGACTGTTGTCCTATTTGGACTATACATTCCCCCTTTTTCACTTGGGACATTACGTCTATATGCACTTTGAATTTTATTCACTATTAACTCTTGTGTGTTTTAGCGCTACAATTTATCTTTATATTTGTTACCTTTTTGTCTCATGGTTTGTGGCAGCTGTTTTTTGTCTTTTTTGGGTAGCGCATTAATCATTCCCCCCTTCTTTCACTAAGAATACAGAAAGGCCCAATAAACTGAGGTGTGAACTTCAGAGAGGGAACATGAAGTCGGAGGTTACGAGATGACAGCCAGACCCTGTCCCCAACCTGGCAGGAAGGCGCAGGCAGGTGTCTGCGGTCAGCATGGAGTCTGTACATATTATTAGCATGTCACAATACCTCCTGGACTTGTGCCCAAGTGGAACGAAGACCACGAAGATGGTCCTCTAACACAGGAATACTCTGCGGAACAAATGAGTCAGGCATCATGGAAGGTTGGAAACCATAGTTCGCCATAAACGGGGACAATTGGGAAGAAGAATTCAAGGCACTATTGTGAGCAAACTCCGCCCACAGAAAGAGGTCTGACCAGTTGTTATGATGGTCAGAAATATAGCAATGTAAGAATTGCTCCAAGGACTGATTGGCTCGTTGTGTGGCCCCATTAGACTGCGGGTGATACGCAGAGGAGAAAGCAAGCTGAATTCTCAACTGTGCACAAAAGGCTCGCCAGAACGGGGACACAAACTGACTACCCCTGTCCGAGACAATCACCTTGGGTAGCCTTTGTAAGCGAAAGATCTCCCAAGCAAAAATGGAAGCCAGTTCCATAGAAGTGGGCAAATTCTTAAGTGGAATACAATGGGACATTTTCGAGAACCGGTCAACCACCATAAGGATAACTGTGTTGCCCTGGAATTTGGATAAATCCACAATGAAATCCATAGACAGGTGGGTCCAGGGCCTCTCTCCATTGGGTATGGGTTGTAGCAGGCCCACTGGAAGCTGTCGCGGAGTCTTACTCTGAGCACACACGGAATAGGCAGCTATGAAGGCGGTTACATCAGCACATAGACTAGGCCACCAGAATTGTTGGGAAATGGCCCAAAAGAGTTGATTCTTCCCAGGGTGGCCAGCAGCCTTGGAAAAATGGTAAGTCTGGAAAATGGCAGTACAGAGACTCTCTGGGACAAAGCAGCAGTCACAAGGTTTCTCAGGAGGAGCATGGACCTGAGCAGTAAGAATTTTGTCACCCAAAGGAGAAGAGAGACTGGTGGAAACCGTAGCCAGGATACGAGAAGGAATCACAAGAACCGGAACTGACTCCATCTTGGAAGTGGAGGAAAATTGTTGTGACAAAGCGTCAGCCTTTACAGTCTTAGTACCGGGTAAGAATGAGACAATATAATTGAAACTAGACAAGAAAAGAGCTCATCGCGCCCTTCTGGGAGAGAGGCATTTAGCCTCAGACAAGAATGTGAGATTAGTATGGTCAGTAAGAATGAAAATGGGCATAGTGGTAACTTCGAGGAGATGTCTCCATTCTTTCAGGGCTAAAATGATCTCCAACAGCTCTCTGTCACCAATCTCGTAATTGCACTCTGCAGGTGACAATTTCTTGGAAGAGGAGCTACAAGGATGCATAGCACTCACAGAGGTAGGATGTTGAGAAAGAAGAGCACCAAATCCAGTCTCAGAGGCATCAACCTCAAGGATAAAAGGTAACGTAGGATCAGGATGTGCCAACACAGGAGCAGATACAAAGGCAGCCCTCAAAGGCCTAAATGGACTCCGGAGACCAACTCTGTGGGTTACCATCCTTTCTGGTCATATCAGTCAGGGGCTTGACCAGAGACGAGCAGTTACGAATTAACTTCCGATAATAGTTGGCAAAGCGAGGAAAACGCTGCAGAGGATGTAAACCCATGGGTCGGGTCCACTGTAGGACTGCTGAAAGTTTCTCTGGGTCCATTGAAAAACCAGCAGTGGAAATGACATAACCCAAGAATTTAACCTGTTCACAATTCGCACTTCTCCAATTTACAATAGAGATTGTTCTCTCTTTGTTTCTGAAGCACACGACAGACATCTGTGTGGTGACTCTTCAGGGACTTGGAAAATATGAGGATATCGTCGGGATAAACCACCACACATAACTGCAACAAATCTCGAAGGGCATCGTTAATAAATTCCTTGAAAACTAACGGGGTGTTACAAAGGCCAAAAGGCATTACGAGGTACACCTAATGGCTGTTCTGGTATTAAATGCAGTTTTCCACTCGTCGCCCTCCCTAATTCTCATGAGATTGTATGCGCCTCTTAAATCAAGCTTTGCGAAAACTGTTGCTCCCTTGAAGTGGTCAAATAACTCCGTAATAAATGGAATTGGATAGGCATTCTTAATCGTGAAACGATTGAGACCCCTATAATCAGTATTAGTCCTCAGTTCACCACTCTTCTTCGAAGAAACCAGCACCAGCAGGAGATGAGGATTTACAGATGAAACCTTGAGAAAGTGCATCTGCACCATACTCCATGGCCTTATCCTCCAAGACCGACAAAGGGTAAACCCGGCCACGAGGGGGTTGGCACCAGGTTGAAGGTCAATTGCACAATCATACGGCCGATGTGGAGGCAAACTACCGGATTGACCTATGTCAAAGACATCACTAAAATCGCGGTACTCCTCCGGCAGGGAAGAGAGTGAAGAGGTGCACAGGACCTTGGCTACCTTCTGTATTGTATTGTGGTGACCAGGAGAGAATCTCAGCATGGAGCCAATCAAAAGAGGGGTTGTGCCTCTGTAACCAAGGATAACCAATAACCAGCAGAAACTTAGGTGAGGAAATAACTTGGAATTGGATTATCTCATGGGGAAGAGCCCCTACGGCCATGGACAATGGAATCGTCACATGGGCAGGCTGTAGAGGTCTTCTGTCAAGAGCCTCAATAGCAAGTGGAGTGTCATGCAACTGCAGCAGAATCGAGTGCTTCATAACAAAGGCAGCATCAATGAACAGGTCTGCAGCCCCAGAGTCAATTAGAGCCTGTATCTCGACGGACGACTCAGCCCTAGAAAGGTAACCGAAACCAGGGGCTTATCTTTCTGGATAACTGGGGATGAAACAACGCTACCTAAGGTCTGTCCGTGACAGGACCTCAAGATTCGGGCATTCCCTGGATGGGCAGGACACGACTCCAAAAAGTGACCTGCCTGGCCACAATAAAGGCACAATCTCCCCCTCCTCCTAAGGGTTCTCTCATCCACAGAGATATGCGTGAAGCCCAAGTGCATGGGTTCATCTTCACAGATCAACTCGGTACCAGGAGGCATGGGAGGTGATTTAGGCAAGGGTGTGACTGCAAAGTTCAGAGACAAATGGACAGGAGGCTTACACAAGCGTTCCTTAAAATGGAGTCTTTCTCCGAGTCTGGATTCAATGAGGATGGCAAACGTGATCAACCTCTCAAGCACAGTGGGTATATCTCGGGCTGCTATCTCATCCCTGATGGTATCCGAGAGACCATGAGAAAAAGCAGCCACGAGGGCCTCATTGTTCCAAGAAACCTCTGCTGCCAGAGTACGGAATTCAATGACATAATCGGCAACAGTTCTCGTACTCTGTTTGATGGACACAAGGCACTTGACAGCAGAAAAGAGTGTGCGGGAACAATTCTTTTAAAAGAAGTCACAAGTCACAGGATAAATCAAGACAACAGGTTTTTGCATCTCCCATAGAGGATTTGCCCAGGCCAAGACTCTCTCAGAAAGCAAAGATATCACAAAACCTACTTTGCTTTTGTTCGTGGGAAACGCCTGGGGCAGCATCTCAACCTGGTTAAGAAACCCTCTGCATTGGACTAGATCGCCCCCAAATCACTGGAGAAGCAGAGCGGAACCAGACATACCTCTTATAGAGGTAATTCTCGAGGCGGGTGCCTGCACAGAGACTGGAGCAGCAGCAGGAGGGATGGCCTGCAACACAGGTTGTACCGGAGCAGCCACAGTGGGAGATTCCAGGTGAGCTGTGTGACTCAGGAGCATTTGTAATGCCATGACAAACTGATCCATGCGGTGATCCTGGTCATCCAATCTGGAAAAAATATTACCATCAAGTGGATTGACTGCATCTTCTGAATTCATGGCCTTCGCCTACTGTCAGAAACCATGAATCAGACTGAGACAGAAGTACAGTTAAATCACACTTGTTTAATAATAATAAAAAAGGTAAACAGAATAAACATAGTCAAAACATAGCCAGAGTTTAGGAACCGGAATGGATAGTCAGACAAGCCAAAATGCCAGGGAGTCAGAGATGAGCGTAGTAGAACAGCAAGCAGGATCTGGAGACAGAAGTAATGTTAGCCAAGCGAGTCTTTAACAGGAACACAGGAGAGCATCTCTAGAGATGTGACCAAGGCGAAGGCACAGATCATCTGGACTGGACGGCTTAAGTAGGCAGGACTGATGAGCAGGATATCATCAAAAGGTGAGTCACTGTGGAGAGATAGGAGCTGGCAATTAGCCGACAGCTGAGCGGCCAGCTTTGAGAAGGAAGGGCTGAGTCTAGCCCTGACACAGGGGCATGGAAGCCGGTCAGAGTTGATGGGAAGATGGGTGGAGCCAAATGCAGGGCAATCTTAGAACAAAACATGTTAAGAGTCTGCAAAAGACTTGAGACTGGGGTGGAGGTTCACCTTCCAGCAGGACAACAACCCTAAACATACAGCCAGAGCTACAAAGGAATGGTTTAGATCAAAGCATATTCATGTGTTAGAATGGCCCAGTCAAATTCCAGACCTAAATCCAATTGAGAATTCGTGGCAAGACTTGAAAATTGCTCTCCCTCCAATCTGACAGAGCTTGAGCTTTTTTTGCAAAGAAGAATGGGCAAAAACTTCACTCTCTAGATGTGCAAAGCTGGTAAAGACGTACCCAAAAATAATTGCAGCTGTAATTTCAGTGAAAGGTGGTTCTACAAAGTATTGACTCAGGGGGGCTGAATACAAATGCATACCAGACTTGTCACATATTCATTTGTAAAAAAAAAATTGAAAACCACTTATGATTTTCCTTCCACTTCAGAAACATGTGCCATTTTGTGTTGGTCTATCACATAAAATCCCAATAAAATACATTTACGTTTTTGTATGTAACATGGCAAAATGTGTAAAATATCAAAGGGTATGAGTACTTTTTCAAGGCACTGTAGCAGAGGCACTGTAGACTTTCAAATATTTTGCTAAAAGGATGACCAACGTATATGGCTGATTTTTATAGGTTAGTTTGAGGGTCTACCAGAGTGCACAGCAGATTAGTAAATATTGGTGTGCTGGCTACAAATTACCCAAATCTGCAGCAGATCTCAGCCTAGCAGATTGATTTGTTTTTTACCAGATTTAAATTTTTGGGATTTTTTCAAAATTATTGTATAAGATGGTAGGCTATCCTTCAGAACCCAGAAGAAGAAAATTCCACTGCAGAGGAAAACTCTGTAAGCCAGTGGTACTAAACCTTAAAGAAAAGTATCATTGGTATTGTTGAGTACGCTCCGTGATACTTTTTTATTTGCACTAACATACAATTTTTCTGGACAAGCTTTTGGGGTATGTCCCCTTCTTCAAAGTCCAAGCAGTACTACGGCTACAATCAAATCAAATTGGTATTGTTGGAAAGCAATAGTCCCATGGTATTCAGCCTAAAAGAAAGGAATCCCAGAGGTGAAGATAAGCATGTTAGTGGTTAGACAAGGATTTTGTGACCTTTGACAGGTTTTTACTGCTGTCTCTGTCCATGTTTGGAAGATTTCCTTTTATTTTGTGTTCTGGTGACTTGTGTTAACTTGAAGAAGAAATTTATTAAAATATCCCTAGTGGGAGCAAGAAAAAGTCAATGTAGGTTTTAACCAATCACTATTTTATGCAAACCCTACTTGACTCATATTTTAGGTCTGAGCCTATGAAATATTCTTGAGCAAAATAGATACCGGTACTAGACATGTGCAATTTGTTTTGTTCCGAATTTGATTTTCATCAAAATTCGGCACATTCGTTAATTCGGAAACATCCAAATTAATGAAAAAATGTTTAATAAACATTTACAAAAACTAATTTTCGAAAAGAATGAAAAATTTGAAAGAAAGAAAATCTGAAAATAAGAACAAAAATCCGAAAGAACAAAAAACATTCAGATAATTTCTATTATCATTAAATTATTATGTTTATTAACCATTATTATAGTTTTATTAATATTATTATTAGTTATTATTGATAATAATAATCAAAAATATAATACTAGTTATAACTATTAATTATTAAATTATAGGTATTGGAATTTCCTTTCAAATTTGGCTGTTAATGAATGTAACCAATTATTAACCATCCATTATTATAGCTTTTATTATTATTATTATTTAATCATTAATAATAATAAAAACTATAATAATAGTTATAAACTAATAAATTATAGGTACTGGAATTTCCCTTTTAAATTTGTCTACCTGTTAGTGAACATAACAAATACTACAAATTTTTCCAAATTTTCAAGATAACGAATACCACATCTATACGTATGGAAAGTACCGAATTAGAATATTTCCGAATTCATGAATTACTGAAATAACAAATACCACATCTATAAGAATGGAATTTCATTCATAACGAATGATCTGAAAAATGAAAATAAAATAAACAGATAAAACAATTTGTCGGCCATGCACATGTCTAATAGATACATTCTCTCACCATAACAAGTTGTTTATTACATTACTAAACATTGTTGACTCAGAATTCTTTGTCTCTTTTCAGTATTATTCAGTAAGTTGTCAAACATTTGAAGATATCTGGATTGCCTTGTAACCAATCTAATATGAATATAGATTACCCTTCTTTTGTAACCTCCTCCATCTGGTAGTATGAAATGACCAAGTGTAATTTCCAGCCATCATATTTATTCACTAAAGGATCTTAAGAGGTTACATAAAAGCTGCATGATCCCAGGTGTGTTTCCACAGTGTAGCAGCTCTCCAAGCTCTTGAGAAGCTAGAGGAGGAGAAACTTTTTAAATAGGCTGTGTCATTATGTGTGTGGCTCAGCCCCACCAACCAGCATTACAAGTCTCTTTTAAACCAGTGGCTGCACCAAAGTCCTGCAGAATAAAGTGGAAATTAGAAATCATTACGTCCTCTAAGCATACCCATTCATCTGAGAAATTCTTGTACTGATGTTTGGAAGGTAATAAGTAAATACAAAATTGATGAGCAAGCCTAGTCTATTAACTCTCTGTTGAGATATAAACTTTTGTTGGCACATATATGAACTCTGAGGCTTTGGTTTATTGCATATGGTGATGTGATGTTTATACATTCTCCTTCACCTTCTGACCACAGTCCAAAAGACAGAACCCAGCTCAAGATCACTGAAACTCTACAGATTTATCCTCCTCAATGAACTCATTTATTATACAGTCTAAACGATGCAAGTTACATAACAGCCTAATGAAGGACACACAGGGGACACATCTAACTTTCAATTACCATGAGCAGCTTACAAATGATTACTTGCTCACTCAGCGAGGGTCCCAGATAGACCACGCTGGAATCACTACTTCCATTCCTCATATTTAGCTGATAAAAGCAGGAAAATTGCTCATAAAACTGAGTAATTTCTTCCAGCTGCTTCTAATTCCCATACAATCTTCTGCCCACGGGACTGATTATTAATAAGGCTTATGAAAGCTAGCTGAAATCATTTTTAGAAAAATGGCTTAGGCAGCAGACTGTTTTTTGTTACAAAGCTATGGTTCAATTTTTTAAACTTAGGTGCTATTAAATTATACAAATTATAAGTTTAAGGTAAAAAAAAAAAAAAATCTGAGAATCAGTCTACTTTTAACAACCTAAACCTCTGAATTGTTGATTATTGAAAACTTGCATCTACATTCCAAAAAATACTGCACCTTTAAAATGAACCCAAGTAATTTGGTCTACTTAGCAAAACATATAGCAGATTAGTCTTGCTGTTCTAAATGATAATTAGACAGAGGAGTGAAAATGAGTCGAGGTTGTTATTTGAAAGGTAGTTAACACCTTGCTTGAGCCTTCTCAAGCAGAGTACAATTGGTGTTTAAGAAAAACACAAAATAATTCATTGCAGTGTCATTGCTTGATTCCAGGGAGGACAAAAGTCACTCAGTACTCCAGGAATTGGTTTCTTTGTTCAAAAGGGAAAGGGTAATAAAGGGTCAAATCACTGTCAACCTACATAGTACATATGTTTGACATTTCTATAGGCTAACTTATACTAGTTATTGTGGGCACAAAGCACTATGTTTATTGTATACAGTAGGTGACCGCGAGATTGTTAAAAAAATCAGCTCTGTATCGGCCAGATTGACCCCCTTCGAGCCCCGTCGCGTGATCCAGCGCCGAGCTCTGTCGCTTATTCATTGTTTTTTCCTCCTCTGGATTCCTGCCTAAATCACTTTCACTGGGGCCGTGACCGAGCGCATGAGGAAGTAGGATGTTCCCCTCTGGAGCTCCCGCACACGCCGGACAATCCGAGGCTCTCAGCGCTTCCCAGCACCTGCAATAAGGTCTGTTATGGGGAGGAGAGGTGGGGGAGACAGGCACCATACCCCCCGATCCACATCTTGAAGGGGATATTGATCGTTTCTTCACCCGTTTGGGGCAAAATCACTCCGGCCCCCCCGTCCAAGATGGCGCCGGCCCGGAACTCAGGCACACATGCGGCCTCACAGGGAGCTGTGTCTCAGCGTTCCACTCCCCACATGAAGACCAGGCAGCGTCCTCTGTCCCCCCCTGACTCAGAGACTGGCTCAGTCTGCTCTGCATGCCATTCCCCAGACTTGCAGATCCTATGGTGGATGGGACATGGAGGCATACATTAAAGCACTCCCCACTAGACATGATTTTGAGGCCTGTGTACAGCGACTGGAGCGCTCATACAAACAAGAGATTTCAGAACTGCGCAGGGATGTCACTAATAGGATTGAAGAAGTGGAACATAATATCGAGGAGACTACGTCCACACTGTAAACACACAAAACCATTCTACATGAGCACACCCTGCAGATCCAGCAATTGATGTACCATCAAGATGACCAAGAAAACAGGGCCAGACGTAACAACATAGGCATACGCTGCCTGTTGAATCTGTTGAAACCAAAGACCTAGCCCCTGCAGTCATTGCCATGTTTAACAAACTGCTCCAGAAAGACAAAGATGCCCCTTTGGAACTTGATCGTGTCCACAGAGCCCTCGGCCCTAAAAATCCAAACTTGGAACACCCCAGAGGTGTTATTTGCAGGATGCACTTCTATGCAATTAAAGATGCCATTATGCAAGCTGCACGTTCACAAAATGCTATATACTTCAATGGCACCCTGATCTCTTTGCTTCCAGATATCTCTAAAATGACCCTGGACATGCGGCGTGCTCTAAAACCCCTTACGGGTGCCCTCCAAGTGAAACAAATTAAATACCGCTGGGGTTTTCCCTTTAACTTGTTCGCATCTCATGAGGGGAAAGTTGCGACATTCCGCACGCTAGGGGATCTCCCCAAGTTCCTCGGGACTTTTGAGCTGCCACAGATCTCCATCCCTGACTGGCCACTTCATGCAGCCACTCCTGGTTTCAAAGCTGCAACAGGATGGCAGAAGCAAACGAAGAAGAACAAACGATCCAAACTGGACTTCTCCACAGCGACGGAGGGATGAACCTTTACTTTTGATACTTGATCATAATTTTCTTTACAGGCCCCAGACTGGTGAAGACATCCCTGTCTATAATTTCGTCTGGACACTATACTACTGATCCAATTTCTTATTTTTTCATTACAGGTTTCATGTTGTAGTTTCCCTTTTTTTTTTTTTTTTTTATATATATGTCATTTAGATGTATGACTTTCTGTGGTATAGGAAACATTCCTATGATTGACCATTGTTCCCTCTACTTGTCTCATTCCAATCCTCCCCTCCTCCCTCCCCCCCCTCCCCCTTTTAGACCAAAACTGTTTGTTTTGATACTGGATAAGAAGCTCTGCATGCTGTTCGAGTCCTAGTGTATCTTTGGGGGATTTACCCACCTGAGAATTACATATAGCTGTTTATCACTCGCACAGCAGTTCGGAGCCCTGAGCTGTTATGTTCATAGTTTTATAAAACCTTTTTTTTCTATTGTCGCCCGGCGTGTGCGGGTTCCTCTGTGCATTGACTGCGAACCCCCCACTTAGGGTCTTCAGCGCCTATAGCGGTCTTAGCTGACATGTTGTTCACAACGCAATTAGTGAGGCTGTTTAGGCCTCGATTTCCTTTCTCTACTTCTGTATTTCTTCTCTCATCACTTCTCTTACTTTCCTTCTCTCATTCCACCAGTAGATGTCCTTCCTCTCTCCCTTACTTCTCCTCCACCCATTCCTTTGCGACAGCGAGCCTCCCCTATGATTATTTTTATAAATCATTTAAATCCGCTTTCTTATGGCTGCACAAACCTCCTTAAAAGTCTCCTCATTAAATTGCAGGGGCCTTAATATTCCAGAGAAGAGACGGCAAATACTATATCACTTTCACAAATTGCGGACCCAAATTCTTCTCCTGCAAGAAATCCATTTTAGAACAGACAAAATCCCACAATTTCTCCATAAACATTACCCCGTTTGGTTTCACAGTACTAACCCCTCAGCAAAATCTAATGGGGTTTCTATAGCATTCCACGCATCATTTACCCCGAACGTTCTTGATACTTATATTGACCCTCTAGGTAGATATATTTTCGTTAAACTATCATACATGAATGTCATTTATACTATTATTAACCTATACTCTCCAAATCAGGATCAACAACAATTCCTCTCCTCTGTGGTTTCCCGGCTGAAAAGATTCTGCACAACTAACATGATCCTGGGAGAAGACCTTAATGCCGCCTTGATACCTCGTCTTGATTCATCGACTGGTAAGTCCTCAATCTCTCCAACCTCCCTGACCAAAATGAGAACACTCCTAGCTGATTTATCCCTTGTGGATGTGTGGAGGATGCTTCATCCTAGCACTAAGGACTACACTTATTATTCCCTCGCACATACCTCTTACAGTAGATTGGACTACCTTTTCATCTCCCAGTCCCTATTAGATTACTCACCCTCCGCTTCTATTGGCCTTACCCTTTGGTCAGATCATGCCACCATACACATGAACTTGGGGAATATCCCCGCACATAAACGAATCTCTTCTTGGAGACTAAACGATAATCTCTTACTAGACTCAGTATGCTCACAAGACATTGTACAGACCATTAAACACTTTGTGTCAAACCATGCCCAAGACACCACTAACCTGCTTACGAAATGGGAAGCCCTTAAATGCGTACTTAGGGGCAAACTTATTCAACATGGGTCCCGATTGAAACGTGCCCGCATGGCAGACATGACACGTCTTCTCACCACCATAGCCAATCTGGAAGAGTCGCATAAAAAAAACCCCGACAATGTGACTCTCCTAGAACTCACCAATGCTAGGAGGGACCTCTTGCTAATTTTTGCGGAGAGGTCTCTGATAGCTCTTGACAAAGGGCGATTTGTCCACTATTCACAAGCCAATAAATGTGGCAGACATCTAGCAAACACACTTCAACCCCAGCAAACCAGACATTCGATCCCATTTATAAACTCTCCCATTAAAGGTAAAATAATGCAAAACTCAGGGATAGCTGAAGAGTTCCGCCAATATTACTCTACCTTATACAACCTCGCCCCCCGGGTTCCATCCCCTATACCTACCTCACAAGACTTGTCCTCAAAAATCCAGGAGACGGCAATTCCATCCTTCTCAACATCAGATGTCAAGGACCTCCCTAGCTGAAACGGAATTCCTAACCATCATAAAGACTCTTAAAAATGGCAAGAGCCCTGGCCCGGATGGCTTTTCTTCACACTTTTACAAAATGTTTGCACCTCAACTTTCACTTTTGCTAGCGAGGGCTTTTAATGTCATTGACGAGAACATTGCCTTCTCTTCCTCTATACTCCAAGCCCAAATAGTCATCATCCCTAAATCTGGTAAAGACCCCTCTCTCTGCCCCAACTATAGACCGATATCCCTCCTAAATATTGATCTAAAGTTATACGCAAAGATCCTCGCAAACCGTTTATCTCCTTTGCTACCGAGAACCATACATAAGGACCAGGTGGGCTTTGTCCCTGGCTGTGAGGCCAGGGACAACACCACCAAGACTATACACTTAATTACATACGTTCAACGCCATCAGATATCGACTTGCCTTCTCTCTTGTGATGCAGAGAAGGCCTCTGATAGGGTCAGCTGGTCTTTCCTCCAAGCCACTCTTTCCCAATTAGGTCTAGGCCCGAAAATGCTGGCACGCATTATGTCCCTCTACTCTACACCCTCTGCCACAGTTCTGGAGAATGGCATTCAATCTGAAAAATTCACGATCACTAACGGCACCAGACAGGGCTGTCCCTTTATCCCCCTCCTGTTCGCCCTGGTAATTGAACACCTGGCCCAAGCCATCAGATCCAATCCTAACATACAGGGCATACAGACTCTCTCCTCCCAATGTAGGCTCTCCTTATACGCAGATGATCTGCTTCTATATGTAACCCAACCTCATATTAGCATACCCTCCATACTTGCAGAGATAGATAGATTTGGTCGTTTTAGTAATTATAAACGAAATATCTCTAAAACGGAAGCCCTAAACCTCTCTTTGTTGCATTCTACACTCTCCTCCCTCCAATCCAATTTCTCGTTTCAATGGCGAGCAAACTCTATATCATACTTAGGCACGGCCATACCAAAACACTCTTCAGATATCTATCCCCTGAACTTTGGCCCTCTTCTCAAAAATCTTCGACACCTCACGGAGGTTCGGATGGATCTACCATTGTCCTGGGTAGGTCGCATGAACACATTAAAAATGGACATACTCCCCAAGTTGCTTTACTTATTTCAGGCCCTCCCTATTGCCCTTCCTTCAGCGTTTTTTTGCTCCTTACGATCAATTGCTAACCGATTTGTGTGGAGGGGTAGCCACCCGAGGCTGAAACATAAACTTCTATGCTCTCCTATCACAAAAGGCGGGTTAGGCCTGCCCGATTTTGAGCTGTATCATACATCGGCAGTGGTCTCCTGCATCCTCGAGTGGTTTCCCCATCCTATGATCAAAGGCTCCACGTCTGTGGAACAAGATCTATCTCCACATGATCTCCGAGCGCTTCTTTGGGGTTATGAGCGGACTTACAAATCACTTTTAACGTTGTCCCCTCTTACCAGAGATGCCCTCGCAATCTGGTATCGCAGGAGAGACAGCTACTCATTGTCATCTGAACCAAGCCCCCTCACCCCTCTGTTTAATAACCCAAATTTTCCAGAAGGCAGCTCAACACACACTATAGATAATTATAACAGGGACTCCTGGCCCACAGCACAGCAGTTTGTCGACAATACCTTAGGCACCTTTATATCTACCCTATTGTAAGATACTCCCAAAATGACAAGGCTCACCCGTGGACATCTGACTTCTTACTGTGAAAAGCTCCACGACTCTAAACAGATTCACAGACCCCTGACCGGGTTCGAACAACTGTGCACATTCTCTGACACTCCTCGACATACCTTATCATTGACGTATCAATTGATCCTAGAACACACCCATGGCACCTTACTTACATACACCACAAAATGGTCAGTGGAGATTGGGAAAGAGATAACTGAGGCAGAATGGAATAAAGCCTTTCTGTTCACACATAAGACATCCATTTCGAGCTACATGCAAGAAAAAAACTACAAACTGTTATCGAGGTGGTATCGGGTGCCAACTACCCTCAGGATCATGTTTCCGTCTAACACAGACACATGCTGGAGATGCAAATCAAAGAAAGGTACATACATCCATATCTGGTGGGAGTGTGACGTACTTCTCCCATTTTGGACACAAATCTTTCAGATCTACACAGAAATTTATGATAAACCACTAGTGCCCTCACCCTCCATCACCCTTTTTTCCATACTTCCCGGCACTGTCAAGTCACAAAAAAATAACCTCCTGAAATTATTTATCAGTGCTGGACGACAACTAATACCCAGGCACTGGAAAACCACTATGCCTCCCTCTCTAATGGAATGGGTAGGTGAGTTAAATGACTTCATGCTCATGGAGGAAATGCAAACCAAGGCTTTGGACAAACAAGCAAAGTTTTCCTTTGTCTGGAGTATTTGGAGGAATTACTCTACTTCAGATAAATTTAAACAAAGGCTCTCGAGGATGAATTCCACCTAAAATCTTAAACCTTCTTATCAATAGGTCCATATGCTCGGGCTATGGGCCTTGTCACGGACTGAGGCTCGCTGTCTCAATACCCCCTTCCCCCTCTTTCTACCCCCCTACAACCTCTCCTATACTCATTTTCTTTCCTTTCTATTCTGTTATTTCCTACTTCTCTTTCCCTGTCTCCTCGGACCAACCTTGGGTGCAATATATTTTAATTTTTTTTTTCTCTCTCCCTTCACTGTGTGTTTTTCCACTCTCCACTCTTTGGTTCTTGTTCATTTGCTCAGTTTCCCTGGACTTCTGGGCGTAGCAGGTTCCCAACGGGGCACCCAGAGTTATGGGAGAACAACATTTACATATCAATCAGACACAGATTTACGAGCCTAACGTTAAGATTGATTTCTAATGACTTTTGCACATGTTTTTGATTGCACTGTATTTGTTATCTATATAAACCATATTTGTAGACCAGGAGACCTGATGTCAGGCAACTGGCAATGTTTTTCCCTTTTCTTTTTTGTTTGACTATCTGTTAAAAACAATAAAAACTTATTGAACCATAAATCACTTTCACCGCTAGGTTTTGTCTGTGCTTTGTTTTCTATTTGCCTTTATGCGCCCTTTGGCTCATGATGATGCATCTTGTGGGTCGTTGCACTACTACTGTGGCTAAAGAAGGGCGTGTGAATCAGCAATACTAGGTGGTCCAGCGGCTGCATGTCAGTTTTAACGCCCAGTGTCCAGAGTTCGATTCTCCAGTTAACTTTTTTTTTATTGTCTTTTTTTAATAGAGTATATTCGAGTACAGTACTGTATGTATTTGATACGTGTTACTGTATGTTTTAAATGTATAATAATATATGCATATTAAATAGAGTATTGTAAATGCAATTGTATGCAAATCATGTCTGCATAGTTTAGCGCCTGTACTGTACGGTTCGATTTTTTTTTTACAGATGTTTTAACATACAGTATCTTATCAAATATCTCAATGCTATTTCAGGGTCCTTTCATGCATGCACCAAGCATGCTGTATGGTAAAATTGATTGGACAGTACCGGTATGTCTCAGCAGAGCACTTTTTTGTATGATTCATTTCGCTACTGTGCAGCATTTAAACCACAGCACGTGCAGTACCGCCCATTTCAGCACAGGCTGTCTTACAGCACAGAACCCCCGTGATCCCGGCCTGCAGACGGTGGGGAAATGACGTGCAGAATTCTCATGCATATTCTTCGCTCTATGACTACAATACTTAGAGGCAAAGCAGCGACACAGCTACTGTACTCCTGCAGGTGCCTGGGCGCGGGGCGCGTGGGAGGTGGGTGAGGCTCTGCTACAGTACAGTACTGTACTGTATGTGGTCCAGCACGTGCCTCCTATGGGGTACTCTAGGTGGGTGGGGCTCAGCTATGTACTGTAGTACTGTTTTTCAGAAACCATTCACCCTGGTGCGCAGCACGATCGCCTGTCCGCCCCAAGTGCAGATTTATTTTTTGTTTTTTTGGGGAAATCCAATCATTGTAAAATACAATAATAAAAGGCGCAGTTTAGAAATGGGAAAAAGAAAAAAAACTGCGTTAATAGCAAAAAGGAATCAAGCTGCAACTTAAGATGTTATACAACATCAATCAAATATGTAAAAAGAGGAAGCTGTGCTAAATAAATTGACCTGTGGGGCAAAAAACTGCTTATTGTGCACCCACAGTAAATATTGTATGTGTAGAGGAAAACATAAAAAACACAGTACAAAGCTTGTAAATAAACTGCCACAATAAGTGTGGTTATAAGTGTATTTAGAAATAATCTAAAACACAATAATGTGGTAAAGTGAAAAAAAAAAAAAAAATAATCTAAAAATGAATATACATATAATGTCAATTGACCGACTGGCTAATGACAATAATCAATGCTAAATCATAAACGTAATGAAAAAATTGTTAAGAATGAGTCCATATGTTATAGAATCAAACAAATTATCAAAAATTGAATAAATTTAAATAGTCCGTGCAAAAAGTTGTTGACTCATCTACACTGACACCGAACAAAGCACCACAGGAAACGTGCAATAATAGAAAATGCCTCCTCCTGATCACTATGCTCACTTTTTACAGGGGACCACAGAGCGCAGATGGCCAATACCCCAGCCTGGGATCTCTGGGCAGACACTGGACTCCTTAGCTTCAGATTACTATGGTCCCTTATTACAGAGGACCACAGAGCGCGGATAGCTGATAACTCAACCCGAAATCTTTATGTAGACACTAGGCTACTTAGCTCCTAATCTCGCTAACTGCAAAGAAGTTCCTAGTTTCTCTTTCAGTCTTCACACTCTGTGTTACAACACACAGAGTGTGAAGACTGAAAGAGAAACTAGGAACTTCTTTGCAGTTAGTGAGATTTACAACCATGCCTGATCTGTATGAGGACCACTAATGTGGAAGCTAAGGAGCCTAGTGTCTACATAAAGATCCCGGGTTGAGTTATCAGCTATCCGCGCTCTGTGGTCCCCTGTAATAAGGGACCATAGTGATCTAAAGCTAAGGAGTCCAGTGTCTGCCCAGAGATCCCAGGCTGGGATATTGGCCATCTGCGCTCTGTGGTCCCCTGTAATAAGGGGCCATAGTAATCCGCCAATGTTTGCTGTGGTGGAGGCATTTTCTATTACTGCACGTTTCCTGTGGTGCTTTGTTCGGTGTCACTGTGGATGAGTCAACAACTTTTTGCACGGACTATTTCAATTTATTCAATTTTTGATAATTTGTTTGATTCTATCACATATAGACTCATTCTTAACAATTTTTTTCATTACGTTTATGATTTAGCACTGATTGTTGTCATTAGCCAGTCGGTCAATTGACATTATATGTATATTAATTTTAGATTTTTTTTTTCACTTTACCACATTATTGTGTTTTAGATTATTTCACTGGCACATTTGTGCACACTTATTGTAGTAGTTTATTTACACATTTTGTACTGTGTTTTTCATATTTTCCTCTACACATGCAATATTTACCGTGGGTGCACAATAATCAGTTTTTTGCCCCATAGGTCAATTTCTTTAGCAGAGCTTCCCTTTTTTACATATTTGCAGTTTAGAAATACTTTACAGTATTTGTGTTTATTCTGTTAAATGTGTATTTTGTGTAATGTTTTGCTCTTGCCAAGAGGTTCTGCCGTCTAAGAAGCGCCAGCTGCATTTAAGCCAGCGCCGCAGATAAATATTGTAGGCAATAGATTTGGTAGAAAGACTACATTAAAAGTACCATAGACATACTGTAGGAATCATGCTTCCCCCCACCCCCATGTAAGAACTCGGCCAGTTGGGTGTTGGGCCAGTTTACAGGCACCGCCCATGGCTCTCATTCTCTTCCCTCCTCGGCTCTCAAGGTTTTAATGTGAACAGAGCGGGGGAAGGGGAGCTGCAATTTAAGCTTGCTGAGCCAGAGCTGTGAGAAAAAAGAAAAAAGATTCAGCCCTATGCAGTCTGTTACTGTAGGCAGGCCACAAGGTTGTCCAGCACTGAAAGGTGTCCCTCCTCCCACCCACACCAATCAACAGCACAGCAAAATGGTACAGTGCACAATATTCTACTTTAGTTCAACCAAACAAAAAAGGCAATAGTTTTTTCACATATAATGTATATTTATTTCTGCAGTGTCTACAGCACATTAACTACTGTACATGATATTATTTAACACTGTAACTCAAGTGTCTTTCTTCCAACTTTGACAAAGGGCATTCTTGTGACATCCTGAGGAATTTGTTAACTTTGTCCCTAGAAGCTTGCACATTGTCCCCTTGGAATCTTTTGTGGACAAAGTCGAGAATGGTTGCTTTCAGATTTGCGGGGATTCCCGGTTTGCGATTATCACCATCAAAATGAACCCTCTTGGTCCACTGCAGGTATTGCTCCCATGAGATTAAATGTTTCAAAACAAACCGGGCCATATTCCCTGGTTTGTTGACCGAATGCAGGATTATAAGGGCTGTATCCTCTTCGGTTATGACTGGGAGGGCACAGTCTGGTAATGGCGACATGGTCTTTGTACTCCTTGTCAGGGCCGCTGATAAGCCAGTACAACTGGCCCCGTTGTACCGGGCCCAGCCACCAGGGGGGGCCCGAGCAATCTGAACAGTATATAGTGAGCTCTCACTCGGGAGCTAAACATCTCAGAGGCAGAGCCTGACTGAGATACTGTAGTTTGAGTGAGCGGGAGGGGGTGTGGCCAGCTTCAAGGTTCTTCTGGTGAGCACTGTGCACACATGAGCTGCATTATGGTGGGAGTGGATCTGCAGGTTAGCCCAGTCACATTAACTGCAATGTAAAGTCTAATGTCTGCTTTTTCATGTAGCACAGCTGTCCTGACTGTGAAAAATTGGGTTTTAACCACTTCAATATAGGGCACTTATACACCTTCCTGCCCAGACCAATTTTCAGCTTTCAGTGCTGTCGCGGTTTGAATGACAATTGCGCGGTCATTCAACACTGTACCCAAACAAAATTTTTATCATTTTTTTCCCACAAATAGAGCTTTCTTTTGGTGGTATTTGATCACCTCTGCGGTTTTTATTTTTTGCTAAACAAATAAAAAAAGACCGAAAATTTGGAAAAAAAAAGTTTTGCTTTTGTTTCTGTTATAAAATTTTGTAAATAAGTAAGTTTTCTCTTTCACTGATGGGCACTGATAAGGCGCCACTGACGGGCACTGATAAGGCAGCACCGATGAGGTGGCACCAATGAGCGGGCACTGACAGGCACTGACGATGGGCACTGATAGTCGACACTGATGGGCACTGGTAGGCGGCAATGATGGGTGGCACTAATATGTATCACTGATGGGCATTGATAGGCGGTACTGACGGGCACTCATGGGTGGCACTGGTGGGCACTCATGGGCACTGATAGGAGACACTTATGGGTGCTGAAAGGCTGCAAAGATGGGTTTTTATGGGTTGCACTGATGGACACTGATAGGTGGCATTGATGGGCATTGATACGTGGCACTGATGGGCACTGATACGTGGCACTGATATGAGGCACTGATAGGCATCCCTGGTGGCACTGGCAGTGGTAGGCATTGTGAGTGGGCACTGATTGGCAGCTGCCTGGGCATTGATTGGCAGCTGCCTGGGCACAGATTAGTATTTCCCTGGGGGTCTAGGGGGGCATACCTGGTGGTCCAGTGTGGATGGCCATCCTGGTGGTCCTGGGCGGCATGATGGTGGTCCTGGGCGGGATCCGAGGGGGGGCTGTGCTGTTAAACAATCAGCACAGACCCCCCCATCAGTAGAGCAGCCGATCGGCTCTCCTCTACTCGCGTCTGTCAGACGCGAGTGAGGAAAAGCCAATCACCGGCTCTTCCTATTTACATCGTGATCAGCCATGATTGGACACGGCTGATCACGTGGTAAAGAGTCTCTGTCAGAGATCGGAGTTACGGTGTGTCAGACTGACACACCGCAACAACGATCGATGCGATGCACGCAACGCCTTAATATCCTGAGGACGTCATATGACGCCCAGTCAGGATACTGAAACCACTTTGCCGCCGTCATTCTGCTATATGGTGGGCGGCAAGTGGTTAAACTGCACTGCCCAATTTCCCACAGAAGTGCTACATGAAAAAGGAGATGCCATCAATGTCAGCAAACCCCACTTTTTATTACTTCTATCTAAATTTTTAGATCACTGGATCACACCATGCCTGGAGCTGAATCACACAGAAATGCACTGTGCGTTCCTGTGCAATTCACATGTGGGTCTGTGCAGTGCAATTTCAAGCTCATTCATTTTGAATGGGCTAAAATTGCAATGCACCAAAGGAGTGTATGCACTACTTTTTAACATGCACTGCAACCAGATCACATGGTGATCCAGGACTGGCAGGGCAAACACACTACGTTTGCGAAATGCGTTTGAGATGTCATTAACTTTTTATTGACACCTGCTGCAGATCGCAAAAGCAGTGCATTTTGCAGGAAGGTTAAATTGTATGGGAATCCACAGCACATTCCTTCGCAATTCAGATGCTGTCATGGTGTGAACCGACCCTTAGACATAATATTACTTCTCATTAAAAGTTTAGAAAAAACTTTTTTTTTTTAAAGTGGGCTTAGCTGACATAAATGGCATCTTCTTCTTTTTCATGTAGACCTGTTTGACTGTGACAAATTGGACAGTGCAGTTTTGAACACAGTACAGTATCATCTGCATCCTACACACAGTCATCTTAGACTAACCACACCCCTTTAAGCCATGCCCATTAATTAAGCGTAATTTAAACCACGTCCATTTTCCAGCTCATATTTTTAAATAACCCACGCCCACAATTTAGCCTTTATGTATACCCTAGACTCTCTGTATAGGGGCAGGGCCAGGGGTGGGGCTGAAGGAGGGACCAGGGGTGGGGCTGAAGGGGGCCCCGTCAGGTAGGCTGTACGGTCCCCATGATTTCTATCAGCGGCCCTGCTCCTTGTCACCGACGATACCCTGCTGCCTGTAGTGCTTGTCGTTGGGTATGCAAGGACTCTGGGCTTGGATAGCTTCTGACTGGGGTGGTCATAGAATCCAAGGGTGTGACAGATGTCAACGACAGTGGGCTACAATTGCTTCTGACTGGGGTCATCATAGAATCCAAGGGTGCCACAGCAGTAACTTTGTCATGCATCGGTGGTGTCAGAGGTGCAGTGAGATGTCTCCGATCGTCAGCATCGGCAGGTATTTGCAAAATAGGAGAAAGAGAAATCTGTGAATCGCCACCCATCTCTTGTGGTGGCATGTAATCCTCTTTCAAATCCATCAGGCTAATTCTGTGCAACCGAGTCAGAAGAATGTTCCTTCCTGTCGTGCTGGCCGTGTTCTCGTGCGCATGCGCGGCGGAATGGCGTTCCGGCGCATGCGCGTTTGTTGTCCGGCGCTACGGCGCTCACACATGCGCACTAACACACACTCAACGTGATCCTTTGGGCGGCCTATAAAAGGAGCTCAGAGGATCAAACAAATTGCTGGTTTGTCTCAGCTTCCTGTGTGATCTGATCCTGTTACCTTGTACCTGTGCCTGACTACCTATCGTGACCCGGATTGTTATTGGATTCTTCTGCTATTCTCCTAACCTTGACCTTGGCTTGTTTAAATGGATTTCCCACCAGTCTCCTGTGTTTGACCCTCGGCCTGTTGTTTGGACTGTCCCCTGACTCCTTGCCTGACCCACTGCCTGTACCTGGACTGTCCGTGTCTCCCAGACACGCTTCCTCTAAGCCTGCAGTCTTAGGTTATTGTTCTTGTGTTTGACCCCTAGCCTGGTTCTGGATTATCTGCCTTTTGTGTTCCAGCCTGTACACCTGTCCACCAGCATCTGCACAGCGGCTCCTATCTGCAAGGACCTTCACGCAAGATACCTACGGTCCATCGGGGTAGCCTGTGCCTCTTTGTGCCATTCACCCCCTGTATCACCTCCAGGGGGCGGACTGCGCTTAGTCGCAAAGGTGAACCGCTCTCGGCATCTCGGCCTTGGTGAGTACTATAACTGACAGTACTAACCAGCCATGTCAGAGGCCGACAGAGCGCGTTCCCCATTTGAAATCCTGTGTCAGCAAGTCTCTGCACTTACCGAAGCAGTCCAAAAGCTGCAGGATGGTTATGCACAAATTGACGGTCCCCTTCAGCAACTCTCCGGACCACCCCCTTCTGCGGCTGCCACTGCACCTTCCAGTGGAATAGCCTCTTCTCAGATACCAGCCAATCCTACAGTGATTATGGCCTCTCCAGAGCCTAGGGTTCCCATACCAGAGCGATTTTCTGGCAACTGTAAAAAGTTCAGAGCTTTTAAAATGCTTGTTCCTTGTACTTAGCTCTGCAACCCAGGACTTTTTCTACCGAAGTGGTAAAGGTCGGCTTCATCATCTCCCTCCTGGTTGATGAACCCCAAGCTTGGGCTCATAGTTTAATGGAACAGAGGAACCCCATGCTGAACACAGTAGATACCTTTTTCGAGGGTATGGCGCAGTTATATGATGACCCTCAATGCACAGCCACAGCCGAGGCTATGTTGCATAACTTGTGCCAAGGGCGGAGGCCGGTGGAGGACTACATTGTGGAGTTTCGGAAAAGCTCGGCTGATACTGGCTGGAACGAACCTGCCCTCAAATACCAGTTCCGGCAGGGGCTGTTGGAAACACTTAAGGAGGAGCTGGCTAGGATTGAGACCCCTGATTCTCTGGAAGACCTAATCCAAGTCACGACCAAACTGGATCGTCGCATGCGTGAGCGGCGTTCAGAATGCTTCCAGGCCCCTCGGCCTAGTTGGATGCTTCCAAAACCATCTCCCATCCATCCATCCTACTCGGCTCCTCCGGTCTCTACCACTTCTGAGGTTGAGCCAATGCAACTCGGGCTGGTCCGTGCTCCTCTCACTCTGGAAGAAAGACTGCGTAGGCGTCAGGCCAATCTGTGCCTCTACTGTGGAGGGTCAGGACATTTCCTCCGTTCCTGCCCCATGAGACCTAGTAAGTCCTACCCTCAACCTGCCATTAACTACCAAGTTTCCGGGTTTTCACAGACTTATGTTACTCTCTTTCTCTCCTTACAGCTACCGGGAAAGGAAGTTCACCTACCCACTATAGTTGATTCCGGAGCATGTAGCTGCTTCATGGATGCATCATTAATTGCCAGTTTACACATTCCTTTGACAACTAAAAACCAAAGCCTTCAAGTACACTTGGCTGATGGGTCTCTTCCCTGTTCTGGACTGATTACTCAAGAAATCAGACCCATCCTTACCATCACAGACTCCGGCCATCGGGAGTATCTACGCTTTGACATAATCTCTTCTCCTATGTTCGCCATCATCCTGGGGCTCCCATGGCTGCAGGCTCATGAACCTCAAATTGGAACAAGAAAGAGGTTTTTTTTCATCCAAATACTGTTCCCAGCACTGTCTCCTTCCAGCTCCAGCCTCCTGCTTAACCATTACCTCTATACCTGATAATTTGCAACATGTACCTTCAATCTACCTGGAATTTAAAGATGTTTTTGACAAACAACAGGCTGACCGTCTACCACCTCATCAGCCTTATGACTGCCCCATAGACCTTCTACCTGGCTCGGAGATTCCTTTTGGCTGCATCTTTCCCTTGTTCGAAACAGAACTAAAGGCCCTCAAGTCATATATTGACGAAAATCTTGAGAAAGGGTTTATTCGTTCCTCCTCGTCACCGACTGGAGCCGGTATTTTCTTTGTGGAGAAAAAGGATGGATCCCTCAGACTCTGCATTGATTACAGGGAATTAAACAAGATCACCATTAAAAACCGGTACCCACTTCCTCTCATTCTGGAACTATTCCAACGCTTCCAATCCGCCCAAATCTTTTCCAAGCTAGATCTTCACAGGGCCTACAATTTGATCCGGATTCGAGCGGGCGATGAGTGGAAGAATGCTTTCAGATCCAGGTTTGGGCATTACGAGTACCTCGTAATGCCGTTCGGGCTCTGTAATGCTCTGGCCACTTTTCAGCACCTAGTGAACGACATTTTTTGTGAAAAGCTTGACAACTTTTTAGTTGTTTACCTAGATAACATTCTTATTTTTTCAGCCACTATGGAACTTCACCGGGTACACGTCAAACTGGTCCTGTCAATTCTCAGGAAACACAAATTATACCTTAAAGCTGAGAAATGCGAGTTCGAAAAAACAACTGTACAATTTTTAGGGTTCATAATTTCCACTGACGGTGTTGCAATGGATCCACAGAAGGTCAAGGCAATCCAGGAGTGGCCGTCTCCTGTGGATAGAAAGGGGGTACAACGACTTTTAGGATTTTCAAATTTTTACCGAAGATTCATCGCCGGTTTTTCAGCCATCGTGACTCCCATCACTCAACTTACACGCCAGCATATTCGTTTCCAATGGTCCTCAGAAGCCCAGGAAGCATTCTTAAAATTAAAAGCACTATTTTCATCTGCACCAGTCCTACGACAACCGGACCCAGCTCTACCTTTCATACTAGAGGTTGATGCTTCAGAAACTGCTACTGGGGCCATCCTCTCTCAAAGACAGGGACCCAAATCGCTCCTGCATCCTGTAGCCTTCGCATCCCGGAAATTAAGTTTACCCGAAAAGAATTACGACGTGGGCAATAGGGAGTTACTGGCCATCAAGTTTGCCTTGGAGGAGTGGAGATATTTACTCGAAGGGGCATCTCATCCTGTCATGATATTCACTGACCACAAAAATCTGGAATACCTCAGAACAGCAAAACGCCTAAAACCCAGACAAGCTCGATGGGCTCTCTTCTTTTCCAGGTTTAATTTTCATATTGCTTATAGACCTGGCTCTAAAAATGGAAAAGCGGATGCACTCTCCTGGATGTTTTTATGAACCCTCTCAAGTAACTGAACCCAGTACCATCTTGTCTCCACAAAACTTCCTTCTGGTCACCCAAGTGGACCTGATATCCGCAATTAAATCAGCATCCAATCAATGCTCAGAACCTGACATATCTTCTTTGGAGAAACACCATGACCTACTCTGGTCCCACAGAAAAATCTTTGTCCCACTAGAATCAAGGCTTCTAACATTACAAACTTTCCATGATCACAAACTGGCAGGTCATTTTGGGTCACAAAAGACGATGGAACGTATCTCACGTTCTTTTTGGTGGCCAGGCTGGAGACAAGACTGCAAGAACTACGTTTCTTCCTGCATCCCATGCCAGCGCAGTAAGGGTCCGAATACAAAATCATGGGGCCTACTTAAACCCTTGTCTATTCCTGAACAAACATGGGCAGAAATCTCTATGGACTTTATTGTGGACTTGCCTCCCTCAGGGGGATTCACTACTATCCTTGTCATCATTGACCGGCTTTCCAAGATGGCGCATTTCCTGCCCATGGTGGGTACCCCCTCTGCCTCAGCTACAGCTAATGTATTCTTTAAGGAAATCATCAGGCTTCATGGTACCCCTGTGAGCATCACCTCAGATAGGGGTGTCCAGTTCACTTCCAAGTTTTGGAGAGAATTATGTAAATCCTTAGAAATAAAGATCTGTCTTTCTTCTGCTTATTACTCTCAAAGCTACGGCCAGACGGAAAGAACGAATCAAACCTTGGAACAATACCTCCGATGCTTCTGTTCTGACTCCCGAGGACGAGTGGTCCACTTTCCTGCCATATGCTGAATTCGCATATACTGGAGAACCCAGCCTTTAAAGTAGGCGAAGAAGTGTGGCTATCAGCCATCAACCTCAGACTGCCAATCCCCTCACGGAAGTTAGGGCCAAAATTTATAGGTCCTTTCAAAATCAAAAAAGTAATCAATTCTGTGGCCTTTAAACTGGCTCTACCGGATTCCTACAAAGTGCATCCAGTTTTCCATGCATCTCTTTTAAAACCTGTTGTTTCCAGTGCTTTTTCTGACCGAGAGGAACCACCACCTCCACCAGTCATGATTGACGGAGAAAATGAGTTTGAGGTGGAAAAGATTCTAAGTTGCAGGAAGAAAGGTAGGCAGCTTCAATACCTAATCAAATGGAAGGGGAATCCCCCTTAAGATAATTCTTGGGAATCATCCAGAAATCTACATGCCCCACGTTTGATTCAGGCTTTTCATCAAGAACACCCAGAGTTGATGTCTATCTTGGGTGTCCAGAGGCCACCCCTTGGGGGGGGCACTGTCAGAAGAATGTTCCTTCCTGTCGTGCTGGCCGTGTTCTCGCGCGCATGCGCGGCGGAAAGGCGTTCCGGCGCTATGACGATCGCACATGCGCACTAGTGCACACCCAACGTGATCCTTTGGGCGGCCTATAAAAGGCACTCAGAGGATCAAACAAATTGCTGGTTTGTCTCAGCTTCCTGTGTGATCTGATCCTGTTACCTTGTACCTGTGCCTGACTACCTATCGTGACCCGGATTGTTATTGGATTCTTCTGCTATTCTCCTAACCTTGACCTTGGCTTGTTTAAATGGATTTCCCACCAGTCTCCTGTGTTTGACCCTCGGCCTGTTACTTGGACTGTCTCCTGTCTCCTGTCTCCTTGCCTGACCCACTGCCTGTACCTGGACTATCCGTGTCTCCCAGACACGCTTCCTCTAAGCCTGCAGTCTTAAGTTATTGCTCTTGTGTTTGACCCCTAGCCTGGTTCTGGATTATCTGCCTTTTGTGTTCCAGCCTGTACACCTGTCCACCAGCATCTGCACAGCGGCTCCTATCTGCAAGGACCTTCACACAAGATACCTACGGTCCTTCGGGGTAGCCTGTGCCTCTTTGTGCCATTCACCCCCTGTATCACCTCCAGGGGGCGGACTGCGCTTAGTCGCAAAGGTGAACCGCTCTCGGCATCTCGGCCTTGGTGAGTACTATAACTGACACTCCTGCTCCAGCCTCTCTTGCCCAGCCTTGAGTTCTTCCTGTCCAGTCTGAAGCTGCAGTATGCACTCCACTGCTCCCGCAAGTGTTTTACACAGTAAGCGCACCTGACATTCCAGCCGCTTGATATGCATAAGGTGTTCACTATTTTGCTGTCTGTTAACTGCCTGCTTCAAAAAATACCTTCTCTTTTGAAGTCCAGGAATCCTTTTTACTTCTGATGCAGGAAGTTTGTCAACTTCAAGTGTTGCTGGTTGTGCAGGGGTTACAGTGCGCACAGGCACTTTGGATGCAGATGCTGCAGAAAGCGCAGGCAGGTCGTGCACTTCAAGTGTTGCTGGCTGTGCAGGGGTTACAATGTGCACAGGTACTTTGGATGCAGGTGCTGCAAAAAGCGCAGGCAGGTCATCCACTTCAAGTGTCTCTGGCTGTGCAGGGGTTACATTACGTGCAGGCGCTTCTGATGGAACCAACAGTGCATGGATTTCAGGTGCAGCATGGATTCCATGGAATTTAGGTGTTGGGCAGAATGTAAGCTCCTCTCCCTTCCTCAGCCGTTCTGCGACAGCCAGTCCCTCTTCGGAAACTGTTGATTATAAATACAGTATTGCGGTCAGTTCATTCGTCTTTAGTAGTAATAATGCTTTCTTCATTTCTAAAACTGTATGTTTCTATTTCCCACAAACCACAATTACAATATTCCAAAAAACATTAGATTTTAGAGGACACATTGTCCTTTTTTCTGAATTTTGAAGGGAGGAACAAAGTACAGGTTACCAGAATACAAAATATACCAGAATACAAATATATCTCTATAGTGAGTCCAGTTATAGGTACAGTAGATTGCTGTATAGTACATGCATTTTCACTCAGCAACAGTATTACTGTATGAACTGTTCAGTAACTCACCACAACTGTAGCAATAACAGAATCCTTCTTTTTCTCTCGTCTCGGTTTCTTGGGCTGAGGAACCGGATTTACATTTTCCTTGTTTTTCTCTGCGACCTTCCTGTTGCGTTTGACTGGAAGTGGTTACCCAAGAAGGGCCGATCAACTGCTGAAGGCAAGATACGTCTTTGCTCCATAACTGTATCTATTTTTACGTAGGAATTTGCAGCTTGCATCCCAATACACTGTACACGTAATGTACAACTGGCAGATAAACAAGGGTTTGAATCTAAATCGGAAACCTTCTGGCTTTTAAAAGAATCATGGCGTGTTGGGAGACAGGTGTCTGGGACGTGTCTGCAAGTCCTGGCGACATCATGTCTGACATGTCTGATACCATGACAATGTTTCCCTTCAAATACCTGTACTGTGCAGGCTCAGCATCCTACAGTAACGGTTCCCATTGCGCTACAGTATCTCGTCTATCTGCCCAGATTTGTACGTACTGTTTTTAGTTGTGAATCCGAAATAATTTCCAAGGACATAAGCAGACGAATGCGGGAGAGGTGTCTTGCCAGGCATAGCATGAAACAGATCCAGTCATGGCTGCTGACGTGGGATATACAAGCATCTCTAATGCCCCGTACACACGGTCGGACTTTGTTCGGACATTCCGACAACAAAATCCTAGGATTTTTTCCGACGGATGTTGGCTCAAACTTGTTTTGCCTACACACGGTCGCACAAAGTTGTCGGAATTTCCGATCGCCAACAACGCGGTGACGTACACCACGTACGACGAGACTAGAAAAGGCCGGTTCAGAACCAAGCGCGGCACCCTTTGGGCTCCTTTTGCTAATCTCGTGTTAGTAAAAGTTTGGTGAGAGACGATTCGCGCTTTTTCAGACTCGTGGCTTTCAGATCGTTTTCTGCCGTTCAGTTTGTGCTTGTGGGTTTGTATTTGCTCTTCAGTGCGTGCAGTCAGTTCGTATCGGAGTTTTCTGTGCGATCTTGTCCGCTCGTTGCTGTTTTTCAGGTCGCTCTTCACAGGCCTTGCTGTTCTTCAGTGCGTTCTGTTACTTCGTTCTGAGCAGCCGACCGTTTTCTAGCCATGTTGCGTATGCGTACTCCTCGTAGAGTTCGTTCTGTGCGGGGGCTTGGTGTTAGGGTCCTGACCTTGACACAAGTCCAGTCCATGAACAGGGTGGGGAGGAGTTCATGGACCAAGAATTGGTTGCTTCAGCGTGACCAGTTCTGTCATATGCCTTTGCTCCGTGAAATCCGTGAGAATAATCCTGATGATTTCAGGAACTTTCTCAGGATGACGGACCCCGTATTTCACCGTTTGTTGGCTACGCTGACCCCCTATATCAGCAGGCAGGATACCTGCATGAGGCAAGCCATCACTCCGGAGCAGAGGTTGGTCGCTACCTTGCGGTATTTGGCCACAGGGAGAAGTCTTCAGGACTTGAAGTTCTCGACAGGCATTTCCCCCCAGGCTCTGGGTATCATAATCCCAGAGACCTGTTCTGCCATCATCCAGGTCCTGCAGAAGGAGTATATGAAGGTAAGATTTTTATCCTTTTATATCACATTTTATTGTATTGAATGTTTGATAATATATTGTATTTCTTTCCTCATTCCCTAATTACCATGATTGTAATATGCTGTGAATGTCCCCTTTGTTCTCATGCATGCTGGATTTTTATGTAATTATTATTTTAGGTCCTTCATACATATTTGCCCTTCAATAACCTCCCCAGCATGGTGTCTCCTGCCCTATATTCACCTCATGTAGTCACTTAACAATGTATTTTATCAGCTCCATAGTAGTGCTTTACCCCAAACACCCCCTAAAATGTTTGGAAATGTTATTTTTGATTTAAATTCAGGCAGAGTGCCAGAGGCTTTTTTTGTGGTGTCCCCAAATTTTTGGTAACCCTCCCTCCCCCAACTGCTAAGTCAGCTGATCACAATTCTCTATCCTCAATCATCTATCTGCTGACTTTGCCAAACCCATACACACTATACCCATCTCTTTACTGGTCAGATTTATGGATGAATTCCCCAAAGCATGTAGTGCAAGGGCCTGCCTGTATACTTTCCAATGGTACTGTTTAAAGTTTTTGTATCCTATTATTATCTTGATAGGTAATAGCAGAATGTTCAAATGTCCTCAAATGTGTACAATGTGTATTTATATCTTTGTATTATGACACTTCTTACCTGTCCAGTGGTCTGCCAATAGTGTAACTAAGGAGGGGCTGTTTCAAGTAATACCCTGTATTTAGGCATTCATCTCTCAATGAAGTGAAGAGGGTTACCTGTCCAAGAGTTCCCCCCCTATAATGTTAGAAATGGCCCATGAGAGGGGGGGAGGGGGAATATGATAGGTGTACCTTATACTTTGGCCTTGTTAAATTCCCCTTAGTAAATGCTATCTGGAAGTTGCCCTATAATGTTTGTGTCTAATCTGCTTGCCATGTTTCTGTGAAAAAATAGTAAGGTTTATTTTTTTTTCCTCAACAGTTTCCTTCAACGCCACAGGAATGGCAGACTGTGGCCTCCCACTTTGCCCAGCGGTGGGACTTTCCTAACTGCGGAGGGGCAATTGATGGGAAACATGTCCACATCGTCCCACCACTCAACTCGGGGTCGTACTATCATAATTACAAGGGGTTTAATAGTATAGTGATGTTGGCGGTGGTGTCGGCTAATTACGAGTTCTTGTATGTGGACGTGGGGAAGAATGGCCGGATGTCCGATGGTGGAGTGATCGCCCAGACGGAGTTCTACAGGCATCTTCAGAATGGCAGCTTGGACTTGCCACCTCCAGAGGACAATGTTGAAGGTCTCCCATTTGTGTTTGTTGCTGATGAAGCATTTGCGCTGGGGGACCACCTGATGCGGCCATTCCCGATGAGGACCCTCACCCCGGAACAGAGGGTTTTTAATTACCGGTTGGCCAGAGCCCGAAGAGTGGTGGAGAACACATTTGGAATCCTGGGCAGCCGGTTCCGATTATTTCTGACACCCATCCATATGGCGGAGTATAAACTGAACCATATAATACTTGCCTGCTGTGTTCTCCATAATTTTTTAAGAAAACATTCAGCCAACTATGCTGGCTCAGTTGGGCCTGAGGCCGGAATCCCTAATCCATCAACACTGACGGCGCTTGAAAGTGGCCGTCCTGGCTTGCCCTCCCTGAATGCCCGTGATGTCCAGTTACGCTACCTGGAGTTCTTTGCGGGTAGGGGGGCTATCAATATGCCAGACAATCTGTGACACCTTTTTCAAATAAAAAACAACCAAAAGAAATTCTTGGTGGACATTTACTGCTTGTGTTTGTTTTAGCTGACCCTGACAGAAATGTGTTGAGTGCAGAAAATGTCGTGATTGGGTAACCTTATAAAAAACAGTGTTGGCTGGTACTTCCTAAATGCAAAAACACATTTCACTACAAGTGCACTTGCAACTGCACTGAACCTGCACTTGTAGTGCAAAGAGGATTTGCCCTTAGGAAATAACCCCCATTTTTGCATAAAACAACAATTACATCACCCCAAAAGTGTTGTAGTGTTGAGACAATAATCCACACATTCTTGAGTAAGGCACTTTTTTATACCTGCACAATCACATGTGCATTTCCCAAAGGTTTTTAAAACAAACCAACATGTTTGTTGTATAACAATGTTTGCAGTAGCATTATGAAAAATCAAAATATCCATTTCAGATAAAACAGGCCTGTGTAAAACCAACAAGAAAGCCAAAAAACTTGAACTTACAAAGTTCACATTAGGTAAAACCTGAAGGCTATATCAGACATCAGTATTTAGGAACTGGGTTTGATATAGCGTTCAGATGGGGGGAAATCACCCCTGGAAAAGCCAAATTTGGAAGATGCACACCAATTTACGAATGTCAACATGTGCTATCTGCCATCAGGGGGGATCAAGGGACGTGTTTGGGGGGAGCAAGCCCTTCCTCAACGCTACTTTATAATTGAGGAAGGGGTTGCACCCCCAAAACGCGTCCATTGATCTCCCGTGATGGCAGATAGCACATGTTGGCACACTGTGTGCATCCTCCAAATTTGGCTTTTCTAAACATTTTAAAAAGTTTGGTACGATAAAACAGGTGATTTTGTGGGGTTTAAATTCGCCCCAAAACATCAATGATGTTATTACTTTTTTTAATAACATCACTGATTTGTTGCTGGATGTTTTGCAATTGGAGATTACACCCCATAATCTCCCCGATCAGTATCTGGGCACTTTCAGATGTAAAGCGTTCTGGATCACGATCACCTAAAAAGAGATAAAGAACAAAAAAAAAGGTCTCAAAAATCTGCCACCATCCATCTCTTTTACCTGAGCCTATGGTCGCAGACACTCACCTGTTGTGGTGCCAATCTCCACCACGTCTTCTTCTTCCTCCTGCTCAGCTTCTTGGGTTGGGGGTATTTCCCCTTCTTCCAGAGGGCGGGGTCTCTGGTCTCCTGGGATGAGGGGTGTCCTCCGAGTTTTTTCTCCCCTATGTAAAACAAAAATGGTATAATTAGCACACAGATATTTGATGGCAGAACTATAGAAATAGGAAACATTGCTTGGAAGTGGGGTACAATTGTCTATTTTAGCAGAGTTCCAAGATATATATTTTTTATTGCCCTTTGTCAAGCTGCAATACTTTACCTGTTTGGTACAAGCTTCACAGATGTAGCCCCCCCTATAGTATACACTGGAACACCTGTGTGGCCCCCCCTAATAAAAATGGTGTTCTGGGGTCCCACACTAGTGCTCCAGTGTCCAGATGTGAAAACAGCTGCTCAGTGTCCTCTCCTTACACACAATCTAGTTTGCATTTCATTCTAGTAACAAACCCATCTACACAAACAAATATTTGGCATCCAAGTAGGCCCCCAAAAATGTGTGAAAATGCATATGGCCTAAACAATGGTGTTCTAGAGGCTGAAAGAAAAATGTTTGATACGAATGAATAATGTGCCCATGAACATTAAAGTTGACCTTTTGAAACGTTACAACTAATAAAAGCATATGGAGCAGAACGAACGTAATAAAGACCGAAAGAATAGGAACACAGCACAACTACTTACTTTTTTGCAGCACTCTCCGGATCTTTCGGTACTGCTCTGGCTCTCTCAACTTCAGGTCCGACCACCGCTTCCTGAGCTGATCTTTAGACCTTCGTACCTCGAAATTCCGCTCTAGACTCCTGACCACTTTCGCCATGATCTTGGCCTTTCGGATGTTCGGGTTGGGGTAAGGCCCATATTTTCCGTCATAGTCGGACTTCCCCATGATGTCGACCATCTCCAACATCTCCCCAAACGACATATTTGTGGCCTTAAAACGTCTCCTTCTGGATCGGGACGTGCCTGGATCCGCCCTTTCCTCCTCCTCCTCCTCGTTGCTACAATTAGCCCGCACCTGCTGTATGTCCGCCATCATGCTCTTCCCCCATTGCGCCGAACGAAAAGGGGCGGGGAATACACTAGAAAGAACGTCAGGGGCAGGCGGAGTTACACGCATGCGCAGTGTATATAAAGCGTAACACGCGTGCGTATTACGTTTGATCTGTGAGCGGAGGAAGGAGCATTGGACGCGGCGATCGTAAGAACGAAGGTAAGAGACAAACTTGGGCCTATACTGCTTCTATAGATTGAGGCCTATATTGTAACAAGATTAGGAGAGTTTGGTGTGACATTAGGCTTTGTCTTGTGTTGTGTCTTGCAGCGAACATGGATATGGTCCTGAAAGATAAGGACTTCATTTCAGTCTTCATAGATATGCTAAGGGAGCTGCCCTGTCTGTGGGAGATTAAACACCCCCATTACAAGAACCAAACAAAGAGGAAGGCAGCACTGGAGCAATTGTGTGAAATTGTGAAGCAGGTGATCCCCACGGCAGACATCACTTTTTTAAAGATTTTCATTGGTGGCCTGAGGAGCACATATCTGAGGGAGCGCAATAAAGTCCTGGATTCGCAGAGATCCGGAGCAGCAGGTGACATCTATGTCCCCAGGATGTTGTACTACGACAGGCTGCACTTTCTGGCAGGCCAGACTGAACCCAGGCCATCCCTCTCGAGTCTTCCTTCCACGCTTCCTTCCCCCCCGGCTGAGGCTTCTGACGCCCAACCTGGGCCTTCCAGGCCACATGTAGAGGAGCCCAGATTGAGCCAGGTATAGCATTCCTCTAAATATTTCTGCTTGTCCAATCAATGATGTGAACTAGATGTTAGTTGGGAGTACTAATTAAGGATTGTGATTGATGATGCAAAACATTACAACTATGTCCCTTTTTCATACACAGGGAAGTCTCAGCCAGGAGGTGGCCGAGCCGAGCCGGCTGGCTGTTCTGCAGGTCCCTCCACCCCCCCTGGAAAGAGAAAGTGGCAGTAGGAGGAGTGGCCTAGAGGAGGCGGCTATCAGATTTTTTTGTAGGGCTACAGAGGTCCTGGGAGCACCACACACCAGGCAGGAGAACATTGCTGCATTCATAGCCTATAAAATGCAGAGGATGGAGGAGGGCCAAAAAGCCATGTGTGAGGCCCTCATATCTGAGGCTCTGGCGAAAGGTGTGAGGGGCCAAATTACACCTCACACACAGCTTTGGGATGGTCCTCTTCCTCCTCCTGCAGGTCCTCCTCCTCCTCCAGGTCCTACTCCTCCTCCTGCCACATCTCCAACTGCACAGCCACAGCCCGGAAGGAAGTGTGAAAGGAAAACCAGAGAGTGATTGCCCTGGATCCAGTCTGGTCGGCCAAAAGATGCAGCCTCTTGTGG